>NC_044031.1:514050424-514665751 GCF_901765095.1 Microcaecilia unicolor
TTGCTGAATCACAGAGAACTATGCTTCTAGCTGACGTTCTAACTAGATCATAAAGGGCATCTGCTATATAAGCCATACAGGCCTCCATACGAGCTCTTTATGATGACTGTTCTTCGACTCCCTCTGAAAAATCTTCTTGGGAAAGCTGCAGCCAATGCAAGCACTACAGACTGCCACTTGCACGCCAAGGGCAGAAACTTCAAGTATCTATTTCAACAAAGACTCTAATGTCCTAATGGTATATTCCTGAGAGAATTCAAATTTTGCACATTCCCCATCCTCAGAGTAGATGTTCTTTCTTTTTTTTTTTACTTCAAAGGGAAAAACAGGACAGGAATGCTTGGCAAAGTTTCAAGAGTACAGCACAAAGGAAACCAATGTTCCCACCAAAATAGAGCCCTGCGCACTGCGGCCTCTGAAAATGAGAGATAAAGCCTCCTGAGGTGTTAATAAAAACTTTTGTTGGCATTGGAGGCATAGAAAATTCTGGAATGACAGAGTGTACATGTAGCAAACATGAAAGAACCTGCACACTGAAGAAAACCAAAACTGCGGTGTCCACATTTAACAGTTTGCCAACAGAGCTGGAATGGGACATAAAAGTAATTAAATACTACTAGAAAGTCACCAAGTGAGAAAACTCAAGATCGGCACCTCAGCCTGTATGTTCTGGAAGCAGTAAAATGGTAGTAGTGCATGACACCAAATCTCATTGGCACATAAGCCCCTTGACTGGAGGTACCGCCAAAATTTAGAGGAAATAAGAGTTCCAGACCTGTCGGGAAAAGAGTCTCACAATTATTACAGCTGAGCCGTTCCTGTAGCACAAAAAAAAAAAAAAAAAGTGCCCGACGGTAAACAATGCCTGTTCCTTATAGCAGCATTTTCAAGAGATGTGACATGGCTAGTCTTCAGGTGTACTATGGGAGTTGAGTCATTTATTAGTAAAGTCAACTTAATTTGTGCCAGAATAGCGTGTACCTTTTAATAAGCTTTCTTGTGTCTAGTGGTCAGTAGCAGCGAGCAGAGATTCATTGAGCCTGCTCAAGCCTACCCTGGAGCCTTCTCTCTGATGTAACTTCCCGATTCCACATAGGCAGGATGCATCAGAGAGAAGGTTCCGGGGTTGGCGTGAGCAAAGTGAGCAAGGTGTATAAATCATAAGAACATAACAGTAGCCATACTGGGTTAGACCAATGGTCCGTCTAGCCCAGTATCCTGTTTCCAACAGTGGCCAAGCCAGGTCAGAAGTACCTGGCAGAACCCAATTTGTGGCTACATTCCATGACAAATCCCAGGGCAAGCAGTTGCTTCCCCTTGTCTGTCTCAATAGCAGACTATAGACTTTTTCCCCAGGAACTTTTCCAAACCCTGATACGCTAACCGCTGTTACTACATCCTCTGGCAAAGAGTTCCAGAGTTTAACTATTCGTTGAATGAAAAAATATTTCCTCCTATTTGTTTTAAAAGTATTTCCATGTAACTTCCTTGAGTGTCCCCTAGTCTTTGTACTTTTGGAATGAGTAAAAAATCCATTTACTTCTACTTGTTCTACGCCACTCTAGATTTTGCAGACCTCAGTCATATCTCCCCTCATCCATCTCTCTTTTCCAAGCTGAAGAGCCCTAACCTCTTTAGCTTTTCCTCATACTAGAGTTCCATCCCCTTTATCACTTTAGTCGCTCTTCTTTGAATCTTTTCTAATTCCGCTATATCTTTTTTGACATATAGCAACCAGAACTGAACACAATTCGCAAGGTAAGGACGCACCATGGAGTGATACAGAGGCATTATAGCATTTTTGGTCTTATTTACCATCCCTTTCCTAATAATTTGTCTACATTAAATTTCATCTGCCATTTGGATGCCCAGTCTTTCCATTTACTAAGGTCTTCCTGCAATATTTCACAGTCTGCATGTGTTTTAACAATCTTGAATAGTTTTGTGTCATCTGCAAATTTAATTACAACACTCATCATCCCGATTTCCATATCATTTATAAATATGTTAACTAGCACAGGTCCCAGTACCGATCCCTGCGGCACTCCACTGTTCACCTTCCCTCATTGAGAGAAATTACCATTTAACCCTACCCTCTGTTTTCTGTCCAATAACCAGTTCTTAATCCACATCAGAACCTTGCCTGCTAGAGACAAGAAAGCTTTTAAAAGGTACACGGGAGAGTCAGGAAAGTCAACAGCTGGTGAGAGGACAGGAGGGAGAGATGCTGGACTATTTGTGAGGGTGAGGGTGGGGAACAGAAGGTAAATGCTGGACTATATAAGGGGGAGGAAAAGGTAAAATGCTGGACCATGTACACTAATGAGAATAATGGTATTATTCTGTTTCTGCAGCACTATGACCTTTCAAATAATGTCCACTAGATTATATCCGAGGTGTCTTAATGAAAAACGCTTCGTAGATCACAATGTAAGTCTCCCTCCAGGCTCTAGCCTTGATTGTAACATCAAAGAATTTCATAGAACAAGTATGATAAGCATGTCAAAAGTTTCAAAGACACTTTTAGCTCAGAGATTAAGCAAAATCTTTGCCAGAAGATTTGGTATTAAACTAAACTTTCTTCAGTTCTGATAAATTATTATCATTTTGCTTAACAGATGGAATAGCATTTTCAATAATAATGGAAGTGGTCGGAGAAGACAAAGAACTGTGATCTAATCAGGCAGAAACATGAGAAAGAAGCTGAAATTTACCTGAGGGTGGCTCCCTCTGTCTTTATCATATCACCATCTTTTACGTACGTATACTTGTACTCTCCCTCTCCTATAATTTCTTCAAGATAAGGATTACGTGGAAGTTTACTTATGCGATACTTAGAATCTATATTAAAAAAATACAGTGAGAGGTCATATTTCAAACTATTCATGGCACAGAAACAAAAATCTGAGTCTGTACCATACAATATTGTACTGCAGCATAACACAGGGTAGGGAATGGCTCATCAGTACCAGAGACTAAGCAACAAATTTTCTATTATTGTTAAATTTAGGGAGGCCTTGCAATTCCTTTATATATATATATACACGCAAATTTTCATTCAATTTTATTAAATTTCTTCAACTTTTAATTTCTGTGTAGATTCTCATTTCCTGTGTCAGTGCTGACTCATATGGTGAAACCAAATCAAGTTAATTAAAAAATACTTACTTACACCTTCAAAAGGTTTTCTCTTGAATTATATTCCTTCTCCCAAACATATAGACAGATGACTATCACAGAAATGATCAAGGATTTTTTTGGCACATTTAAACTCTCATGATTAATTATGAGCAAGCAAAAGGTGAAAATTGGGACTTACCTATTAATTTCCTTTCCTTGAGTCTTGCCAGATCAGGTCAGACAAATGGGCTTGCCCTCCAGCCAGCAGATAAAGCCAGAAAAAAACAGCTCAGAGCTGACTTTACCCCCTTAAAGGGGGCTAGTGTTGCCTTCAGTTTTTTGGTATCCTATGTCAAAGCTAAGATCACCTGATGCAAGTGTTATGCTTTGGGTTTTCAATTCACCATCAAACCCAAACCTGATGAAGTCAAAAACAATGTTACATGGTCACTAACCCAAAAATTAGATAATTCCATTTAATAAGGGTATGATAACCATCATATCCTTACTCACTGTAGCCTTCTGAATTTGTCTGAGAGCTCATGACCATCATGGATTCCATGAGTATGCTCTGGATTGTTTAGCAGAACTCAAGAAAGGAAATAAATAGTGTCCAATGTTCCCATCAATCTGTTCCATATGGCTTATTACGGGAACATTGGACACTAAAGGGTTAACAGGCAAGTCCAAATTTCACCTTCCTTAACGTCCATGCCAGACCTGCTCAAATGAGTAGAAGGAACCCAAGTTTCAACCAGACTGGGTGAAAGGAAGCCAAAATAGTTGTAGGAGTCCTAAAGGCTAACGTGTAGACTCTCCAGACCTGCATACCCACACTGAGACATTCACAGAAAGGGTGCAACTGTGGCAAGGAAACCGCTTTGCTGTTATCCCCTAGCAAAACAGATTCTAATTCTGCCTATGAGAACTCCTGGACAGTAATTAAGTGGACTCACTAGCCCTCTGGGACTTGCCAACAAATCTTTTTAACTCTTGCTGAAACCAATACCTTAAAGACCACTGTTCCTTATTAGGGCATATAAATAGACCAAAGACCCACCCAAAATTCAGAAGGAAAACGGCATCTACAAACATTTCAAAGGAGACCGACAGTTAACTTGAGAATGGCCACTCATGTCCTGACCTACATCATCTGACTTCCTGCTTGATTCCACTAGAAGTTAAACACTACTTTCAGATGGGGGAGAGTACTGGGTACAGAGATACCCTTTCCTTTAAAATTATCCAGGGAGGATCGTGGCCCCAGGGCAAAGAAACGTTTTGTTAAGCTTGGACACCATATCTCCATAGTTGCCTCCCAGATTTCGTTCAGCCTATTTGAACACCTTGGCTTTTTGAGTCTGGGGTTAGACATGGATGCTACTGTTGTTGCCTATTGGGATGTAATGGGGGGGGGGGGGGGGGGTTAGTGGGAGGGAGATATTGTGATGATTTTTGGTTGTTTTTGTTTTCAGTACTGAAATGATATGCTACAGTTATTTACCTTTTGCAGTTGTCTTATTTTGAATGACACTGTATTGTTTTGGATTTTGTGGTGAAAATAAAAATATCCTATATAATAATTTGCACCTCCAACATTCTACGTCTGGATGCCTGGGTTTGTAACATCCATTCCCACTCATTGCCCCGCCCTCGCGTCAAAACGTAATGACATCAGAGGGCGGAACAATGAGGAGGAAGGGAACGCTGGAGGCGAGATGATGTCAGGAGGAGAGAATCGCAGGACATCAAGGGGAGGGAGGGAGGAAGGGGAGGGCAGGGCAGAGGAGAATTGATGGACATGAATGAGATGAGAGGACAGTACAGGAGAGAATAGCGGGAGACGGATGGCAGGGCAGGGAAGAGGAGAAATGAAAAGAGCCCTTAGATCACAAAGAGTAGTTACTGCACACATGTCTTATCATCATTGTGCTCAGGGCAATAATAATAATGTCTCTCACAGGCTTCCTATCTCTGTGTTGAAGACAGTGATAATGTGGCTCACTCTCTCTGTGCTTGGGGCACAGATGTCTCTCCAAGGCTCACCTGTCTCTATGCTTGAGGAAGTGATGACGACTGTACAGAGGCTCCCTGTCCCTGTACAGTGATAATGTCTCTCTCGGGCTCCCTGTCACTGTGCTCAGGGCAGTAATAATGTCTTTCCCTGAATCCTTGTTGGTGTGCTGAAGGCAGTGATAACGTGTCTCGACAACAAAAAAAGCAACAGTCTGAATGTAAATGATTATAATCACATCAAGTAACAACCTTCACACTCAAAGATTGATCAGCACAAATAATCCTTATTGAAAAATCCTATTCAAAATCTTATAACTAAATCAATTAACAATAAATGTCTTTAGTTAAAAAAAAAAATGTAGAGAAAGAAAGACCTCATTCAAAAATGCTCTACAACAGGCACAACTGCTTAAAACAGGCTTTTTAAATCACAGATCAAGAAAAAAAAAAAAAGAATTCTAGAACAAATGTCAACACTGAAAAAAAGATTAATTTGTGCACTCCAAACTTGAAATTCTGTACTTATATTGTGTCCAAACAATATAGATAGCCCATACTCTATATATACGTAATCTTACAAAAGGAGAAATTATATTTTACCTGATAATTTTCTTTAGTCAGCTCCACTATTCTGAACCAATGGGTGTTATCCCTTCCTACAAACAGGTGGAGGTAGAGAAAGCATGTGCTCCCTGGAACAATCCAGTCTGCATCTGCTCAAGCAGCAGAAGGTAACTTTGTAAAGCACCCATACCCCATCTACCACCACAGCTGTAATGATAATCAAGTGAGCAAAACACCATACAGTGGCGCTCGTTACCCTGCGTATACCAGGATATAGCCATATCACGGAAACCTGTACAGATGCCAATCACAAAATTAATTTTTTTTTTAAGTACTGAAGAGGAAGCACAGAGCACATTCAGAACCCCAAGCCAAGGTCTTCCAACAGTGGGACATCAGAACAGTGTCGCTGTCTAAAGAAAAGTACATTATCAGGTAAAACAAATTCTCCTAAGTATCAGCGCCACTGTTCTGAACCAATGGGATGTACCGAAGCAGATTTACTTGATGGGGGAAGACATGGCCCCCACCGAATGACAGCTCTGCCAAAGTCCAAGCAGGCTCTGGTAAGCACATCCA
This sequence comes from Microcaecilia unicolor, assembly GCF_901765095.1. Classification (NCBI taxonomy): domain Eukaryota; kingdom Metazoa; phylum Chordata; class Amphibia; order Gymnophiona; family Siphonopidae; genus Microcaecilia; species Microcaecilia unicolor. The sequence goes on from NC_044031.1 coordinate 514,056,704, forward strand.
ATCTGTAGTGCTCTTCAGGGGCACCGCCCGGGTCTCCACTCAGGAAAGCAGCCTGAGTCTAGTAGTGTGGGCTTTGAGCCCGAGGCACTAGACTATTCTTGCTGATGTAATCGGACTCAATAGCCGCCTTAACCCATTAGTGCCCAATGTTCCCATAATAAGCTATATGGGAACAAATCGACATGGGAACGTTGGGCACTAATGGGTTAATCCACCTCGAAATGGAGACCTTAGAGGCCAACTGGTACTTCTGAGGGCCATGGAAAAGTACAAAGAGGTGGTCCAAGAGATGAAAGTCATTCATCTCCTTGAGGTACCTGAGCAGTGTTCTCCTGACATAAAACTTGTGAAGCCTCCGGACCCTCCAGCGATGATCCCTGCGCCACCATGGAGGGCAAACAAACCTCCTGATTCACACTGAATGGAGACACCATTCATTAAGAAAGAATGGTACCGTGTGCAAGGGCATTTCTGCTGTCTCTAGGTGCATCTAGAGGGAAATTCCCTACTTAGTACTTTACACTAGCATAAGCACCTGGATAAAGGGCCCGAAGCTAGCCAGGCCACTGTTTTTTTTTTTATTTTTCTTTTGGGGGGGGGGGGGATATGTGCTACCGAAGCGAGCGCTTCTAGAAAGCCTAGGAGGTGCAGGGGGAGCACACCTAAACAGGGTGAACAGGTAAGAGGTGTGGGGGGATGGAGACCCACAACCCTAGTACAGCTGCTGATTACAAAAGCATGCTAGGAAGACTAGGCCCTCTTACACATTCCGTAGGGGCAGACAGGGAGGGCTGGCCCCAGCTCAGATCTAACAGCCAATAGGGAAAGCCCACAAGGAGTCAATCACAGGATACTGCAAACTATAGGAAAAGCAGTCCTAATACACAGTGCTATCTATTATACAGACAATGCAACTGAATATAAATAATACTCATATTAAATATATATCACAATATACCCTGCCTCCATGAATAGGGGGCAGAACAGTTGACTAGGCCCTAAACAGCCACATATCTGAATTTAATAACCTTTGATCGACAGGTAACTAGGAGCATGGTTAGCAAAAGGGAAGAGAACCTGAAGATATCAGTGAGGAATTCAGGTTACTAAATCTGAGAAATATCTGGTGGTAATCCTTGGAGAAAGTGTCCCTGTGTATCCATGCAGGGAACTACCTGAGAAGAGATCTGCCATTCTGCATGGGGACCACAGGAACAGTAGACTTGCAGCCCTCTTTTGAATCCAAAACCCTGTGGCTCACTGCAACAACCTAACATTCCCCCAAAGCCTACACTGAGGGAAAAGTGAAGCCCCCCATGAGTACTGCCAAACCAACCAGTGAGAAGACTCCAAGTGTTGCTATGAAAGAGAGCAGCCAGAACAAGAGAGTTTGTAACAAGGGTGGGATCCACTAAAGCCAAGCCAACTGTCTTCAACATAACACTTGTTAAGACTAAACATTATTCAACATCTAATATACAGCTGTCACAAATCTTCACTAATTTTCTAGCGGGTGCCATGTTGGCAAAAAAAACAACAACAAACCTTTAGCATGAGAGTCAAAATCACTGCTGGACAAAGCAGACAGCACAAAGGATGGGGGGGGGGGGGGGGGGGGGTTGATATCCTCCAATGACACAGCTGTCCTGAGGGGGTTCTTCTTCTGATATTATTGGCCTGGCTGCTCAGATGCATTCAGAATAATCTGAGTAACCAGAGTCTACTCTCCCACACATTCTTTTTTCCTAAGCCCATCTCCCCCCATCCATTCTCTATCCCTTTTCCCCAGTGCCTTTTCTGATCACACTCTTCTCCAACTCCATCTCAGCTAGTACCAGTCCCCATTCCCATCCCAAACCCACCCATCAGTTTTCATCATCCTGTATCCGTTTCCAAACCCTTCAGGCTGGTACAACCCCCACCCCCCTAGTTTTTTGATCCTTCTATGTTTATTTGAGACTTGATATACCGCCTTTACTTAAAAGAAAAGTCAAGACAGTTTACAAATAATTAACAATTAGAATTGAGAAAAGAACGCCATTAACTGATAGGAAAGGAACTACTCGCATCCACAGAAAGAGAAAACAAAGTAAAAATAGATAATACAAAAAGCATAAAATATAAATAATGCAATATTGTAGACAGATAAACATTCAAACTGAGGTGTTTCAGAGGTGCACCAACAGGTTCAACTTTCTGCCTTCTGAGCATAGGTATATTAAAAGCCAACTGAAAAAAATACATCTGGGAAGCTGTAAATTGAAGAAACAACATTTCTGCTCCGATACTAGGTGGTAAATTATTCCAAAGAGTTGGAAAAGCTATTCTGTCTTCTTCTGGCACCATATGACTCAGCAAGTTTGAACTGTTTAGTGCCCAATCTCTCAAACTGTCAGTCTTATGAGAATAATTAAGGAGTCAAACTTACAGAGAACTGAATGGTGCAGGTACAAAACAGAAGAACTGATCTAGCAAGGCTCTGGAGAGACAGGGCTGGGGGTGGAAGAACCAGGGGGGCTACAGTTAGGGTCAACGGGAACTGCTATTAGCATCCAGGCCTTACAATGAAGAACACTGCTCTGAGCAATAGCTGCCTGACCCTTTGTACCTCTTTATATATAACACACCAGACTCAGACCAAACAGACATGGGTTTGAAGCAGGTCACAGTATTCTTTACAAAACCTTTTATTTAACCAACATAGGAATTAATAAAAGAAATGGAGTAGAGAAATAGCCTAGTGGTTAAAGCAGCAAGCTATGAACCATAGAGACCAGAGTTCAAATCTCTCCGACACTCCTTGTTGCCTTGGGCAAGTCACTTAACCTTCCACTGCCTCAGGTACAAATTTTGGGTTTCTTTTACAGAGCCGTGCTAGCAATTCCCATGCGGCGAATGAGAGGAAGCCCAAAGGAATTGAATAGGCTTCCTCTCATTTGTCTCACTGAGAATAGTCAGTGCGGCTTTGTAAAAAAGAAGCCCTTTGATTTTAAGCCCTCTGAGAACAAGAAAATATCTATTATACCTGAATGCAACTCATCTCCAGCTACCACTGGAAAGGTGTCAGCTATATACTAAACAAATACACTTCATGGGCCCCTTCTCCAAATGGGTCCTTAAAAGGCACCTAAATGGTCTCAAAAACTCAGAACAACATTTCTTTGGATAATTTTACTGTTTGTCCAATGAATGGCATCACAAGATGTAAAGAATTTCTTTTCCTCCACAGTCAATATAGCAACTCAAATTCTTCTACTCAAAAGGACTATAACTAGATAAAAAGAAAAAAAAACATAGCCTACCATTTCCAATGTTTCTGCATACATCTAAAATGCCACCGGTGTGATCAAAGTGCCAATGTGTCACTATAATTTCTTGAATGCTTGTGCTGAACTCAGTCAATGCTTGTTTTAAACAGCTCATATATTCCGGTACAGCTGGCTCGCCTGTATCAATCAGAATTCTTCTGTATAAAGAACAAAAGAACAAATATTTCATAGAGTACTTGGATGAGCTGAGAACACAACTAAATGGGAAGCTGTCTCCAAACACTGTCCAAAACATTCCATTTTGCAGTGTAAACTTCTATTGGCTTTAGAACGGCAGCAATTCAAAATTGTCAGTAAGTCTGGCTGCTGCCTCCAATAAACTCCTCACGGAAGAAGGGTACGTTCATCTGGCTCATTGTTCTTAATTATTCAACTTTTACAAAATACAGAAAAGAAAATAAGAGTTAAGTCTCTGTGTTTATCAGGGGGACACTTATAAAGGAATGTGGAATTTGATGTATACTGGAGTCATTAGAAGTCTCCTTCTCTCTGACAAATCCTTTCTGCACAGTATTACATATTATTCATATACAGCTGGGGTTGTCAACTCAGTCCTCAAGACACCCCAAGCCAGTCTGGTTTTCAAGATATCCACAATGAATATGTAGGAGAAGTATTTCCATGTAAATATATCTCATGCATATTCATTGTGGGTATCCAGAAAATCTGGTTGACTTGGTGTGTTCCAGGACTGGGTTAAGAACCTCTGGTAAACAACCACATTACCAAGTATTTCATATATTATACCCACACTGGCTCAGATCATCTTATTTTCACATATGAACTGCAGCAGCAAAACACACTGAATGTTAATTACACAACAACTACTATAATAAAACGCACCTCCAACGTTCTGAAGCTGACTCAGTGGCTTCAGGGTTCGTAAGTCTGTAAGGGTGTCACATCTCTCTATGCCCCGCCCTCGCGTCAAAACGTTATGATGTCGAGGGTGGGCAAGAACGCAGGAGGACTGAGGGAACGAACGAACCTCGCTCCGTTCAGAAGCTGACTCCGTGGATGGCCAAGGCTTACAATAACGCCGCCACTTCGACTGGGTGGCTGGAGGGGGGACAGGGGACACAGGACAATCGTTGGGTGGCTGGAGGGGGGCCAGGGCAGAGAGCACAATCGCTGGATGGCTGAAGGGGGGGCAGGGGAGAGAGCATAATCGCTGGGTGGCTGGAGGGGGGCCAGGGGAGAGAGGACAATCACACACACTCTCTCTCTCACAGACACACTCGCACCCAGTCTCACTCTCTCTCTGTCACACACAGACAGTCGCACGGTGCTGCCAACCACACAGAGGGGGGGAGAGGCACGGGGTCCTCACACCTGAGAGGGGGGAGGGGATCCATCTCTGGTCACACACTCTAGTCACTGTCTTTCTCTCTCACTCTCATATAGTCTCTCACACTATGTCTCACACTGTATCACATTCACTCTCTATGTGTCACACAGCCACTCTCACACACTCTCGGTCTCATACACTCAGTCTCACAGAGAGTCTATGTATCGCACACATAGTCTCTCAAACTCTGTGTCACACACACTCTCTCTCTCTCTCACACAGTGTATCTGTGTGAAACACACTCTCTCACAGTCACTGTGTCTCACATATGCACTCGCATACACTCTCATTCTCACACACACACTCTCTCTCTCTCACACACAGTGTATCTGTGTGAAACACACTCTCTCACAGTCACTGTCTCACATATGCACTCGCACACACTCTCATTCTCACACACACACACACACTCTCTCTCACACACACTCTCTCAAATATACACACTCCGAGGAAAACCTTGCTAGCGCCCATTTGTGTCAGAAACGGGCCTTATTTACTAGTTTTTACATAAAGAATTAGCTGGGGTGCAGCTGAACCAGCTGCTCACACCATCTAGCATTGCATATGAGGGTGTAGGAAAAGGGGGTATTCCTAAGTGTTTCTCTTCCAAGCATATCATCAAAAGTTTTTGTTTCTGTGCCACCTTCTCTACTCAGCTCAAGAACCACAGCATCGTTACATGGTCAGCTCCTTCCAAGGCTGTTCCCATGTTACTCTCTTGTCCATAAGTAACCCCACTTTTCCCTCTCTTGGGGTCTAAGATCCCCATCTTTGCACTCCTCTCAATGTTATTTTCTTCCTGAATTTAAAAAAGCCCCATTTATCAAGTTAACTTATGCAAGCATTCTCTACTGAAAGCCATCAAGAAAATGGGACCAAAAAATGACAAGTCACGTGGAGGGGCATAATCGAACGGGGATGCCCATCTCCGAGGACGTCCATCTCCAAAGACGGCGCTGCAAAGGGGCAGACCAACCTGTACAATCAAAACGAGATGGACGTCCCCGATTTTCTGCGATAATGGAAACCGCGGACGCCCATCTCAAAAAGGACCAAATCCAAGGCATTTGGTCATGTGAGGGGCCAGCATTTCTAGTGCACTGGTCCCCCTGACATGCCAGGACACCAATCGGGCACCCTAGGGGGCACTATAGCGGACTTCATAAATTGCTCCCAGGTGCATATCTCCCTTACCTTGTGTGCTGAGCCCCCCAAAACCCACTCCCCACCACTACCATAGCCCTTACAGGTGAAGGGGGGCACCTAAATGTGGGTACAGTGGGTTTTGGGGGGGGGGGGTTGGAGGGCTCAACATTTACCTCCACGAGTGTAACAGGTGGGGGGGGGGGGGGATGGGCCTGGGTCTGCCTGTCTGAAGTCCACTGCACCCACTAACACTGCTCCAGGGACCTGCATACTGCTGTCATGGAGCTGGGTATGACATTTGAGGCTGGCATAGAGGCTGAAAAAAAAAGTATTTTAAAATTTGTTTTTTAGGGTGGGAGGGGGTTAATGACTCGAAAAAACTGATTGCAGTGTTGTTTAGAGTCTGTGATTCGTAAAGTATTACTAAAATATAATGTGACTCTAAAACTCAAGTTTATAAAGATATGTGCTCAACAGGTGGAGAAAAACCCTCAAAAACCTGGGACTAGCAGTCGCAGGTTTTGGAGCGGAGTTACTGTTGTTATAAGTAACACTCGCCCAAGTTCTATCATCGGGTGAAAAAACTCCACTTCAACAAAGTATTGTCCTAAACGACTGTGTTTTTAAATAACAGCGTAGTTTTGATGAAACACTGTCTTAAATAACTGTGTTTTTAAATTACAGCGTTAATGGTTAAAAAATGAATGAAACACTCTCTTATCTTAATATCCCAACGGGGGCCACTGCCGTTTCACTCTTTCAACAGAGCTTCCTCAGGGGTAGAGTGTAGGGCGCAATGCTAGCGCAGTGCTGTAATTAGCTAAACGGAGCGCCAGCTTTAGCAAAATGGAGACGCCGCTCCAAAACCTGCGACTGCTAGTCCCAGGTTTTTGAGGGTTTTTCTCCACCTGTTGAGCACATATCTTTATAAACTTGAGTTTTAGAGTCACATTATATTTTAGGGGGTTAATGACCACTGGGAGAGTCAGGGGAGGTGATCTCCGATTCCCTCCGGTGGTCATCTGGTCTGTTCGGGCACCTTTTCGAAGCTTGGTCGTGAAAAAAAAGGGACCAAGCGTGTGTGGATTAAATGCTCATCGGGGACGCCCTTCTTTTTTCCATTATCGGCCGCGGACGTCCATCTGTTAAGCATGCCCCTGTCCCATCTTCGCTACGGTGCCGACACGCCCCCAGGAACTTTGGCCTTCTCTGTGATGGAAAGCAGTTGGGGACATCCAAAATCGGCTTTCGATTATACCGATTTGAGAGATGGACGTCCGTCTCTTTCGAAAATAAGCTGGATAGCGTCTTCATTTCTAGATATTTTGCAGCACAAAACTGTAGTTGCTGTGTTAGATTGTTTCTTTATTGCTACAACTATAGTCAGCCTAATAAAAAGATATCTACAACTTGCTTGTTTGGATATTTTAGAGAATAACAGGAGTGCAAATGTTAAAGCAACAAATACTCCTAGGAATCAATTTAAAAAATAGGGGAAGCAGGAAAAAAATATTATTAAACATAAAAGAAAATCCTGCTGAAAACTACAGAAAAGCAACGGACCGGAAAACACCAACAGCCAAACAGCCTCAGTGCTAAACTCCCCAAACACAGAGTTCCCAACGAGGGGCCACAGCAAAGGTCACTGGCAGAAAATAATACAGTGGAGAAAAAAAGTCAACAGGCATAAAAAAATCCATTACACTAATCAAGTGTCTGAACTCCACGGTTACTGTAAAAGCCCAAAATACAAAAAAAAGGTTCCAAATAAGAAGTCCAGGAGAACAATCCCAAACCCACAAATGGAGCACTACCTATCTCAATATCCTCTGAAGATTAAGATGTTCCAGGCTTGCTGCAAACAACCCGACGAAATCGGGTTCTCTTGTTTTGCAATTACTGCTTCAGGAGTGTGGTTAAAAACATCAGAGGTTTGCTTCCATAGCTCTCTCTATTTATAAGTTCACCATCTGGCACTACAAGCCAATAAATCAGGAGAAGGGTACGGCTTCACCCTGTTTTTAGCAATGAAAAGAGTATCAAAACACAAAGTCCTCATGTATCATACAGCAGCGACAAATCAGAAAAAAAAACAGGGCGGGACATTAGACCATAAAATTTACGTCAAAGCTAAATAGCCTCAGCACACATGGACTTCAGGTTATAAAAACTGAAATTAAAAACCACATTGCTTTTACAATGCCTGGCTTTGTGCCACATTTGGAGTGACAGCTGAAGTCATATCTCCACAGAGAGGCTAATTCCTAAGGAGTTTATCATCCACAATTTACAGAGTTAAATTTCTGCTAAACCTTTGTATCAAAAAGCATTTATTTGGAGCACTCTATTGACCATATAAACTACTATGCAAGATCATAACTACATTACAAATGTTTAAAAAAAAATGCAAAGAGTAGCTACCCCCTCCCCAGACTACCTTACAATCCCTTGTGGTTTAGTGGTGTAGTCAGGGCAGAATTGAGTAAAGGGGGCCAGGTACTCTTATTGCAGCTGCGTATGCCTTGTAGCGCTATAGAAATGATAAGTAGCGTTTGTTCACTGTGAGGAAAGTTTATGTTATTTTGCCTTTCTTATTCACTCTGCTTTGGAAATTTCATATACTGAAGGCAGAAGGGGCTGGACGTCCAGGATCACTGTGTACTTTCAGTGTTCTCTATTTCCACCTGCTGGTAGGCGGATACAACCCATCAGTAGTAGTAGTTTGATGTTTTGGCGGCCTTTGACACTGTTAACCATGACCTACTGCTCTGTAGCCTCTCTGAAACTGGAATTTTTGGAGTGGCATTACAGTGGTTTGAAGGGTTTTTGAAGAATAGACAGTATAAGGTTTAGAAAGGTGGAATTTGTTTAGAGAGTTGGGTACCCCATGTGGTGTACCATAGGGGTCCCCTATTTCTCCTTTACTATATTTGTATAAGAGCACATTGAATAAGATAAATTTGTTTCCTGATAAACAGATTTTTCTTATGCAGACGATATATTTTTATTGATTCCAGATCCTGCGAATATAAAATTGTTTATTTCTATGCTGTCAGAAATTAAGGAACAGGTTAAACAATGGTCTCAGATACATCGTTTGAAACTCGATACTGAGAAAACTAGGTTTTTGTCGTTTAACTTGAAAAAGGACATTATTCCAACTTCTGACAAGTTGCTTGATGGAACAACTTTTAAGACTGATATTGTATCTAAAGTGTTAGGTGTCCTTTTGGACTCCTCTTTGAATTTGTTTTTTTGTTACATTTGTACCCTGCGCTTTCCCACTCATGGCAGGCTCAATGCGGCTTACAGGTACTTATTTGTACCTGGGGCAATGGAGGGTTAAGTGACTTGCCCAGAGTCACAAGGAGCTGCCTGTGCCTGAAGTGGGAATCGAACTCAGTTCCTCAGTTCCCCAGGACCAAAGTCCACCACCCTAACCACTAGGCCACTCCTCCATTTTGAAGCGCGGGTTACTTCAGTAGTGCAAAAATCTTTTTTTTTTAAATTAAGATAATTGAGAGTAATTCGTTCTTATTTTTATCAGCATCATTTCAAGGTGTTAGTTCAGTCTTTGGTACTGTCTTCACTGGACACTATGTTGGATAATTATGGAAAAATTATGTTTAGTCCAGAATGCAGCAGCGCTGATATATCAAAAGTCAAAATATGACCATGTGACACCATTGTTTTTGGATCATTGGCTTCTGGTAGAATTGCGGATTAAGTTTAAGCTGCGTTGTTCAGTATTTAAAATGCTACATGGAGATGTATCTGATAATTTTCCTTTTTTAATTAATCTGTTGGGTAGGGAGGTTGGACAGACTATTGCTGATAATCTGTGACAGGTTGTTGCTACATTTTTCATCATGTAAAGGCATTAAGTATAAAAGTATGCTTCAAGGTTTATTATTGTGCTGTAGAAATGGGAAAATTAGGTCCTTACCTTGATAATTTTCTTTCCTTTAGTCACAGCAGATGAATCCATTAACTGATGGGTTGTATCCGCCTACCAGCAGGTGGAAATAGAGAACACTGAAAGTACACAGTGATCCTGGACATCCAGCAACTTCTGCCTTCAGTATATGAAATTTCCAAAGAGTGAATAAGAAAGGCAAAATAACATAAATTTCCTCACAGTGAACAAATGCTCCCTGAGCCGGAGCAAGAACCAAACAAAGGAGGGACGTTCTCAACCTCCTGCTATAAAACAGCATGTAGTAGCTCTGAGAGCCTGTCTTCATGTACTCCTGATGAGACAAAACATCTGTATGAAACATCTGTAGAAAAAATAAAGTCAGACAGGGAGGGATCATGGATTCATCTGCTGTGACTAAAGGAAAGAAAATTATCAAGGTAAGGACCTAATTTTCCCTTCCTTGTCATCAACAGCAGATGAATCCATTAACTGATGGGATGTACAAAAGCACTCCCTAAATAGGGTGGGAACATGCGACCTTGCAAGAACTTGCGCTCCAAACTGCGCGTCCTGTTGCGCTGCAACATCCAGCCTGTAATGTCGTAGAAAAGAGAGCTGAGAAGCCCAGGTAGCCGCATGACAGATCTCTTGAAGAGAAAGGACACCCGTTTCAGACCACGAAGAGGACATCACCCTTGTGGAATGCCCTTTAAACGTGTCAGGTGGAGACCGACCTGAAAGCAGAAAAAATGACTTCCTTAAGCCAACGAGCTATAGTGGCTTTAGATGCCGGAAACCCACGTCGAGGTCCTGCCAACAGAACAAATAGATGGTCAGAATTTCTGAACTCATTTGACATCTGTAGATACTGCAACAGAGCCCTGTGAACATCCAAAAGGCGCAATTGCCCAAAGGATTCCAGAAAATCCTCCTTACAAAAGGAAGGAAAAATAATGGGCTGGTTACGGTGAAAAGCCAAAACTACCTTAGGCAGGAAAGAAGGCACTGTACGAACAGTTACCCCGGATTCCGAAAACTGTAGGAAAGGATCACGTCAAGAAAGAGCCTGAAGCTCAGAAACTCTTCTTGCCGACGTCATTTCCATTAAAAAGACTGTCTTGAGAGTCACATCCTTCTCAGAAGCCCGTTTAAGAGGCTCAAAAGGAGAGCACTGGAGCGCCTTCAGCACGAGTCGCAAGTTCCAAGCCGGACCTGCAAGAGTGTGGCAATGACTTTATTAGAATAGCCCTTGTCTCTCAATTGTGCCCTTTCAAGATCCAGGCCGTAAGACCAAAGCGGCAGGGATCTTCCATAGCCACCGGACCTTGATGTAACAAGTTCGGGTCTAGAGGCAATGGAAACGGAGCCTCCACCAGCATTCACCTGAGATCCGCGTACCACAGATGCCTTGGCCAGTCCGGGCGATGAGGATCACCAATTCTCGGTGCAGTCGAATCCGAGGCAGTACTCGCCCTATCAAGGGCCACGGAGGGAACACGTACAGGAGACCCGAGGGCCAAGGTTGAACCAACGCATCCAACCCGTCCGAGTGTGGATCTCTCCGTCTGCTGAAGAAGCGAGGGACTTTGGAGTTTGCACCTGATGCCATGAGATCCAATCCTGGAGTCCCCCATTTGGCACAAATCTGAAGAAAAACTTCTTCTGCCAGTTCCCATTCCGCCAGGTCGAGTTGATGCCTGCTGAGGAAATCGGCTTGCACGTTGCTCTGACCAGCTATGTGAGCCGCGGTCAGCAGCTCTAAGTGGCGCTTGGCCCAGTCGAAAATCTGAGACGCCTCCGCGGCAAGGGCCCTGCACTGAGTGCCGCCCTGACGATTGATGTAGGCCACCGCTGTCATGTTGTCTGAAAGAACTCGGACAGGAAGACCCTTCAGAGTCCTATGGAAGGCCAGAAGAGCTTGGAATATCGCTCTCAGTTCCAAGTGATTGATGGACCACCCCGCTTCCACGGTTGTCCAATGACCCTGAGCATAGCACCCCCGGCAATGAGCTCCCCAGCCCGAAAGGCTGGCATCCGTTATCACCAGACACCAAGAGGGAAGAGCCAGCGGCATCCCCCATCGCAGAATGCTGTCAGAGCCACCAATTCATACTGCGCTGGGCCGCAGAAAGCCACGTTAGCCTGCGTTGGTATTCCTGGGAAATCGGAGACCATTGCTTGAGCAGCGCAAGCTGCAGCGGTCTCATGTGTGCTCTCGCCATGAGATCCAATCCTGGAGTCCCCCATTGGGCACAAATCTGAAGAAAAACTTCTTCTGCCAGTTCCCATTCCGCCGGGTCGAGTTGATGCCTGCTGAGGAAATCGGCTTGCACGTTGCGCTGGGCCGCAGAAAGCCACGTTAGCCTGCGTTGGTATTCCTTGGAAATCGGAAACCATTGCTTGAGCAGCGCAAGCTGCAGCGGTCTCATGTGTGCTCTCGCCCAGGGAGCCACTTCTATGGTGGCCAACATCGATCCCAGGAGCTGAACAAAGTCTCAAGCTCGAGGGCAAGGCATCTGCAGGAGCAGACGGACCTGATTCTGAAGCTTGAGACGCCTGCTGTCGGGGAGAAAGACGAACCCCGAGGCCATGTCAAACTGAACCCCCAAATACTCGAGAGACTGAGGGGGGGGGGGGGGGTCAGGGACTTTTGGTCATATTGACCACCCAGCCCAGAGACCGAAGAAAGGCTATAACTCTGGTTGTGGCAAGTCGGCTTTCGTTTGCCGAATCTGCCCTGATGAGCCAGTCATCGAGATAAGGGTGAACTCTGAAACCCTCTCACCTGAGAAAGGTGGCCACCACTACCATCACCTTGGAAAAGGTACGAGGTGCTGTTGCCAGGCCAAAAGGCAAGGCCCAAAACTGGAAATGTTGGCTCAACACCAGAAACCGCAGGAACCGCTGATGCGGAGGCCAGATGGGAATGTGCAAATACACTTCCTTGAGGTCCAGAGACATGAGAAACTCCCCTGGCTGTACCGCCGCAATGACGGAGTGCAGGGTTTCCATGCGGAAGTGCCGCACTCAAGGCCTCGTTGACTCTGCGTAAGTCGAGGATCGGTCTGAAAGACCCGCCTTTTCGAGCCACCACAAAATAGATGGAGTAGCGGCCGTAGCCGTGTTCGGCGGGAGGAACCGGAACCACCGCTCGGAGCTTCAGCAATAACTGTAATGTTTCCTCGACGGCAGTGCCGCATCGGGACTCCAAAAAGGCGTCTCCCACTGGGGCACCGAATTCTAATCGGTAACCTTCTCTGATCAGGTCCAGGACCCACTGATCCAAAGTAATCTTGGTCCACTCCTCGAGAAAGAGGGAGAGACGACCCCCTACTGCGGGAACCGACGAGTGGACCGGCGTCCTATCATTGGGGAGGACGCCCCTGAACTGCTGGGCGTTGCCCGGCCGTCGCAGAGCGCTTGTCCGAACGAAAGTTCCTCTGCTGAAAACCCAGCAGAGCGCCCCGGGCGAAATCTGCGAGCTTCCCGAAAACGTGGCCTGGAAGAGGAGGGAAAAGAAGGACTTTTGGAAGAAGGCCTCAGCCTATCCTCAGGCAACCGTTGGGACTTGGAGTCCCCTAGGTCCTTAACAATCTTGTCCAATTCCTCCCCAAATAAAAGAAGGCCCTGAAAGGGTAACCTCACCAGCCTTTGTTTAGAAGCCATGTCAGCCGCCCAATGGCAAAGTCAAAGAAGGGTGCGGGCAAGAACCACCAAAGACATCTGAATAGCAGATGCTCTGACAAGATCATAAAGAGCATCAGCCAAAAAGGTCAGGGCAGACTCCATATGCGGGCTGACCTCAGAGAGGGAACCCGCTCCATCGCCGGGCTGTTCGACCGCCTGTTGAAGCCAGGAAAGGCAAGCCCAGGCTGCATAGGAACTACAAATAGCTGCCCTTAAGCAAAGGCCCGAGATTTCAAAGTACCGCTTCAGCGCGGATTCTAGCTGCCCGGTCCTGCATATCTTTCAATGCAACCCCTCCCTCCACAGGGAGAGTAGTCTTTTTAGTCACAGCAGTGACCAACGCATCCACTTTAGGCATCCCAAAGAGGGTCGTGAGTTTCACTCAGAGGGTAAAGAGAACACATCTGTGAAAGAAATGCAATCTGCTAGCCAATTGGAAATGGTGCGTTTCCCGACGGCGACTCCCCTTCTGTTGGGATCCAAAGAAACACACATTTGGGTGGACTGTCTGAAGGGGCTTGTCCGCTCCACGTAAAAGGCCAATGCTCTCTTGCAGTCCAAGGTGTGCAACTGATGTTCAGCAGGGTGGGTATGAGGACGGGGAAAAAATGTTGGCAAGACAATTGACTGGTTCAGATGGAACTCCGACACCACCTTCGGCAGGAACTTAGGGTGCATGTGGAGGACTACTCTGTTATGATGAAATTTGAGATAAGGTGCATGCACTACTAAGGCTTGAAGCTCACTGACTCTACAAGCTGAAGTAACAGCCACCAAGAAAATGACCTTCCAGGTCAAGTACTTCAGATGGCAGGAATTCAGCAGCTCAAAAGGAGGCTTCATCAGCTGGGTGAAAACGACGTTGAGATCCCATGACTCTGGTGGAGGTTTAACTGGGGGCTTTGACAAAAGCAAACCTCTCATGAAGCGAACAACTAAAGGCTGTCCAGAGATAGGCTTACCCTCTACACGGCAATGATAAGCACTAATCGCACTAAGATGAACTCTTATGGAATTGGTCTTGAGACCAGACTCTGACAAGTGTAGAAAGTATTCAAGCAGAGTCTGTGTGGGACAAGAGCGAGGATCTAGGGCCTTGCTGTCACACCAGACGGCAAACCTCCTCCATTTGAAAAATAACACCGCTTCGTGGAATCTTTTCTGGAAGCAAGCAAAACCCGGGAGATACCTTCAGAAAGACCCAAGGAGGCGAATTCTACACTCTCAACATCCAGGCCATGAGAGCCAGGGACTGGAGGTCGGGATGCAGAAGCGCCCCCTCGTTCTGAGTTATGAGAGTTGGAAAACACTCCAATCTCCACGGTTCTTCGGAGGATAACTCCAGCAGAAGGGGGAACCAAATCTGACGCGGCCAGAAGGGTGCAATCAGGATCATGGTTCTGCAGTCTTGCTTGAGTTTCAGCAAAGTCTTCCCCACCAGAGGTATGGGAGGATACGCATATAGAAGGCCTGTACCCCAATGCAGGAGAAAGGCATCTGATGCTAGTCTGTCATGGGCCTGAAGCCTGGAACAGAACTGAAGGACATTGTGATTGACCTGAGTGGCAAAAAGATCCACCGAGGGGGTGCCCCACGCTTGAAAGATCTTTTGGACTACGCCAATGTTCAGAGACCACTCGTGAGGTTGCATTATCCTGCTCAATCTGTCGGCCAGACTGCTGTTTACGCCTGCCAGATACGTGGCTTGGAGAAACATGCCGTGATGGCGGGCCCAAAGCCACATCTGGACGGCTTCCCGACACAGGAGGCGAGATCCAGTGCCCCTCTGCTTGTTGATGTAATATATCGCAACCTGATTGTCTGTCTGAATTAGAATGATTTGATTGGACAGCCGATCTCTGAAAGCTTTTAGAGCGTTCCAGACCGCTCGCAATTCTAGGAGGTTGATCTGAAGACCCTTCTCCTGAATGGACCAAGCTCCCTAAGTGTGGAGCCCATCTACATGAGCTCCCCACTCCAGGAGGGATGCATCCATCGTCAGCACTTTTTTGTGGCTGAGGAATTTGAAAGGGACGTCCCAAGGTCAAATTGGGTCGAATGGTCCACCACAGCAGAAAACTGTGAAAGTCGGTGGACACACGGATCACATCTTCCAGATTGCCCGTGGCTTGACACCACTGGGAAGCCTGGGTCCACTGAGCTGATCTCATATAAAGATGTGCCATGGGAGTCACATGGACTATGGAGGCCATGTGCCCCAGAAGCCTCAATATCTGCCGAGCTGTGACCTGCTGCGATGCCCGGACCCTGGAGACCAGAGACAGAAGGTTGTCCGCTCTTGTCTCGGGAAGATAGGCCCGAGCCGTGTTTGAATCCAACAGAGCTCCTATGAATTCCAGTTTTTGGACAGGGATGAGATGGAACTTGGGATAATTTATGACAAACCCCAGTACCTGCAGAGTTGAATAGTGATCTGCATGGACTGTAGAGCCCCTGCCTCCGAGGTGTTCTTTACCAGCCAATCATTGAGATAAGGGAACACATGCACTCCCAGTCTGTGTAGGGACGCTGCAACTACTGCCAGGAACTTTGTGAAGACTCTGGGCACAGAAGCCAGCCCAAAGGGCAGTACACAATACTGAATGTGCTGTGTTCCCAGGCAGAATCGAAGATATTTCCTGTGAGCTGGAAATATCGGGATGTGAGTATATGCATCTTTTAAGTCCAGAGAGCATAGCCAATCGTTCTCCTGAATCATGGGAAGACGGGTGCCCAGGGAAACCATCCTGAACTTGTCTCAGACAAGGAATTTGTTCAGGGCCCTTAGATCTAGGATGGGACGCATCCTCCCTGTCTTCTTTCGCACAAGGAAATACCTGGAATAGAATCCCTGCCCTTCTTGCCCTGGTGGAGCGGCCTCAACCTCATTGGCGCTTAGAAGGGCGGAGAGTTCCTCTGCAAGTACCTGCTTGTGCTGGAAGCTGAAAGATTGAGCTCCTGGTGGGCAATTTGGAGGCTTGGATTTCAGATTGAGGGAGTATCCTAACCGGACTATTTGAAGAACCCACCGGTCAGAGGTTATAAGAGGCCACCTTTGGTGAAAAAACATTAACCTCCCCCCTACCGGCAAGTCGTCTGGCATGGATACTTTTGTTGCGGCTATGCTCAACTGGAGCCAGTCAAAAGCCCGTCCCATGCTTTTGCTGGGGAGCAACATGGGTCTGCCCTGGCGCACGCTGTTGACGAGAACGAGTGCGCTAGGGATAAGCCTGAGAAGGTTGTCGAGAAGGAGGATTGTACCTACGCTTATTATAGGCGTAGGGAGCATTACTCCTTCCCCGGAAAAATCATCTACCTGATGAGGTAGTAGCAGAAGGCGCCCAGTGGGACAGATTGTCCATAGCAGTTTTCCGCTGCGTGATTTGATCAACCACTTGCTTGACCTTCTCACCAAGGGACATCCGCAATCCACTGCTGGACTCGATTGTCCAGGTCAGAGGCACGCTGCCATGAGAGTCTGCGCATCACTATACCTTGGGCAGCGATTCTGGATGCAACATCAAAGGTATCGTACGCACCCCTGGACAGGAATTTAAGACACACCTTCTGCTGCCTGACCACCTCCTGAAAAGGCTTGGCCTGCTCCGGAGAGAGCTTATCAACCAAGTCCGCCAATTGCTCACCGAGTCCGTCAAGTGAATGCTCGTGTAAAGCTGGTAGGATTGAATTTTGGCGGCGAGCATAGCGGCCTGATATGCCTTCCTCTCAAAAGAGTCTAAGGTTCTAGATTCCCTGCCTGGGGGCGCCGAGGCAAAGTCTCTAGTACTCCTGGCTCTCTTGAGAGCGGAATCCGTCACCATAGAGTCGTGAGGTAACTGTGACTTCATCAACTCAGGTTCTCTGTGAATTCGATGTTGGGACTAAGCCTTCTTAGAGATGGTGGGATTAGTTAATGGTTTCATTCAGTTCTGCATAACTGTCTCCTTGAGCACATTATGCAAAGGAACCGTGGCGAAGGATAGTCCAGGACCTTGAGCATCTCAGCCCTGGGCTCATCCTCAGAGACCACTGGGAAGGGAATAGCCACAGACATTTCCCGGACAAATGACGAGAAAGAAAGACTCTCTGGTGGAGAAAGCTTTCTCTCAGGTGAAGGAGTTGGATCAGAAGGAAGACCACAAGACTCCTCAGATGAGAAATACCTGGGATCTTCCTCTTCATCCCATGAGGCATCCAGATCGGTGTCGGACAAGAGTTCTTTAACTGCAGTCCGAAACCGGGCCCGTCTCGACGCCGAGGAACCATGCCCTCGATGGCGGTGTCGAGAAGTCGACTCCCATCTCGGCGGTGATGAAGCTCCCTCTATCGATGTCGACGGGGAATCGGCTTGGGTGGCAGCCAATGCCGCAGGCAGCACCAGCGTCGAGGACCTCACCACGGGCAAAGAGCCAGCTGCCGCTTCTGTCCACAGTGCGGAAGGCGCAAGCACCTCCAGCACCGCAGACTGACGCAGCAACCCCTCCAGAACACCTGGAAGCAGGGCTCTGATGCAGTCGTCCATAGTCGTCTGAGCAAGGCTGCGGGGTTGGTACGGGAGTCGGTGTCAGAATCTGTGGAGGTCGAGGAGGCGGTAGCGGGCTGTCCGAAGACCGACACCTCCTGAATAGGGGGTGAGCGATCCTCCCGGTGGCGGCGATTCACGGGTGCCGAGTCTTCGGCGTCCCGGAGCTCTTGATACCGTGTTTGGAACGAGACCGATAACGGTGCTTCTTTGCCTTCGCTTGATGCACGTCATCCAGACTTCTCGGTACCGACAAGGAGGACGTGGAATCCACACACCTCCTCGGGGTCAGGCCCGAGACTGGTTGGTCCCATGGGGTCTGCACAGCAGGCTGAGACAGGTGGACACCCACTCGACGCCTCACTGCTCCCAGTGTGTGGTGGTCTCCGGACAGCCATTACCTGCGCTCCTGATGTCGATGCAATCCCCGATGCCAATGTCGACGCCGAGGAACCGGTCGACGCTCCAAATAGACAATCCTGAAGAGCTTTTCTCGACGCTTGTGTCCGCTTTTTCAAGCTAAGACACAACGTACAAGCATCTGGGCGATGATCGGGCCCAAGGCACTGAAGACACGATGCTTGGGGGTCGGTACCCGAGATCGACCGGCTGCACCAAGTACACTTTTTGAAGCTGCTGGGAGTCCTCGATGACATTGACGGAAAAATAGCAGCGGCAAAATCAAAGTTCGCGATTGTGCCTAAAAAGAAGAGCACAAAAAAATAAGGAAAAAACCCATACGCATGGCCAAAGAGGGCCGCGACGAAAAAAAAGGAAACTTAAGAGGGCCAAACCACCAAGCAATAAGGGAAAACTATTATTATTTTTTTTTTTTTTAAACTTTTAAGGAACAGGTAAAGAAAAAGAAAATACAAAATGGAGAAAAAACTACGAAACGGCTGAAGACTCTTCCCGAGGGCCTAAGGAGAAAAACCAAGAACGCAGCCACTCACCACCACGGAAAAAAGTTTACTGAGCGGGATTGCTCACGCGATGAGCGGGAACATGGCCGCGCATGCGCGGTTCTCGCACCAGAAGGCTCTGGCAAAGCTTTTTTTCTTTTGCTTGTAATTTTGGCCTTCCTGGGCCGCCGACCCACATGTGAGAACAAGCAGCCTGCTTGTCCTGGGAGAATGTGTAGTTTCTTATTCAGTGATTTCAGAAAAGGAAGCAGGGGTTGGAGGGTTGAGAGAATGGACTAACGGAAGGAGAGGTGGAGGTGACTTGGTTGAGAATTCAAGTTTAATCTTGTGAACCTTATCATGAAAGTACTCAGCCAGAGTCTGGGGAGAAAGTGAAGGGGGAGTTGGAGGTGAAGCCACTTTGAGGAGAGAGTTTATTGTGGCAAAGAGACGTTGAGGGTTTGAGGGTACTTATATTCTCAATGATCTTATCAGGTCCTTGTTTCTTAGCTCCTATTATTTTACAAATTTAGACACCAAGGAGGAGATTTTTAGCACCTACATACATGCACTCTTCCCCACCAGGTCATACCAGAAATATACACATGGAACAACTGATACTCTTCCCTTAAACAACCAGAACATGGTGGAACAACTAATAAACCCTCCCATACCAGCAACCACACACTTCAATACAACAGCTGTGTGAACAGTACAGCTGCACAATGTGAAAATATGGAGGAGCACAAAAATTGCTTTTAGCCCACTGTCTCTTCTCATGGGCAGTGATGGGGCAGGGGCTGCATTGGGTGAGCTGCACAGAGTGAAACTATAGCTTGGTATTGTCCTGCTTTCCACGTGCACACCTAGAATAACTGACACCATCCTTGTCCTTCAGCAACTCTGACACCTCGCTCCCATAATCTTGCCCTTCCCCCTTTCTTACAGCAATTCATGCAACTCCACAACATTCACACCTAAAAAATTAATCCCTTTTCACCTCACCCACTGTTCACCCCTTTTATGCTGCCCCACCAAGCATTCATTCCCTTTTGCACAACTGCCTGTTAAGCATTCTCCCTTTCTTCACCTCAACTCCCTTTTAGTATCTGTCCCCTCTTCTTCCCCATATGCCACACATAATTCTCTCCTGCTTCAGGTTGTATCCTTTCCTCTCATGCATTCCATACTTAATTGCTTTGCTCCCATCTTTAGCTGTTCTCCTATGATTTATCCTTACATTCTATAATACTGACATCTGAACAGCGAAAAAGGAAGGTGCAATGAGGATATAGCACTATAAAAAATAACAAGTTCACTCCCTTTCCCCCACTTTTTTGGTTAGAGGAAGCAAACAAACCCATCTTAAGCCCTGCTCCCAAGCTTTCTAGTTCTTGATACTGTGTTAGGCAAAATGTTGGCGAGGCCACGGCTTCAGTGGCCCACACCAATCTGCTGCCTGTGCCAAGCACAACTTAGTACTTCTGGGCACGCCGGTGCTTGCCCAATATTGGGAGTGCTCATCTCCCAGAGGGCTAGCTCCTATGGTTGTCAGAAATTCAGGAATAGCCTAACTCCTCACTTCTAGAACTTGGTAACTCGGCAATGCCTGATCTGTTTTTCCTCGGTTAAAGTACATACAAGACAGTTGACAAGTTAACAAGAAAGTAGCAGTGTATTCAGAAATTTTAGAAACTTCTTTAACTTTTGAAAACTTCACACTGGAATACAACAACAATCTATTTTCTCAAACTACTTTCTATTATTTAAGGCTGTAGTAATGGTAGAACAGTTTCAGTAATAGCCTTGGGAAGGAAATGAACACTTTTTTTTTTTTTTTTTGGGGGGGGGGGGGGAACCTGTGCTTAACCAACTCATCCTAAACCCTAGTTCTCCAGTCACCACGCGACGTCTCAGATAGCAGTTAACATAAAATTATCCTCAACCTGTCAAGTTTTCATGACGTCAGTAAGCACTCATACGCCTTTACCTCTTTCCTGTGCCCACTAGGTAGGTGTTTGTGCCCTGCAGGGTCATGGGCCCTGGGTTGCAGCCCAGCACACGCACCACCCGCGAGCTTAGCTGCTCCACGCGCGCCAGCACCGCCGACATAGCCGTCTGATACGAGCTCTGGAAAAAGGGACCTAAGCCAGGCTAGCACTAGCAGCAGTACCTGCCTGCTACACGCACAGAAAGGGGTCGGAGGCGGAGCATTGTTTGGTGACGTAATCAACAGGCGACTGCAAACGGTACGAGGCTATTAGCCTATTATATGGGTTGAAGGAGCCAGTAGGCGAGGCGTAGCTTGCTGGCACTGGCAGTAGGAGCCACAAGTACACCCAAAACAATAGCAAACGCTATTGAAAGCAATAGTAAACTTATTAGAAATAATGTACTCCCTATTGGTGGTCCATCTGTTAAACGTCTAATGCTGTTCTAGTTGGATAAGCAGTGTCTTAAAAGGATGAGAACAAAAGATTTTTTTTTACAATTTTTTTTTACTTATTTGACAGCTTTTTAATTTATTTGAAAGCGTTCCATGTGTAGATGGGAAAGGAGAAGCTGCCTACAGCGTAAGCTGTCACTATTTCCGTGTAGCAGTGACATTTTGACTCGCTGAGCCCCATTACAAAAAAATTACTCTAAACAGAACCAGTTTTTTATTCCACTTGCAACACTTGTTGATATTATACAAGAGATTTAACCCCTGAAGCAGGCACACATCTGTGCAGAAACACAGGTGTGTCCGGTTTTCCCATGTTTACAGTTCTGTATAATAAAGAAAGCATCTGATTCCAACTTTTTATCTGCTTCTTTCTTTTGCTTTGTTTTGATATAAATACCATGAAATCAAAACTGAATATCACTAAAACAGTTTCAAAAGTTATTGTAGCTGGTGGGAACAGCACTAATAAAGGCTGTATTTTGTGCTAATTTTTCTACATTGTTCTATACAATATAGTAATACATGACCAAATTTTAGTGAGGCTAGCCTGTTTACCGATGGGTTCATCTTAACTATTGAAATCTGCCTTGGAAAGCCTGGTGTTATAAAGATTGTAAGTAACATTAAACTCTCCCTGCATTGGGGCCCATGGAATCACATCTTCACCTCATCTCTTTTGTACAAATGAATTATTCCATCTTGAGCATGTTTGAGGGACAAGTGGTTTTCATAAGTCCAAAATAATAAACATAAATATTTTATTTCATGCAGATCTCTCATTTGTTTAAACATAAATGAGCTATAAGCCCCAAATGCAGTCCATTGGTTTTCTTATAGTTTGTCCTTATGATGACTTATTTATTTCAAAAATGTATAGCCGGCTTTAAATCAAAGCAGGTAACAGTAAAAACACACAATATTAAAAAAACCACCAACAATAACAAACAATGAAAATTTATACTGTCAATACATCATTAACTTATAAATATGTAGAAAGAGCTGCTAAGACAAATCAATCCCTAACCATCCATATATGCTTTTACAAAATAAAGTCTTCAACAATTTTTAAATTTCTGAAAATTTGCATAAAGCCTTGAATAGCCTCGCAAATAATTCCACAAACAAGCCCTAGCTATCGAAAACGCACAACTTTTTGTTTCAGACAAACAGCAAACACAAATTTGCAGTTGTTTCTTCATCACAGAATGTAATTCTCGTTACAGTTCATACATGAGTAAAGAATCCACAAAATATTGTGAAGCCTTACCATATATACGTTGATGTATCAAAGTCAGAATCTTGTACACAAAATTTCACCGGTAAATACTGTAAACATTTCAAAGTGAGAGAAATATGCTCAAACCTCTTATACTGTGCCAAAACTGGAAATACAGTGAGATAGAATAATAGAATTCCAAATTCAGTAACATCCAAAACTTATTAATATTATAATTGTGTTTGTATTTGGGTAATAACTGATAAAATCTTGTTGAAAACTGACTTGAAGAAGAAATAAATATATATGACAGAACTGGAAAATGTTGGCACATAGGGCTCTGTTTACTAAGACGTGCTAGTGTTTTTAGCGCATACCTACAATTAGTGCACGCTAAATGCTAAAGACACCCATAGATTCCTATGAGTGTCTTTAGCATTTAGTGTGTGCTAACATTTAGCGTGCACTAAAAACACTAGCGTGATTACAACGCAGCTTAGTAAACAGGGCCCTTAGACTGACTCTGGACTTCTGCATACAAAAGGAGCAAACCATCTTTCTCTTTTGATCTAAGTACAGGAAAAAAAAAAGATTTTAAATGCTCCCAGGCATGAAACCTAATTCATGTTTAATGTGGGATATAACTGCCATAAATAAGTACATAAATAGATAAATAGAAACTCAGAATGTTGAGCACCTGATTCTCATAACATGATGTCTGTTTTAGTGGTCCTTTACCAGGATAAAAAAAATCTCTGCACAAATATAACATATGCTAGGGTGTCCCTATAACTAGCCCCTCCAAATGACATACTGATTTGTGTGTCAAATTGCTACTGTATGAAAAGTTATTCCGTTATTATACTTCCGCTGTGTACATCTGTATGCTGCACAAGCTGGTATGTTTGAAAATATAAGTGAGATTTAATAAAAGTGCTACCAGCAATAAAGAACGACAACATGGATGCAGCCGCTCATAGGTTTGTTTGCTTTCAGTGTACGCAGTATGACAGCTGCGCAGGGAAGGGGAAACATAGACACCTTTTTGAAGTCATGCTGCCTCCTGTTCTCAATCAAACTTTCTTGGGTTGCACAGGTGGCCTTGTCAGTAGCAATGTTGCCAGGGCTGCGGGTTTGCCGCCCAATTGGGCTCCTTCCCGTGACCCGCTGCGGCTTTTTCATGCCGCGTGCGGGTTGCGGGATTTTGGGCGCCTTCTTGCCCCAGCATTTTTCGCTCGCCGCAGTTTTTTTCCGCAGCCGCGATGATGTCATTTGTATGCAAATGGCCTCATTAATATTTATTAATGATATCATTCATATGCAAATGACCTCATTCATATTTATTAATTATATTTATTTATTTGTAGCATTTGTATCCCACATTTTCCCACCAATTTGCAGGCTCAATGTGGCTTGTGGTTGCCATTTCCGGTTAACAGAATTACAGATGGTATTGTGTTAAGGTGCATACATACATGGTAACATACATTGCATGAAGGTTCCTGAATAATAAATTGGATTATAATCTACATTAGGCCATCGACTATACAGAGAGCCTGTTTTACATAAGGTTTAGGGTGGTAGTGTTTGTCATGTGATAAGATTTAATGATGTCATTCACATGCAAATTAACTTTGTGCGGTTTGGGGCTGGTTTTGGGCGTGAACATTTTTTCCCATGTGGCAACACTGGTCAGTAGGTGGAGACAGTGTCTGCTCTGCTTTGAATTGCTGTTGCAATTTTGCAATTGATGTCAAAGCTTTGGCTCACTAGTAAGGTGGTAGTACTTACGATCCAGTTTCTGCCAAGCACTGGATCAATCTAGTTAAGGTCCTAGAAACCCAGAGTCCACTTGGTATCTGCAGTAGAGCGCAAAGTAGTGGAATAGCCAGGACAGATTTTTTTTTTGACAGGGGGATAAGGACGATTAATTTTATCACACTATTTTTCTACCTCCTCCCCCCCCCCCACACTAGTTTCTCCCTTTCAGATCTTTTTCAGTCTCACTCCCCCTACCCTGGTCTCTGGAACTTCTCTGCTAATAACCACTAGGCTACTCCTCATAGTGGAAGAGTAGCCTAGTGGTTAGTGTAGCAGACTTTGATCCTGGTGAACTGCAGCTCCTTGTGATTCTGGGCAAGTCACTTAACCCTCCATTGCCCCAGGTACTACAAATAAGTACCTGTATATACTATGTAGTTGCAAAAACCACAGAAAGGCAGTATATCAAGTCCCATTCCCTTAACCCCCTTTACCATAGATTCAGATTAACACTGGCATGACAATTTTACATATGTTGCCAAAGAACAGTAATACATTTAACAGTAGATGTAAAACAGGAAGAAAACCAAATTGGGAAAAGCATGCAGAGTATGGCTCGTGGAATTCTTTCTAACTGGTGAGGGTGTATCTGTTTTGTCAGGGGCAAAGTCTCCAAATGGGCTAGCAATTTGCATACCAGGACAGTAATGAACTTCAAACTTCACTCCTAAGCCAAGGTATGTGAAGTATGATCTCAGTCTCTCAAATTTACTGCTAATACTTGCTGTAGTACTTGCATCATGCCAAAGAGAGCTTCCTTCTGGAGTTCATAAGATAAAGCATGTGTAGATGTGCTTGAATGTTCTTTTTAACATAGCTTGTGGCATCCAAAATAATAGGAAATACTTCTGTATCTCTGCCACATTTTCTTGGTCTGGGACTGTGTGTTGGGGATAGCCATGGGGGTGCTGCTGTTTATGGGGGGGGGGGGGGGGGGGGGACAGGCAATTATGGGGGAAGAGGCAATTTATAGGGAGACAGAGTTATGGGGTTA
Source organism: Microcaecilia unicolor (assembly GCF_901765095.1). Lineage (NCBI taxonomy): Eukaryota > Metazoa > Chordata > Amphibia > Gymnophiona > Siphonopidae > Microcaecilia > Microcaecilia unicolor. The sequence goes on from NC_044031.1 coordinate 514,082,034, forward strand.
GGTTTTGGGAGTAGGAGTGGCCTATGGTGCTGTATATACGCTATACAGAGAAGCTACTGCATCTGTTATTTCACAAAGGTCTTTATCAAGACCATCAGATATTGAGATCGCTTTTAAGTATCAAGGATCTCTTAAGACTCCTGAGGCAGGCCTTTGGCCGAAACACAGTACTGTGTCGAGTCTGTGAATAAAGTGCTACTTTTTATACCAGTATCCCGTTTCCCTGAAGTCATTGGTCCACTTCCCCACTTTCTTTCGACAGTTGTGTTTTCGTGGGAGTTAGTGTTCATCCACCTAGGTGGATCACCCTTTCCTCCAGTTCAGATTGGCCATCTGGACTGAGAAACATGTGACCACATTCTCACAGTATGGCTTGTTTACCTAAACAGAGAAATTCTCAAGCATTCTGTAATTTTCCTTAGCTCTGAACATGTTCTAAGCCTAATAAAAAAAGGGAGTTTCTATCAGTGAAATTGGGAGCTCGTCTGTGAGTAACGTACGAACTGCGCTGAGAACCATATTTCCTGGTCAAAGAAACTCCTGGCTTTTGCTATGAACAGGGCCCCCCAGCTGATAAGAGCCTGGATGATGTAAGGACCAGTGATGATTGTTTTATTTCTTCTTTTCCTGGTCTAGGAACTCTTAGCATTGCTTAGTTGTAGAGACCAGTGATGTAATAATTGTTTATAGACAGGTATTGTTTCTTTTTAGTTATATAGCTAATCATTGTGTGTATATAGCTTAATCATAGTATATATCTTAATCATTGTAGACTTTAGAACCTCTAATAAAGGTCTCATTTACCTGATACAAATCCACAGTAATTACTGAGTAGTCTGTTAGTGAAGCAGGCTGTAAATCCATAACAGTACACATGCTGAGGGACCACTTGTGCGTTTGCATGACCCTGCTCAGTCTGTCAGCTAGGCTGTTGAGTTTTCCTGCCACGTAAGGTAAAATTATGTATCATACCTGATAATTTTCTTTCCATTAATCATTGCAGATCAATCCATAGACTGATGAGTTGTGTTCATCTACCAGCAGGTGGAGATAGAGAGCAAACCTTTGCCTCTCTATATGTGGTCATGTGCTGCCGGAAAATCCCCAGTATAATCGATAACAAAGCTCCATCCGCAGGAATCATCAAACATAGAGAATTACACCCACAAAGGGACACTCCGCCACCCAACTACTGCCGAAGTGGGGGAGGGGGGCACCCACACCCGCCAACGCGGGGGGAACTGGCATATCCTGCTACCGCAACCGCGGGAGGAGCTGGCTTAACCCATCACCGCCCAAGCGGGAGGGAAACAAGGCTACCCTACTACTGCACGAAGCGGGAGGGAACACCGGCATAATTTAGTTATGAATCCAACCACCGCCAAAACAGGGGGATAGAAGCAGCAGCTCACTGTAACACAAAGTCGTCCCAACTCTAGGGAAGTCCAAGTGAAAGAACTTGAACCCGAAGTCCTCCTGAACAGGAACTGAAGTCTAAACTTGAACCTGAAACATAATTGAAAACTAGAAACAAACAGTACAGATATCTGGGAGGGGCTATGGATTGATCTGCAATGATTAATGGAAAGAAAATTATCAGGTATGATACATAATTTTACCTTCCATATCATCATGCAGATCAATCCATAGACTGATGGGATGTACCCAAGCAGTACCTACACAGGGCGGGACATGGAAATCCCAGAACGCAACACTGATGCTCCAAACTGAGCATCAGCACGTGCTGCCACGTTCAAGCGGTAAAAAGGTATGAGCCAACGCCCAAGTCGCCGATCTGCAAATCTCCTCCAAGGAAACGGATCTGGACTTTGCCGTAGAGGCCACCTGTGCTCTTGTAGAATGAGCCTTCAGCTGGATAGGCGGCACCTTCCCTGCAGCCACATAAGCCACCGCAATCGTTTCATTGACCCACCGTGCCACGGTAGGCCTAGATGCCTGCAGACCCCTACAAGGGCCCACGAACTGCACGAACATGGAAGTGAGAAACAATCTTGGGCAGGAAGGAATGCACTGGGCGAATAGACACTCCTGCCTCCGTGAACCGCAGGAACGGCTCTCTATACGAGAGTGCCTGGAGCTCGGAAACCTTCCTGGCTGAAGCGATTGCCACCAAAAAGACCGCTTTCAACGTCAGATCCTTCAGAGACAGCCACGATAATGGCTCAAAGGGCGGCTTCTGCAAGGCCCGCAGCACCAGATTGAGATTCCACGTAGGCACTATTGAGTGCAGAGGAGGGCGTAGGTGATTAACCCCTTTGAGAAAACGCACCACATCTGGCTGAGAAGCCAGGGAAGCACCCTTCAGGCGACTCCTGAAGCAAGCTAGAGCTGCTACCTGGACTTTAAGAGAGCTGAGCGACAGGCCTTTCTCCAGACCTTCTTGCAGGAACACCAACACTGAAGCAATTGGCGCCGTGAAGGGCGACAGGGATCCTGCCTCACACCATGATGCAAAGGTACGCCATACCCTGGCATACGTAGAAGTAGAGCGCTTCTGGGCTCTCAGCATAGTGGCGAGATGACCTTGTCCGAGAAGCCCTTCTTCTTCAGCCGCTTCCGCTCAACAGCCAGGCCGCAAGACCAAAGGGGGAGGGATCCTCCATCACCACGGGACCCTGATGTAAGAGGCCCCGCTCCGCTGGAAGCCACAGAGGACTGTCTACGGAAAGCCGGATCAGGTCCGCATACCAAGGGCGTCTGGGCCAGTCTGGACCCACCAGGACCACCCGGCCTGGGTGTTTCGCCACCCGGCCGAGAATTCTGCCCAGCATAGGCCAAGGCGGGAACACGTAGAGAAGCTCCTGAACCAGCCACTGCTGGAGTAGAGCATCGACCCCCAAAGATCGAGGGTCCTGTCCTCTGCTGAATAACCGCGGCACTTGGCAATTGGCCGAGGTCGCCATCAGATCAAAGGTCGGCATGCCCCAGCGCTTCGTGATCTTCAAGAACACCCGAGCAGACAGTTGCCACTCTCCGGGATCCAAGGTATGGCGACTGAGAAAGTCCGCCTCGACATTCAGGACTCCCGCAATGTGAGCCGCCGACAGCTGGTCCAGATTCGCCTCTGCCCACAGGCATAACTTCAAGGCCTCCCTGGCTAGGGGGGCGCTCCTGGTACCTCCCTGGCGATTGACATAGGCCACGGCCGTGGCATTGTCTGACAGGATCCGAACTGGCCTCAGTATCAGCACCTGAAGAAACGCTTGAAGCGCCAACCGAATGGCCCGAAGTTCCAAGAGGTTGATGGACCACTTCGCCTCCGCCGGCGACCATATCCCCTGTGCTGTCCTTCCCAGGCAGTGGGCTCCCCAGCACGACAAGCAGGTGTCCGTCGTAACGACAATCCACTCCGGGGACGTGAGAGGCATACCGGCTGACAACTTGTCTGACATCAGTCACCAACTTAGCGCCCTTCTCACCGCTGGGTCCAGGGGAAGGCGTACTGCGTAATCCTCTAAAACCGGAGTCCAGCGCCGCAGAAGAGAGTGCTGTAGTGTCCTCATATGGGCTCTGGCCCAGGGCACTACCTCCATCGTGGCCGTCATGGAGCCCAACAGTTGCACATAATCCCAAGCCCGAGGAGCCGAGGAGGCTAGGAACCGGCCCACCTGGGCCTGAAGCTTGAGGCTCCGGTTGTCCGGCAGGAACACTCTGCCCACTTGGGTGTCGAACCGAACACCCAGATACTCCAGGGACTGAGTCGGGCGCAGCTGACTTTTCTCCCAGTTGATGATCCATCCCAGGGAGCTCAGAAGAGCAATGACCCTGTCCGTCGCTCTCCCCACACTCCGTAGAGCCCAAGGTGGAAGGGGCACATTTTGGCCTGCCTCTCCACTGCCGCCCTCCCGCATCCACTTTCACCTCCCCGCTGCTGCCCTCCTGCCACCGCTCCCACCCCCGCCATCGGGAAAGTACCTTGGCTGGCGGGGGTCCACAACCCCCGTCAGCTAAAGCATTTGTCCCATGCTGTTCTCACATTGCCTGGTGCCCTGTTCTGTTTTCAGTCGCTGTGCACGCTTGTTTTAATGAAACTTGGGTTCGGGTCAGATAACGAACAGTCCCAGGAGGCCTGTATTGCGGCCGGCTTCGAGGCAGGTGGAGATCCACTCAATGCACAGTCACTCCCAGTATGCAAGGGTCTCACAGTCACATGAACAGATGTACCTGATGCTGATGTAACACCTGATGCCAATGTCACCAAAGATACCAATGCTGACACCGATGTCAAGGCTTAGGGCCTGGCTCCAAAAATCTTTTCTTTCTGAGCCTCTCTGGCTGTGTTATTTTCTTCATACAAAGAGAGAATACAGTTTGCAGGGGTATGATCAGGTCTCAAATACTGTAGACACCAAGAATGGGTGTCCTTGCCAGAGATGGTCCTGTTGCACCGAGTGCAGTGCTTAAAGCCACTGGGAACTTTCGATAACATGAAAGTAAAAACAGCCGTGACCAAATCAAATGACTCTCAATGGTGCTAAACAAAGGGAAAAGAACCTATAAAAAGAAAAGGGAAAAGCCCGACTGGAGCTCAAGCCTAAACACGGCCTAGCGAGTGAAGTAAAAACAATGAAAACTTAGAAAAAAGGCAAAAATAATCTAAAATAATATACGGGGAAGGATAAAATAAGGTAAACCCTGAAAGAGGTATTAAGAAAGAAAAATTGAAGGCACAAAAAGACCAACCGAACCAGCTGTGAGGAGTGGATAATGAACGTGTCCTCAAAAGAAAACGCTGTTGGCCCCGTGCTCTCACAATGGGTGAGAAGACACTCAAGAATGTGCAATGGAGCGAGTCTCGCACTCAAAGACCTAATTTTAAGCTTGTTACAAGCTCTGGTCCGGCAATGCAGACCCTGTGTTACCCATCTGTGAGAATTATAGGCCTGCTTGTCCTTGGAGAATATATATATATCCATAAAAAAACTGATGGTGTGCCTTGACAATGTTTACACCTTTTAAGTGTGCCATGATATGAAAAAGGTTGAAAATCACTAAGACTTACAAAGTTCCATAGGTTAGTATGAGGGTCATTTTCAATATGACATCTAAATCCAACTTGCTGAAAACATCCAAAAATCAAGTAGTGAAAATGACCATTTTCAAACCAGAAAACATCTTATCTTTTTTCTTTGAAAATGACCATTTCCTAGATGATGTTGTGCTTAGTACATCTATCTTGTTACATAATTTAAAAACCCAACAAAAACGCTCTGTATAATCTGGAAACACCCCCTCTCCCTCATCCATTCGTTGTACGTGCAGGATGTCAGACTCAGGAACAAAACGAAGGAAGAAGTCTTCGGCTGGCGGGGGTCGAGGTCCTCTGCCAGCAAAGGTAGCAGACAGCGATGGCGGGAGGGGGGGTTGAGAGGGTTGTCGGCAGGGGGGTCAAAGTTGTTGGTGTCAGGCGGGGGTGTCGGCAATGGCAGTGGGAGGGGGGGGGTCGGCGGCGCTGGGAGGGGGGGGGGCTAAAATGTGCCCCCTCACCTCAGGCTCTGGACCCCCCTCCCGCCAAAGTCTGGCTACACCCCTGCCCACCTCCCTCCTTTTACCCCCCCCACAAGAATCTGAGACCCCTCCCCCCCCCACCTTCATAGGGAGAGGTGTCAAATGGAAGAAATGTGTCCCATTTTCCCACCCACAACATAAACTGCAAAGAACAGTAGGAAACATTGAACTAAGGAACCCCCAACAACCAGTGAACAGATAGAACATTGCAAACAAAAAATGCTCCCTAATCTATAGTGTACCACTCCAAATAGAGCCCTCCTGTTTATGCCTGGTGTGTGATACTTGAGTGTGTGATTGCCATATCAAGTGACCTGACCAGCTGATTGCTGGCTTTGCAAGCGTTTGTGTCCCTTTGCCACCCACTGCATTTAGGGCGAGGTTTCAAGCTTGAAGCGGGCTGTGCTGAACCTGAAGCTGGTGTCGTCGCCATTAGGGCCCCAGGTGGGAGGACCTCATGTGACTCAGACAAAGATCTGATGGTGTAATTGTCCATCTCTGGAAGATAAAACAATGAGGCAGACTTTGTAAAAAAACACAGACTTTATTACTAGATTAAAAGCTCCCAGATATTCAACATAAAATGCTCGACATGGCCATGTTTCGCCAATATGAAAATGGCTGCATCAGGGGCAGTGGGTCATCAGCTGATTTAAAACTCCAAAAATAGCCAGGCTGGTGTGGCTGTAAAAGCATAGAAAGCTAGATTCTGGACACAGTCTCTCAAAAAACAACCTCCCCCTCCCCCCACAAAAAACATTGTAAATGTAGTGAAAGCAGGTGGCAAAGGGATACTACAGCAGTGGAAGTAAACTGTAGTGCACCATCTGGGGGGGGGGGGGGGGGGCCTCCTCATCTAGCTGAGAAAGAAAGGGAACCCCTAACCACCTGGTACTGCTGACCAGCATAAATAAGATACTTTTCTGGAAGAGTTTTAGAGAAGAGGCCAGTCAACGATGTGTGGTGAAAAGCTCCTTCAAAATCTGCATGCTTTATTTATGTTTATCATTACACTTACTATACTGCCCTTTAGAGCAACCGGTTAAAGCGATTTATAGGAAAATGCAGAAGAGAAAACCTGCTTGTGACCTACTTGCGTTTCCCCTCTGCGCTGCAGAGATATCACCTACCAAATCAAGACACTGCAATGCAAAAACCCCGTTTACAAAGCCACGCTAGCAGCTGCCGGCACACTAATGCTGACACAGCCCATTCGCTCTGAATGGGCTGTGTCGGCATTGTCGCATGGCAGCCGCTAAAGCAGTTTTGTAAAGGGGGGGGGGGGGGGGGGGGAGGCAAATGTCTTAAAAAATTACATGTTCTTTCAACGTTACTTCTTGCCAACAATTTCTACAAGAGTCTCCACAATATTTCTAGCATAAATTGAGGGGGGGGGGGGGGGGGGAAGAGGAGTGGAACTGTACATAAGGCCAAGACCAAGAGACAAAATCAGGCTTCAGAACATTTTACAAACTACAGATTTCAGTTTCTGACCTTTGCTTTAATTTTCTTTCAGTTTTACAAGTGGAGATTTAGAAACCATTGCATTGCAAAGTTAGAAAAATGAAGAAAATACATCTGGAAAAAACAGAGCAATAAAAGGAATATTGTTTATGGGTGACTGAAAACCAGAGATATATTGATGTGTCATACCCCACCCCATCTTCCCAAGACTGCAAGTCCAGGGCTAATTGATTTTTATGCCAGGCTGGAGATGTAAAGTGAAGATTTACTTGGTGATACAGAAATCAGAAGCCTTTGACTGGAGCACAGGGAACAGTGACAGCATGGAGGCTGTCCTTGAGCCCTACTAGACAGAGGCTGAGACTGCCCAGCCACATTCTGTGACCAGCAGTGAGGAAAGCAAGGTGGAAACTGATCTCTGAATCTGAATCACTTGGGACTGCTGCAGATGATACTGTATGATCTTTTCAGCACAGTGCATAAACAATTGGAAAAAAATCCGAAACAGCAGTACAAACACCCACAGTCCTCTGAAGGATGATCTGCAGAAATCACAAAAATGAACTCAACCGTTTGATTTTCCTTGTATAAGATTTGTATTCAGGCTAAGTCCGAGTGTTGTGCTTAATAGAAGGAAGTTAGTTCATGTCTTTGTGTGTAGCTACAAAACTCAAAGCATGCACGGGTACTTCACTGCATTATCTGCAGGCTTGTTGTCCTTTGTGTGTTTCTATGGCAGAGTGACTGTGTTAGCTGTGCAGGCAGGGAACGGAATCTCAGCTCTGGACTGCAGGAAGATCCTCAGTATCACAGGATGGGCTTAGGCTGCTGGGTCAGCAACAAACCAAAGCGTTTCTTGATAGTGATACGGTGGCGAGAGAACTTGTCATCTGGGGAGAAGCGGGCTGGATGGGCCGAGCAGGTCGGCTGCCCTTTGGGGTCCACTTTCTGTAGAGACAAAAAGAGGCAGTAGTAACATAGGGAGATAATTTTTGGGACCCTTCAGATAGACCTCTATTAACAGTAGGTACACCAGAACAGAACAAATTGTATGCCCAAGGACATGTTCTACAACTGTGTACATCCAGGAGCCCTATCAAAATGGAAAGTAGCAGTAAAAAGAGGATTGTGAGGGGAAAAGAAAGGGTAGGATGTATGTAAAAGTTTGATACCCTTTACTTTTTCTACAACAGGAGACACAAACTAAGTTTCGCACACTTAGCAAGTAATTTTAGAAATATCCCGCACTAACCACCTGTGGAAATATTTTTAAATTATTTCCACTAGTGCAGGAAATGGCACGTGCTGGAGGTGGAACTACCACCGGCACCTGCATTGGGCCAGGCCTCTCGGTGAGTGACTATACTCGTTCCGCTCCTGGACTTGCTTGCTACACACACTGTAACTTAGACCAGTTCCTTTTATCTTGTTTAACTGTACAAATAACTTGCCTTGAGTTTCGCCATCCATCTATTTATCACAATTGACTCTCTGACTCTGTTCTACCCATCTTGTCCCATCTATATAGCTACACTTGGTCCCTTGACTAGAGGGTAAGCTATATTGTAGAAAACCATTTCAATTATATTTATATCATTTGTATGTTCTAATGAGTGCTTATTAGGTGTTTCATTGATATTATGCTAACATTATGTTATTAGGTGTTTCATTGATATTATGCTAACATTATGTTATATCAATGTTATTAGAATGTTCTTCCATGCTATCATTTGTAATGCAATGACATTTATCCAATTTCTGTTATATGGTTGTTCAAAACGCTTAGAAGAGATCGGAACAAAAGCCTTGCGCTGCAGTGCCACTTTAGCTGAATAGTCTTGAAAGCATAGCACCCGCTTATTTTATAAGACAAAGAGGGGCATAATCGAACGAAAACGTCTATCTCCATGGGCGTTTATCTCCAAGAACGGGTCCGTGAAGGGGTGGACCGAACCGTATTTTCGAAAAAAATAGACGTCCATGTTTTATTCGACAATTTGTGAGCTGGGCGTTTTTGCTTTTCAGCGATAATGGAAAATGAAAGCGCCCAGCTCAAAAACGAATAAATCCAAGGCATTCGTTCGTGGGAGGGGCCAGGATTCGTAGTGCACTGGTCCCCCTCACATGCCAGGACACCAACCGGGCACCCTAGGGGGCACTTTTACAAAAACAAAAAAAAGGTAAAAGAGCTCCCAGGTGCATAGCACCCTTCCCTTGTGTGTTGAGCCCCCCAAATCCCCCTCAAAACCCACTGCCCACAAGTCTACACCATTACTATAGCCCTAAGGGGTAAAGGGGGGCACCTACATGTGGGTACAGTGGGTTTGGGGGGGTTGGACGACTAAGCATTAAGCAGCACAATTGTAACAGGTAGGGGGGGATGGGCCTGGGTCCACCTGCCTGAAGTCCACTGCACCCCCTAACAACTGCTCCAGGGACCTGCATACTGCTGCCAGGGAGGTGGGTATGACATTTGAGGGTGAAAATAAAAAGTTGTGAAACATCATTTTTTGTGGTGGGAGGGGGTTATCTTGGGAGGTAACCCTCTGGTGGTAATCTGGTCATTTAGGGCACTTTTTGGGGCCTTATTCGTGAAAAAACAGGGTCCAGGAAAAGTGCCCTAAATTCTAGCTACAAACGCATACTTTTTTTCCATTATCGGCGAAAGGCGCCCATCTCTGTTTGGGTGATAACCATGCCCCAGTCCCGCCTTCACCACGCCTCCGACACGCCCCCGTCAACTTTGTACGCTTCCGCGATGGAGTGCAGTTGAAAACGTCCAAGTTCGGCTTTTGATTATACCGTGTTATTCGTTTTTGTGAGATAAACGTCCATCTCCCGATTTAAGTCGGAACTTGGGCGTTTTTCTCGTTCGATTATAAGCAGGAAAGTCTTCCCCAAGCATACTGCTTGCATTATTGCTGATTTATGAACAAAGTTTAGGATTTTCAAGACCACTCTTGGCATGGTAGTTGTTCCCAACTTAGATCTCACCTGATGTGCACACTCTACCTGCAGAGGCAGTAAGCACTCTGGGAGATGTAGTTCACGGTGTAGCTATAGTTCAAGAAATCCAATAAGATCTTTAGAGGGGAGGAAAGGGTGTGGGAGGGTAGGTAGGGCTTGGGTATGGAAATGTGGCGATGAATGTGGGTTTGGTGTGGATAGAAAGATGGGTGACTGTGAGGAATGGATGGAGTAGGGTATAATGAAAAATTCAGTGCGGACTATGCTCCACTTTTGTCTTCCAAGCCGCCACTCTTTTTGCCATTGATCTGGCACTCCTGCAGTCATCAATGTTCTGTCCTCCACCGTGCTGGTTCAAGTTTGAAAGCTCTCAGTCTTTGGAAAGTTCTACTAATTACTACTCTAACGACGAAACCTATACTTCCTCTGTGTACATCCGTATGCTGCACAAGATGGTATGTTTAAAAATATAAGCGAGATCAAATAAAAATTCTGCCAGCTACCAACAATAAAGAACGACAACGTGGATAGAGCAGTGCATAGGTTTACTTGCTTTCTTTGGATGAATGGAGATAACAACTGCAAGGAGGAGAGGGAAAGGGAGATCCCTAGTTAGCTTTAGCTTTTTGATGTCATGCCGTCTCCTCTCCTGTTAATCTCAATCTAATTTGCTTGAGAACAGCAGGCGGAATAGATCCAGGGTACTCGTTCACAGCATTACCAACACCTAACGGACTGATTAAAAAAATGTGTCATCCGTCCTTTACCTTTCGCCCTTTTCTGCTCTATTAACCTAGATGAATTCATTGTTATACAACTATCCTATTTTGCCAAACAAAAAGTGTGCCTGGCATCATCCTCTGTCTCAGAAGTGGTCGAAAAATCTCTCAGCTAGCCCCAGATTAAGAAAGAGGAAACGAGGTGAAAGTTTCAAAATTTATTTTAGTTATAGATCATTGCTGTATACTACATATTTTTCTAAGCAAGCTTATGTATGCATCGGGAAACATAACGGAGAAAAGACTCACAGGTACACTACTACACCTCGTGTATGTCTCAGAACCCTCAGAGAGATTACATGTTTCTCTGTGTGTAGACCTGTGAAACTGCTCTTTTTTGTTTCGTAAGTGTAGAACGCTTACCTTTAGGGTATACACTCGATCCCCCTCCTCGTTCACATAATACTGTAGGTACATGATATTGGCAAAACTAAACCGATCTTTCCTCCTGGAGTCCTCCTCCCTTCCTCCCTTCCTTTCTCTCTCTCAGTCAGTGTTCCCCCTTCCTGGATCACAATCACTTCCTGTGCTGTGTATTCTGGGAGTCGTAGTCTCCTATATCACTTTTTTTTTTTTTTTTAAAGAAAATTTACAGCAAATCCGTAGTAAGCATACCTGGCCAAGGAAGAACCTTGGAGTTTAGGTTTACAATTTGGACAATTAACAAGCTTAACCCTTAGGGGTGGTCATCAGTGATTCATAGGGATTTTTTTTTTACCCGTTCTGTGAGGCTGTTGGGGCGAGAGTGTGAGTGGTCACCAACGAGGAGGTGTGTTTGTGTTGTATGTGAGTTGGTAGTTTTTTTATAGTGGGGTCTCTCACCTGTTTGTGCCTGGAAGGAGGGAAAGAGTTTTTTAAATCATGATTTTCTCCCAATTGGACTTGAGTTTTTGAGGCTGATTCTTTTTTCTCTTTCCTTCCTTTTGGAACCTATGATATGATTGGAGTGGTCTCCCACATGGTAGTGGTTATTCAAATTAGTGTATTTTCCCTACTGGGAGTTCTGAGGTTCCGGTTGATTAAGTTATCTCTGTATATGATTCATGTTTTGGAATCTCTTTAATCCAGGTGGGAGGCTTTCACATATACTTTTTGATTTTCAAACTTCCTAGAGGGTTTGTGATTTGAACTTGATTAAGTTTGAAATTTCCAATTATATGTTAAGAGTTGTTTCTAATTTTATTATTGATGGAATTTTATAGTGACTCCATTTCACTGCAACGTTTTTAAAGAGGGTTTCTGTGAATCCATGAAATATACTTAGGAAACTACCTGGATAGCATTTCCTTGTGCAGTAATAGGGACATCTTGTGGTCAAGCTGGGTATTAGATATTATTATAAGCATTTCTAGAAATCAGGGTTAATACTGCTCTCCGCCGCTGCTGCTGTTACCCCACATACCTGACCTGGTGAGGGTCCCCAAACCCTGCCAGCAGAAGCCTTCCTCCAGTAATGTTCGCCACTGTGCTGCCTGCCCTGCTTTTCCCCCTCCCCTACAGATCCTTGGCGAGACAGCAGGATGCAGAGATTATAAGCAGATGTTGTTGCAGTTATGAGCAATATTGGAAGCACAGTTATTATCCACAATTACATAGTAACATAGTAACATAGTAAATGACGGCAGAAAAAGACCTGCATGGTCCATCCAGTCTGCCCAACAAGATAAACTCATATGTGCTACTTTTTGTGTACACCCTACTTTGATTTGTACCTGTCCTCTTCAGGGCACAGACCGTAGAAGTCTGCCCAGCACTATCCCCGCCTCCCGCCACTGGCTCTGCCACCCAATCTTGGCTAAGCTCCTTAGGATCCATTCCTTCTGAACAGGATTCCTTTATGTTTATCCCACGCGTGTTTGAATTCTGTTACCGTTTTCATTTCCACCACCTCCCGCGGGAGGGCATTCCAAGCATCCACTACTCTCTCTGTGAAAAAATACTTCCTGACATTTTTCTTGAGTCTGCCCCCCTTCAATCTCATTTTATGTCCTCTCGTTCTACCGCCTTCGCACCTCCGGAAAAGGTTCGTTTGCGGATTAATACTTTTCAAATATTTGAACGTCTGTATCATATCACCCCTGTTTCTCCTTTCTTCCAGAGTATACATGTTCAGGTCATCAAGTCTCTCCTCATACGTCTTGTAATGCAAATCCCTTACCATTCTCGTAGCTTTTCTTTGCACCGCTTCAATTCTTTTTACATCTTTCGCAAGGTACGGCCTCCAAAACTGAACACAATACTCTAGGTGGGGCCTCACCAACAACTTATACAGGGGCATCAACACCCCCTTTCTTCTGCTGGTCACACCTCTCTCTATACAGCCTAACAACCTTCTAGCTACGGCCACCGCCTTGTCACACTGTTTCGTCGCCTTCAGATCCTCAGATACTATCACCCCAAGATCCCTCTCCCCGTCCGTACCTATCAGATTCTCCCCGCCTAACACATACGTCTCCCGAGGATTTCTATTCCCTAAGTGCATCACTTTGCATTTCTTCGTATTGAATTTTAATTGCCAAACCTTAGACCATTCTTCTAGCTTCCTCAGATCCTTTTTCATGTTTTCCACTCCCTCCCGGGTGTCCACTCTGTTACAGATATTAGTGTCATCCGCAAATAGGCAAACTTTACCGTCTAACCCTTCGGCAATGTCCCTCACAAATATATTGAACAGAATCGGTCCCAGCACCGATCCTTGAGGCACTCCACTACTCACCTTCCCCTCCTCCGAGCGAATTCCATTCACCACCACCCTCTGGCTTCTGTCCGTCAACCAGTTTCTAATCCAGTTCACCACTTTGGGTCCTATCTTCAGCCCATTCAGTTTATTTAAGAGCCTCCTGTGGGGAACCGTGTCAAAAGCTTTGCTGAAATCTAAGTAGATTACGTCTATAGCTCGTCCCTGATTCAATTCTCCTGTCACCCAATCAAAGAACTCAATGAGATTAGTTTGGCACGATTTCCCTTTGGTAAAACCATGTTGTCTCAGATCTTGCAACTTATTGGCTTCCAGGAAATTCACTATCCTTTCCTTCAGCATCGCTTCCATTACTTTTCCAATAACTGAAGTGAGGCTTACCGGCCTGTAGTTTCCAGCTTCTTCCCTATCACCACTTTTGTGAAGAGGGACCACCTCCGCCGTTCTCCAATCCCTCAGAACCTCTCCCGTCTGCAAGGATATATTAAACAAATCTTTAAGAGGACTCGCCAGAACCTCTCTGAGCTCCCTCAATATCCTGGGTGGATCCCATCCGGTCCCATGGCTTTGTCCACCTTTAGCTTTTCAAGCTGTTCATACACACTCTCTTCCGTGAATGGTGCTCTATCCACTTCAATCTCATTTGTACTTTTTGCAGTCCATTGCGGTCCTTCTCCAGGATTTTCTTCTGTGAAAACAGAACAAAAGTATCTATTTAGCAAATTTGCTAAATAGATACTATAGCTAATATATAAAATAGCTAAATAGCAAAATGTGCCTCCCACTCACTTTGGGCTCCGCCCCCCCCCCCCCCCCCAATTTTTGTGGTCTGGCTACGTGGCGGTCCGGGGGCAGCAGCAGTGGTCCTGGGGGGAGGGGGGCACGGCAGCAGCGCCCTGCCCTGGGCCCAGCTCAGTTTCTTGGTGGCACTGCACCTTAGAAAAAGATCTTGGTGTCATCATGCACAATCTCCCGGATTCTATATAGTATGACAGTCGTATTCTGTATTTGCTTGTGCAACTTAGTTAAGCCAATCAGCACTTATAATTGCCAATTAACAAGCAATTATTGACACTAATTGGCATTAATTAGAATTAACAAACAGTGTATTCTATAACGTGATGTGCATAAATTCTAAGTTGCATAATTGAAAAGGGAGAGTGGCCATAGGTGTTGAATGGGTGAACCTTGGGTGTTTCTAAAATCTGTGTGCGTGATTATAGAATGCACCCAGTTTACATGTAATTTAGGCATCAGCATTTACACTAAGTTTTACTTGCATAACTGCCCACCACTAAATTTAGTTGCACAGACAGCTGCTTGGCATATTCTATAAACCACACAGAAATTTAGGCTTATTCTATAAAGTACACCTAAATTAAGACATACTTTATAAAATAAACCTAGGTGCTTTTCATTATGGTGCCGATTTTTTAGGTGTGATACAAAGAATCTAGTCCAATATGCTGATATCTTCTGCCCAGTGTGTGATGGCAGCCAAAAAAGGCAAACAGAATGCTAGAAATTATTAGGAAAGGGATAGAAATGCCTCTGTATTGATCCATGGTGTGACCACACCTTGAGTATTGTGTGCAATTCTGGTCGCAGTATCTTAAAAAAGAAATAGCAGAGTTAGAAAAAGAAGGGCAACCCAAAATATTAAGTGGATGGAACTCCTTTCATATGCGGAAAGGCTTAAGAGGTTAGTGCTCTTCAACTTGGAAAAGAAATGGCTGAAGGGGGATATGATAGAGGTCTACAAAATATGGAGTGATGTAGAACGGGTAAATGTAAATAAAGGTTTTACACATTCAAAGAATACAAAGACTAGGGGGCACTCAATAAAGTTATATGGAAATACTTTAAAAACAAATAGGAGGAGATATTTTTCAGTTAATGAATAGTTAACCTCTGGAACTCATTGCCAGAGGATGTGGTATCAACGGTTAGTGTATCTGGATCTAAAAAAAAGGTTTGGACAAGTTCCTGGAGTACAAGTCCATAGTGTGCTATTGAGATAGACATGTGGAAAGCCACTGCTTGTCCCTGGGATCAGTAGTATGAATCTTGCTACTATTTGAGATTCTGTCAGGTACTTGTGACTTGAATTGGTCACTGTTGGAAGCAGGATACAGGGCTAGATGAACCATTGGTTTGACCTAATGTGGCTTTTCTTATATTCTTATGTTCTTAAGTACATTAAAGTCATCTAAAAAAGAGGTAACAAGTGCATGAAGAATTGTCCGCTGATAGTGTTCTTTAAGAAACTCTGTGCAGTCTAAAACCGACGCAGGGCATAATAACAACACTGACGAAATGTGAAGATCAAATAGCAATTTAAGATTTATAAGGGCACCTAAATATTTGAATGAATCAATAAGCTGACTAGGAGACCTTAATAACTGCGGGGCAATAGATAGTTGTAAAGATTGTCCAGTCAGCCAAGCAGTCACCATCTTAGTTGGGTTTAAGACAAATTGATTATCTTGAAGCCAGGAGGAAATTTGATCAAGACAAATTTGTAGTGGTGTGAGATCGACTGCTGTGAATTCTATGGGAAGGGCAGTTCCAACAGTTGTAGCACACATACACTGATTCACTGTAATATAGCGTTTAAGGAATTGCACCTTTCCTATGGCCTTTCCTCCAAGACGTATGAAGAGAGGCTTGCTGACCTGAACATGTACACCCTGGAGGAAAGGAGGAACAGGGGTGATATGATACAGACGTTCAAATATTTGAAAGGTATTAATCCGCAAACGAATCTTTTCCGGAGATGGGAAGGCGGTAGAACGAGAGGACATGAAATGAGATTGAAGGGGGCAGACTCAGGAAAGATGTCAGGAAGTATTTCTTTACGGAGAGGGTGGTGGACGCTTGGAATGCCCTCCCGCGGGAGGTGGTGGAGATGAAAACGGTAACGGAGTTCAAACATGCGTGGGATATGCATAGAGGAATCCTGTGCAGAAGGAATGGATCCTCAGAAGCTTAGCTGAAATTGGGTGGCGGAGCAGTTGGGGGGAAGAGGGGTTGGTGGTTGGGAGGCGAGGATAGGGGAGGGCAGACTTATACGGTCTGTAACAGAGCCGGTGATGGGAGGCGGGAAATACTGCTGGGCAGACTTATATGGTCTGTGCCCTGAAAAGGACAGGTACAAATTCAAGGTAAGGTATACACATATGAGTTTGTCATGGGCAGACTGGATGGACCATGCAGGTCTTTTTCTGCCGTCATCTACTATGTTACTATGTAATCTTTCCTGATCATGAACACACAGAAAGCCAACACAGATATAGATGCATACATATACAAAAGTGCCCAAATATAAAGTATTACTCCAGGAACCGTATGCGGATCAAGCCCAGGCATATGAATGGTTAAGAAGAGAACTGAAACCTAAGGATGAGAGATTCATAGTTGCAGCCTTAGACAGTGGATTACAGACAAGATGGTTCACAGCGAGCAAAGAAAAATACAACCAACATTTGTAGATTCTGTAAGAAAGAGTTGGAAACAGTTACTCATTTCATGGCTGACTGCGAAGTGCTGATGGTGGAAAATGTTTCTATGGAAAGTCACAACAAGGTGGCACAACTCATTCATTGGAAACTCTGTAAACATTACAATATCACTGTACCAGAAAAGCATTGGGATCATGATCCTAAGAGAAGTGTACAAAAGAAAGAGGTTATGATCACCTGGGACAGCCCCATACTGACTGATAAAAATGCTGGATGCAAGAAAATGGGATGTAGTAGGACAAGAGAAAAACCACCAGAACAGTATTAATCATAGAGATGTCAGTCCCAAGCGATTACTCTGTGAATCACATGGAGAGAAAGAAGATCCTCAAGTATCAAGAAATGCAGTCCAAGACTAAGAGAATGTGACAGAAAGAAACAGAAATATTTACCATTGCTTTGGGTTCCACAGGCTTGATCAAAAAGAATTTCCAAAAACACCTGTTACATCTTAAGAACTCCAGATGGAAGCTCTCATTGGCAAGATGCAAGTTTTACGGCAGTAGATTCGAGATACTGAGGTCATACTCCACATGCCCCGTCTTAGGAGTGAGGTTGATTCCTGCCGTGGTAGGTGCAAAACTAAGTGGGAAAATGACCGTGGACTCCAGAAATAAGACGGACAGCCTGAATACTTTTGAAAAAGTTTATTGATAAAAAGACTCGACACGGCACCATGTTTCTGTTACGATTGTCACTGTTTTCCATGTCTGTGCTCTCCTCGCCCTCTGGTGGCCAGAACTGGTGACTGCTATAGACTATTTTCTTCCTGTTTCCCAAGCATGTTCCAGAAGTCATTCTAGTCCAGTCCGGATCTTCCAGCCTTCCAGACTTGCTTGGGATTTTTGGTACTAAGCAGCACCCTTACCTGTGACCTCACTTGTAATTGCCTTTATTATGCACCTGGCCCTTTCAGCAGGGCCTTTGCAACGCTAAAGGTCCCCAGGTCAGTCCGGGTGCAGTAGCACTTCTGCCTTGTTCTTGTCTGTGTGCCTTTGGGCATTTCTGTGTCTTGTTTTCTTTATTAGGGTGCTTGTGAGCACTTCTGCCTAGATCCTTGTAGCTTTATTCTTAGCCTGTGTGCCTGTGGGCACTTCTGTTTCTGTTCTTCTCTGTTTGTCTTTGTGGGTCTGTTTGTGTGCTAGGTTTAGCCTTCAGCCATTGTTCTGTTGTTAGTCTGTTTGTTAGCTTTGTGTCTTGCCTAGTCTGCCTTGTTAGTTCTAGTCTTTCTTCCCAATGACAGTCTTCTGTAACCTGGTACAATCAATCAAGAAACTTCAGACAGCCCAGAACACCACAGCCAGACTTATATTCGGAAAAGCAAAAAATGAAAGTGCTAAACCACTACGAGAAAAGTTGCACTGGCTCCCACTCAAAGAACGTATCACGTTCAAGATTTGTACTCTAGTTCATAAAATCATCCATGGAGATGCCCCAGCTTATATGTCAGACCTGATAGACTTACCGACTAGGAATGCCAAAAGATCAGCCCACACATTCCTTAATCTTCATCTCCCAAGCTGCAAAGGTCTAAAATACAAACTTACGCACGCAGCAAACTTTACCTACCTGAGTGCCAAGCTATGGAATGCACTGCTGCACAACCTGAGAAAGATCTACAAACTAACAAACTTCTGAATATCACTGAAGACCCATCTTTTTAATAAGGCATACCACAAAGAACAACAAATATAAATGCATGCATCTCCTTTACCTTACACAGACCTATTTTTATAATATCTGTTTACTTCTACTATGTTACTCAAATTCTCTATGTAACAATATGTAATTATTTTTACAATCTCTGCTTGTTTTAAACTTCTACCATGTTACTCAAAATCTCTATGTAACAATAAGTGATTATGTTCTAATCCATTACCACCAAATACGATACATTGTCAGCCACATTGAGCCTGCAAAAAGGTGGGATAATGTGGGATACAAATGCAATAAATAAATAGTCCCTTCTACCTGAGCTTCAGCCTTTGTTCTGTTGTATGTCTGTGTTTGTTAGCTTTGTATCCTGCTTAGTCTGCCTTGCTAGTTCTAGTCCCATCTACCTGAGCTTCAGTCATAGTCCTGTGTCTGTGTGGCTCAGCTTTGTATCCTGCTTGCTTCTTCCTTGCAAGCCATCAGCATTGGTTCTGACCCTGCTTGTCTGTCTTTACCCTGGTAGTCTTTAGCTCCAGTCCCCTCCTGTTTGTATCTGCCCTGTCTGTTTCTAGCTTGTCTGTGAATCCTGAACTCTGCCTGAGTATCCCGAATCCTGCTTCTGCCAAGCTTGTCTGTGAATCCTGAACCCTGCTTCTGCCAAGCTTGTCTGTGAATCCTGAACCCTGCCTGAGTATCCTGAATCCTGCTTCTGCCAAGCTTGTCTGTGAATCCTGAACCCTGCCTGAGTATCTTGAATCCTGCTTCTGCCAAGCTTGTCTGTGAATCCTGAACCCTGCCTGAGTATCCTGAATCCTGCTTCTGCCAAGCTTGTCTGTGAATCCTGAATCCTGCTTCTGCCAAGCTTGTCTGGGAATCCTGAACCCTGCCTGAGTATCCTGAATCCTGCTTCTGCCAAGCTTGTCTGTGAATCCTGAATCCTGATTCTGCCAAGCTTGTCTGGGAATCCTGAACCCTGCCTGAGTATCCTGAATCCTGCTTCTGCCAAGCCTGTCTGTGAATCCTGAACCCTGCCTGAGTATCCTGAATCCTGCTTCTGCCAAGCCAAGTCTGTTCCAGTATATGACTCCAGTCAAGCGAAGTTCATTCCAGCTCTTTGTTCCAGCCTGTCTGTTCCAGCTCTGCCTGTCAACAGCTCCAGTCCTGTAGTCCAGTCTTGGTTGGGAGATTTTGCCTCCTGCTTCCACCCTTCGACAGTAGGCCAAGGGCTCATGTTGTTCCTGAGTTCACGCCTGTATCTTTCAGAGCCGGGGAACATGACAGTTTCGGCCAATGGTCTGCCTCTGGAGTCTACAAAATAACAAAAAACATATAAACAAATGAAAATACCATAAAAACATTTAAATAACAATGCAAAATTATGGCAAAATAAATAATATGTTCACGTGCTTTCCTTTTCTGTTTGCCTTTGTTTTTTTTTTTGTCCCAGCACAATGCATTTAACATGGGCATCTTTTTCAGCACGCCTAAGTTTGTGGTTCTTTTTGCTGATGTTATGCAAATTGTGAGGAGTAGCCTAGTAGTTAGCACAGCAGACGTTGATCCTGGGGAACTGGGATTGATTCCTACTGCAGCTCCTTATGACTCAGGGCAAGTCACTTAACCCTCCTTTGCCCCAGATAAACTGCTTTGATTGTAGTTACAAAAACCATAGAAAAGTGGTATTTCAAGTCCCATTCCTCTTCCCATTCCCCTTTTTCCCGTAGTTACTTTATGTACATACCCCTTATGATGGTTTTGGCGCCATTTTTCATATTCATTTTCAGACTTGTTCCACAGCTCATTTTTCAGTTTAATTCCTATTTGCTTCTTTTGGTTTTATGATGCAGACATGTCTCGACTTTTTATTTTCACACACGATTGTTGAGGAGCCCCGTCAGTCTATACTTTTTTTTTTGTTGTTGTGTTTTTTTCTATCTATAATATTCCCTTTTGAATAACTTTGAGATAATGTTTACTTACTTCTTGTCTCTGCTCATATATTGTTTAACAAACCTACATGGCCTTTTTTCATGCATAGTACATTATTGATGTTAGGACTTTGTTTGGAATATGACTATTTTAACTTTTGTGTTTGCAGTTACTTAGGGGGTTGTTTACTAAAACTTAGCTTGAGTTATCTGCAGCAGGGCCCAGTATTCAGAAGTGTACTAAAATCCCAATGTGTACTAAAATCAGTCTGGTGTGAATGAGAGGCTGTGCTAGAGGAAGGTGTCAAAGGTGCAGGAGAAAGCTGGGATGTATAGACACAGTGGAAAAGTCTATTAGAAGCTGAGGGAGTCAGAAAGCTACTAGAGCCACAGTGTGTGAACCAGCTGAAAGGATGCAGACAGAATGATAGACGGACCTACCTAGCTAGAGACACTGCTGGAGAAGAGCATGAGAGAGGGTGTGTGAGAGAAAGTGTGTGCACTTAGCGAATCGGTAAGGAACAGGCATGCATCAAGGAATAGGAATGCAAATGAGCTGCTCGTTGTAGCTCACTTGCATTCTCTATTCCGTCGTTAAACAGTCGGCCGGTCGAGCATGCGTAGAGCAGCCAAGCTTATGCTGGCTGCTCTGCGCATGCCAAGGATGTCCGAGATCATCGCCCCTCCCCGAGAGCGCTGCCACCCCGAGATCGCCGCCACTTCCCCCTCCCCCCTGCATTGAAATGACAGCTTCTCGCAGCCCCGGCCTCCCTGCCGCCCCCCAATCAAAAAAACCCATCCATTTTGGCCGTCATTCCCCCCGCAATAATAAAAACGTCTTTTTTGGCAGTGCTTCACTCAGCTGAAAGACCTGGAAGTCTTTGAGCCAATCACAGCGCGTTTAGCTCAGAGACTTCCAGGTCTCTTAGCTGAGTGAAGCATTGCCAAAAAAAACTGGATCGGCGTCCTCAACTGCACTGTCCTCTGGATCAAGGCGCATTGGAGGGGGTGAGCAGCGCGGCGTCTTCGGGGGGGGGGGGGGGATGATGGCTAAAATAGATGTTTTTAATATTGCACTGATGAGCACTTGACTTTTTTTTCCCCGATTTTTTGTTTTTTTACTTTTGTAGCAGTTTTTCAATCCCGCGCAGCCCCAACGACAGGTACAGACCTCTCATTAGATTTTCCAGTGTTAAGGCAATCGGAAAAAGTTAGTGCATCTCATTACAATAGGGTTTCTACACAATTTGCTCATCTGCATTCCGTTTTCGTTAGCTGCTACCATCGTCGGAAAAAAGTCTTTAGTGCATGCCAGGGTTTACTACTTGCTCGTTAATGGCTCGTTAAGTTTAGTGCATCTGGCCCTCAGGGTGGTGTGGCTGTAGGCCCTTCTTTTATTCAACCCTATGTTCGTTAATATAATTTAAGTGACAATCCTTATATGGTTACTGCCTTCCTCTCCCCATCCCTTAAAGAATCAGTTTATTTTGCTAACCTCTTTCTTTTACAGTACCAGCCTCTCTACCCTATCTCTAAGGAAACCATCCATGATGGCTTTTAGTCACGCTGTGGGGGAGTGGTGTTGTATGGCCCACCCATGAGAGGGTTGGTGCGCAGGGGTCCTAGCTTGGCATGGATGACACAAGGGGAGCTGGGCAACAGACCCTGCATGTACAGGCATGAGGGTTACATTATTGTTTTTGCATACTCCTCTGAGACTACCCTCACGCCAACATGAGAGGACCACTACATGTAAATTAGTAAAACATACTCCAGCTTTAATGCATTTTGGATTGTATTTTTTAGACAGCAGAATGTGAAACATGTTCAAAGAGGGTGTGAAGCCTTTTACAAGACACTGAAAGTCAGCTCATTCACACAACACATGCTACGCTAGATCATATGACTCATTTGTGGCTCTGGTTTCATTTGATGTTGTCATAAAGAATTTCTCAACCTTTAGCCTCACCTGGTTACAAGAAATAAACCTATTGGCATGATTAACTAAACAAGGAAATTGCACGAAAGTTATTCATTTCTGAGAGGTCTGTTAACATTCTTCTGGAGGTAGGCAGAGGTAAGTCAAACTTTATTAAACACCATTAGCTCCAAAGAGTATTCAATTAGCATTTATTTAGATTGTACAATATTTTAAAACTATTGTCACTTATTTGCACTCAGTATGCTATTGAAAAACTCAACATGGAAATACTCTTTGAAAGACAGGGAAAGCTGCATATATTCCAATTGCTGGGACTGGAATACTGTTCAGGTACAAACTATAGAACAGTTGATTGTAGTGTGAGGTACATGTTGAGTTAGACTTCCTTAAACTTGATTTGTGTTACTTTACTTGTTTAGTGTGAGTTAAAAATGCTAGCACACCTTAGTAAAAGACTCCCTCAGTTCTTCACCCCACACCACACTATATGCACTGTTCCCTTAAGCTGAGCGGACATCCTCCAACTGCATTGCTGCCAGTAAGGGGAGGGGGTGCTTCAATATTTTGTTTTCAATTGCTAGAGACAGACGGGCTCTCAGGAGTCCTGCAGAGCTTGTCTGTCCCTCACGGTTGAAAGTGAAACCGCACCCCTGTCACAATTGTGCCCATGTTTCATGCTCTTATTCACCTCGCCACCTGGAGGTCAGACCTGGTGGCTGCTATGGACCGTCTGCTAAGCTTGCTGTTTCCCATGTTCCAGAAGTCATTCCGGTCCAGTCTGGATTTTCCAGCCTTCTAGACTTGCTTGGGATTTTTGGAACTAAGCAGCACCCTTACCTAGTGACCTCTCTTGTATTTTGCCTTTATTAATCACCTGGAAACTTTCTAGTTTGCCTTTGCAATGAAGATCTTCAGAGGAGCTTTCTCTGTCTGTGTTTGTTGCAGTTACAGCCTGTTGCCTGCTTTCTGACCCTGTTTGTATCCGGTTTACTCTTCAGCCTGCTGCCTGCCTTCTGACCCTGCTTGTATCTGGTTTACTCTTCAGCCTGCTGCCTGCCTTCTGACCCTGCTTGTATCCGGTTTACTCTCTGATTTGCTGCCTGCCTGTGAAGACTCTGCTCTGTTCCCGGATTACTCTCTGACCTGCTGCCTGCCTGTAAAGACTCTGCTCTGTTCCCGGATTACTCTCTGATTTGCTGCCTGCCTGATTAGACTCTGCTCTGTTTCTGGATTTTCCCCTGAGCTTTCTGCCGGCTGCCTCAGCTCCAGTCCGGCTGCTCCACTCCTGCCTGTCGGTGTTTAGCCTAGCTTCCGGCCTGGGTGGTTCTCCTGCTGCTGCCGCCCCTGCGACAGCTGCCCAAGGGCTCAAGATTTCTGAAAGTCCTGAGAGTCCCGACAAGCCCCCCACTGGCAGGACTGTAGGTGGAGGACTCATGCTCAACTTAGAGGGAACTGTGACCATATGTCCCCATATCCAGTTTTCCCCAGCTCATCTCCTCTTCAACAAATCCCCCCT
This sequence comes from Microcaecilia unicolor, assembly GCF_901765095.1. Taxonomy (NCBI): domain Eukaryota; kingdom Metazoa; phylum Chordata; class Amphibia; order Gymnophiona; family Siphonopidae; genus Microcaecilia; species Microcaecilia unicolor. Next base: position 514,106,031 of record NC_044031.1, read on the forward strand.
GCCTTCTGTTGTCCCCACCTCCAGATATCTCATAATGTTTTTTTCCCTACCTCTTCTCTTCTCCCACAGTCCCCTTACCCTCAGTTGTTTCCAACTCTTTTCGTCCCATACGCACTCATCTGTTACCCTTCACCTCCCTTTCCACACATCTCCTTCCACTTGATTGTCCCTAGCTCTTCCCCTCACATATATCCCCTACCCCTTGACTCTTCTAGCTTATCTCTCCTTCCATACACGTTCTGCTTATCCAGTGCTTCCTTTCCAGTTTTTCATCTTCTCTCCCCAAACTTCGTCTCCCAGTACTGTCATTGTTTGATGGCCTGGCTCTCCTGGCACTATTGTTGTTGGATGATCTGGCTCTCCCTGGTTCAGAGATAGCTGGTTTTGTGTCTTTCCTGCTGTTTCATGCTGTTCGTAAGTCTCACAAGAACTGCACAGGACTTCCTACACCAAGCTGATTGAATGCTGGAAGAGTCACGTGGTGTAGAAAGGCTGTGTCAACTGTTGAGTTTGAACCAGGACTCCATCTCCTCATCGCAAGGCAAATTCTGTGCAGTACAAGGTAAAATTTGTATTCTTCATCCTGGTGGAATTCCCCCAGGAGTAATACTATAGATCAGTGGTGTCAAACCTTTTTCATGTAAAGGGTTGCAAAATGGTCATGAGAAATCCCTGAGGGCCACCAAAGGATTTCAGGCTTGCACATTTAAAAAATGAAATCACTATTCTTATCTTTGTTGTCTGGTGATTTTATCTTTCTAATCATTTTGTTCCTCCTTTGCTTCTTGCCCGCTATCCATCTTTCACATTCAACTTTCTTCAAATTTTATCTGGTTTCCATCTCTTTCCTTTCCTCCCCCTCCCCTCCATGGGCACCATCTCCTGCCTTTTCTCTTCACTTCTCCTCCTCTACATGGGGACCATCTTCTGCCTTTTCTCTCCTGTTCCCCTCCTCTGCATAGACACTATCTCCATGGTCACCATTTCTTCCCTTCTTTCTCTCCTCCCATCCACGGGTACCATCTCCCTTCTTTGCTTTTTTCTATCTCCTATTTCCAGCAACTATCCCTCTAAAGTACCCTCAACCCCCTGTGGTCGGTGTCTTTCTCTTTTCCCTCTTCCTCTGGACTCCTCTGCTTATCTTTCCCAGCACTCCTGCACCCCCTCCCCTGTGGTCCACGTCCTTTCATTTTCACCTACCTGCCCATCTCGGCCCTCTAAACTTGCCTTTAGTGTTGCCATGCTGAAGGCATGCTGCTTCTCTCAATTGCCCAAAGCCTCTCTCTGTAGCATCCTGTCTCCTCTGACAGAATTTCCTGTTTTCAGGTGGGATTCTACAGAGAGAGAGAGGCTTCAGGAAGGTGAAGGGGGGGGGGGGGGGAGATAGACCATTTCTTCTGCCTGTTTGAGGGCCACAATGGAGGACTTCTGGGGATGCTTGTTGGAGACACTGATGTAGAATATTGTAATGATACATTACAGATTAATAAAAAATAGTACACATGCCCACTGAGCTTTCACATAAATGCACAGCACTTCCATCCTCTAGTCCCTTTATTCCCCATACCCACACGTTTATACACATCCACATCACACGCACCCCATCAATTCGTCCACATACACATATTACCCCACACACAGCTCCAGCCATCACCACACATAGAAGTGTATTTTCAAAGCGCTTAGGCTTACAAAGTTAAATTGAAACCTGCGGAACTTTGTAAGTCTAAGTGCTTTGAAAATGAGTCCCATAGTACACTACCCCATATTCCACCTACATCCCCATGCCCACAAATTAATCTCCACCACAAAGCACATACACCCATTTTCCAAGTCAGTGTTGGAAGGCATAGTTCATCTGTTGTCTGCTAGCCTTCTCGGAAATCTCTATTTTTATAACACAGAAAAGGGTATTCTAATCAATATTTCAGAAACTGGTTTGAGTGATGACAGGCTACGGCACAAAAACTGGTAACAACTAAGGCTGAAAATACCACAATTCCTGTGGAAAATACTGTTCTTATAGCTATATTAAGTGGATAATGTAATTATGAAATTGATATCCTCAGTCCTCTAAATAGGAAGCTCCATTTAATAGTTGAAGAAACAATATTGACAAGTTCTAGAAAAGGGACTGATGTACCAATACCGCAAACACCATGATATCTACAGGTACGTCAAATCAATTTAAATATTGCAATTCCTTATCCATTTAGCATTTGCCAAGTCTATCAATAAATCACAAGGACAAACATTCAAAATTGCTGGAGCAGATTTCAGGTTCAGTTGTTTTTGTCATGAAGGAACTAGAATGGGGAAACATTTCTTTGTTCTTTCTCAAGGAAGACAAATACAAAAAAAAAAAAAATACTGATTGTTGCAGTTATCCAGGTCTTGCCATGTCTAAGTGGAACTGATGTTTCAGCTACTTTCACTTACCCAGATGTGGTAGGACCAAAACAACTGCAATAATCATGATGCCATCCATTGAAGCCAAAGAGAGCACAAAAATACTGTTTATTTTTAGGCACTAAATTCAGTATAAATATATTTTCAAAGCACAGCACTAGGTATGTTAATTTCTTAAAGTAACATAATAGAAAATATGCTATATTAATAGAATCAGTGCAAACCAACCAAGAAAAGAATATTTGAAGCGGGGGAGTCGGAGAAACTAAACAAATTCTCTGTAACCTTGGAGGATGTAATGGGTCAGTTCAGCAAGCTGAAGAGTAGTAAATCACCGGGACCTGATGGTATTCATCCCAGAGTATTAATAGAACTAAAAAATGAACTTGCGGAGCTACTGTTAGAAATATGCAATCTGTCCCTAAAATCGAGTGTAGTACCGGAAGACTGGAGGGTAGCCAATGTTACTCCGATTTTTAAGAAGGGTTCCAGAGGAGATCCGGGAAATTATAGACCGGTGAGTCTGACGTCGGTGCCGGGCAAGATGGTGGAGGCTATTATTAAGAATAAAATTGCAGAGCATATACAAAAACATGGACTGATGAGACAAAGTCAGCACGGATTTAGTGAAGGGAAGTCTTGCCTCACCAATCTAATGCATTTTTTTGAGGGGGTAAGCAAACATGTGGACAATGGGGAGCCGGTTGATATTGTATATCTGGATTTTCAGAAGGCGTTTGACAAAGTGCCGCACGAAAGACTCCTGAAGAAATTGCAGAGTCATGGAATCGGAGGTAGGGTATTATTATGGATTAAGAACTGGTTGAAAGATAGGAAGCAGAGAGTAGGATTGCGTGGCCAGTATTCTCAGTGGAGGAGGGTAGTTAGTGGGGTCCCGCAGGGGTCTGTGCTGGGTCCGTTGCTTTTTAATGTATTTATAAATGACCTAGAGATGGGAATAACTAGTGAGGTAATTAAATTCGCCGATGACACAAAATTATTCAGGGTCGTCAAGTCGCAGGAGGAATGTGAACGATTACAGGAGGACCTTGCGAGACTGGGAGAATGGGCGTGCAAGTGGCAGATGAAGTTCAATGTTGACAAGTGCAAAGTGATGCATGTGGGTAAGAGGAACCCGAATTATAGCTACGTCTTGCAAGGTTCCGCGTTAGGAGTTACGGATCAAGAAAGGGATCTGGGTGTCGTCGTCGATGATACGCTGAAACCTTCTGCTCAGTGTGCTGCTGCGGCTAGGAAAGCGAATAGAATGTTGGGTGTTATTAGGAAGGGTATGGAGTCCAGGTGTGCGGATGTTATAATGCCGTTGTATCGCTCCATGGTGCGACCGCACCTGGAGTATTGTGTTCAGTACTGGTCTCCGTATCTCAAAAAAGATATAGTAGAATTGGAAAAGGTACAGCGAAGGGCGACGAAAATGATAGTGGGGATGGGACGACTTTCCTATGAAGGGAGGCTGAGAAGGCTAGGGCTTTTCAGCTTGGAGAAGAGACGGCTGAGGGGAGATATGATAGAAGTGTATAAAATAATGAGTGGAATGGATGGGGTGGATGTGAAGCGACTGTTCACGCTATCCAAAAATACTAGGACTAGAGGGCATGAGTTGAAGCTACAGTGTGGTAAATTTAAAACGAATTGGAGAAATTTTTCTTCACCCAACGTGTAATTAGACTCTGGAATTCGTTGCCGGAGAACGTGGTACGGGCGGTTAGCTTGACGGAGTTTAAAAAGGGGTTAGATAGATTCCTAAAGGACAAGTCCATAGACCGCTATTAAATGGACTTGGAAAAATTCCGCATTTTTAGGTATAACTTGTCTGGAATGTTTTTACGTTTGGGGAGCGTGCCAGGTGCCCTTGACCTGGATTGGCCACTGTCGGTGACAGGATGCTGGGCTAGATGGACCTTTGGTCTTTCCCAGTATGGCACTACTTATGTACTTATGTACCCCAAACATGATTAAATAGCTAAACCCTATGAACAATTAATCTGTGAAAATGCCAAACCCTAATTGTATCATCGTATTTTTTTTTAAGGAGAAACCCTCATGCTTAAAGGTTACCCTGTAATTACATTTGACATATGGTTTTTAGCTTATGTTGGCAGCTTAAACAATAGGCAGAGTTGATGTCTCAACCTTTAAGCACGAAGGTTCCTCCTTTTTAAACAAAATATTTTGATACAATTGTGTTTTGGCATTCTCACATGTTAATAGAATTGACACCTTGTACTTCTCTGTGTGATGCTGGGTATTTCTGCTAGTAATACAAAAAAAATGATCATAGTCAGTTATAGAATACACCTAGATTTGCTCAGACCCGCATGTAACTCGAGGCATGCAATACAGAATCCGTGGGGAAGTGCTTAATAGGTGGCATCAATCCTGGAAGAGGCAAATGCCACAAATAAATATGCAAGCATCTCTTGCCCCACTGATGATTGTATGGGCAAAATTGGTATTGGAATTGAAGACAGCATGGGAGAAATGCAGATCATTCTTAATAGCAACTCATACAATTAGTACTTTCTCTGCCTGCCTGTTTGCCTTAGTGCCATGGTGGTGTAATATGACTTGGAGAACTTTGCAGTTATCATTATCTCCCTCTGCCAGTACTCTACCCTCTAATGATTGCTTTTGCTTGTGTAATTTGTCACATTTTCTCGTCTCCAAATTATGGGACTCTGTTCTGCTGCTAGCTTCAGTATACTGCTCCATCTATGATTTTTCTTTCAGTGCCTTGATCTGCCTGCATGTCTGTCAACTTCTTACCCTCCCTGTGCTGTTTTTATCATTTGCTGCCCACTATTTGAGTATTTGTAGCAGCTGTTGGTCTACATTTAATATACACCCTGCAGAAAAGTCCAGATGATCAGTAGTCGCCGATCAAGATTGAAATGTTAATCTCAAAGGATTCAAAGTCTGTGAGGATGTTAACTACATACCTTGGGCAAGTCAACCCTTCATTGCCCCAGAAAACTTAGACTGTGAGTCCCCTAGGGACAGAGAAAGTACCTGTATATAATATGTACAGTGCTGTATATGTCTAGTAGCGCTATAGAAATGATTAGTAGTAGTAGTAGTTCCCATACCTGTCCTTGGGGACCCCTCGGCTGTTTGGGTTTTCCGGTTATCCACCATGAATGTGCATGAGGTATTTACATGCCTCCATTGCATGCCTGTGTATCTCATGGAAGATATCTGAAAATTTGACCAGCTGGGGGTCGTTGAAGACAGATAGAGGAACTACTGATCTGAGAAATATCTGCTAGTTGCACTGAAGACATGTACATAAAGTTGCCAAGTGACCCAATTCAGGGAGGGAGACTTTTGGCTTCTCCTAATTGAAATCAGCTCTGCTGGTACCATACTGCATCAGGAAAGAATTATCAGAAATGTTGGACTGGCCTAAGATTTCCCTGTTTGAAATGGATCACTCAGCCACTCTGTATAAAATATGGGGCTGATATGGTGTGGGACAGTGACCACATAAAATTATCTGGATAACTTTAACTGGAACTGTATTTTCCTTTTTTCATTACAGGCCTTGTGTAATGATGATTTAACATGGGGACCCTATTAACCCAGTCCATGAAGAAACATAAACTTTGTTGTACCTTCAACATAACAGCGCTTGAATTTTGAGTTATGGTATTCCATGTCACTCAACCCTTCTCACCAAAACAAAAGAAAACCCTTAAAATTAAAGACTGGAAGTCATGATCTACCGAAGGTTTCCTCTCATAATATCTCTATGGGAAAAATGTTGAGGAAGCAGGCTCTGAACATTTTTTTTTTTTTAATGAACCTTACTAACCCTTACAAACATTTTATTAGATAGAATAAACAAAGAAGCACCTGGTTAGACTTACCATCTTAAAAAATTTAAGAAACCATGGGCCCTACTCAAAAAAAATATATCCCCTCATAGGCAAAGAATGCAGAAAAAGTCCCTTTTGAATAAGAAGCTATATTGTTTATGATGATAATAGCCAAACAAAGACATCCCTCGCCTTCCTTGTTGAGTGTATATGATTTGAGAAGTCACAGTACTTCTAACTCACTCTTGTGTTAAAGGGCACTCTTATTCAAGATTTCTGTTCATAGTTAAATCACAGTCCCGCCAATGATTATGCTGAAGTGGTTTCTCCTTTTTGATCCTCCCATGTTACTGTTTGAAACTCTGTTACATACAAAATTCCAGTCGGAACACTAGATACTATTTCAACGAAAGTTCTTTTGGAGATAGTTAAAGGAACTGAATCTCATGATGCTCTTTACAAAATGGAATTTTGTGATGCTGGTCATTGGAATTATCACTTATTTAATTGACTTTGCAGCAGATTTCTGCATGGCTGTAAAGTATTTTTATGATGGACATTACATTGGGGGTGCGATAACAGTAGCCTTCATGCTGCTTTCAACAATAATAGTACAGATTTTCAGTTATACCTGGTTCAAAGACGATTGTGAAAATGATAAACTCGAAGTGCTGTCTTGGGTCTTGCTTGCTCACATCTTTCAAGCTGGAATTTTTACAAGGTAGGTGGCTAGTTCAAAAATTTTAAAATGCTACATTTACTTACCTGCATTAAAGCCTCAACAAACGTATTGCAATTTAATGTGCATTACATAATGAAGGCCCCATTATTGTCGATGGGGCACTGTTTACTAATAATATATATTAAATAGCAATAATGCTCATTGATGCATTCATGCAGGTTAGTAAATCTTGCTCAAGTTTATTATTGATTCGTAGTTAACTATCCTCCTCATTCTATAACTTTAGTGCCTAAATGTAAGTGCTATTTGTGTACTAAAATTATAGAATACTAGCACTTAATCGCCTATCCTAAATTCTATATAGCTTGACTTAAGCTGCGCACACAAATCCAGTCATATTCTGGATTTGTGCATGCAACTTAATTACTTAACAAGCCAATCAGTGCCAATAATTGCCCCTTAACAAGCAATTATTGACATTAATTCATTAATTGGCATTAATTAATTCATTAATTGGCATTAATTAGAATTTACATGCAGAACTGTCTTAGTGTATTCTGGAACGTGATGCATGTAAATTCTAAGTTGCCTAGTTGAAAAGGGGCTGTGGAATGGGCGGGTCATGTGCATTTGTGAAATCTATGCGCGTGGTTATAGAATACACTGTTCATAATTTAGGTGTTGGCATTTACACCAAGTTTTACTTGGCATAACTGCCCGTGACTAAATTTAGTCACACAGATGGACGCTATGTGTATTCCATAAACTGCATGGGAATTTAGGCTGCTTCTAAATTTAGGCGTACTTTATAGGCATGAAATATAGAATCTTGTCCATAAGGACTAAATTCAGTCCATGCAGAATGCTGTTCTAAAAACGGTATTCTGAGTTGGGTGCCATTTATAGAATAGTGCTTAGAGTTCATTTCCGTGCCAAACTTTGAGCACAAGGATTTATACCAACTGAAACCTGGTGTAAATCCCGGTGAGTAATGTCGGCACAGATCCCCAGTATTCATAATACTGTGTGCATCTTTAGTGAATGCCCCTGACCTGCCCATGCCCTTCCCACGGTCATGCCCCTTTTGAGTTGCACGTTGTAAGATTTGCACATGGATCATTATAGAATAGCGCTTAGCAAGATGTGCATGCAAATCTAAATTGTTGCCAATTAACACAAAATTGATTGTTAGCATTATTGGTGCTAATTGGCTCATTAGCCAATTTAGTTGCTTGTGAATCTCAGGATAGCACACAATTTTGCATGTGGAAATTTGTGCACCATTTATAGAATCCAGGGCATAATGTACACTTAATGCAAGTAAATGCTATTTGGTTGCTAAGTGGAGAGTGGAGGAGTGGCCTAGTGGTTAGGGTGGTGGACTTTGGTCCTGGGGAACTGAGTTCAATTCCCGGCACAGGCAGCTCCTTGTGACTCTGGGCAAGTCACTTAACCGTCCATTGCCTACCGCATTGAGCCTGCCATGAGTGGGAAAGCACAGGGTACAAATGTAACAAAAAAAAAAATGATATTTTATAACTGATGCATATGCACATGGGTACAGAATGGGCAGTGCATAGTTGGGGGCTCCCATTTAAGTACATAAGTATTGCCATACTGGGACAGACCAAAGGTCCATCAAGCCCATTATCCTGTTTCCAACAGTGGTCAATCCAGGTCACAAGTACCTGGCAAGATCCCAAAACAGTACAATACATTTTATACTGCTTATCCTAGATATAAAAAGTGGATTTTCCCCAAGTCATTTTAAAAAGGGCTTATGGATTTTTCTTTTAAGAAGCTATCCAAACCTTTTATTAAACCTCGCTAAACTAACTGCTTTTACTACATTCTCTGGCAATGAATTCCAGAATTTAATTACACGTTGAGTGAAGAAATATTTTCTTTGGTTTGTTTTTAAATGTACTACTTTGTAGTTTCATTGTGTGCCCCCTAGTCCTAGTATTTTTGGAAAGAGTAAACAAGTGATTCACGTCTACCCGTTCAACTCCATTCATTATTTTATAGATCTCTATCATATTTCCCCTCAGCTGTCTCTTCTCCAAACTGAAGAGCCCAAGCCACTTTAGCCTTTCCTAATAGCAAAGTCCTTTCATCTCCTTTATCATTTTCGTTGCCCTTCTCTGTACCTTTTCTAATTCCACTATATCTTTTTTGAGATGCAGTGACCAGAATTGCACACAATATTCAAGGTGCAGTCGCACCATGGAGCGATGCAAAGGCATTATAATGTCCTCAATTTTGTTTCCATTCCTTTCCTAATAATACCTATCATTCTATTTGCTTTCTTAGCCGCCGCCACACACTGAGCAGAGGGTTTCAATGTATCCTCAGTGATGACACCTAGATCCCTTTCCTGGTCAGTGACTCCTAATGTGGAACCTTGCATTATGTAGCTATAGTTTGGGTTCCTCTTTCGCACATGCATCATCCTTACGATGCCCAGTCTTGTAAGGACCTCTTGTAATTTTTCACAATCCTCTCGCGATTTAACAACTTTGAATAACTTTGTGTCATCAACAAATTTAATTACCTCACTAGTTACTCCCATCTCTAGATCATTCATAAATATGCTAAAAAGCAATGGTCCCAGCACAGACCCCTGGGGAACCCCACTATGAGAAGGTATGTGCAGTCCCTCATGGCAGCTCTGCACAACTGGTTTCTGGTCATTGGATGTGGACATCAATAATATTTATGGATGTGCACATATATATTTCCCTGATTTCTCTTGAATGAGGGAATTCAGTAGGAACTTGGTTTGGTGAGGGAACTCTTCCATGTGCTGCTACAGGAGGGGGACTTCAGTACCCTGCCCATTTCCAGTTCTGGTACATTCTTGGGACTGTCATGGGGCTGGGAGGGAGGGAGGGAGGGAGGTGACAGGCACTGCTAGACACTTACCTTGCCAGGATGTCTCTTTTTAGGGTCCAGGCCCTTATAGATACATTCCTAGGGGGCAGGTGGTGTTGCCATTTGAAAAGGCACCTTCTGGGCCTCTCACAGAGCCTAATTAGGAACTGAGTGTCTGCATCAGGGTAGTTTGGTTCTCTCCTTAAAGACATTTTGCTTTCACAATAAATGTGCTTCCACATGCAGAGCCTTATATGGACAGTTTCCATGTGGGGGGGGGGGGGAATGTCCTACTACTACTTAACATTTGTAAAGCGCTACTAGGGTTACGCAGCGCTGTACAATTTAACATAGAAGGACAGTCCCTGCTCAAAGAGCTTACAATCTAAAGGACACGTGAACAGTCAGTCTGATAGTTGGGTCTGCAGACAGGAACAGTCAAATTGGGGCAGTCTGGATTTCCTGAAAGGTAAGAGGTGCCGAACGCAGCATTAAAGAGGTGGGCTTTAAGCAAAGACTTGAAGATGGGCAGGGGGGGGCTTGGCGTAAGGGCTCGGGAAGGTTGTTCCAAGCATAGGGTGAGGCGAGGCAGAATGAGCGGAGCCTGGAGTTGGCAGTGGTGGAGAAGGGTAATGAGAGGAGGGATTTGTCCTGTGAATGGACAAAACATGTTTTTTACATTTGCATGCGATGGACATTCTATGATGTGTATTCCCGAGAACGTTTAGTATGCTCTTTGCAGATGTTTTATTTCCATACGTTTATTATTTGTATTTTCGAATATATCAAAATGTCTATTTTCTGATTATACCTCTCTTTTTTGGATGTTTTTGTTAACAATTCTGTGGGAGAATTGTGCCTGGGGATGTGCTCAAGATCTGCTGCAACCATGGGCCTAGTTTGGGGGGGGGGCGAGGGGGGACATTGCCACCCCCCCAAATGCAGGGCCGGCACAACGATGCAGGCAGCTCTCCCTCCATTCCGCCCTCAGCTCTCCCTTTGTCCCGCCCTCAGCTCTCATCTTCCCGACCGACAGACCTCCTCTCTGTTCCTTCCCCCCACGCGTTTAACTTTTTGTTTTCAGTGGCAGCGATGGCAGTGAAGAAGAAAGCATTCGGGCTTGCCTCTAGCTTATCCCTTCCCTCACACAGTGTCCCGCCCTTGTGGAAACAGGAAATGCATCATCGCAGAAGGCGGGACACTATGTGAGGGAAGGGAGAAGCTGGAGGCGATGTGTGAAGGAAGTAGCTGTAGGCGAGCCCAAGTGCTTTCTTCTTCATTGCCATCGCTGCCACTGAAAATAAAAAGGTTAAACGCGCCGGGGGGGGGGGGGGAAGAATGGAGAGGAGGGCTGTCGGGGAGCTGAGGGAGAGCAGGGAAAATCGCTGGACATGGATGGGAGGGGAGGGCAGGGGGAGAGAAGAGATCGCTGGACATGGAGAGGAGGGGAGGCCAGGGGGAGAGAAGAGATTGCTGGTCATGGGAGAGGAGGGGAGGGCAGGGGGAGAGAGGAGATCGCTGGACATGGAGCAGAGAGGTGGGCAGGGGGAGACAAGAGATTGCTGGACATGGAGAGAAGGGGAGGGCAGGGGGAGAGAACAGATCACTGGACAGGAGGGAAGGGCAGTGGAGAGAGGAGAATTGCTGGACATGAATGGATGAATGGAGGCAGGGGAGAAAGGAATTTTGCTGGATATGGGTGGATGGAGGAGAGGGCAGTGGAGAATGGACAGTTGCTGGACATGGATGAATAGAGGGGAGGGCAGGGGAGAGAGGACATTTGCTGGATATGGATGGATGGAGGAGAGGGCAGGGGAGAATGGAAAGTTGCTGGACATGGATTGATGGAGGGCAGGGGAGAGGAGAATTTCTGGACATGGATGGATGAATGGGGGCAGGGGAGAGAGGAATTTTGCTGGATATGGGTGGATGGAGGAGAGGGCAGTGGAGAATGGACAGTTGCTGGATACGGATGGATGGATGAAGGGGAGGGCAGGGGAGAGAGGAGAATGCTGGACATGGATGGATGGATGAATGAATGAGGGCAGGGGAGAGAGGAAATTTGCTAGATATGGGTGGATGGAGGGGAGGGCAGGGGAGAGGAGAGGAGAATTGCTGGACATAGACGGATGAAATGGGGCAGGAGAGAGAGGAATTTTGCTGGATATGGGTGGATGGAGGAGAGGGCAGGGGAGAGAGGAGAATTGCTGGACATGGATGGATGAATGGAGGGGGCAGGGGAGAGGAAATTTGCTGGATATGGCCTTGAAATTTGGCCATCCCTGTGGGGGGGGGGCAGTATGCAGGTCCATGGGGGGGGGGGGTATGTGTATGTCGGCGGAGGCATAACAAAGGCGTGTATGTCCTTCTTTCAAACATTTTGGATGTCCTCAACTGTCCCCCACAGGGATGGCCAAATTTCAAGGAAATGGCAGAGTGGCCTAGTGGTTAGAGCACTGGTCTTGCAATCTAGAGGTGGCTGGTTCAAATCCCACTGCTGCTACTTGTGATCCAAAATTCAAATAAACAAAGAGGGTGTCAGAGGCATAGCAAAGGCATGGACATCCTTCTCACAGAAACATCCACCTTTTGGACGCCGTCGCTTCCCCTCCTTAGGAAAGAAATCGTGCAAATGAGCTAACAGCGAGCAGCTCATTTGCATGCAATTTCCTTCATGCATGCCCGTTCCTTTCCGGATTGGTCAGGATTTTTCCATTCATTTAGTGGGACCAGTGCACTACGAATGCTGGCTCCTCCCACAACCAAATGGCTTGAATTGGGTCATTTCTGATATGGGCGCCCTCGCTTTCCATTATCGCCAAAAACCGGAGACGACCATCTCTAAGGTTGACCTAAACTTCATGATTTGGGTGTCCCCAACCATATTATCGAAATGAAAGATGGACGTCCATCTTGTTTCGATAATACGGGTTGCCCCACCCCTTTACAGGGCTGTCCTTAGAGATGGGCACCCCCGTTCGATTATCCTCCTCAATGTATCCCAGCCATATTTCTACTGTTCAGAGCTTTTGTACTTGTTAAAAGAAAAAAAAGAAAGAAAGAAAGACCTATCAAAGTTCTTACCTTTCCCTCAGCTGTCCAAGTATAATTATCCAACCTCTTTTCTGTGAGACTTAACCCTCCACGCTCTGACTCTGTATATGGTCCTGTTAGCTTGCTTGCTTGCCTGTTATTGAGGCATGGAGCAGCTTATCCTGTCTGTTCAGGCTGGAGGAATGGCCTAGTGGTTACTCCTTGTGACTCTGGGCAAGTCACTTAACCCTCCATTGCCCCATGTAAGCCACATTGAGCCTGCCATGAGTGGGAAAGCACAGGGTACAAATGTAACAACAAAAAAATGTACTTATGTATATAAGAGGTGAGTAGTTTAGTGTACTTCAAAGATCTAACCTTTTCAGGTGTTAACTTTCAATGATTAATGCAGCTTGCAAAATTTATGACAAGCTGCATTATTCATTTATTTGACACTGAGGGAAATTTGGTGTTGATTTGTAATTGGTAAATAACAAATTATCGCCATAACACGGCTTAGTAAATAGATTCTTCAGTTTGTTCCTGAGGGTGAAGAGATTTGCTCAGTCACAACAGAAGTGGATTGGAACTTTTTCTTCCCTCAGCCCACTGCTTTAACCACTCTACCTCTCCGTTCTCATTCCTAGATCCTGGAGACAGATGGAGTGAGGATGAGGCAAGTGCTCTCCTCAAGCAGAAGTGAGAGTCACAGAGAGCATTAAAATACAGATGTGGGTTTGATGGTATCCGGCATCGGCTTAACTGTACCCCGTATATTTAATGGCATTTCTCGAGTTAAAAAGCTGCTGAACATACTGAGTAAACATTAACTAGAAAAAATACTCTTGGCTAACTTCAGGACAGCCCTTGTTGGTGACCAGTTGTTCAGTTAACTTTAGCCAGATAGCATTAATATTCAGTTTGATCCAGCTAAACTGAAGCTGCACCCGCAGAATGCCCAACATTGCTACTTCTTTTTATCATTACCTAGGAATCCTTGTTCAGAAAATCTGCTGAAATTTTTGTTTCCCCTCTGTAGCACATATGAAATATGTGATTCCATTCCCTTCTGCTCTCTTACCAGGTGGCTAGAGCTTGGAATTCCTTACCAATGGCTATCAAATGCTAAACAAATGCTGTTTACTAAGGCGCGCTAGCATTTTTAGTACGTGCTAAAATTAGCGCAAGTAAACCGTGTAGATGCCCATAGGAATATTATGGGTATCTACATGGTTAGTGTGTGCTAATGCTTAGTGTGTGCTAAAAACGCTAGTGCGCCTCTAGCGTGGCTTAGTAGACAGGGCCCTATGAGTTTCAGAAGGAAACTTGAAACCTATTTATTTAATCAATTCTTTATGATGAAGCTCCAGGTTAATCCAACACCTTTATTTCTGATTATGAAAATGCGCTTTCTGTAACTGTATACCTAATCCTCTCTGTCTCCTTCACCTTAAATATGTATTTCTCTTCCGGAATTGGTGATCACCATTGTGGAAAATGTAAGCCACATTGAGCCTGCAAATAAGTGGGAAAATGTGGGATACAAATGCTACAAATAATCAATCTACCACCTAGGAATTCTTGCAGATCATCCCATTCATATTTAAACCTCCATCATCCTACCTGCAATGGTCTCAAATATAAATCCACTTACGCTTCCACCTTTTCCTTCATTAGCACTCAACTATGGAATGCATTACCTAAAACTGTGAAAATTATTCATGATCATCTGAACTTCAGAAAATCCCTTAAGACCAGCTTATTTGGAAAGGTTTACCCTAAAGGACCCGTCTTAAATCCATAATTCCTGGAATACACCTTATTTATGGACCTCATGGACTGTAATACTCTTCCCCTCTTTCCCTCGCCCCTTGTAATTACTATCCTTCCCATTCACCTAATTATACTTCGTTTGTTTGTTTACCGGATTGGTGATTGCCTTTACGGTCTGATGTTAGCCACATTGAGCCTGCCAGTGGGTGGGAAAATGTGGGGTATAAATGTTATAAATAAATAAATACTTTAAGTGCAGGGGTGGGCAACCACAGTCCTCAAGGGCCACAACCAGTGTTTGCTCTAAGGAGTGGCCTGGTGTGTGCAAATTTTTTTCGTGTGAGCAACTAGTTTTTAAAAACCAATCATTTTTAAAAGTGCTAGTATTAGCAGTGCATTTCCGTATATAGCACAAAAAAACATTTTTTTTGTGAGCAACCATGTAAATCTGTGAGCGACGTTCTTAAAATGTATGAGCAATCGCTCATGGATTCCGCTTACAGGGAACATCCCGGCGCTAAGCACTATTCTATAAATGGTGCCTAACTCTGAATGCTGTTTATAGAACAGCACTAAGTGCTTTATTTTTTTGACGCCGATCTTTCAGCGCCATTTATAGACTTTAGTCCTTAGTGCTGCCATTCAGAGTCACTATCCGGTTAAGTGCCACAGAATATCATCAGACAGTCCTGCACAGGTGATTCAACTGGTCAGGATTTAAGCAAGCAGTACACAATTTATCTCATTAACGGTGAGGGGGGGGGGGGGGGGGGAAGAGAGGGTGTGTGTGTTGGAATTATTAAAATATAAGACTTGTCTGAGTAACTCACGAAGTTACCTGGATAAAACTTTTGGATATCATCCTCCCAATATTTAGAATACACTGCAAACAACCATATTAATTCTAACATTATGTGGTATTCAGTTGTGTTCAAAAATAAGTTTTGATTGTGTACAATTTATTTTTTTATGTTCTAAGGTATTGGCTTGCTTTGAAATACGGATACCGGGCAGCAGTGTATCAACAAAGCAGAGCAACAGGTTCCGATGACAATGCCAAGGATATTCAAATGTCACAGCAGAAAGTGGCTAATGATGCCGTAGCTGATTTGAGCATGCTCAGACTATTTGACTCTTTTCTGGACAGCACGCCACAACTCATTCTGCAGCTTTACATTCTGATGGAGCATGGGAAAATGAATCTTTTTCAAAGTAGGTATTCTTCTTGTATTCTCATGTTCTTTATTCTCCCAGCATAGGTGTAGTTGAAGGGAGGCATTGGGAGCACTAATGGTGAATTGGCCCTCTTCCTCCTACTGTCAATATGGCCTCCCTACCCTTTGGCCACCCATTTAAACTAAACTGGCAAAGTATGCTTTTGTTTCCAAGTGTCTTTCCTCCATCCTTATACCTTCCATAGCCCAGCTATTGGAAAATAGATCTTAGACCAGAGTGCTCTTTAGAATCTGATAAATGTGCACCTTGGAAATGGTTAGTAGGGAGTAAATATTCAGTTACATGGCTGCCATTTGGCATCTAACTTAAATGTTTAGGGCCTGATGTTCAGCCTGTGGCAATAAGCAAATTGTAAGCCGCTCCTAGCCAAAGGCTTAAATAACTCCAGATGTTCAATGCCAGGGCATGTCTGACTTCCAGCACTGAATAGCCAGGTATCTGCGGTCACCCAAACGTTAACCAGGCACCAACTATATTCAGACAGGTGCTCAGTTAACTCTGCAGATAAAGCTAGGACAGCTTTAACATGCAACTGAAATGGAGGTGTGGCCATGGAAGGAGCAGGGGCATTTACTAAAGATGCGTGCACTGTTATAAATAATGGGCAATCCGTGCCTAATTTATGTGCAAGGATTTACACTAGATTTCAGTTGGTGTAAATCCTTGCACCCAAAATTGGGCGTGGATCCTGGTGCTATGCGCTATCCTTTAAATAGTGCCCAACTCAGAGCGCTGTTTATAGAATGCCTCTCAGCACTTATTTTTTTCAGCGCCCAAATTTGGGCGCCATTTCTAGAATCTAGTCCTATCTATCTTAATTGTTTTGCCTCTCTTGCCCTCTCCAAACCACGCCCCTTTTCTGATGGATACATTGGACCATGCTGTGTGCAAAATGGTCTAATTGATCTGTTGAACCACTGGAGATTTTGTTTTTTTAATAGAGAGAATTTATATAGCTGGTGCTGCCACTGATTGCATAAGTATTTTGAATATTGACCTATAGGAGTTTCAGTTTTGTGATGGCTGAAACTCCTTCCCTCCTTGGGGCTGCAAGAATCTCTTCTGCAGTGGAGCAGAAACTGGCTCTGAAAACTGAATCTAGCGCTCTTTCATGGCAGTACTGCCACTCGGCCATCAGGTTGGACCCAATGTAGTTATAAGGCATCTAAAGACAAAACTATCTAAACAACATTATGACTTCTTTTCTAGTCCATAGATAGTGGATTGCAATTGCAAAACTGTTTGGCACCAGAACAAGATGTTGTAATAAACAGGAATTATGTTTTGTAAATGAACAGCAAGTTTATACCTGTCAGTTTTGATATCTCCCAGACAGTGGAGCCTTTCTGAGCCTTGTGGTAATCAATGCAGGGTAATTATGAAACATTCAGTAGTGCCATATGTAATGACAAGTTTGATATATACACAATGTGAACAGTATATGGTGGCAGGTTTTATCTAAGGTTCCAGAGATGAAGCCTTTTACAAAGTCTGTGATATGAAGTCAGGTTTGTACACATTATTGTATTACTAGTAAAAGAAGCCCATTTCAGAGCAAATGAAACGGGCGCTAGCAAGGTTTTCTTCGCCAACACCCCCCCCCAGGCCAACCCCTTCGTTGTTCTGGCATTGCTCCGCCCCCAACGTCATAACGTTTGACGCGAGGGCGGGGCCCGGAGCGATTTCCCACCCCCCTGCCTCCCTGCCTCCCTCCCTGCCAACCCAGCGATCCCCCCGCCTCCCTCCCTGCTAACCCCTTCGTTGTTCTGCTATTGCTCCGCCCTCGAGGGCGGGGCCCAGAGCGATTTCCCACCCCGCCTCCCTGCCTCCCTCCCTGACAACCCCTTCGTTGTGCCATTGCTCCGCCCTTGAGGGCGGGGCCTGGAGCGATTTGGTGGCTTCACCACCACGAACCTTCGAACCTTTTTGAAGGAAGTCAGAGCTTGGCTTCACTGACGTCAGTGTCCTCAGAACGTTGAGGGTGAGTTTTATTACAGTAGATTAGTTCCATTAGTTCCTTTTCTAAGAAAGGTAAGGGATGTCCACATACTGGTTTCACTTTCCATAAAGAAGTAATGTATACTTTTCTGTTTTGTTTAGATGCATCCATTGTTATATTGTTCTGCAGCATTTCCTGGTCCACTGTTCACTATCAGATGTCACTGCGAAACTCCTTGTCTGATAAACTGGCAATCCGTGTGGGCTGTCCCATGTTCATGTACCTCTTCTACAAACTCTTCACACTAACCTCATGGGCAATGAGTGTCGTCCTCTTAGGGCTGGTAAATGCCTATTGTCTCCTAGCTCTACTAATTCTTCTTTGGATTTTAGGCACTAGTTGGACTTGGAACCAGAATACAGAATTTTGTCACTCGAAAGGCATGGAATACTTGTACAGGGTTCTTGTTGGAGTCATTCTTGTTTTCACATTTTTTAATATAAAAGGACAAAGGACAAAAATCCCCATGCTTGTTTATTACCTTGGCCGGGTTTTTGTAACTGTAAGCATACTTTGTCTGTGCTGGTATCTGAAACCCTTGGTTACACAGCAAGTGTATTTTCCACTGGTCAGCATCTCAGCAGTGCTTGGACTGGGGCTTGGTCTCATTTGCCTTATTTTTTACTATGGGGTTTTCCACCCTTCCATGCACTGCACAGTAAAGAGAGGAGTAGATGCCACTGACGGACAAACTAGAGAAAAAAGCAGTAGAATAAGAAATTTTGTAATGCCGTGAACTGTGTACACCTGCATTGCATTCTTAATGTATGTATTAAAATGGAAGGCCAGAGTAATTTTCATTTTAAAAGTTAACAATGCTGGCTGGTGGTTTATTAGTTGATGCCATCTCAGCTAAGACTCAGGGCCAGAACTAGAGACTGTGGTGCCTGAGGAAACCCCCCACGAAATGCAGCGGCTCTAATCCCTGCCCCAGCCCAGTGACTGGAGGTCAGCACTCTAAACAATACCATGCTTAGGACCACTCCCCAGTCACCCCACTGTAGTACTGTCCTTGTTGATACCTGCAAACAAACACTGAGCAGAGTACTCACAAATCCCATTAATAGGTGATACTACTATGGTTAGTTGTGGGGTAGCATTGGGCTTGTAGGTTAGGGAAGGTAGGTCAAATTAGGTTTTGCTACTGTTTCAGACTAGGCCTGACCTGCATTTTTAAGAGAATTAAACTGTTAGCATTATTGATCCAAGCTGGTGTACAAGAATACATATTGCAACGTGGAGCTTGGATGTTTGTTTTGAGATCATGGGACAAGAACCATGGTGCAAGTTCATTCTGAGGTCATGATGATCTAGTACATGTATGACTGCCCATGAGGTGGTGAGAGGGTAGGTCTGTGAAGTCTCCTCTTTGATGGGCCGTTCAGAGAATGGGTTATGTATGCTTCAGCTGACTAGGCCTTTGCATTATAGGACCAACCCCCACGTTACATCATCTTCATTAAGATGGACCAATCATGAATTGCCAAGCTCTATTACTTCCACGTTAGCCTGTCGACAGCCAATGATAAGACATACCATTGGGATTTCCTGGACACTAGCTGGAGTGAGTAAATGTGTGAGTGAGGGAGCGTGGAGTGAGAAGAGTGAGTGAGGTGGAAGTGAAGTATAAGAAAGTGGTTTCCAGTCCAGCAGAGGCACTGGAGCAAAGGATCCAGAAAGATGGATCTCTCCCTAGACCATGGTAAGAAAGTCTGAATCAAATTAAGCTAACATCAAAAAGGCTGCTACAGTGAAATTCTGTTTTTAACAGACCCCTTTTGAAGCAATACTGGCTTGACAGCTGCCATAGCAAAGTATAAATCTATTTGAGTAAATAGTAGATAAGCTAGAGTAAATATGTGGTAGACTCTATGTGAAAAGATAACATCTTACTAAGACACGAAGATTGTAAGTTTCTACATATTTCTTTAATCAGAAAATAATTAAAATTGCTACTTAATCTGTAACTATTAATGTGTGTTAAATAAACGTCATAATTCCTTCATAAGAAAAGTCTTAGAGGGGCATAATCGAACGGGGGCACCCATCTCTAAGGGTGCCCATCTCCGGGGATGGCCCCGGGAAGGGGCAGAGCCAACCATATTATCATACAAAATGGACATCCATCTTTCGTTTCGATGATACGGTCGGGGCCGGCCAAATCTCCAAATTTAGGTTAACCTTAGAGATGGTCGACCTAAATGTTGAGATCGCCGGACTTAGAGATGGCTGACCTCGTTTTTCACCGATAATGGAAACCGAGGCTGGCCATCTCAAAAATGACCAAATCCAAGCCATTTGGTCGTGGGAGGAGCCAGCATTTCTAATGCACTGATTCCCCCCTCACATGCCAGGACACCAACCGGGCACCCTAGGGGGCACTGCAGTGGACTTCACAAATTGCTTCCAGGTGCATAGCTCCCTTACCTTGGGTGCTGATCCCCCCCCCCATCAAAACCCACTCCCCACAACTGTACAACAGTACCATAGCCCTTAAAGAGTAAAGGGGGGCACCTACATGTGGGTACAGTGGGTTTCTGTAACAGGTAGGGGGGATGGGCTTGGGACCTGCATATTGCTATAATGGAGCTGGGTATGACATTTGAGGCTGGCAAAAAATATTAAAATTTTTTTTTTTTGGGTGGGAGGGGGTTGGTGACCACTGGGGGAGTAAGGGGAGGTAATTCCTGTTTCCCTCCGGTGGTCATCTGGTCAGTTTGGGCACCTTTTCAAGGCTTGGTCGTGAACAAAAAGGGACCAAGTAAAGTCGGCCAAATGCTCGTCAGGGCCGCCCTTCTTTTTTCCATTATGAGCTGAGGACGGCCATCTCTTAACCACGCCCCCATCCCACCTTCGGTACACTGCCGACACACACCCTTGAACTTTGGCCGTCCCTGTGACAGAAAGCAGTTGAGGATGGTCAAAATCGGCTTTCGATTATACCGATTTGGCCGCCCTTAGGAGAAGGGTGCCCATCTCCTGATTTGTGTCGGAAGATGGCCGCCCTTCTCCTTTGAAAATAAGCCTGGTTAGTTATTTTGGGTACCCTAATGCCCTGGCAAAGGAATTAAGCATAGCATTGGAAGATGCCATTTAGGACATCAGTCAGATACAAAACCCCAATTTCCTCTTACAATACTACCTCAAATTGCACTTTTCATAATATCCTGTAATGTACATTTGTATGTTATTAAGCTGTTTTTTTTTCCATAGCATCCTGACCTGGACATTTAAAAAAATAATCTACACACATAAAACAGTAGAGAGTCAATGAAGGAATTATACAGAGTACTCCATAACTAAGCCTAGATGATCAAATGGAATTATGTTGCAGATCTCAGATAAAATGAAATGTATTTTGTCATGGGATTAAAATAGGTAAAAACAGAGCCATAGGCAGAGGCAACTAAGATAAGTGCCAGGTCACAGCAGTGGAAGTTGTCCTGTGCATCTGCATTGTTGGAAGAGGACAAGTTGGCCTATGTATCATCATAAAAGTATAACAGTATTTGGCTGGCTGTGATATCAGAGAATCCTGCCCCCCCCCCCCATGGCCACCTATGGCATCAGCTATAAGAAACTTTTGTAACTGAAATTGAAAGCACTATGTGAGTATTGTTACAAGTACACTGCAATTTGTTTCTGAATTGTATGTTCCTACTACTACTACTTAACATTTCTAAAGCGCTACTAGGGTTACGCAGTGCTGTACAATTTAACATAGAAGGACAGTCCCTGCTCAAAGAGCTTACAATCTAAAGGACACGTGAACAGTCAGTCTGATAGGGGCAGTCGAATTGGGACAGTCTGGATTTCCTGAAAGAGTTAGGTGCTGAACGCAGCATTGAAGAGGTGAGCTTTAAGCAGAGACTTGAAGATCTTCCTTGAACAGTGTAATATTTACGCCATTCCCATATATACATTTATCAGCTGAACATGATCTTTCTCCAGAATTTTCTTCTGTGAACGCAGATATCCACAAGGAGTATGCATGAGATAGTTTGTATATAAATGTGGCAGTGCATGCAAATTTATCTCAGGTATATTCATTGTGGATATCCTGAAAAGATGTGTTCTGAGGACTGAGTTGAGAACCATTGCCTTAAGCCGTAGATCACACTTTTATTTGACCAGGCATTTCAGTCCTATGTTCCTATGTAGATCAGCCCTGAAACAGAACTGAAAGTGAAACATTGGCCTTTGCTGGGTGGTTTGTCAAGCTGAAGCTTGGCACTATATAAGATGTCTGATTAATGAAGTCATATCTGATACATGCATAATTATTTTTTAATTAATTTTGGACACTTTTTAAGAGAAGTTATTTATTTCTATTTTTGGCCATAAATTGTAAATTAGTATTTCTTTGGAGGTTTTTTTGACCAATGATGGAGATTTATTGTAGGGATAAAGCCCCTGCCACAAGATAACAGGCATATTACAGAGTTTGACAGGCTATGCCTGTGGTCCAGCTGATATAGATCACCAAATCTGCAGTGCTTATATGCTCCAATGCAGAAATCTTGGCTATGATCAAATCTGCTGAATCATGTCCTCTCTAAAGACAGAAACTGTGACCCTGGCTGATGCAGGACAAAGAAATCTAGTCAATGTGAAAGTCATATTGATCTCAGTCTCCCTAGAGCTGGAATTCTTGGAAAAGCATTTTGAATGATGTCAAAAGGCAGTTTTTCAAGCTATAACATAAAGGACACAGCCAATCACCTTCTGTGATGCTATCAGAAAATCATAGATATTGATGATATCAACATGATATAAAAGGACATCTGCCATGGCATGACTTTGACATCTGACAACTTCATCCTTATATAATCTGAATTTATCATCTCACTGATTCATCTGCTGATCATCATTGGAACACCTCAGAGCCAGCACTACCTAGATAAAACCACCTCCCAGCTATTCTGAGGAGGGAGAGACTTGCATCAAATGCAGGTTATATAAGTCAAGCTCTGTAATCACTTTCCTCTAGGGGAACCAACAGGTGGCACTAATTTTTGTATCTCAATGAGTGCGCGTTTGTTCCAATACCTGATTAGTGTTTATCCTAACATGTAAAGAACTGATCTTCTATTTCTTATTGGAGTATCAGCTATTATCCTCGGTGTATGTTCACAAAGAGAGTCCTAGTTCTATATAGGATACCAAGATAGAACCAAGCGGAAGTGCAACAGCACACCGACTGACCTATAGCAATGCAAAGGCAAACTTAGAAAGTTCCCAGGTGGTAATAAAGGCACTACAGGTGAGGTCACCAGCAAGGTGGGGCTTAGCAACACAACAGCGGAGCACGGCTTGACTGGAACAGGATCCTGGCATGGACTAGGCTGGACTGGAACGGATTTCAGGATTTTCACATAGGCTTCAGAATTTACACACTGACTTAGCTTGGCTGGAGGAACCCCAAAGCAAGTCCGACAGGGAATATAGTTACAATCGTGACAGTGTGTGTGTGAACTTGTTTCATTGCTATCCTCCTTTTTATTGTTTATATCAGCCATAAGAATAAATTATCTTGAAATAAATTGAGAAAATATAACTGATCATTTTGGAATACTGGGTACCAGCCTCTCCCCTTCTCTTTCCTGCAGGCTGCTGGGCAGGGGGAAAAATGTACAGGAGGGGAGGAACTGAATTTGTGAGAATGATGTTTTTAATTTTCTCCAGGTAGCAGGGATGGCTCCTCTTCTTTTCTCTTGCCTGGAGTGAGAGATTTGGGCACTATTCAAGAGATTCAGGGTACAGGCCCTGTGTGCTCCTGGGTGACGCTGAAGCTGGAGTGAACAAAGAAAACAAAGTGCCAAAAAGGAGAAGCAGGACAAACCCTTCGCAGAACACCAATGAAGGAGCAGAGGGCGACACACTGACTTCCAGCCTGGGAGAGAATATTCAAAGGTTCTTTATTTAAAAGCACCAGAGAAATGACCTGACACGGGTCCGTGCTTCGGTGGACACATCTGCCTGCCTCAGGGTTCACAAGAAACACTCTGTGTCTATGTAAAACGGAATTTGAACCTGATGCAACAGATGAATGTAGATTCCAGGATAAAAGACTGCACTGGATATACAGTGTGCAGTCTCTCAAAACAGCTCTCAATGCACAGCCGCAAGGAAGGGCAAACAGCTCATGCGGCTGTGTGTTGAGAGCTGTTTTGAGAGATTGCATACTATATATCCAGAAAACAACAAGGCAAGCGATCCGCAAACACCAACCTGGGCTCAAATTAACATTGTAAACTCAGCAGGTATGAACTAATCAGTGACCAGCAGAGGAGAAAGGGGCCATTGTATTAGCAAACAGATAGCCAGCTGAAGAACCAATTAGAATTTGCTAATGTGGCTTAAGAGCTGGAAAGTACCTAAGCACAGAATAAACATGATTAAGCTATATCCATTCTAATCTATGGAGCTCAAATTATATTTAAAGGTTCGGTCTCTGGACATGGAGTTAGGAGGAGGAGAAAGAAAGAACAAGAGCTCAGTAAACTGTGTCATGGCTTCTGAAAAATCAGTAGAGAGGCCTAGACTTGGAAGCATCTGAATGTATGTAGATTCCAGGATAAAAGACTGCACTGGATATACAGTATGGAAAACAAAGCAGCAGATTAGTGAAAGATATTAGAAACTTTATTAGTAGTACCATATACCAGAATGTTGCCCGACACAGGCCGTGTTTCACCCAGAAGGGCTGCGTCAGGGGCTAAAATAATAAAACACACAAAGTAACAAATATGAGAGATAATATAAAAACAATAATAATAAAACATATAAAAAGTGTATAAAGACAATAATATTACATAATGAATAAAAACCATGACCAAGACAACATACCCATATTAAAATACTTAAAAATATATACACATCTGGGACATGCTCACTCCCATTGGAAAAAGTAGAATATTGAATTGTTGAGGGAGGGGGGAGGGGAGATTAGGGTTTAGGGGAGCGGGGAGGATATGGGGGGGGGGGGGGGGTTAAAATTAAAATATGTACGTTTGGCATTCCTTTATTCTAGAACTGTGAATGTTTGAGTTCTGTAATTAGTCTGTTGGCTTTGATATTTATGTATGCTCAATGTTGTGTCAATAAACAGATATATATATAAAAAATATATATATACACATATAGTTAACAGTGATATGTAAAAATATATAGACATATATATATCGTCAGTGATCTAAAAATATATATACATTTATAGCAAAATGTATTTTTAATAAGTTGTTATACTGTTGTTTTTATCAATGTCTTTTATATGTATATATATATATATATATGTGTGTGTGTGTGTGTGTGTGTGTAGTTTTAATACATATCTTATATATATTTATGTGTACATTTTTGATACATGATGATGTGGGTACGAACCTTTAAATATAATTTGAGCTCCATAGAATAGAATGGATATAGCTTAATCATGTTCATTCTGTGCTTAGGTACTTTCCAGCTCTTAAGCCACATTAGCAAATTCTAATTGGTTCTTCAGCTGGCTATTTGTTTGCTAATACAATGGCCCCTTTCTCCTCTGCTGGTCACTGATTAGTTCATACTTGCTGAGTTTACAATGTTAATTTGAGCCCAGACTCGTCTTTCTGGTACATAGCAACGTCCTAGTTCTTCTCAAACCTTGACTAGCATTTATTCCAAGTCAAACAATGTACTCAAAAGAAAATAACAGGTAAAGTTCACAAAACAACCTGATACCATAATTGCATCAACTGAATCCTGTATCTTTCTTACTGACAGCCATCTTAGGAAAAAATCTCTCTCACTTCAGCCATCTTAAAGAAACTTTCTAACTAACATCTTCCTATTATCATAGCTGCCAAGAAGGGGGGGCGGGGGCAGGGGGGACAAAATTCCCCGGGCCTGGGCCAACAAGGGGGGCCCAGCGCCAGGGTCTTTCTCTCTCTCCTGCTCGGTCGGGGCCTGAGTGATCCTGTCCTGACAGGAGCAGGAGAGAGAAAACGCCGGCGCCGTGGCCGGGCCCCCCTTGGATGCTGGGGAGGACCCGGAGGAGCACCTCCAGCGCTGCTCTTCTGCAATCAGTGGAAGAGCAACACTGGAGGAACACATTTTTGCTGGTGGGGCCTCAGGATCCCCACCAGTGAAGGTAATTGGATTGTGTGGGGGTGGCGACAGTGATCCGGGGAGGTGAGCAGTAGCGATCCGGGGGTGGGGTGGGGGTGGGGGTGGTGGCTCTCCCCCGGGCTGGTTCAGTCTCTCGGAGGCCCTGCCTATTATTCCAAAAATCCAACCCATATGTGAGACTAACAATGGCATATCCTGTGTACCGATCTTCCAATATATGAGATCAGCACAAAGGAAGTGTCCACCGTGAGTTTTTGAACAAACTCACTGAGCATGCAAAGAGCTAGCCCCCCCCCCCCCCAAACCAGCTAGATAACTCTGCAGCAACCAGCCACATGAACAATATTGGATACAGAAAGAAGGTGACCCCACTCTTCTTCTGGTCATCAGCCCTGCAACAGCAGTTGTGAGATTTTTTTCCCCCACTTTAAATGCTCATCAGGACTCATGTACCCTGCCTCCTGTACCTGGTTCTTCCAGCTTTGGGCTCCTAGACTGTCCTTCCTCACTCTGGTTGTCTAGCAGGCTGCAGAGCCCACTTCCTCCCCTCCCTGTCAGGCTGAGAACTCCCTGCTCAGTGCTGTCCTTTTTATTTCTGGTTCCATAGCTTCTACAGATCCCTTGCTTGGTGGTGATAATTTTGTTTCACACCCTCAGTGCACATAATGAAAAGTACATAAGCTACTTGGTTGTCTATATTTGCACTGGTGCTTCTGAGTATTTGACCTCTATGTGAAACTAGAAGGGTTTGGTTAAAGGTGGTGAACCACTGAATGATTGTAAAAAGAAGTAAAAAAAAAGAAGTAAAAAAAAAGAAGTAAAAAAAACATTACAATTGCACCACCTAGTGGTAACAAACTTATATCCTTCAAAAGTCACATCTTGTGGGAAAAGTATATAGCAATGTGACTGAAAATTGGACTAATTACTGAGAAAGAGCTGAAAAGTGGTTCAGAACTGGAACATTTTAGACCATATACAGGGGTCCCCCTCTACTGGGTGACAAAGCACTTACAAGCAGATGATCAAAACCCTGCGCTGTTCCAAACAGCGCTCCAAAAATAGCGCTGGAACAGCATGGGGCGTTATTAGACCTATGATCAGAGATAATTGCATGCAAATTTAAGCACGCAATTATCTCTGATCATGGGGTAGAAGTGTGGGAGAATTGTGCCTGAGCATGCGCTCAGCACAATGCTCCCGCACTTGTTTGACAGGTCTGGGCTGTCAAAAGCCCAAACCTGTCAAACACAGGGGCTGGAGGTCCATGGGACCACCAGGCCCCAACTACCCCTGCCCCGAGCAACGGGGGCTTGAGGTCTGGTGGACCTCCGGTCCCCCCGACAATTCCCTCCCCCAGGTTTAGGGAGGGCAGGAGACCCGGGGGTCTTCAGCCCCCCCTAACTCCCCTCAACATTTCCAAAACAGTCCCTGGTGGCCCAGTGGGCGACCAACCCCCCCCCCCGAGCGACAGGGGGGCTGGAGGTCCGCTGGACCTCCGGTCCCCCCCCCCAACGATCCTCCTCAGGTTCAGGGAGGGCTGGAGATCCAGCCCAGCCCCCCTAACCCCCCCCAGCAAAGGGTCCCTTGTGGTCCAGTGATCAATCCGCCTCCTCCGCCCTGCCCCCTACCCCCTACCTTGTGCACTGGGTGGAGCTACACACCTTATAAGGGGGTAGGTACGGAGGGGGCGGATTGATCACTGGACCACCAGGGACCGTTAGCTGGGGGGGGGGGGTTAGGGGGGCTGGGCTGGGGGATCATCGGGGGGGGGGGGGACCGGAGGTTCAGCGGACCTCCAGTCCCCCTGTCGCTGGGGGGGGGGGGGGGTTGGTTACCCACTGGACCACCAGGGACTGTTTTGGAAATGTTGAGGAGAGTTGGGGGGGCTAGAGATCTACCAGATCTCCAGCCCTCCCTGAACCTGGGGAGGGATCATCTGGGGCACCGGAGGTCCGCCGGACCTCCAGCCCCATGTCGCTGGAGGGGGGGGGGGTCTTCAGGTTTGCTTTGTTGGGGGGAATGGGGGCCTGCTAGCATGCAAATGCATGCTGGACAGGGCTCACCATTCCTCCCCAATGATCTGCAAACCCTAACACCAGCTCAGAGATGGCGTAGGGTTTGCTGCAGCCAGCGACCCAATCTTTGGTGCGCTGGTCGCTGATCATTGGGGATGAATATGTTTAGCCCTGTTTTGCATGCACTTGCATGCTAGTTGCATTCAGAGCCCTCGAGCGCGTTGTTTCAAGTGCTCGGAGTCTCTGATCATTGGGCGGTAGCAAACGCCGGCGCTAGTATGGCACTAAGCCTCTAGCACCGGCGTTTGCTTTTGATCATCCCCTTGTTAGACTTATAAAGTTCCATAGTAACCTATGGAACTTTGTAAGTCTAAGTGCTTTGAAAATGAGCCTGCAAATACACAACATGCTCTAGTTTTATGTACTTAACTAGCCGTTAAGCCCGTAACAACGGGCTAGTTTTTTGTTTTCCTATGGCCTCCCCCGTCCACCAACCCTGCTCTCTTCTCTTCTCTCCCCTCCCCTCCCCCCAGCGTCTGTTTCCCTCAGTACCGCCCCCTCCTGCCCTCCTCCCTATTGGGCTGTACTGCTGGTGGAGGCGGGGCTTGGACTTCTACACTCTGAGTTCCGACTCTACTGCGCATTTGCAGGTGAGTTGGTCACTTGCCGTTTATATGTTTGATTACACTTGGTTGAACAGAGCTATATGAAGATAAAATTGACCTGCACAGAAAAGTCATACAGAGTCAGTGCCAAACTGGGTTTAGAACCCCAGAAGTCCTGATTGTATTATCCACTCTACTCTACATTCCCCTAAAGGGGCAGAAAGAAAAAAAATTACAAAAGTGCATTGATTTGTTGAGGGTTGCCAACTCAGGAAAATGCCTTTTACTGAGAATCTCTCAGATCTTGAATAACAGCTTAACTTTCTTTAATTTTACCATCCTCATTTTGGGGATAATTTTAGACATTTTTTCATGCATAAAACCCTATTTTATCCATTTACAAGAACTTTAATAAAATTGCCCCAGAAGTTACGCAAGTAAAAGTAGGCACAGTGACAAAAGCAGGTATTTTTATGCAACATGCATGCAAATGTGTTCTTGAGTGGAGTTTTGGCAGAGCATAGGTGAAGGAAAAGTACATGCATTCTTTATAAAATGCACACAATTGCTCAGATTTATGCATGTACATTTATACCAGTTCCTGTGCCAATGTAAATGTCCATAGCTTTACTCCAGCCAGGATTTCTGCTGTCTTATCCCTAGTATTTTATAAATATCAACAATTACACAGTTATATTTACTGTGTTAACTGTGTAATTGTATAACTTGTGTAATTGTATAACTTGTATAATTGTTGATATTTATAATATTTAGTACAGTTATTGAGCATTTGGCTAACCCAGTATTAATATATTGTAGTATTTTATAAAGGCACACATGCACTTAATTGTCTTCCTAAAATAGGCTAAAAATAGATGGCTTTTATAAACCTTTTTAAGGTAACATCTAATTAGATTACCCTCTTTCTGAACTGAGGGGCTGATGCTGAAAGGCTTATGGTAGAGCCGTGCATGGATATTTTATAGCGTGTTTTCTACTGAAAGTGGAATACTGTGTGACATGCAAAAAGCTAATTGCATGCAAATTTAATGCATGGAAAACCTGCAGCACATGTAGGGGGTGTATGCCGGATGCATAGGTACAAGGTTTTGTGGTAAGTGCAGCTTCTTGTGCCTTGCAAAAATTGCTATTTAGGTGCAAAAGAACAAGCGCTGATGTGCAAGGTTGCCAGATGGGAAAAATTTTCCCAGCCCAAAATCAGCCCTAAACCCGCCCAAAAAACACCCAAAGTCAAACCCCGCCTCCCATGTCACCAACCCCGACTCCCACATCACCAACCCCGCCCCTCACGTCACCAGCCCCGCCTTCCATGTCATTAACCCCGCCACTGATGTCACCCCTGACTTCGTTAACCCCGCCCCTGACGTCAACCACGCCCCTGAAAAGCTTTTATTGGACCACATCGGACCAATAGAAGCCCCGGGAAAGCTTCTATTGGACCAAATTGGACCAATAGAAGCCCCGGAAAAAAGCGCACAGTGGCCACAGGAAAAAAGCCCAAACCCGCACCCCGCAGCTGCCGAAAATTTTCAGCAGCTGCTCGCAGAAAACCCGCCCAGTGTTGCGGGAAGACCGCAACCCTGGCAACAATGCTGATGTGTGCTTTCACTTTTGGTTTTGTGTGCTTTCACTTTTGGTTTTGTTCCAACATGCCCACACATTTGCTACTTTACATCTGCCTCTAAACCTTGCAGGAGCATCCTCCCGCTGTCTGATCTTTTCAGTGGTTCTTTGGAGTTGGGAGTGGACCTGGAGGACTGACTGGAGAAGGACCGATACAGTCCCTGTCTACAAAAGAGGGAGTAAGGAGCAGCAGCGTAGCCAGACACCCAATTTTGGGTGGGCCTGGGCCCAGGATGGGTGGGCAGAATAACTTTGCTCTGTCCCACAAGTGATTTGGTCTCTCCCTCTCTCGCCTGCATGCCATTTGGTCTCTCAAACATCCTTCCTCCCTTACATGCAGCAACTAATACACACTGCTCATGTTGGCCCCACAGCCTTCCCTCTGATGCAACTTCCTGTTTCTGCATAGGTGGGAATACATCAGAGGGAAGACTGTGGGGCTGGTGTGAATAGTATGTATCAGTCGCTGCTCGCTGCAGGCGAAGATTTGCTATTTACAAGGTACGCAGGAGGGACAGTTGTTGGGAGTTTTTGGCTGGCAAGGCTTAGAGATCCCTGCCCGCCACATCATAGGTGTGCTGCTACTAGGTGGGCCTGAGCCCAAAGTGGGTGGGCCTGGGCCCATCCAGGCCCACCCCTGGCTACGCCACTGGTAAGGAGGAGGTTGAGAACTACAGGCTGGTTAGTCTGATCTCTGTGGTGAGTAAATTAATGGAAACACTGTTAAAACAGAGGACAGTGCATTTTCTGGAATCCAATGGATTGCAGGATCTGAGGCAGCATGGTTTTACTAGAGATAGTCTTGTCAGGCAAATCTGATTAATTTCTTTGATCATAGAGTTGGATTGAGGGAGAGCGATGTATTTAGATTTCAGAAAACCTTTGGTTCCACTTAGGCAACTTATAAATAAAGTGAGTGCCCTTGATATGGGCTCTAAAGTGACTGACTGGATTAGAAACTGGTTGAGTAGGTGGCAACAAAGAGTACATAAGTATTGCCATACTGGGACAGACCAAAGGTCCATCAAGTCCAGCATCCTGTTTCCAACAGTGGCCAATCCAGGTCACAAATACCTGTCAAGATCCCAAAAAAGTACAAAACATTTTATACTTCTTATCCCAGAAATAGTGGATTTTCCCCAAGTCCAATTTAATAATGGTCTACAGACTTTTCCTTTAGGAAGCCATCCAAACCTTTTTTAAACTCTGCTAAGCTAACCGCTTTTTACCACATTCTCTGGCAATGAATTCCAGAGTTTAATTACATGTTGAGTGAAGAAAAAGTTTCTACGATTCGTTTTAAATTTACTACTTTGTAGCTTCATCGCATGCCCCCTAGTCCTAGTATTTTTGGAAAGCGTAAACAGACGATTCACGTCTACCCATTCAACTCCATTCATTATTTTATAGACCTCTATCATATCTCTCCTCAGCCGCCTTTTCTCCAAGTTGAAGAGCCCTAGCCGCTTTAGCCTTTCCTCATAGGGAAGTCGTCCCATCCGCTTTATCATTTCGTTGCCCTTCTCTGCATCTTTTCTAATTCCACTATATCTTTTTTGAGATGCGGCGATCAGAATTGAACACAATATTCGAGGTGTGGTCGCACCATGGACCGATACAAAAGCATTATAATGTCCTCATTTTTGTTTTCCATTCCTTTTCTAATAATACCTAACATTCTATTTACTTTCTTAGCTGCAGCAGCACACTGAGCAGAAGGTCTCAACGTATCATCAATGACAACACCAAGACCCCTTTCTTGGTCAGTGACTCCTAAAGTGGAACCTTGCATGACATAGCTATAATTCGGGTTCCTCTTTCCCACATGCATCTCTTTGCACTTGCTCACATAAAATGCCGTCTGCCATTTAGACGCCCAGTCTCCCAGTCTCATAAGGTCGTCTTGTAATTTTTCACAATCCTCCCGCGTGTAATGACTTTGAATAACTTTGTGTCATCAGCAAATTTAATTACCTCACTAGTTACTCCCATCTCTAGGCAAAGGAGCCAACTTTTCAAAATGATTGGGGGTGCTTTTTTTTTTTACAGATGGTGCATTTCTCCCCCTCCCCCTGCCCCCCTGTCCCCCTCCCCTCACCCCCCTCTCCTCAGAGTTCCAGCCCCCCCCTCCAAGTTCCAGACCCCCCTCCCTCCCTCCGAGTTCCAGCCCCTCCCTCCCTCCCTCCGACTCGAGTTCCAGCCCGACCTCTTCTCCCACTCCCACAACAGTCCTTTGCCTGCCCCTCGCCTTCCTGCATGCCGCCCATAACTTAAAAGTCATCTTACCGAGGTCCCGGTGGCAGCAGTAGTGAAAGGTGAGCACGAGCAGGCTCGGTGAGTCGGCGTTTCAGCCTGCCTTCCCTTCTCGTTGCTCTCAGCTCTGCCTCTGGTCCAGCCCTTGCGGAAACAGGAAATGAGGGCGGGACCAGAGGTAAAGCTGAGAGCAACGAGAAGGGAAGGCAGGCTGAAGCACCGACTCACCGAGCCTGCTCGTGCTCGCCTTTCACTACTGCTGCCACCGGGACCCCGGTAAGATGACTTTTAAGTTATGGGCGGCATGCAGGAAGGCGAAGGGCAGACGAAGGACTGTTGTGGGAGTGGGAGAAGAGGTCGGGCAGTGGGCTGGCTCGTGTCCTGGGGAACTTCCGGTTCCGGCGGGGAAATATTGGGGGTGCTCGAGCACCCACAGCACCCATGGTCACTTATAAATATGTTAAAAAACAGCGGTCCCAGCACAGACCCCTGGGGAACCCCACTAACTACCCTTCTCCATTGAGAATACTGACCATTTAACTCTACTCTCTGTTTTTTATCTTTTAACCAGTTTTTAATCCAGAATAGGACAGTACCTCCTATCCCATGACTCTCCAATTTCATCTGGAGTCTTTCATAAGGTACTTTGTCAAACGCCTTCTGAAAATCCACATATACAATATCAACCGGCTCACCTTTATCCACATGTTTGTTCAGCCCTTCAAAGAAATGTAATAGATTGGTGAGGCAAGATTTCCCTTCACTAAATCCATGTTGGCTTTGTCTCATTAATCCATGCTTTTGAATATGTTCTGTAATTTTGTTCTTTATAATCGTCTCTACCATTTTGCCTGTCACTGACGTCAAACTCACCAGTCTATAATTTCCTGGATCTCCTCTAGAACCTTTTTAAAAAATCGGCGTTACATTGGCCACTCTCCAAGGGGGGGGGGGGGCGGTGGGGGTGGTCTGCCCTGGGTGCACGCCGCTGGGGAGGGTGCCACACTCCGGTCAGCTTAGTTCGTTTCCATGCTCCCTCTGCCCCCCCAGCGGCATGCACCCGGGGGTTCTTTCGCCGGGGTGGGGGGTGTCCTTTCACCAGGGGGGGGTGTCACGCTGTACCTGGGGTGGGCGCTGCACTCGGGGGGCGGGGCGCATCGGCGATCCGCCCCGGGTGTCAGCCCCCCTAGGAACGCCACTGCTTCCATCTCCAATCTTCCGGTACCATGCTCAATTTTAAGGATAAATTACATATTACTAACAATAGCTCTGTAAGTTCATTTTTGAGTTCTATCAGTACTCTGGAATGAATACCATCCGGTCCAGGAGATTTGCTACTCTTCAATTTGTAGAACTGCCCCATTGCATCCTCCAGATTTATAGAGAATTTATTCAGTTTCGCTGACTTGACAGCTTTAAATACCATTTCTGGTACCGGTATCTCTCCCAAATCTTCCTCGGTGAAGACCGAAGCAAAGAATTCATTTAATCTCTCCGCTATGACTTTATCTTCCCTGAGTGCCCCTTTCACCCCTTGGTCATGTAGCGGTCCAACCAATTCTTTTTTGCTGGCTTCTTACTTTTAATATACTTTTAAAAGTTTTAACTATTTGTTTTTGCCTCCAACACAATCTTCTTTTCAAAGTCTCTCTTTGCCTTATCAGCGCTTTGCATTTGACTTGTCATTCTTTATGCTGTTTCCTATTATTTTAATTTGTTTCCTTCTTCCATATTCTGAAGGATTTTCTTTTAGCTCTAATAGCTTCCTTTACCTCACTTTTTAACCATGCCGGCTGTCGTTTGGTCTTCCATCCTCCTTTTTTAATATGTGGAATATATTTGGCCTGGGCTTCCAGGATGGTATTTTTGAACAGCATCCATGTCTGATGTAAATTTTTGGCCTTCGCAGCTGCTCCTCTAAATTTTTTTTTCACCGTTTTTCACATTTTATCCTAGTCTCCTTTTTGAAAGTTAAATACTAATGTATTGTATTTCCAGTGTGTACTTATTCCAGAGCTTATATCAAATCTGATCATAATATGGTCACTGTTATCAAGAGGACCCAGCACCATATAATTTGCTTCACTAAGGACTAGGTCTAGAATTGTTTCTCCTCTTGTTGGCTCCTGAACCAGCTGCTCCATAAACAGTCCTCGATTCCATCAAGGAATTTCACCTCTCTAGCATGCACTGATGTTACATTTATCCAGTCAATATTGGGATAATTGAAATCACGCATTATTATCGTGTTCCCCAGTTTGTTAGCCTCCCTAATTTCTGATATCATTTCTACATCTGTCTCTTCATCCTGGCCAGGTGGGCGGTATTACACTCTTATCACTATCCTTTTCCCCTTTACACATGGAATTTCAATCGATAGGGATTTCAAGATGTGTTTCCTGTCCTGTAGAATTTTTAGTCTATTCGATTCAAGGCCCTCCTTAATATACAATGCTACCCGCCCACGAATTCGATCAACCCTATCACTGTGATATAATTTGTATCCTGGTATGACAGTGTCCCACTGGTTATCCTTCTTCCACCAGGTCTCAGAAATGTCTATGATATCTACTTTTTCATTTAGTACAATAAATTCTAACTCTCCAATTTTA
Organism: Microcaecilia unicolor; assembly: GCF_901765095.1. Taxonomy (NCBI): domain Eukaryota; kingdom Metazoa; phylum Chordata; class Amphibia; order Gymnophiona; family Siphonopidae; genus Microcaecilia; species Microcaecilia unicolor. The sequence continues at coordinate 514,141,114 of NC_044031.1, forward strand.
TTTCTTAGGCTTCTGGCATTCCCATATAGACATTTCAAACTTGTTTGTTGTTCCTATTTACATCTTGCTCAGCAGTTGACAGTGATAACGTGCAATCTTGAAAATCTGCTTTTTTTTTAAGGACACCTTGTCTACTATGCTCTTTATTGTTACCTCGTTATTGGGATGCCCTATCTTTCCTGTTTTGGTGATATCTTTGAAAGATATCTTATTCCGAACGATGCGCTTTTGAGGGACTGTCGGCCTTCCCACAGTTTCTAGTTTAAAAGCTGCGCTATCTCCTTTTTAATGCCGATGCCAGCAGCCTGGTCCCACCCTGGCTAAGGTCTAGCCCATCCTTTCGGAATAGGCTCCCCCTTTCCTAGAATTTTGCCCAGTTCCTAACAAATGTAAAATCCTCCTCCCTGCACCATTGTCTCATCCACACATTGAGACTCTGGAGTTCTGCCTGTCTCTTGGGCCCTGCGCGTGGGACAGGGAGCGTTTCTGAAAATGCTACCCTGGAGGATGTAGGTTTCAGCTTTCTACCTAAGAGCCTAAATTTGGCTTCCAGAACCTCCCTCCCACATTTTCCTCCCTCCCACATTGGTAACTACATATACCAAGACAGCTGGCTCCTCCCCAGCACTGTCTAAAATCATATCTAGGTGACTTGTGAAGTCGGCCACCTTTGCACCAGGCAGGCTAGTTACCAGCAGCAATCCAGGTACCACCAGCAATCCAGCTATCTATATGCATAATAATTGAATCACCAACTACATCAGCTGTCCTAACCCATACCTCCTGGGCAGAAGCTCCTGGAGACATATCCATCCTCTGGTGGGCTGGTCCTGGCTACAGGGTTATTTCCAACTTCACCAGGGTGATGCCCTCTTTTTATGAGGCCTCCCTCCTACAAGGCAGCACAGGGGCTGCCAGACTGGAGGTGGGGACTTCTCTACAATGTCCCTGTAGGCCTCCTCTATGTACCCTCAGCTCCTCCAAGTCTGCTACTCAAGTCACAAGAGAACGGACTCATTCTCTGAGAGCTAGGAGCTCTTTGCATCGAACACACACATATAACTTCTCACCAACATGTAACACTCAGTGCAAAAGATTGGATAGCACCCCTCTCGCTGCTGGACTACTGTCTGCATTTTAGTATTATAGGTAGTTGTTTAATTAAAACTTCTTCAGGTACTAGGGATATTAGCTGAATATAAAGATACGTAAGATTAAATGGTGCAATGTGTAATTTGCTTCCCAGAAACTAATTAAATGTAATTAAAACTCTAATAAAAACAATCCTCTTGTTATCCTAATTAGAATAATTACTTTAAATGAAAAGTTATGCTAGGGGTGGGTGAGAGGTGGGGAGGGGGTTGGAATGAACATTGAACTAGGTCTTGCTGTGACTGCTAGAGGCTATCTGGTAATGCTGTGGTACAAAGTTCAAATTTTAAAACTAGGGGGAAAAGGGTATAGAGACTAGTTGATAAATTTTTCTTTTCTTTTTTTTAATTCTGTCTATCAATCACCTATAATTCCTCTTTTAAACCCCAATCTTTAAGTTCCCAAAGCACATAGCAAAATAATGTTCTCTTACCAGAGAAATGTCCTCTTCTCTCAGAACTTCTCAGAAAGAAAGTTAAGTGGGACCTTTCCTCTCTATATAGTTTTTGTTCTAAGGGGACTGCTTCAATCAAATCCTTTGAAGCAAACTCAGTAATCAGATTTCCCTCAGTAACCTTTGCAAATATTCTACTTCCTCACACCTTAATTAACACTTAATTCAGGTCAGTAGCACTCAACTTCTTATCTTTCTTATTTAAAAGATATCTTCAATGTTAATGGAATTTTAGTCTCATTGTATGATGTTTTTATTTTCTATTCTAAGATATTTTCTATATATTTTTGTTTGTGAGTGCAACTTCCAAGTGATTATCTTGTTTTTTTTGCTGATTGTAAACTGCTTAGAACATTGTGGTACCAACTGTATATACTTAAATAATAATAATAATAATAGCCATTTAACCTTACCCTCTGTTTTCTATCCATTAACCAGTTTCTTATCCACAACAGAACATTGCCTCCTATCCTATGGCTTTTTAATTTTCTCAGGAGTCTCTCAAGAGTGGCTTTGTCAAATGTTTTCTGAAAATCTAGACACACTACATCAACAGGCTCACTTTTATCCACATGTTTATTCACGCCTGCAAAGAAATGAAGCAAGTTGGTATGGCATGACTTTCCCTTGGCTGAATTCATGCTGACTCTGTCCCATTAAACCGTGTTTATCTATGTGTTCAGTAATTTTATTCTTTATAATAGTTTCCACTATTTTGCCTGGAACTGAAGTCAGGCTTACCAATCTGAAATTTCCTGGATATCCCTGGAATGTTTTTAAAAAATCGGTGCTACATTGACAACCCTCCAATCTTCAGGTACTACAGACGATTATAAAAACAGGTTACAGATCACTAACAGCAGATTAGCAATTTTATGTTTGAGTTTTTTCAGTACCCTGGAGTCATACCATCCATCCCTAGTGATTACTACTGTTTAATTTGTCGATTTGGTTCAGTACATCTTCCAGGTTCACCAAGATTTCTTTCAGTTCCTCCACATTATCATCTTTGAAAACTATTTTTCGTATTGTAGATCTCTTACATCTTCCTCAGTAAAGACTTAAGCAAAGAATTCATTCAGTATGTCTGCTATAGCCTTGTCCTCCCTCAGTGTCCCTTTTACTCCTTCATGATCTAACGATCCCACAGATTCCTTCACAGGCTTTCTGCTTCTGATGTACCTGAAAAAGTTATTACTATGAAATTTTGCTTCTGTGGCAAATTTGTCTTCATATTCTCATTTACCCCTTTTTTTTTAATCAATGCTTTGCATCTAACTTGCCAGTGCTTATGTTGCTTTTTTTTCTTCTTTTTTCATTTTGATCCTTTTTCCATTTTTTGAAAGATGTTCTTTTGGCTCTAATAACTTCTTGCACTTCACCTTTTAACCATGCTGTCATTTGTTCTTCTTTCCACTTTTATTAATATGTGGAATATATCTGATCTGGGCTTCCAAGATGGTATTTTTAAACAATGCCCATACCTTTGCAGCTGATCCTTTTAGCACTTTAAAACCATTTTTCTCATTTTATTATAGTTGCCCTTTTGAAAATTAAATACCGCTACAGTAGATTTCCTTAGGAGTCTTTTACTAATCCATGGTAATATTTTTAGCTCATGGTAGAAATCAGCTGGTGGTAAATGCCAAGACGCCCATAGGAATATAATGGACATCTTGGCGTGAGCTAAAAATGCTACCGGTATTTATTAAAAGACCACCTTAGTGACTTTATTCCAGATATTCATGTTATGATCTCTGTATCCAGCAGACCCAACACTGTTACCTGTTGTACTAAGCTCTGCATTCCACTAAGGACTAGATCTAAAATGGCTCCCCCCCTTGTCAGTTCCTGGACCAGTTGCTCTAAGAAGCAGTCGTTTATTACATTTAAGAATTTTACCTCCCTAGCACTCCCTGATGTGACATATATCCAGTCGATCATGTGGTAATTGAAATCACACATTATTATACTGTTGCCCAATTTGCCAGTTATCCTAATTTATGTTAACATTTCTTCATCTGTCCTGGATAGTAGTATGGTCCTACTTGTATATGCTTTCCCTTCACACATGGAATTTCTATCCATAAGGATTCCATGCTGCTATCTGTTTCATGCGGAATTTTTATTTTGTTTGACTCAATTCCCTTTTTAACATATAGCGCAACCCCCCTCCAATTTGATCCTGTCATTGCAATATAATTTGTATCCTGATTACACAGTGTCCCATTGATTGTTCTTCTTCCACATGGTCTCAGAAATTCCTATTATATCCACCTCTTCATTTTGTGCTATATATTCTAACTCTCCCATCTTATTTTTTAGGCTTCTAGCATTTGTTTACAGACACTTCAAATTGTGTTTTTTTCCCCCTACAAGCTGTTTAGAAGTTGACGGAGATAATTTGCTTCCTTTACTCTGCTCTCCCCTTAACCATTCCTGGTTTTGTTTAATCATTGTTGAAACCTCTCTATTAGGATTCCCTAAATGTCCTGTTTTAATAGCATCCTTCAAGGATACCCTACTACGAACCATATGCTCCTGAGCAAGTGTCAGCTTTCTTCTCCATTCTAGTTTAAAATGGTCTCTCTCTTTTATAAAATGTTAGTGCCAGCAGCTTGATTCCATTCTGGTTAAGGTGGAGTCCATCCTTTCGGAACAGCCTCTCCCTTCCCAGAATGTTGCCCAGTAACTAACAAATCTGAATCCCTTATCCCTACACCATCGTCTCAAGCATGCATTGAGACATCAACGCTCTGCCTGCCCCTTAGGTCCTGTGCATGGTCAAAGATTTAGTTGAAGACATTCAAAATATAGCTGTGAAAGGGGAAATCTAATATAATAATTTGCACCTCCAACGTTCTGAAGCTGACTCCGTGGCAGTGAAGCCATGTAGTGTTTGTAGGGTTTGTAATCGCTCAGGGAAAGAAACACGACGTCAGAAGGAGAAGGGACCAACCACAGGCTTCGCACTCACTCTTAGTGCCCTACCCTCGGAGGGAATGGAAGGCTGCATATAATATTCACCCACCGGAAGTTCGTTCCCTCCCTCTGAGTTCCAGGGTCGTCGTCAGTCCTCCCTCCCTCCCAGTTTCAGCATCCCCCCTCCCTCCCTCCCAATTCCAGGGTCCCCCCTCCCTCCCAGTTCCAGGGTCGTCGTCCCTCCCTCCTTCCCTTCCAGTAACAGGCCCCCTCCCTCCGAATTTTAAAAGTCATCTTGACTTACCTCACGTGGTAAAAAGCGTGCAGGCTCGGCACTTACTTCAGTTTTCCCTTCTCTGTCTCTCAGCTCTGGTCCCGCCCTTGCGGAAACAGGAGATGAGGGCGGGACCAGAGCTGAGAGACAGAGAAGGGAAAACTGAAGTAAGTGCCGAGCCTGCGCGCTTTTTACCGCTGCTGTCGGCCGCCGTAACCCCGATGTGGTAAGTCAGGATGACTTTTAAAATTCGGAGGGAGGGAGCATGGAACTGGAAGGGACGGAGGGAGGGACGCTGACCCTGGAACTCGGAGGGAGGGACGATGACCCTGGAACTGGGAAGAAGGGAGGGGGGACCCTGGAACTGGGAGGGAGGGGGGACCTTGGAATTGGGAGGGAGGGAGGGGGAACCTGGAATTGGGAGGGAGGGAGGGGGAATGCTGGAACTTCCCTTAAAAACATTAATGGCAGAAGGTGATTACCTTGCTAGCGCCCGTTTCATTTCAATGAGAAACGGGCTTTTTTTTATTAGCACTGTTAATAAGTGATCATAATATGCCAGATGCTGATTAGGGTATTCCTTTTGCAGGGTCTTCTAGAGGTAGGATGATCCTGGATCTTCTATAGGGAGAACTGTTCCAGCAGTTGGTAATGGAACCCGTGTGGGATGGGATCCTACTGGACTTAGTGCTTATGAATGGGGAGAGTGTTTCTGATGTTATAGTGGGTGATCATCTGGCATCCAGCGATCACTGGATGGTGTGGTTCAATATTAAGACAAGTGTGGAGAGGGTTCATTTTAAAACTGAAGGTTCTAAACTTCAGAAAAACTAAGTTTGTTGAGATGGGGTTTTACCTCAAGGAGATGTTAGTTTGATAGGAACATCTGGGAGAAGTAGAAAAGCAGTAGGTAAAGCCGAAAGGAACTATTGTAAGTGCAACAAACCTTCTTGTAAGGAAGGTAAATAAGAGTAAGAGGAAAAGAAGGCCACTTTGATTGTTAAAAGTAGTAGCTGAAAAGGTAAGGAAAAAGAGGTTAGCATTTATAAACTACAAGAGATTGCAGAAAGAGGAAGACAGACAACAATATCTGGAAACGCTAAGAGAAACTGGTAGGTTAGTCAGGAAAGCAAAGATGCAAATGTAAGGTGGAGGAACAAAACATTTTTTAGATATGTTAATGATAGGAGGAAGTGCAATTCTATAAACTGGTGCTTAGAGGTATGTGTCACTTAGGCATGGAAAAAGTGCCATTAACTGACAGGTGCTATTCTATAAGTTAGAGCTTAAGTGCCACAGCACCTAACTGCAAGGGGGTATACCAGTGGCGTAGCTAGGTGGGGCGCAGGGGGAGCGGTTGCTCGCCCAAACAATCTTTAGAAAAAATAGCGCCTATGCACCAAAGATGACTGCCGCTTCATACTGTATTAACTTTTCCTTCTGGCTGCTACTTTTTGAGTCGGCGGCAGCCTGGAGGAACTGCGAGCATCCCTTCCCTGCCCCTCACTGACTGGGTCACTGAAGCTGCTGCCTCCCTGACTGACTTGGCTGCAACAAAAAGAAGCCATTCGCTGATCCTTAGCCCTATGCGCACCACTGCTGCCTCTCTGCCAGTGTCAATTTCCCTCCTCCTCCCCGCCCCAAAGACGTAACGTTGTTTGGGAGGAGGGAGCAGACAGCAGAGGAAGGAACCGGCAGAGGCAGCAGTGGCATGCAAAGGGCTATGGCCCTGCATGCGGCTTAATTTTTGTTGCAGTCAAGTTGGGGAGGCAATGGCGCGAACAAGGAGGTAGAACTCAAAACGTTGAAAGGCAAGCTACTGCTGTATCCATCTTTTACCTTTTGCCTGTCTCTCCCTTTCCTCCGCTCTGCTCCACACAGCTGTTAACTTCAAAGCAAGCAAATCTAGGAGGAGCTGCTCAATCCATGTTGTTGATTTTAATTGTTGGTAGCATTTTTATTTGATCTTCTTTTTTTACTTATATTTTTAAGCATGCCGGCTTGTGCAGCAGAGGGATGTGTATACAGAGGATGTACTGGTTTACTGGGTTAGAGTACTGCTTTGTTCTAAATCATGTCATTTGGAGGGGCTGGTTATAGGGACTCCTTGTATTCATGTAGAGATGTTTTCAGGTGCTTAACAATCAGACTTCTATTTAAAAGTATATATTAAAAAAACATTAATTAGGTTGAAACCTGGGAGCATTTAATATCTTTTTTTCCCTGTGCCTACATCAAAAGATTATGGCATGTGGGAACTTGCTCCTTTTGTTTTTGTGGATTGCAGTGGTATATTATAAAAATACACTTGTCTTTTTTTATTGCTACTATTTCACATAGAGGTATTGAATAATGAGGGGAAGACATCCTTCATGCAGAAGTTCTGTCCACTCAGTCTAAATATGCTAACATTGTCCAGTTCAGCACACTATTAGCCACCAAGTTCAGATGAGTTAATTATGTTCAGTGAAAAATAAATCTGTTGGCTCAGGCTGCTTACTACTGAATATTCCATCATTGTTTCATTTTTGCTACTAAGTATTACATATTAAGGGCATTTGCTTTAAACTTTGTTTTAATTTGTTTATTTAGTCCTTACATGCATATGGTTTTGCTTTTTAAACCCAATGGTGAATGAATCCTAAGGGCGGTTGAACAATTAGATATAAACTGTTGTTTCTGTCTTTATTTGTTTTGGACTTCTTTTGGTCCTGCTGATCTGTACATCTGCTGTCTAGAATTTTGGAAGATGGAAATGAGAAAATAAAAAGGCGGGGCTAGTCAAGATCGGGAGGTGGGGCTGGTGGTTGGGAGGCGGGGATAGTGCTGGGCAGACTTATACGGTCTGTGCCAGAGCCGGTGGTGGGCAGCGGGACTGGTGGTTGGGAGGCAGGGATAGTGCTGGACAGACTTGTACGGTCTGTGCCAGAGCCGGTGGTTGGGAGGTAGGGCTGGTGGTTGGGAGGTGAGGATAGTGCTGGGCAGACTTATACAGTCTGTGCCAGAGCCGGTGGTTGGGAGGAGGGGCTGGTGGTTGGGAGGCGGGGATAGTGCTGGGCAGACTTATACGGTCTGTGCCCTGAAGAGCACAGGTACAAATCAAAGTAGGGTATACACAAAAAGCAGACTGGATGGACCGTGCAGGTCTTTTTCTGCCGTCATCTACTATGTTACTATATGGATGTACTCAGGAGTTGTTGTTTTGCAATGTGTGTATGGATGCCTGTTCTGGTGTGTGCATGTGAGAATATTTGAATAGCTGTCTATACTTACGGCTATGATTTCTGAACAAGTGGTATCACTAAAGGACAGACTTAAATCCCAGTTGGTATATACTGTATGCTAATCTCAACATTTTCAAATGTTTCAGACATGTCTATGTACTTACTCCCATTATATAACTGAATTATATGGTGATGGCACAAGGAAAGCAAATTTGATCCAATGAAGACTAACTCAAAATAACCTGTTCCTTTGTTGGGCTCTAGTATTACCATAGTGAAAATGCGACCGTACCATGCCTCTGTGGTTATGTTCCACTAATAAGTTAAACGATTAACTGACTTTCTTGAAAGGATTATATAAACTTTGGATGCATGACTAGGGATGCAAACAGACACTTATTTATTCAGCATCACAATTCTTCATGTACAGCCAGAAAGCAACCTTTTAGGGTTGATAGTGTTCACAATGAGCTCCTTTTGTTATTGACCAGATAGAGAGAAGAGTTTTCATTTTTGGCATAGTATATGTTATCACAGGAACAAAATATAAGAAAACCAATGGACTGCATTAGGGGCTTATTGCCCGTTTAGTTATGTTTAAACAGAAGAAATCTGCATGAAACAAAATATTTATTTTTATTTTGACTTAGAAAACCACTTGTCCCTGAAACATGCATCAAAACAGAATAATCCATTTGTGTATATACAATGTAAACTTCTACAAAACAGATGAAGTGAAGATGTGATTCTATATGCCCCAATGGAAGGAGAGTTTAATTTTATTTTATTTCTATTTAAATTCAATATATTCCATCTTTATAACACCAGCTCTGGAACTCTTTGCTGGAGGATGTGGTAACAGCGTTTAGCGTATATAGGTTTAAAAAAGGTTTGGACAAGTTCTTGCAGGAAAAGTCTATAGTCTGCTATTGAGACAGACATGGGAAGTAACTGATTGCCCTGGCCACTGTTGGTACCCCCTGATGAGTACCCCCTTGCCAGTCAGGCTTTCAGGATATCTACAATAAATATGCATGAAATTGATTTGCAAATTCATTGTGGATAGCCTAAAAACCTGAATGGCACGGAGGTAATCCAGGACCACCTAGGGAAACACTGCTCTAGGGCCCAGTGTGATATTTGTAGCACCATCTTTTCATAGGTGGGCTATGGCTATTATGGTGTTGTAAGTTTTCAGTATAGGTTTTGGGTGTCATTTTGCAAAGTTTTGGGTTATTTCATGAGGTGTCTGGCCCTATTTGAAAGTAGGCTGTGGGGCACAGGCCGCCTTTGGTGGCCCTTGTCACACAAAATAAAAATGCTCAGGACTAGTGGTCTCCACATCCTGTAGAGTCACCACACAAACAAAAGCCCATCTGATTTAAACAAAGTGTCCAGCACTGGAAGGAGTGTATGTGCTGTTCCTAGGGTGATGGTCACAATTTTAATATTTTTACTTGTAGTTAAGAAGACAGGTTGCCTGCTCTGGCCAGTCCAGGGATCTCTTCTGTATCCTGTCTCCTGATGTAACTTCCTGTTTCCTTGTAGGCAGGACGCAAAAGAGACAGCCTGTATTAATCATTGCCTGCCACAGCCACTCTAGCAGCACCTGAGGAGTGGCCTAGTGGTTAGAGCACCAGTCTTGCAATCCAGAGGTGGCCAGTTCAAATCCCACTGCTGCTCCTTGTGATTTTGGGCAAACCCTCTATTGCCTCAGGTACAAACTTAGATTGTGAGCCCTCCTGGGACAGAGAAATATCCAAAGTACCTGCATGTAACTCACCTTGAGCTACTACTGAAAAAGGTGTGAGCAAAATCTAAATAAATAAATAAAATAAAACATAGGCACTGCTGTCTAGCTGACACCAACCAGCACCTATTTTATAAAAGTCTACTCCCCTGATGTCAAAACCTGGCTACGCCTCTGGGGTATACATGTGGATGGAGCATAGGCGGGCCATGGGCACATGTCTCAGTTACTCAATTAGTTTACAGAATACTGTAAATTATACGCATTACTTGGTGCAACTAGGCATGCCAACTTACACTTGCCATTGATGTGGAATAAGAGGGTGATCCTTAGTATGGGTGTGTGTACTAGTATTCTATAATGGAAACGTGGTGCCAAGGGCACAACCTTGGGGCACCTAGATTGAGGCACCAATTTGTAGAAGCAGGGGTGTAGCTAGGTGGGGCCACGGGGGCATGGGCCCCCACAGATTTAGCCCTGGCCCCCTCTACTTTCAACCTCCCTGCCGCTGATCCTCCCTTGCCACTTTCGACCCCCCCTCCCGCTCCCACCGCCAGGTACCTTTGCTGGCAGGGGTCCCCAACCCCCGCTAGCCGAAGTCCTCTTCGGGGGGGGTCAGCGGTAGGCTAAACTGTACTCCCCTACCTCGGGCTCTGGACCCCCCTCCCGCCGAGGTCTGGCTACACCCCTGTGTAGAAGGCTTCTACTTTCTGCGGGGTTCTTCTCATTCTCTTTTTCATGTTGTCTTTCCTTACCTCTTGCTTTCTGTTCTCATACCAAAAAGAAAAAAGAAAGAGAACATAGTTCCCGAGAGGTCAATGTTTATGTTATACATACTACATTCTGCCAACAAGAATACACTCTTGCCTCTAAAAACGTCTGTAGGAATTTATGATTGCTGATTTTATGACATTACTGTATTTTTTTAATACCTTAATAACCCCCTAACTATTCCTCCTTGGGAAGGAACTTGTGACCTTCCATAACATCTCATTCTATTTTCCGAATAATGCATTGTAGTTCCACTGGAGTGACTGAAGGCATACAATTGGACATTTTAAATAAGCAGAGGTAAAATGTCCATTAAAGAAAAAGAAAAACATAAAGAAAAGTTTAAGCAATCTATTATTTAAGAAAGAGGCTTATTTTTTTTTCTCAGAAAGCTCTTTAAATCAGCTGTCAGTCAGTTCGTGCTTTGTGCTTAACTCTGTCATTTTAATCTAACTGCAAATTGAAAACAAATGTTTTCTTAAGCATGCCCATGTCATTTTGCTATAAGTATTTTAATAAGCTAAATTAAAGATAATAAACCATTTCTTCCTGTTTTGACTACTGTCAGTACTGTATAAAAGACAAAGAATTCCACAGAATTACTCCAAGTTACTTACTAGTGTTCAGTGGGACATCTGGTGCCACCAATGAGCTCACCTAAAAAAATGCATTGATGCACCATTGATAATACTGATTTACGAACCAGTAGTTGGGTTTCCAATAAACATTTGTCAAAGTAATGTACTAGTTCAGACCAAAGCCTTCTCTATTTATTCATATAAAAGTGCACTTAACTTTCAACAAAGAATTACCTACTATCAGAAACACTCTATAAATAAATCAAATTTATGAAGACATCATACCAGAGGATGAACACTGAAAACTAAAGTTCACCATGTCTCCTCAGAGTACTGAGTTTAACTGTTCATTTCCCTCGAACGCATAGGAGCTGGCTCTGTAGGTGCTTGAGCACCTCCAATATTGAGAACATTCCTTGTATGTTTCCGGGGGGGGTGGGGGGTGGGGGGCAGGGGATTATTTCCATTGGGTTTAGCACCCTTAATAATTTTGAAAAGTTGGCTCTGAATGTGTGCATTTTAACACATAGACTATTTTAAAACTGCATCTCCTTTACATGCAGTATAGTACTGGCCCAAAAATGTGTTTTTATCCTGCCTACCATGTAGGGTGAAAGAATATTCTCCCATGGTGGGTGACAGCAAGAAAAGAAGAAAATGTACATGACCTCTTAGCTATGTCCTGAGTCACTACCATTAAGGGTAATATATAATTAGAATACAGAAAGATATATTGACTAGGATATTTGATTAGAGTATCAATTTGAAATAAGCTGTAGTTTTCCTAGCTTTCTAACTGCAGTACAGCAAGATTCCTCTGCCTTCAATGTGTATGAACATATTATAATAGTCCATGTTTAAACATGAATTTCATTCTTAAGCATTTTAAGGGGTCCTTTTACCAGGGGTGTATCTGCATGGGGCCACGGGGGCCTGGGCCCCCGCAGATTTTGCCCTGGACCCCCCTACCGCCGTCAACCCTCCCGCCGTCGCCGTGGGCTACCTTTGCTGGCGGGGGACCCCAACCCCCGCCAGCCAAGGTCCGCTTCCTCCTGCCGCTGCCTTTAAAAATATTCCTTCAGCTGGCGGGGGACCCCAACCCCCGCCAGCCGAGCCGAGGTCTTTTCAGTTCTTCTTCGATTGTCCTCCGTGCTGTTCAAAGCTGCTGAATCCAGTTTCAGAGTCTGAGGTCGCTGCACGTTGTACTTGCAGGACGTCAGAGTCACAGAAACAGAGTCTGTGAGTTGGCGACGTCAGACTCTGAAACTGGATTCAGCAGCTTTGAACAGCACGGAGGACGATCGAAGAAGAACTTAAAAGACCTTGGCAGGGTGACGGCAATGGCAGCGGCGGCGGGGGGGAGGGGGCTATAATGTGCCCCCTATCTCCAGCTCTGGCCCCCCTACCGCCTCTGCCTTTTACTAAGGTGCACGGAAAAGTGGCCTACGCTGGTGTAGACCTGTGTATTGGACGCGCACAGGTCCATTTTTCAGCGCACCTGCAAAAAAAGGCCTTTGGGGGGGGGGGGGGCAAAAATGGACGTGTGGCAAAATTAAAATTGACGCACGCCCATTTTCGGCCTGAGACCTTACCCACATTTTCCCACTTCTTTGCAGGCTCAATGTGGCTTACAATACATCATGAATAGTAGAAATAAGAAGAGAATAGACGTTTGGTATTACAGAAGGATTTTGGTTACATGATAATGAAAAACATGATAGTAATATAACAAGAGAACATTTTCTGTAGGTGACCAGAGATGGGGAAGAAGAGTGTAATAGATGAGGAAACATATGGCTTAGCAGAGCTGGGACCAGCTTTTTCTGTACCCAGAGTGAAAAGTCAGATTACATTCCCCTTCCCTGCCTCTCCACTTTAAATCTGAGTGTCCTTTAATTGGGACAATGTGCTTTATCATGCACTGAGCCTATAATACTAGTGTAATGCAACAGTAATAAGTAAATACGAGAAAAAAAATTACTCGGGCATACAATCCAATTGCTATGCAGCAGATGCCACCACTTCCCACCTCACTCTCACATATTTACGTCAGCCATATAAGTACATAAGTACATAAGTATTGCCATACTGGGAAAGACCAAAGATCCATCGAGCCCAGCATCCTGTTTCCAACAGTGGCCAATCCAGGACACAAATACCTGGCAAGATCCCAAAAATGTACAAAACATTTTATACTGCTTATCCCAGAAATAGTCGGATACTTTCACATCTGTGATCTCAGTCAATTTTATAAGACACTAGAGGCTCTTTTACCAAGGGGTGGTAGGATTTTGTACTTACTGCACATTAGCAGCAAAACGTAATGCAAGATAAGGACGAGATTCAGTAAATGGTGCTGAAAAATGGTACTGAAAAAATCTCATATTGAAATGAAAGATGGACAGCCAACTTGTTTCGATAATACGGGTTTCCCTGCCCTTTCACGGGTACGTCCTGCGAAGACGTCCTCAGAAAAACTTGGGCATCCCTTTCGATTATGCCCCTCCACGTCAAGCAATGTGCCAAGAAATACAAAGGAAAATATTTAGGGATAGTTCCCTCTTTTATTACATTTTACAGGTATTAGTTCACTAGGAGGGAGACTGATCAATACACCATAACCTGAGAGGAGGTATAAAGAAAAGAAAATTAAGAAAACAAGGTCTAATTAAGTGTATCTAAACTCTTTAAAAAGTCCAGAGGTTGTTACAAGTCAAGTTTTAGGAGCTCTTGCATCCAAAAAAGAACAAAATTGTGAAGGTTCAAAAAAATGAAAAGTAACATTGTCAATCTGTAATACACATTTACATGGAAACCTTAACTGAAATTTAGCACCCAAATTCAAAGCTTCCTGTCGCATAGACAGAAACTTCTTCCTTCTTTCCTGTGTCTATCTGGAAACGTCAGGAAATATCTGAATCTTTTCTCCCATAAAAGTTACTGAAGCAGAATGTCTCAAAGTCTTAGCAAAGCTTCCTTATCTTGAAGAAATACAAAAGAGACCAGTAAGCCACACTGGACCTGCTGCATGTGGGAAAGAACGGGGTACAAATGTAATAAATAAATAAATAAAAATAAATAAATAAGTTGGCACGGAAATCCACTTCTTCTTGTGATCTCTATAAAAGAGCTGAAACGTTTAAGCTATCAGAAAATAAGTCAGCCACTTCTTGACCTTGTAATCTAGCTTCCCGAGTAGAGGAAATTGGTAAATAGTAAAGCTTTTGTATTGGAGGAAGCCCAGTTTCAGAGTATTGAAGAACTTCTTTTAAAAATGTATGAAATATATCCTCTGGGGAGCTTAGATTAAAAGATGGAACATTTAATAGTCTCAGATTTAATGATCTAGATCCATTTTCTAAATTCTCCAATTTTCGATGTACTATATTTGCATCTTGTAGCAGTTTGTGTTCTACCTCTTTTACTGGGATAAAGATAATTCACAGTCTTTCAAACTATTCTCCTGGGTTAGTCGAGATTGAATTGTTTCAAACATTGAGGCATTCATCTTTGAATTGGAAACAAAAATGAGACAGACCTTATGCAGGGACTCCGTAGCCGACCATAAGGACTCCAACGTTACCTTTGCAGGTCTTACCAACACAAAAGGCTTCCTAGTCCTTCTGTTTCTGATGTCCTGCACGCCTTGCAGATTAGCTGATTGCAAGGCTTCGTTCTGTGAGTCTGACTTGCAGGACGTCAGAAACAGAAAGACCTAGGAAGCCTTTTGCAAGGAGGACCTCGGCTGGCGGGGGGTTGGGGTCCCCCGCCAGCAAAGGTAGGCGGGTTGGCGGCGGGAGGGGGGGTCAAGCGGGTCGTCGGCAGGGGGGTCCAGGGCCCAATCCATGGGGGCCCAGGCCCCCCAGGCCCCATTTAGCTACGCCACTGTGTGTGTTATGAAGACTGTGCAGAGAGAGTTTTATTTGAATTTTGAAGAAATGTATGGAAATGGAATCTTGCGCTGGTGAAATCTGGTCTGGAATGGTGTGAGGTCAATGGCTAGGTAAAAAAAAAACGTTTTGGCAGTTGGAAACAGGCTAAGGTAAAGATTAGATGTGTGAAAGATGTATGCTTGAATTTTGAGATAATTTAATGGGAAATTGTGTGAAAGTACATTTATTTGGGAGGTTTTAATGTTTAAGTGGCTGGATAAGCTAACTGGTTGTTTAGAGGCAGAAAGCTTTTAAATTCTGATTAAAAATATTTGGTTGGCTCATGATGCTCAGATTGCTGAGGGAGCTTATTATTTAACAGAATTAGCTAGGATACCTCAGGAAAACCGGGCTCTGGTGGGTTTTTAAAAGAAATCTGTGGAATTTAATTATTTTAAATGACTCAAGTGGTTTCAAGGGACGAATACATTCTCTCAAGCTGAGTTTGGGGCAAGCCTCTGAATAAAGGTGTGAAAGGAAAAGGTTTGTGATGAAATACGTAAGATTTGAGAAACTTTTAGCTGAGTTTTAGTAATTAGAATTTTGGTATAGAGATTGTTTTAAAAGTAGAGCTGCTTTAGAACTTTGAGAAGCTGCAATGTGCTCTGAGTGCAGAGGATTCCAATTAAAGAGACAGAGTCATATTTAATCAGTGCTGCCTGAAAAGGACGCTATAGAGGAATTAGGTTTCTGGAAGTCTGCAGAAGCAAAGCAGAGTGAAGTACAGCCTGCTTATAGAGACTGAATTAAGGTGCTGCACTGGAGGTAAAGGTGCAAAGCCAAATTATGTACGGTGAGGAACTGTGAACTGGAGGTGGAACTGAATACTGCCATTTGAGCTTGAGTGGGGCTGAAATAGAAAGTGAGCCTGAACAATATAATTGTTGGAGGTTTAGTACAGGGTTTCCTGAATTATCTTTATTTTCAAAAGTAGCTAGAATACATGCCACCCCCCCCCCCCCCGCCTAAGAAGACACTGACTATAGTAAATGTACATCAGGGAGGCATAAGGTTTTGCTTTATTGCTTTTATTAAAGAGAGGTCTGTAGGTATTCCTGAGTTCTTGTCCTGTCTTCTGGTTCCTGGCCTGGAGAGAGACATCACCTGGTTCCTGGTTGAAGAACATCTGCTGAACGGTACCCAGCACAAGAAAACATCCAGAGCCAGCGATGAGGTTTATGTTTTCTTTTTAGGGTGTGCACACTGATTTATTTTTGGGTTTTAATAATTTTGATGCATTTCTATTAAGTGAACACAGACACTGGGAAATACCTCATGACCCACGTAAATTAAAGACTACAAAATGGGCTCTTTCCCACTGATAAAGGAAACATCCTACTTACTCCGCTACCGAAAGATGCTAAGAAAAGCACAATGGACCTAACCAACTATTGCCCAGTTGCATCTATTCCACTTATAACCAAACTCATGGACGGCATAGTGACGAAACAACTTACTGAATACCTAAATAAACACTCAATCCTGCACAAGTCTCAATCAGGATTTCGGTCAAATCACAGCACTGAAACAATTCTAGTGTCCGCAATGAACTCATTTAAAATTGCAACTGGTAACAACATACTCCTCCTATAATTCGACAAGTCCAGCGCCTTTGACATGGTTAACCATGAAATACTTTTACATATACTGGAATACTTCGAAGTGGGAGGCACAGTTCTCAAATGGTTCAGAGGATTCCTAACCACAAGATCATACCAAGTAACAATGAACGCGGACAGATCACTCCCATGGACACCTGAATGTGGAGTACCTCAAGGATCCCCCCTCTCACCATCTTTATTCAACCTAATGATGACACCTTTGGCCAGACTCCTAGCCAATCAGGACCTCAACCTTACATATATGCAGATGACGTCACAATTTCCATCCCGTTCAAACAGGATCTAAATGAAATCACCAACGAGATCAACCAAAGCCTCCAAATAATGCACACCTGGGCAGATCCATTCCAACTAAAACTTAATGCAGAAAAAACACAATGTCTTGTACTTACCTCACAATATAACACAAAAATCTTCTCCACCATAACCACACCATACTGTTGTCTTTCTATCTCACAAAACTTGAAAATTCTTGGAGTCACCATTGATCGAAACCTCACTCTTGATGCCCACGTGAAAAACACTACAAAAAAAATGTTTTACTCCATGTGGAAACTCAAAAGAGTAAAACCATTCTTCCCAAGATACATCTTCCGTACCTTGGTAGAGTCACTGGTAATAAGTCATCTAGACTACTGCAACGCACTGTACGCTGGCTGTAAAGAACATACTATTAAAAAACTCCAGAAAGCCCAGAATACGGCTGCCAGACTCATATATGGAAAAGCTAAATATGAAAGTGCAAAACCCTTAAGAGAGAAACTTCACTGGCTCCCACTTAAGGAACGCATTGCATTCAAGATCTGCACGATTGTACACAAAATCATTCACGTAGACACCCCAACCTACATGCTAAACCTCGTGGACCTACCTCCCAGAAACGCCACAAGATCATCTCGCAAATTTCTCAACCTACACTTCCCCAGCTGTAAAGGACTAAAATACAAGCTGATGCACGCCACCACCTTTTCATACATGAGCACGCAGTTATGGAATGCATTACCCG
This sequence comes from Microcaecilia unicolor, assembly GCF_901765095.1. Classification (NCBI taxonomy): domain Eukaryota; kingdom Metazoa; phylum Chordata; class Amphibia; order Gymnophiona; family Siphonopidae; genus Microcaecilia; species Microcaecilia unicolor. The sequence continues at coordinate 514,158,799 of NC_044031.1, forward strand.
CAGAACTGAAAATAATCGATGAAACAACTACCTTTCGCAAATCTCTGAAGACATATTTCTTCAACAAAGCCTACAATGAGAACCTACAGCCCCACTAATCCACTTCACCAACCCATTCAATTATGAAAGCCCACCTTCTATAAATACCCTAATAAATCCCTTCCTTCTCTTTCTCCCCTTAATTAATCTCTACACAATAATAACAATACTTCATACACTGGAAAAACCATGTTAATAATACTATGTAAGCCACTTTGAGCCTGCAAATAGGTGGGATAAGATGGGATACAAATGCAATAAATTAAATACTCCCCAGTAATTAAAGGAAGATCACCTATAAAGGGGAGGTAGAATTGAGAATTTGTTACAAATACTGGAGAGACAGCAACATTAAGAAAATATTGGAAGAAAAACTGTAATACTTACCAAAGTATTTGGGGAACCTGAAAGGAAAAACTAGGGTTCAGAAACAAGTGCAATTTGGGAAGGAAAATCGAGTAGCGATACAAGAGTAAAACTCACCTGTTTAACTGAGACATTATCTGTAAAAGGGTGAAAACAATTGAAATTGCACGTTAGTAACTTAGCTAAGGTATTTTAAGCTATGTTTTAAAAACTGTTTTTTTAACTATTTAAGAAATGTGTTTTTAGCTTGAGAAGCACTTTACTCACACAACAGTTCTGGGAAAGCTCCAAGATTATCTTTTTAGAAAAAGCTGTGCAATAAAACCAAATATCATTAACTTAAAAGTTGTGGCTTATTGTTTGATCCTTGTAGGGCGATGTAACTCTCACTCTGACAAATCAATACTGGTTGATTTTTTTTTTTTTTTTAGCAGCAGTGGTGTCAAGGGTAGTAGTACCCTCCTATCACTATCCTTTCCCCCTTTACACATGGAATTTCTATCCATAGGGATTCCAAGTTGTATTTTGTGTCCTGCAGAATTTTTAGTGTATTCGATTCATGGCCTTCCTTAACATATAATGCTATTCCTCCACCAATTCAATCCACCCTATCACTGTGATATAATTTCTACCCTGGTATGACAGTGTCCCACTGGTTATCCTCCTTCCATCAGGTCTCAAAGATGCCTATTATATCTATCTTTTCATTTAGTGCAATATATTCTAACTCTCCATCTTATTTCATAGGCTTCTGGCATTTGCATATAGACATTTCAAACTATGTTTGTTGTCCCTATTTACAACTTGCTCAGTTTTTTTTATTGCAGCCTCGCTATTGGGATGCCCTATCTTCTCTGTTATGGTGATATCTTTGAAAGATACCTTGTTCCAAACCATGCGCTTTTGAATGACTATCAGCTTTTCCCCAGTTTAAAAGCTGCTCCATCTCCTTTTTAAATGCTGTTGCTAGAAGCCTGGTTCCGCCCAGTTTAAGATGGAGCCTATCATTCCGAAATAGACTTCCCCTTCCCCAGAATGGCAATGATTCCTATATGCTGCCCTGCTGCCTGCACTGGCTTCTTCTCTTTTCTGTGGCCCGCCTCTGAGGAAACAGGAAGTTACGTCAGAGAGGTGGGCCACAGTAGAGAGAAGAAGCCAGTGAAGAGGCAGGGCAGCATATGGGAATCACTACCACCACTGACTTTTGGAAAACCAAAGTAGAAGGTACACTCGGGTGAGGGAGTTGAGCAAGGACCAGGAGAGATGCCAGATTGCAGCTGGGGAGGAGGGAGAGGAAGGAGTTGGGGGGGGGGGGGGGGGGGGAGAGAGAGAGAGAGAGAGAGAGAGAAGTGCGAAGGGAGAAATGTTGGTTGGGTTGGAGGGGGGAAGGGGTGCCATCTCATCCTTGTGTCAGGCAGCAGATTGCCTTGGGCTGCCCCTGGTATACACATTATACTGTTGTGATAATGTTGCTGTAGAATACCTCTTCCTATGCATCTGTTAAGCCCATGCTGTGCACCTGGCTATTATTTGGCCTGCACTTTGCTTATTACTTAAATAGGGCATCCCAAATCCTCCCTGAGGTTCCTACAACTAGTCAGGTTTTCAGAATATCCATAGTGTATATGAATGAGAGAGATCTGCATGCACTGCCTCTAGGAGTGAGAGGTGTAGCCTAATGGTTAGAGCAGCAGGCTGAGAACAAAGGAACAGTTAGGAAAAAGAGAGGCAAACTCCAGCAATTACAAAACTCTTCTGTAAAACATTATCCAGCCTTTCTTCTGTGAAAACAAAGGAAGGCAAGTTCAAATCTCATTGTTGCTCATGTGATCTTGGGTAAGGCAAGTAACCATCTCTTTCCTTAGATACAAATTTAGACAACAATTCTATGAATTGCCTTGGACTACTGAAAAAGACATGAGTTAAATCCAAATCCTTTTCATGTATCATGTGTAATCTTGGGTAAGTTACTTAACTTTCCATTGCCTCAGGTATCAATTTAGGGGATGATATTCAAAAGGGTTTACCTGGGTGGGAGAGGTTCCTGCCCAGTTAAACCTCACTGAGCTGGCCAGTGGCCAATATTCAGTGGCATTTAACCAGGTAGTGCCATGAATATCTCTGCTAGTCAGATATTTCCCAACTGGCTAGGTTAGGGGCATTCCGGGGCAATGACCTAGCCTGTTAGTGGTGATATTCAGTCCAGTTACCAGTTAAGTAAGCGTATAAAGTTAGGACAGCAAAAAGGCCATCCTATCTTTATGTGTTGAGTTAACTGGGCAACAGTCTGAATATTGGCTGTTGCCTGGTCAGCGCTCCCGGATACTTAATGCCATGCATGCCCTGACATTGAATATCTGGGATTAGTTCAGCCCAAGACTGGAAGTGGTTTACAAGTCGCTTACTGCTCTTGGTTGACTATTACCCCCTTAGATTGTAAGCATTCTTAGGATAGGAAAAATATCTTCTGTACCTGCCTGTAACTCATGTTGAATTACTGAAAAAGGCATGAGCTAATCCAAATCCCCTTTGTGGATATCCTACAGACGTGACTGGCTTATCCCTTTTTATTTCTGTAGCTGTCAGTATCCAGTCTGCTGGGGAACTCTTTCTGTAGTTGTCTTTCTTGTTCAAGGTCTCTCTTGACCTTTCCCTCCAAGTATTAATCTTTACCTTGTATATTTATTTATATGTTTATTGTGAATTTAGCTCATACCTTTTCATTGGTAGCATCAGTGGTAGGAGACTTCTGCCATTCTATTTGTACATGAGGTCTCTGGCTTCAATTATGAAATAGTTTCTATGTCCCTCTTTGTGTGTGTCCAGGAGGTCAAGTTTTAAAATTACCACCATACTCCCTAATTCTGTAAAACTCGCCATAAATTGCGTGTGCAAATTTGGGCATGTGCCTAATTTGCATGTGCAATTTAATTGAATAATGAGTTAATTAGTGTCAATAAGTGGCTTAAGAAGCAATTATTAGCACTAAGATTTAATTGGAACTTACACATGTAAATTTAGGCTCGGGATGTGCGCCTAAATTTTACACATGAATAAAAAAATGGGGCGTGGAAATGGGAGGGTCATGGGCGGGACAGGGACATTCCTAGCATTTATGTGCATTGTTATGGAATACAGGGGATACACACCCAATTTAGGCACATACATTTGCACCACGTTTCAGTTGGCGCAAATGGCCGTACCTGAAGTTAGGCATGAGTCCTGGGCATAAGCGCTATTCTATAAACCACGCCTAACTTTAAGTGAGGCTTATAGAATAGCACTTTTTTGGTGCTGATTATTTCAGTGTCATATAGAATTCACCCCCGTATGTATATATTCAATTCAATTCAGGTCTTATATACAGCTAATATCCCCTGTTTAGGGTTCAGTGCGGTTTACATCATCAGTGGATCTCACGTCACTTCATTTTCGTTCATATCTGTTTGTAAAGCTTAGGTGGTCACTGTCCCAAGATGCCATTCCTGCTTATAATCGAAAGAGAAAAACGCCCAAGAGCCGACCTAAATCGGGAGATGGACGTTAATCTCACAAAAACGAGTAAATCCATATAATCGAAAGCAATGTTTCAGTGCGTCCGTGTCGCTCGTACGTGGACGTAAAAACGCCCAAATAAGAGGCGTGTCGGGGGCGTGTTAGGGGCGGTGATACGACGTGGACGGGTACAACGTATAACGAATAGCGAAATGGCTCTGGTTGAGCGGGAAGATGGGCGTAATATGATGGACCCGAAATAAAAGCGACCAGAGCAAGGGGGAAAGCGTCTTTAGACTCATTAGCGATTGTGTGTAGTTGGAGAGTGGCGATATTGTTGGTGGAAGAGCTGAAGTGGTGGTTGCAGAGAGAAAGCCGAGCGTGTTCAGTACCTGTGACGGTCGTCTGTGTGCCCTGCCTCTTTTTGTGTCTTACCCTTTCACCGTTCCTTACTCCTACTCCTTTGCTCTATCGCCCCTTCCCCTCCCCCTCCCCCTCCCCCTCCCCATTCACTCTTCCCACGTGTATACTGTATTCCCTGACCTCCGTTTGTCTCTGTGTGCCTGTACTGTTTGGCGAGTGAGTGGCCAGAGGGGCGTGGTGGCTGGAAGTGACAGATCTGTGTGTGTTGCTTTTTGACTACTAGTCCTAATACTTGCACTGGTGGTGGGGATATGGATGCACTTAATGCACTTGTGGCATTCATGCTACACGAAGAGGCCACCCACCGCAGGAGGTATTCACGGCCCCGAGTGTTTAGGCCCCGCACCACCTTCCTACAACTCACTGACCAGCAGTGTCTAACAAGGTTCAGGTTTGATAGGGCCACCATTCGTCAGCTGTGTGAGCAGCTGAAACCCCTCCTTCAGCCCCAGACACGTAGGAATAACCCCATCCCTGCCCACCTCAAAATCACTTCCGCTCTCTCTGTCCTGGCCACTGGCAGTTTTCAATCCGTATTAGCTGCTAACACAGGCCTCACCCAGGCTTCTATTTCACACTGTCTCACCCAGTTCCTGGATGCCTTCATAACTCACACCTCACACTACATCACTTTCCCCACCACCCCCCAGGCTCTGCACAACAACATGGCCGCCTTCTATGCTGTTGCTAGATTCCCCTCGGTCATCGGTGTGATAGACTGCACACACATAGCCCTCAGACCCCCCCGGGCACACGAAGCCACCTACAGAAATAGGAAGGCATTTCATTCTATGAACATGCAAGTTGTATGTGATGCCCAGGGGGAGATATTAGACGTGTGTGCCAGGTACCCCGGCTCCAGCCACGATGCCTACATCCTACAGCACTCGGGCATCTTCCGCAGGTTCGAGCGAGGGGAGTTCACTGGTGGATGGCTACTAGGTAAGTGCAACATGCATGTACCACCCATACTAGACCTCCTCCACTGGGCAACCCTCCGCCCTGGCTTCCTCCACCACAACCCACTATCCAAATCCCCCCCGCCCCCCCTGTACCTGCTCCAAGCGATACACACTCATCTATCTCATTCTGCTTTTCTGCAAAGGTGACCGAGGCTACCCGCAGAGGACATGGCTTATGACCCCCCTGATCCACCCACAACCAGGGCCAGAAGAAACCTACAACAGGAAACATCGCAGCACCCGGGGGATCATTGAGCGCACCTTTGGTTTATTGAAAAACCGCTTCCGCTGTCTGGACCGGTCTGGAGGAGAGCTGCTCTACAGTCCACAAAAGGTGGCCAAGATCTTTGTGGCGTGCTGTATGTTACACAATTTGGCCCAGCGCAGAGGACAGCCTCTCCCAGAGGAGCCACAGCCACCACCAGAAGAGGCCCCAGATGAGCTGGAAGAGGAGCCCCCTCCACCCCCAGCCCACAGAGCAGAGCTCAATGCCTACCAGCTTGGTGTAAGAGCAAGACAAAGACTCATTGAAACAAGTTTTAGGTGAATGTAAGTGAGCATTTATTATTTACATACAGTGCATATGTGTTTGGTCAACCCCACCACCACCACCACCACCCCCCTCCCTCCCACACCCACCCCCCTCCCACCAACCCTCACCCTACAGCATGTCCCATCATTTTCCCCTTCCCTTCCCCCGTCCCCTCCTACCCCTCCCACGCCCTTCCTTTGCAGCTGGTGCTGCACGGGAAGTCTCTTCCCCCTCTTCGGAGCTGCTGCTCCCAGTGTCCTCCTCCCTATCCCCACGGCAGCCTGCGGCTTCGGCTGCACCGTGGAAATCGGGCCACCTTCTTGGTTGTAGTGGTCTGGCCACAGGACCCAGAATGGGAGCAGCAGGAGTGGGTGCGGAGGCTGAGGAGCGCAATGCCCACCTCTTAGCTGGTGGTGGTTGCTGGTGGTCAGTGGAGGAGGAGGTTGATGGCAGGGGCTGCTCCAGCAGCACGGGGGCTGGAGTAGGCGCGGTGCCCTGAGGGTGCAGGTGTTGGATGCTCTGCTCCAGCCGTCTCAGTTGCTGGAGCACCTCCTGGTGGCCTTCACGTTGCGCCTGGAGGAGTTCTTGGTGTGCTCGCTGCTGTGCCTCCAGTGCTTGGCGCTGCAGCTCCAGTTTCTGCTGGCGGTACTCCTCCAAGCGCACGTTGTGGCGGAGTAGTTCCGTGGCCAGCCGCAGGAGTTGCCTCCTTTGGGCGGATGGCCTCTGGCGGGGAGCTGGGCCCTCCTCCTCCTCACCAAAGTCCTCCGGTGCTGGAGGTGCGGCCTCTGCTGGTGCAGGTGGTGGTGGTGGTGGTGGCAGAGCCTGGACAGCTGGTGCAGGTGGTGGTGGTGGTGGTGGTGGCAGAGGCTGGACAGCCGGTGCAGGTGGTGGTGGTGGTGCTGGCAGAGGCTGGACAGCCGGTGCAGGTGGTGGTGGTGCTGGCAGAGGCTGGACAGCCGGTGCAGGTGGTGGTGGTGGTGCTGGCAGAGGCTGGACAGCTGGTGGTGGTAGAGGCTGGACAGCTGGTGCAGGTGGTGGTGGACGCGGAGGATGCACAGCTGGTGCAGGTGGTGGCGGCTGGACTGCTGGTGCTGCAGGCTGTGGAGGTTGAGGCTGGACAGATGGTGTAGGGCGTTGGCCTTGCAGGCCACTAGGGCCAGCCTCCTCTGAGTCTTCACCTGTATAGCACAAGAGTGAGGAATAGTGTTGGTGCAAATAACCCACTTTTGTCTTTCAGCATTCATATACATTGGTATGTCCCCCAACCTGATGACCCAGCAAAGAGATGGTGAGGAGAAATGGAATTGACACGGGTACGAAAGAGAGAGGCCCGCAGGCAGCTGGGTAGAGGTGGTGGATGAGCAGCCAAGAGAAGGACACCACTCACAACGTTGTGCACAAGCTGTTAGTTGTATAATTGTTAAATTGAACAACATTGCAGCATGTGTTGTGTTACTACTGACTTGCTAAACTGCATAGAACTGCTTTATGACCCCCATTACAGGCTCCTTCAGTTGAATGCATGTGGCCCACACTCAGTAGAGCACAGAGGTCACAGGAGGAACTAGGCACAGTTTGGTAATGGGAAAATAGGAGGGAGTAGTAGGGAAGGACGGCCCCCAGAGTTCTGCCACAGTAGTAACCTACACACACCCATAGGAGCCAACTGGAAAGTAGTATTGGGGGTGCTAAGCCCAGTGACCAACACTCCTCCCTGCACAGCTACATGATCTTTCCTCAATATTGGGGGTGCTCTCACACACACACAGCACCCACCCTGTCTGCTTGCTCCTATAACACACATGACCACTACCACTACTCAAATAGAGCTTACAATTAATTCTATAAATATGGGCACACAGGACAAGTAAGAGGAAACCCAATGACAACGGTAGGGATAGGGAGTAAGGGTAGAGAGCTAGTGAGTAGGGGTTACCAGGTCACAACAGCATCATAAAGGTGGCCTGTTAATATACAGAAAGACAGCCAGAGATACTCCCCCCCCCATCCCCACCCACACCCACACCCACCTCCCTCCTCCTGCCCCCCACTCCTCACCTCCCTCCCCCTGACCCCAACTTCTATAACACAAGTGTACTGCAGCACAACAGATACCCCAACTGCATAATGAAACACCTACCTGAGTCCTCAGCCTGGCCCGAGGTGTCCATGGAGCCAATCCCGTGGATGCCCTCCTGGGGTAGGAGGGAGTACACCATCAGCTCCATTGGTGTAAGATTGGCAGTGTCATTGCCTGGGGGATTGGCCCCTGCCTTCCTGCGAACATCCCTCCTCAGCTTCCGCCACTTCCTCTTGCAGTCCTCCACGTCTCTCCCAGCATGGAAGACAGCATTCAGGCTGTCCCGTACTGCCTCCCATTCCCGCTGCTTTACTGTTGCTGCCAGCCTCTGCCCTGTGGGAGCAAACAGACTCCGGTGCCGCTGTACAATTTCTTGTACCAGGAGCTCCACCTCTGCCTCGAGAAAATTACCCTTCCGGGTCGGCGGCATGCGTGGTGGCATTGTACCAATGGTGTTTTCGAAAATACGGAGTGGGCGTTTATATAGGCGCCAAGAACGCCCATTGAGACGGGGGAATAGGCGTTTCTGATTTGGGCGCTACTTTTTCAATTATACACATAATTCCTAAGCGTGCCCAGCTCAGATAGCGATTAGGAACACATGCTTTCGATTATGAGTAGATAAGTATGGGCGTCTCCACCTGCCTTCCCTTTCTTCATTGCCATTTTACCTGCCATTTCCTGCACTGAGACCTTGCCGGTTGTTCGTAATAATCATTTACAGGGTTTTACCCTCACTTAGCATGCTTGGGTACACCTGTGTATTTAGGGGGGGGGGGGGGAATAATTGTTGGCCCTCAGCCACCACGCCTTCCGTTTCCTGTCTTCCACATCGCCTGATGCTCCCTTCCTTTCTCCCATTCTCTCTGCCTGGTTGTAGCAGGCAGTGTGTGGGGGCCACGAATTTGCTACACTCACCCCAAATCAAGCACCCCTCGGTAAGGGTCATTTCAATCAGGGAGATGTGCAGCTAATGTTCCAGAAGATAAAAGGCGCACTACACAGTCTTGAAACAGACGTTCATGGTAAGCTCTCGTTTGTCTGCCACCTCTTCTCTTTGTGCTCATAGTCAAGGAGTGTGCATTCACTGTATGTATGTAGTCTGGAGTCAGATGTTAGGTAGCTCTGTTTTCACCAGGTTCCTGTGCACTGTACTGTGGGGTTGGCAGGTCCTCAGTGGTGTGGGCCAGCTGTTGGAGGTGCTGTATTGGTTCCCGGTAGCTTCCATCTTCCTTGTTTATGTGGTGTACCCCAGTCCCCATTTATGAAGTGGCCACCCATTCTCAAGGTCCATAGGCGGGGGAGGGGAGAATGATTAATGCAATGGATGTGTATAGCACTTTATGCAACACCTTCCTAAATTGCTCCATAGGTAGTAGGGTAGGGAACATGCACATTACATTGTTTTTAATCGGTAGCCTGGACAAAATGATCGAGGTGGCTACAGGTAGTGCCACTGAGGCCTATGACGTGGTGGTGAGGGAAAGGGGTGTGTGTACAGGTACCAACCCAAAGTAACTGGTGGTGGATAAAGCCTGGTGGCTGCTGTGGCCTAGTGGTTAGAGCACCAGCCTTATAATCATAAGGTTGCTGGTTCAAATCCCACCTAAGGCAAGTCACTTCAGAGACAAAGTTGGACACAAACCCAGAATACTTGAATGTAACACACCTTGGTTCACTACTGGAGAAAGTGTGATCACACCTGCAAATAATGAGCACCATTGTTATTTGTGCCCTTCCCTAACACAAGTATTACATTGCAACTGTGATGAAGTAACCATCCATCTATTGGGTTTCCCATTGTTTCCCTTTTGCTCCTCAGCATTATATACCATAGCTGATGTATTCAATGTGAAAATATGAGCCAGCTGTTTGTAGGTCCTTCTTGGGCCCCCCCCCCCCCACCCCACCAATGTGGCTTGTGGGTAAAGATATGTGTCCATCAGACAGCAAACACTGTGTATGTGGTACCTGGAGTTATGTGGAAGTGTGTACCTGGCAGATCACACGTGGTACACTATTAATCTCTTATTGATGGCACTCTGTAATGTGGGTCAGTATGGTGGAGGGGAGGGAGGGAGGAAGGGAGAGAGAGATGCTGGCTGGCCATTTTTATTAATGAACACAAATATCCATCCAGCCTCCCCGGCCCAACCCCCCTGCACATATGGGCCATGCAGGTTGGAATGAACAGGTGGCGTTCTGTCTGGCCAACATTCTCAGACATACATCACCTTCTCATTCACACAGCACATTTAATGCTATGCATATTGCTGCCTCCTTCCTCTCAACTCAACAGCACCATTTGGTGATATGTAATGCACAAGGGAGACAAACACACACACACACACACCCTGATAGTTATATTATAACAAAAATTTATTTGCCCCCCATCCCCACCCCCACCCCTACAAAATAACCCCAACAATGCCCTCCTCCCCCCCACAACTCCCCACACACCCCAACAATTCCCTCCCCCACCCCCCACAGAACCCCCAACATTTCCCTCCCCCCACACACACAACCCCAACAATTCCCTCCCTCCCTCCCCCCACACACACAACACCAACAGGCCCCCCTATTTAAATTAAGGGCGGCCACGCCCTCTTAGTAAGGCCCTCTGTAGCAGGGCAATGAGCAGCCCCAGCAGTACCCTTAGTGGGCCCTGGAGCTGCTCATTGCCCTGCCGTAGGGCTGTCACCTCCTGCAGCAGCTGGTGCTGGCCAACTATAATCTGCTGCTGGCCATCTACCAGCTGCTGCAGGAGGCGCACTACAGTCGCTGGCCCAAAGGCTGGAGGTGGGCCAGGGGACATGGATGATGGCCCAGGGGATGGAGGTGGGCCAGGGGACACAGAAGCTGGCCCAGGGGATGGAGGTGGGCCAGGGGACACAGAAGCTGGCCCAGGGGATGGAGGTGGGCCAGGCGATGGCGCTGCAGGTGGGGAGGGAGAGCCCTCATAAGGAGCTGCAGGTGGGGAGGGGTCCTCACGAATGTCTATGATGAGGACTCCCTCCTCCGAGTCCTCCTCCTCCTCTTCTCCCTGGTGGGCCGCCTCCTGGCCTGGCTGCTGCTCCTCCTCCTCCTCCATGTGCCCCTCCTCCTGCTCCTCCTCCTCCTCCTGCTCCTCCTCCTCCTCCTGCTCCTCCTCCTCCTGGAGGTGGTGGCCCTCCTCATCTTCCCGCTCGGCTTCCTGCTGGTGGAGCCCTGTGTATGTAAAAGGAGTGTGATTGAGATCAGTGCATACAACATGGCTTGCATAGTGCAGTAGCTGGGTGGCGTGAGGCAGGGGATGGGGCAGGGTGTGGTAAGGCGTAGCCTATGCCCATGGGGAATGAGCTGCATCAGATGACATGACACAGAACCCTGGACCCTCCTCTGATACACACCACGCAGGACATGTTGCCATACCAAATTCATTGCTGACCAGCATGTTTGCATTGTGAGATGCAACGAGGGGTTGATGGGCAGTTGTTGTAGGAGTTATTGGGGGGGGGGGGGCAGTGGGAAGGGTGTTGAGCACAATTCTTTTATGTGAGTTAGGCCATAACATGCAGTAAAAGTAGGGCCTCAGGCAACTGTACCAGGACACACTAATCAGCCACCACAGTAAGGGGAATAGTAAAGTGTGGCATATCATCTCATTCATCTCGGGGGGGATGGTCGGACGTTGCAAGCACGCTCATGGGAGAACCCCTGCAACCTGCATCCTTGATCTGGGACAGATATGGTATTACTAGGTGGCTATTAGGCACATGGGAAGTGATATTGTACAACACATTTGCTTTATTCATAAAATGTATGTAGTAATCTGTACAGGTGTCCTGTTTTTCAAAATACTTACGGCGAGCCCTGAGGTGCCTTCGCACCGCCCGAATGACGTCGGGCCTCTCCCGCCTCACCCTGCGGAACCGCCTCCGCAGGGACTCGAGGTCCCGGTGGACTCCAAAGCGTCTGTAAGATATAAGTTTGGAGAGCAGGGGTCAGGGGTGTTGGTCCTTTTTGTCCCCTGCACACATTCATTTGCTATTCACATACCAGAGAGAGAGGGTCTACAGTGTTGGGGGGGGGGGGGGCACCTCCATTGGTAGTGAATCATAGGAGCCACCTTTTTTCCATTTTGGGGGGTGGAACCCCCAGTGGAGATGACCCCTCCCTCCATACATATTTGATATTGGGGGGTGGGGTGGTGAAGCACCCACAGCAGCCACCGAGTTGGTTCCTATGCAGATGATGCCAGAGAGGTGGCCATGAGGCCAGACAGTACCGTTTGTATACATTATAATGTATGCTTGTTAAACTACTTTATATGTGTTATCATGACCATGTTATAAAGTATGGTATAGGTTTCATTGGTCTCATGCTTCCACTATTCAGAGGCTCCAAAGAGGGGTTGGAAAATGTGGCCTTCACATAACTAACGAAATTGTCACATAACACTAATAGAATAGTCACATACCTAACCTAACGAAATACATTCTTGTAGGGATGTGGGAATGGTGGTCGTTTCAATAACATACAAATTATTGGTGATTGTGCATGTTCCTATATTACTCATGATCCTTGCATGGACACTCCAGTTACTGCTGGTAACATTGATGACGGAGCTGTTATATGTGTAGGTACAGGAGGGGAGGGGGGTTGGGCCATAACCTTACCTCTCTAATCTTTCCCGGATGCGGGACCAGGCTCGCATGGCCTGCAGCCTGGGGGGCAGGTGATGGTGCTGAATGAAGAGCCTGTGCCGGTGCCTTACACACAGCCGCACCAGCATCAGGCTCTCCTCCTGCCCGAAGTTGGGTTCCCTTCGTTGTGCCATTTTTCCACGTGTTGGAAAAGAAGTGCCTTATATAGACGACCTTGCGTGAGGGACGTCGTTTCATGCACAGCTCCATATATGGATGACCATTCCATATATGGCCCCTATCAGCACGTGGACGCCCTCGTAAGCATAGACGTCTTTGACGTGCACATGCCTGCAGGAGTGTGAAACGTGCCTTCTATAGATGAGTATGACGCACCCCACCCGACCCTTTTCACATATACACAATATACATTTACTGCATGTTCAGTAGGTGTACAGTGCATGCAGATCCGCACATTTAGATGGGCACATATGATGAATGTATGGGTGGAGCAGCATGATATGTCTGTAGTTGACACATATATGCGTTCGTCATATATTTCCGTACCTGGATGGCCTGAACAACATGTACTGTACTTGCGATACACCTATGTACATTATTTTACACACCACGTGATTTGGTCGTTTGCACCTGCAATAGTCGACCGTGTTAGGGCGCCCAATTTAGTCACGCTTATGCGCTCGTCATTTGATTGTTTTCTTACAGGGATAATCGATTGTCGAAAAACGCCCACACTATTTTTCCATTATACAGGTCTGTTTTTGGACGTTATCGTAAGAACGCCCTAATTCGTACTTGGACGATCTTTCCATTTTGCCCCTCATTGTCTTGCTTCTCTTTCTCTTGCCTCTGTCCTTTCTCATGGCCTTCTCTGCTGTGCTTTTTCACACTGCATTGTTTAACTAGTTTTGAAGTAAAGTTTACCATTGCCTTTCTGTTTGTCCACCCTTCTGGTTTCCATCTCTGTATATGTACTCCAATTTATTTTAAATGTGGTACCTATTAATTTCATGGGGTGTCTCCTTTATCTTAATATTATTTGAAAGGGAATGGTTGGTTAACCTGTGTAGAGACCCTAGGTTTCTGCTCCCATTAGGAACTGCAGATGCCTTTAGTGGCTCTGCCAGAGTAAGGGAACTTTACATACCCCTTCAGCTTCTGGAACACTCTCAAGCCAGTAATTGACAATAGTTGGAGGAGATACCTCTTGGAAGAAAATAGTGCTGGTATCCCTTGTCTTTGGCTCCTGCTTCCCTGGTTGCTGCCCCATTATATTAAGGGAAGAGGGTCTCTGGCATAAGAAAACCAACTAGAGAATGTTAGTGATTAAAACTATTTTTTTTTCTTTACCTCTGTATAGAATAGTGACATGATTTGGGATCTGGCTACACAGCAGTGAAGCAAATTCTATTCCTTTTATTTCCTCTATTATTTATTTATTTATTGTTAACATTTGTATCCCACATTTTCCCACCCATTAGCAGGCTCAATGTGGCTTACAAAATACTGTAAAGGTGAATGCCAAGTCCGGTAGGGGTAAACAAATATAGATTGAAATAGGGGTCAGGTAAGGGTAGGGTATAAGGTACAATAAGGGTCAACGATAATAAGGAATATATAATGTCCAATACAATCTAAGGTTATGTTGTGTTGCAGAGTTAAAGCATTTAAGTAGGGTCAGTGGGATAGGCCTTGCAAAACAGGTAAGTCTTTAATGATCTCCTGAATTTAAGATGGTCGTAAATCGTTTTCACAGTCTTTGGTAGTGCATTCCACATGTGTGCCTAAATAGGAGAAATTGGATGCATAGGTTGATTTATATCTGAGTCCTATGCAGCTCAGATAGTGGAGGTTCAAATAGATACGTGATGTACTAGTTCTATTTCTGGTCGGAAGATCTATCAAGTCAACCATGTATCCTGGAGTTTCTCCGTAGATAATCTTGTGGACCAAAGAGCAAATTTTGAAGGTAATGCGTTCCTTGATTGGAAGCCAATGCAGTTTTACTCAGAGAAGTTCGGCACTATCGAATCATGTTTTGCCGAATATCAGCCTGGCAGCTGTGTTTTGGGCTGTCTGGAGTTTCTTCATGAGCTGTTCTTTACATCCCGCATATATTCCATTTCAGTAATCTGCATGGCTCAGAACCATTGATTGTATCAAGTTACAGAATGTTTCCCCCGGGAAGTAAGGTCTTAGATGTTTAAGTTTCCACATAGAATGAAACATCTTCTTTATAATGGAGTTAACTTGGCTCTCAAGTGTAAGATGGCGATCAATTGTAACACCTAAAATTTTGAGGCTATCATAAATAGGAAGAGAATGATCAGGAGTGTTTAGGGTTGTGGGTTTATAATTATTATGTGGGGAAGAGAGAATAAGACAATGTGTTTTTTTCGGTGTTTAGTTTCAGTTGAATACGTAACTTTTATTTCTGTTTTTTTTTTAATTTAAATTTTGATTTTAATATTAAAGTATTGGATTGTAAACCACTTAGAATTTTTCAAAGTTTGAATAAACCCTTTGATTTAGAACTTAAATTCTGGCTAGACTGACTTATGGGATGTAAGGAGAGTACTGATGAGTGAATTATTGTGCCATTGGCCTCCGTGCTTAAGCTGGTCCCAGCCTTGACCCATCTACAAACTGCAATATTTTACAACAGCAACAATAATGGGCAACACAGGGTTACACCTATTTAACCATTTCCCCCGGGATTCTATATAGTGCAACTTAAGTTGTGCCTGCAAATCCAGTCATATTTTGGTTTTACATGTGCAACTTAATGAATTTACAAGTGGCCTAGTGGTTAGGGTGGTGGACTTTGGTCCTAAGGAACTGAGTTTGATTCCCACTTCAGGCACAGGCAGCTCCTTGTGACTCTGGGCAAGTCATTTAACCCTCCATTGCCCCATGTAAGCTGCATTGAGCCTGCCATGGGTGGGAAAGCACGGGGTACAAATGTAACAAAAAAAATCAGTGCTGATAATTGCCACTTAACAAACAAGTAATTGGCATTAATTACATTACAGCTACTCCATACCCATTGAACCTGACTTACCCACAGCCCTGAATAAACTACCTGTCTAATATCAATTCAAGAATGGACTAAGCAGAACAAACTTTGCCAGAACCCATGTAAAACTGAGCTTCTATGGGTCTCTAAGACAAATGGGGACATATCTGATATCAAAATCTATTTTGGGAAATATGAACTCCCCCTCAAATCACAAGTCAGGAATCTAGGAATACAGCTCAATTCGACTCTTACTCTGATCCTCCAAATCCAAGCAATCTTCAAGAGCAGCTTCTATCACTTGTGACAACTACACTACCTGTCTCCTTACATCGAGAAGGCAAGCCTTGTATCAGTTGTGCATGCCATGATAACATCAAGACTGGATTATTGTAATACATTCTATACTGGTCTGACTATAAAGGGTTTGCATGAGGTCCAATTGATTCAGAATGCTGCAGCAATATTAATAAAAGGTTGTAAGTGACGTGACCACATCACATCATTTTTGCATAAACTTCATTGGCTACTAGTACAATACAGAGCCAAATTTAAAACTCTCTGTTTGACCTTCAAGGCCCTTAAGAGAAATGGTCCAGAGTACTCGAAGAACAGGATCTCTCTCTACACATCTTCAAGGTCACTAAGGTCGTCCCAAGGAGTTTCCCTAACCACACCCTCTCCAAAGGACATCACATGATGTGATACCCGCAAGCGAGCCTTCTCTGTAGTAGCCTGCACGCTCTGGAATGCACACCCTGAAAGGCTTTGCTTAACACAAGACTATCTTTACTTCAGGAAGCAGGTGAAAGCTTGGCTCTTCAACTAGGTCTTTAACAGAAGAAGTAAATGACACTGGCTGCACATATTATTGTAGGACATGTTTATCCACTCCTACCCTAGCCAAGATAATGTTCAAGCACCTTTCTGACCTCATTTGCAACTCTCTTTAACTAGTCCCTTATTTTCTTACTTCTGTTACTCTATCTAATCTATCTATATGTTCCATCTTTGCTTACACCCTATGCTGTCTATTAAAATGTTTTATAGGGTATTGTGTTGGCATTGCAGTGTAGCATACTATGCCATACTTTGTATTGCTGTTTAAATATTTTTATTGTTGTAATTGTCTATTGCTTATGTTTGACTTATTCTTGTTGTACACCGCCTTGAATAAATTTCTTTAAAAAAGTGGAAAATAAATCCTAAATCCTAATGAATAAATTATTTAGAATTTACGAGCAGAACTGTCTAAGTGTATTCTATAATGTGATGAGTTTAAATTCTAACTCGCATAGTTGGAAAAGGGGACGTGGCCACGTGTGTGAAATGGGTGGGTCATGGGCATTTCTAAAATCTATGTGCGTGGTTATAGAATACACCCAGTCCATGTCTAATTTAAGTGTTGGCATTTACAGCAAGTTTTACTTAGTGTAACTGCCTGTGACAAAATTTAGTTGTGTCGATGGGTGCTTGGCATATTCTATAAACCGTGCAGGAATCTAGGCTTATTCTATAAAGTACGCCTAAATTTAGGCATATTTTGTTTTGGCACCAATTTTTTAGGCATCTTGTATACCCCCGATATTTAGCTCTATTTAACTGGTCAGAATGGCTGCTGACTGGTTAAATAGCTCTTAACTACCTATCCACTGATATTCAGCAGGGGATATCTGGCTATCCTCCACTGAATAACCCTCACTAGTAGCTAGCAGATAGCCGGTTATATCCGTCTACTTTTAAAGCTGGTTTAGCGGCCATAATTTGGCTGCATGAAAACATGGGATATCTTTGACCATTTAAATTTAACCAGCTAAGTCTGAATAGTGATGTAACCAATTATCTTTATACCAGCCAAAAATAAACTGGATATTCAACGCTAGTTACCGGAAACGGCCCAGCATTGAATATCCAGGTTCAGCATTGACTAGGGGAGTTAGCTGGTCTAACTCCCACAGTCTGAATATTGGCTCCATAGAATTTAGTCCTTTATCTGACTGATGATTTTATAGATTTCTATCATATCTGCTCTCAGTTATCTCTTCTCCAAGCTGAAGAGTCTTCGCCTGTTCAGCCTATTTTCATAGGAAAGCTGTTCCATCCCCCTCATCATTTTTTTGCCCTGCTCTGTAATTTTCTAATCCCGTTAGATCTTTAAGATGAAGCAGCCAGAACAGCAAAGTACTCAAGATATGGTTGCACCATAGATCAAGTCAGAGGCGTTATAATATTCTCTTTGATTTTTGATTGCTGCCATTCACTGAGCTGAGGATTTCGATGTATTGTCCATGCTTGCCCTGGGATTGATAGCATGGAATGTTGCTACTAATTGGGTTTCTGCCAGGTACTTGTGACCTGAATTGGCCACTGTTGGAAACAGGATACTGGGCTAGATGGACCATTGGTCTGACCCAGTATGGCTATTCTTATGTTCTTATGTTCTTAATGATGCCAGCTATAGAGCTCAGCGTTTTCACCTCCTCTTCCCTGTTGTCCTACCAGGCTGACATTCTGGTCTCTCTCCTCACTCTTGGATTTCCACCTGCCCCTCCTTGCTGTGCTGACACCTCTGTGATCTTTCCATTTTGTTAACAGTCCTTCTGACAGTGCCAGTAGGCGTCCACCTCATACTAATGTAGCATATCAGTAGCAATCTGCTGCCGGTGAAATCCCACGATAATATGGCAAATGCTGGTCAGATTTAATTATTTGTCAGGTAAGGTCTCACTACTCTGCATGTGTAAGCCATTATATTTCAGCAAAATCCATCTGGCCATTTCCTCACAGTAAAAAGGTCACAGACAGGACAGATGGTTAGCCATGCTTAAGGAAATAGGTATACTTTTATGTCTTTTTTGGAAAGGATATCTAAAATGCATTTTATAAATACAATGAGCCACAAACACTGAGACAATGAGCAGGAGACAGACTGCAAGAAATGAAACACAGTAGAAACCAAGAATTCTCTTTAGGGAGAAGAAATAACAAGCTGATAATTTCACAGAGCCTAAATGTTGAATGCAATTTTTGGATTAAAATTCCTCTGTTAAAACGGGATATTGTACTAAAGCAATTGAACTGTGCAAGAGTGAAAGAAAATGTGCATCTAATGAAATTAGGATTGTTTATTGTATTCTAAGTGTATTTAGGATTAGAAAAGAAGTTTGTATATGGAAACACGTCTAAGATAACATAACTTACATAATTGTGTTTAAAAAAAAATTAAGCCAGCAGTATGTTAAGTAAGTTAAATGTGTTGCTGGCCCTTGTGTATCAGAACTTGATGGACTATATAAATTGTGAGATAGATTTTATGAGCACAGAGTCATTATGTGCATTTAGACAAGATTGTTCTTTGATACAGGCAACTTTATAGCAAAAAGGATTGAAGTGGATTATCTTTTGATCAATAGAGAATTAAGATACATTTGTAATAGTAAACAAGTTAATTGATAAAAATGGAAAGATATTTTTTTTCAGAACTATTTAACTGCAGTCAGAAACAAGGGCACAACAATAGTATGTAAGTACAGGTTTCTCATACAACTGCCCAACACAATACAATCAAGACAAAGTTAAAAAAAAAACAGTTTACAGAATTAAGGGGTTCTTTTCATACGCTGCAGTAAAAAGTGGCCTTAGGGAGTCCTTGTACAGGTTTTTCCTTCACACTAAGGCAGTGGTTCCCGTTCCCCAAGGAGATTTAATGCTTGGAATCAACTTCCTGAGCCCTTACGCCAAGCCCCCTCCCTACCCATCTTCAAATCCTTGCTCAAAGCCCACCTCTTCAATGTTGCTTTCAGCACCTAACCTCTATACCTTTCAGGAAATCTAGACTGCCCCTATTTGACTGACTGTACATTTGTCCTTTAGATTGTAAGCTCCTTTGAGCAGGGACTGTCCTTCTATGTTAAATTGTACAGCGCTGCATAACCCTAGTAGCGCTTTAGAAATGTCAAGTAGTAGTAGTAGTAGTAGTTTAATAGAGAGGAGATGAAGTGACGTCAGAACTCTGAAACCAATTAGGTCAGTCTAAGTTTCCCCTTCCCAGCGCAGCCGTCAGCCCTGTTCATTCAACACAAAGCAAGCAAACCTATGAGCTTCTGCATGCACCTTGTTCTTTATTGTTTGTAGCATTTTCATTTAATCTCACTTATATTTTCAAACATGCTAGCTTGTGCAGCATATGGATGTACATAGAGGAAGTATAATAGTGGAATAACTTTTCATAGGTAGAGTAGTAATTTGTTATAAATCTTAATCAGTGGTCAGTTGGAGGGACTGGTTACAGGGACACCCTAGCATGTGTTATATTCATGCAGAGATTTTTTTTCTCCTTGTAATGGGCCACTAAAACAGGCATCATGTTATGAGAATCAGGTGCTCAACATTCAGAGTTTCTATTTATTTATTTATGACATTCATATCCCACATTTAACATGTATTAGGTTGAAACCAGGGAGCATTTGAAAGCTTTTTTTTCCCCTGTGCCTAGATCAAAAGAGAAAGATGGTTTGTGGGAACTTGCTCCTTCTGTTTTGAAGAATGCAGTGGTATATTATAAAAATGCACTTAATATTGTTTATTACTATTATTTACTACTGGTTGACATATAGCAGAAGTTAACCAAGTCAACTTCATGCTTTGTAATATAATTTTTAATAGCGTTTTCTCAGTTATTACCCAAATACAAATAAAATTATAATGTTAATTATACGACCGTGTCTGCCTGTTATGGTATTTATTTATTGCATTTGTATCCCACATTTTCCCACCTATTTGCAGGCTCAATGTGGCTTACAATTCATCATGAATGGTGGAAATATATTAGAAAATAGACATTTAGTGTAACAGAAGAATCTTAGGTAACATGATAATGATAAAACATGATAGTTAGGATAATCTCCATGTAAGCATTGAGCCTGCCATGAGTGGGAAAGCACGGGGTACAAATGTAACAAAAAAATAAAAAATAAATCCAGTCCTGGAGTTATCCAAGGCAGCCAGGTTTGTCAGGATATTGACAATGAATATTCATGAGAGGGATTTTCATACAGTGGAGGCAGTGCTTGTTATGAAATGCTTTGAGTCCTACTGATCTGTACATCTGTTGTTTTATTTTGGCGGGTGGAAGCAGTCAGATGGGCTTATAGGGGGGAGGGAGGGAGGGGAGTATGGGAGGGGAAGGTTCTTGGGGTATGTTCTATGTAAAATATTTTATTGTGCTATGTTGGATGGTTTACTGTTTTTTTTTCTTGTTCTGTATGAAGCTTATCAACCAACATGTTTTGCTTTTAATAAAGATGATTAAAACATTAAAAAAAATAAGTTTTGGATGTTCCTGAATTCTATTATTCTGTCTCACACAGTATAAGCCATCACAAGAACAAAATATAAGAAAACTAATGGACTGCATTAGGGGCTTATAGCCCATTTATTTATGTTTCAACAAATGAGAGATCTGTTTGACAGAAAATATTTTTATTATTTTGACTTATAAACCACTTGTCCCTGAAACATGCTCAGACAACAGAATAATCCATTTGTGTATCTAAAAGGTAAAATTCTACAAAACAGATGAAGATGTGATTCCATGTGCCACAATGAAAGGAGAGTTTAATTCTACTTCCATTTAATTTCAATATATTCCATCATCTTTAGAACACCAGGCTTCCCAAGGCAGATTACAACAACATTTAAGATGAACCCATCAGGAAACAGGATATTCTCACTGAAATCTGGCCATCTGTATTGTATGCAGTGTATTTAATTAGTTTTTAGTGTAGAAAAATGTGCACAAAACACAGAGTTTAAAATTGCTGTTTCTACCAGTTATAATAATTTAGGCTGTTTTAGTGATATTCAGTTGTTATTTCATGATATTTATATCTACATATGGGAAGCTTTCAAATAAAGATGTTCAATAAGTAACAACAAAAAAACAAAATGTTTGTCTTCCACCTTTTAAGGCACTGCCTATCCAATTGAAACACTTTTAGACTTGTTACAGATGGACCAACAATAAAAGAACTACAATGTGCATGCAGCAGCTCATAGGTTTGCTTGCTTTGTTTTGAGTGAATGGGAATGACGGCTGCACTGGGAAGGGGAAACATAGATTGTCCTAATTGGCTTCTTTGCTTACAGTGGACTAGATAGGCTCACTTCCACTCCTGTTTATTAAACCTCCTTGTGATTCCCAAAACTGATCCTTCCTCGAGGCATCCCAGTCAGTCAGGTTTTCAGGATAGCCATAATGAATAATCATGAGAGATATTTGCATGCACTGCCTCCACTGCATGCAAATATCTCTCATGAATATTCATGGTGGATATCCTGAAAACCTGACTGTCTGGGATGCCTCTAGGACAAGGTTTGGGAACCACTGCACTAAGGCCATTTTTACTGCAGCACTAAAATGGTTGGTTTTCTATTTTTGTATTAATGGCCATGCATTAATGTTAACTACAAAATAAATGAGGAAGAGAACCTCAAAAAATAAATAAAAGATAAAAAACAAGAGGATTCTCTATAAAGTCACACGAGCAGTAGGTGAACGATTTCAAACTAAGGAGGAAAAAGCCTCAAGAAACTCTCAGCAGGACTTGCATTGTACAGGTGGTACCAACCTTGTTATGGCCCAAGGGCTCACATTGCTCACACTGTGACACAGTAGTCCATGTAAGATTATAATTAGCCATTCTTCTTAACCATAAAGAAGATAGTATAATTTCTGAAGAAGGGGAAAGCTATACACGTCTTCAGCTTTGGTTCAGATAGGGCATACATTCTGCTGAACAGGATATCCATCAAGTTCTGTGCAGAGGTAACATGGCTATTTTCTTGTCAGAAAACATTCTGAAATTCCTTGTATTTATTTGGAAATTTTTCAGGTTCAGCTGTGACTGTTCCCCCACATCCTTCTTTCTAAGACAGGCAGGGATCATATGGATCTGGGTTATACTTATAAAAGTTTGATGTGAATTCTACCCACGGAACTGACCCCTGGATCTAACCATGTCAGACCAAAGATAACTGCAAAATGTGGGGCATGGATCAAATTCAGGCATATGATTTCTTAATGACTTTTAAAGATATTCATGAGTGGCAGGGCAATTTCTAGTGTGAATAAGCCTGAAACCAACAGTTATTTCTCTTGAAATTACCATGTCCTTGTATTTAATATGAGCTTTATGTTCCCAGGCAAAAGTAGTCTATGAAATTAATGAATGGCCCAGAGTCAATCAATAGTTATCAACCTTATATCTCATTTTCTATATGTCCATATACCTCTTGGTTTCTTCAGGGATAGTTGTGTTCAAAGCCCAGCCCTATGACTTTATGGGTAGAGTGAAGGTTTGAATTAGTGTTTAGAGAAGTGAGTTTGTGAACTGTGATAAGTCACTTCGTCCACTGCCACACTTCTTGATCTTGGGCAATCCACTTCACCTTCCATTGTCTAAGATAAGCTTAGATCATGGCGCTATTTCAGCAGGGGAAAAGAACTCATATACCTATGTATAACTTGCCTTCAGTTCAGATTTGAAAGTGCAAGTAATAATCTTTCGGGATTGGGCCTGGGGTCATAATCTGTCTTTTCGACCTGACTAGGCAACTCACCTTCAGGTGGCCTGACTGTCTGTAGTATAGGAAGAAGCCTTTTCATCATCTTTTTTCCCTTTCAGCAGTGGCCTGCTTACCCCATCAATAACCATAGTTTAGTCTAGTTTATTAAACTGATACACCACCTTTCATTAAAAATAAATTGATTCACAATGTTTAAAACAAGGGAAGGTAAAGACTCAGGGGTAGGTTCAATAGCCCTACTCATCAATTTTATTAACATAGGCAACCGGAACACCCTGCCTCAGCCCCCTAACACTCAGAACCCAAATGAATAAATAATGACACATACACATGATAATTAAATGGGAACAACTTGGCCGCAGTTTTACTAAAACCAACAACCAAAAACAGGATACCCGAGTCAGATTGCAAGCTCTAAAAGCTTTGAATAATGCATCCCAGTCCACCGCCATAATTAAGACCGACCAAATGCACTATATGCTGTACCCAAAATGCTCCTGCCGCGCAGCAAGGTGCGTTCAACCCAGGTGCAGTAAACCCTTCTGCACCAAGCTATAACTTGCTGAAAATAGTGCTACTCTAATTACCCAGGCTCAGATATTCCCGCTCTCCAAGCTGCGACATGCATAGAATAAAAAAGATATGATATTGAAGCAAGGGTTGGGTGGGAGGGTATGCTGTGCTTATCAGGGGACAGACAGAGAGGGCTCATCCGCTGCGCTGTACGCTTTTAAGCCCGTGCCTCTGGTACTTCTCTTGTCAACAGGGGGCCCCGCTTTGGCGCGAACTCCTCGGCCACTGGGGCATCCCAGCCTGTTTCCAGCTCATCCTCCCCCAAATGGGGTGTGGGCATACGGGTGCATGGCGCCATATAAAGGGCGGTTTCGTGCATTGCGGCCCTCCGCCTTGTTACTTCTATTTGTATATTTGTTCTTTTTCTTCTTGCTGTGTTCCATGACTCATTTCAGGTTTTCAGGTGGATCTAGTTTGCCTAAATCATCCTTGATCTGACGTGCTAAGCACCCTTGCTGAAGCGATTGTATTATTCAGCTTTAATAACAAAATCCACAAATCATCCTAGGACACTATTTAGAATAGTTGATCATCTCCTCCTGTCCGCTCAGATTTGTTGGAAGATATGCTGGTATCATTTTTTTGCTAACAAGATTAATGATCTTCGGTTCACATTTCCTCCTCTTTCGCTCTCTGTATTAACAATGCATTTGGAAGCTACTTTATCTTCACTGTCCCCTATATCTCATCAGAATACACCCCTGCTTCCTGATCTGTGGACTAATTTCAATTCTAGCACAATTCCTTTCATTAAGCTTCTGGCCTCTATGAGACAGACCACTTGCCCTCTTGACCCTATTCCTTCCCCTTGGATAAAAATTTCAACTCATGGTGTAATCTCTTTAGCCATGTCTATTGCCTTCTTATTGGTTAAGTATCTCAGAGAATGCTATAGTTTTTAACCTCCTCCTAAAAGACAGAAGTCATTGAAGTTTATTCCATGAATACAGTACAACTTATTCTTTTAAGCACAGGTTAAACTTTTGCCTGGATTGATACAGCTAGAGGGAAACCTGTTCTAAGGCAGAGGAATGGGCGGCATGATCCCTTTTTGTCCCTATTGTTCTGTGATCTATGAATAAAACCTCTTTATTGTGTTACGGGGATAAAACAAAGTAATCTCCTCTCCCCCCAGACCTATTAAAAGGCAAAATAAGAAATAACCCCACCAAAACCATGAAGAACTTGTCCCAGCTATCATCCATTCTCACCCCACCCTGATTTCCCTTCCTTTCAGCAACTGACTGTGAGGAAGAACATCTGGCCATGGAAAGAGATGGGTTTGCAGCTGTTTTATTTCATGGTGTTACAAGCAAAGTTTATAGCAGCTGCACTAGCAAAGCACTTTTAGATAATTCAGACAGTTTAAACAAACAAGGCCCTTAAGATCACTGTTCTCATTCCGATGTTTATCTCATCTCTGAGGAGGTAATGGCCTTTAAAGTTTCTGAAAGCTCTCCTTACTAAACCCCTCCCATCAGCATCTACCAAAGTAATATCATCAGGACTCCCCCCCCCCCCCCCCCAACATGTGCTTGAGGTACAAACCTTTCAAAAAGATGACGCAATTGAACTTTAATAATTTTTTCAGATTTAACAAATTCTAATTCTAACCCAAGCCAGGGTCAAATATTTGTTCAAACTTCTGGATTTAGTCAAACTGCAGGCCAATTCCACCAAATCAAAAGATTTGAGGAGCGCTGGCAGCAGGTTTGTCAAAGAAGCTATAACTGTGGCGGAATTCAAGGTGGCATGGGATGAACACAGGGGATCTCTAATTAGAAAATGAATGGTATAAAAAAACAAAGCTTAAAGGTTTGCATGTCAAGTGGTGCTTAGATGGCAACTCTGGCTATATCAACTAAGGCCGGTGCTGGGCAGGCTACTATAGTCTGAGTCCTGCATATAGCAATCTGGCTTAGGATGGGCTGGAGAGAGCTTCGACAAAAACTCAAGTAATTTGGAACATGAAGACAGTGCCGGGCAGATGTTTATAGTCTCTGCCCTGCAAATGACAAGATGGATTCGAATAGGTTTTGATGACAACTCCTGTAGTTGGAACCGTTAGAACTGGGTGGGCTTCTACGGTCTATGTCCCAGAAACAACAAAGAAAGACCATGATCAAATATATATATCACGTTCATTGTTGATTCAATCTAGAATTGAGAATGAATGAGACTGTTGGGCAGGCTGGATGGACCATTCAGGTATTTATCTGCCGTCGCTTGCTATGTAAATGGTTTAGTTGGGAGCCAGAGGAAGAGGCAATGCTCATCACCCATTTCCCCATCATCTGGAGTGCTGCAGGAATATCACTGTTTGAATTGGCTTGGGTAGGCAAGGTCTGCAGGACTCCCAGGGGATCTGCCTGCCCTGTGTGATTCAAATTGAAAGATTATTGGACCATCCCTGATAGTGGGAACATGCAGGTGGGAATGCTGGGAGGGAAGCAGGTGAGAAAGTGAACAAATGAGAAAGACATGATTGAGTGATGTTGAGAGGGATTTTAATGTTTGCTTACCAATTTCTGACCGCAATGTATTTGTACAAGAAAAACGTAACATATTAACATAGTAGATAATGGTAGATAAAGACCTGTAAGGTCTATCCAGTCTGCCCAACAAGATAAATTCATAGCATAAGGTATGATGCGATGCTACATATGCATACTTGATCTTTATGTGCTATTTGTAAAAAAGCACATGCTGTTTTTCAATTGGGATTTTTACGCCTGGTATAAAAATAGTGCAGGTATTTTTTCTACAGTTATAATTATTTGTTTTGCAAAACTGGCATTGTGAAGCAAATTTCATGTATAGTTTTTCTATGTACTAAAGCTGATGAGCTGCTTCAGATACAGTTTTGCAAATACAAAACCAGGATGAGTGGCCTAGTGGTTAGGGTGGTGGACTTTGGTCCTGGGAAACTGAGGAACTGAGTTTGATTCCCAGCACAGGCAGCTCCTTGTGACTCTGGGCAAGTCACTTAACCTTCCATTGTCTGCCGCATTGAGCCTACCATGAGTGGGAAAGCGCGGGGTACAAATATAACAAAAAATAAGTATATATGTATAACTTAGAATGCGAGCCCATTAGGGACAGTGCAAAGTACCTGTAATAGAAATTGTAAATTGCATAGTTGCCTCAGGAATCTCTTGTGGTATATTAAGTGCTGAAAATAAATAAAAAAGAAAACATGCAATTTTATTAGTTACAAAGTCAAAAAATCTAGCAAAGTCTATTCTACATGTGCATACTATCACAAATAATGGACGTTGTTTTCTGCTTTTCCTTGCACAGTGCACTTTGTGAACATTTTCTCCCATTAATATATCACCCTCTCAGCGTGTTGTGGGTGCATTGATTCTTTCGTAGCTGTTTTTAGTTTTGATGTTTGCAGGGTTCTTTTGTTTCTTTTATTTTTTAATAATAAGAAGTGTAGAAGGGAGCAGAGCTGAGGATGGGAAATAGCAGAAGGACAGGTGGTGATTCTCCATCAAGTGTCCCAGCCATGACATGGCCAAAAAAGCACCACCAGCCATTTACCACCATCATATCTTGCAGCTGCTACTGAACTTGTTGAGAAAAAAAGTGGCTGCTGTGCCTAGTAAGCAGGTCTAGTCAGTGGTATTGATTGTCCAACAGCAGATGGAGAAGGTTGCATAGATAAAGGGAGAGGAGGAGGAAATGGAGCAGAAGAGTGCGGAGGAAACAGAGGAGAAGCTGGAAAAGATGATTAAACAGACAATCTCCATTTATCATTCTGTTTCCTGTGGAGGCAGCAGCTTAGAGCGGTGAGCTGAGAGCCAGGAAGGCTAGAACTTAGAAGTTGACATTCCTTATGAACTTAGGCAAGTCACGTGGAGGGGCATAATCGAACGGGGACAACTATCTCTAAGGATGCCCATCTCTAAGGACGTCCCCATGAATGGGCGGGGTATCCCATATTATCGAAACAAGATGGGCATCCATCTTTCGTTTCGATAATACAGTCGGGGACACCCAAAACTCAACATTTAGGTCAACCTTAGAGATGATCGACCTAAATGTTGAGATGGTCGACCTTAATGAGCGACCTCGGTTTTTGCTGATAATGGAAACCGAGGACGCCCAAAAACTACCAAATCCAAGGCATTTGGTCATGGGAGGAGCCAGCATTCGTAGTGCACTGGTCCCCCTGACATGCCAGGACACCAACCGGGCACCTATGGGGCACTGCAGTGGACTTCACAAATTGCTCCCAGGTGCATAGCTCCCTTACCTTCGGTGCTGAGCCCCACCAACCTCCCCCTCAAAACCCACTCCCCACAACTGTACACCACTACCATAGCCCTAAGGGGTGAAGGGGGGCACCTACATGTGGGTACAGTGGGTTTGTGGTGGGTTTTGAAGGGTTCACATTTACCACCACAAGTGTAACAGGTGGGGGGGGGGGGGGGATGGGCCTGGGTCCGCCTGCCTGAAGTGCACTGCACACACTAAAAACTGCTCCAGGGACCTGCATACTGCTGTGATGGAGCTGGGTATGACATTTGAGGCTGGCATAGAGGCTGGCAAAAATGTTTTTTAAATGTTTTTTTTAGGGTGGGAGGGGGTTGGTGACCACCGGAGGGAATCGGGGATGACCTCCCCTTACTCCCCCATCTGGTCAGTTCGGGCACCTTTTCGAGGCTTGGTCATGAAAAAAAATGGACCAAGTAAAGTCGGCCAAATGCTCGTCAGGGACGCCCTTCTTTTTTCCATTTTCATCCGAGGACGCCCATCTCTTAACCACACCCCCGTCCCGCCTTCGCTACGCTGCAGACACACCACTGTGAACTTTGGTCATCCCCGCGATGGAAAGCAGTTGAGGACACCCAAAATCGGCTTTTGATTATGCCGATTTGGGCGATCCTGAGAGAAGGACGCCCATCTCCAGATTTGAGTCGAAAGATGGGCACCCTTCTCTTTCGATTATGCCCCTGTTAGGGGCCCTTTTACAAAAGGATTGGTGCATGGCAATGGGCTTGCCGTGTGCCAATCTGGACCTTCTGCCAGGCTACCACAGGAGCCCAGTGGTAGTTCCCACCCCCAGTGTGTGCCATTTCTGGTGCTACAAAAGTATTTTGTATTTTTGTAGTAGCAGGGCTAATCCAGCAGTGATCGCTGCCCAGTTACCGCAGGGTTAGCACAGGAGCTCTTATCATCACTTAAATTGGTGGCAGTAAGGACTTCCCCTGGAAATAGCTGCACAGCCATTTCTTTTCCCAAAACACCCCAGCCTTTTTACCCATTGAGGTAAAAGTGGGCCTTGGCGCATATCAAAAACAAACGCCGACACCACCACAGGCCCCCTTTTACTGCATTTTGGTAAAAAGGGTGCTTAACCCTCCATTGACTCTGATACAAACCTAGGGGTCAGTTTACCAATATGCAGTAAAATAGCACATTTGCACACTATTTTAACACAGATCTACCCTGCTGTACTTCAGTATCTCAGTTTTGTGAATCCCATGTCAATTTTGTGTTGCTGCAGCCAGGAACTTTGTGTGTTTTCAGTTAAGGCAATGTGAGATTGCAATGTGATTAGAGGTCTGTCATAGGGTGTCTTGGGTCATTTGCCAAATCTGTTTGAAGGAGGTGAGGTCTCTAGTGGCAGCAGGAACCTCACGGTTTAAGGGCATGGGCAAAGGGTGTTGTCCATATATGGCCAAAAAAGGTGACGCTCTGGCAGACGGAAGACCAGGGAGAAGTAAATCGGTAATGAAGTCTATAGATATGTGGGTACAAGTCGTCTCAGGTGTGGGTAGAGGTTGAAGTAACCCTTATGGCCTTTTATGATCCCTCTTGTGCCAGGCGCAGTCAGGAGAGGCTGCAACAAAGTCTTGGATTTCTTTCTCTAAGGATGGCAACCAATAAACCTGAGAGATGAAGCGTTTTATACCCAGGGTGCCAGGATGCCCCACTATCTTAGATGCGTGGCCCCACTGGAGGATCTTCTCCATTATAGGCGGGATGGGGTGGACAACTGCTGGGTCAATGATGTGTTGTAGACGAGTGCCCTCTTCTTCAGGTTCCATAGACCTGGACAACACATCCGCCTTGATGTTCTTATTGGCGGGGCGGTAGGTCAGGATGAAATTAAACCAGGAGAAAAGCAGAGACCAGCGAGCCTGATGGGAATTGAGATGTCTGGCTTCCTGGAGATATGTCAGATTCTTATGGTCTGTGAAGACCGTTAAGGGTATATAAGCCCCCTCTAGAAGATGTCGCCATTCCTCAAGGGCTAGTTTAATTGCAAGCAGTTCCTGATTCCAAATAGTGTAATTTCTCTTAGGAGGTGAGTATTTCTGAGAAAAGAAAGCATATGGTAGCAGCTTGCCACTGGAGTGAGCACTGGGAGAGTATAGTCTCTGTGCTGACCGAAGATGCATTTTTTGCTTATTTTTTAATCTTTATTAGTTTTTTAACAAACATAATATTTATTTATGAGTGATAATGCACCATATAAGAAATAATTCAACAAATAAGATTACATCAGTTCTCAAATTTCCTTACAATCGTCTACAAACATTTTGGTAAATGATTCAAAAAAAGGAATTTCAATACTTAGCTAATTAAGCTTTTTATAAAGAATAAGTAAATCAAAAAGAGCATCGTTCCCGGGTGAGTCACTCTAATCTGTCTTACAGTGTTACATATGTGACTAGACTACTACATTAACCTCCTCCCTATTTATTAAGAAATCTTCCAACTGTTTTGGGTCAAAGAACTGATATTGTTTAGATTGAAACAATATTCAGCAAATACAGGGAAATTTTAATAGAAAGTTAGCCCCAATTGCAACCGCCCTTGGACGTAACATTAAAAACACATTACATCTCTTCTGTGTTTCCCTGGATAAGTCTGGGTAAACTCTTATTTTTGAACCCAAAAATGTGGAATCTAAATGTCTCAAGGAAAGTTTGAGTACTGCATCTCTATCCATTTCCAAAGCAAAGGTTACTAATAAAGTTGTTCTTTGCGTTATTACCTCAAGTGATGATTGAAGAAAAGCTGTGAGATTCATTGCTTCACCCCTCTGAGTTTGTAAATTATCTGATGCCACTTTAGTATCAATTTGCAAATAAAATGCTCAAGTTATTGGTGGCAATGAATTCTCTGGCATACCTAGTATTTCTGTTAAATATTTTTTAACCATTTGTATTGGGGTAATTAATGATGATCTAGGAAAGTTTATAAAACGCAAATTGAAACCCTTTGAGAGTGAAAAATTGATATAACAAATGATTCTACAGGAGCAAGAAGTGGTTATGATTTTGAAAATGATAATAGACCAGAAATTTTGAATAATAAAATGAATATTATTATAGATGATTAATATCGAGATTATTGTTTTTCCCAGAGTTCTGGGTATGACTCCTAAAGTTTTCCTCAAAATATTTCCTCAATTATTACTTTAAAAGGAGTGAAGCCTGTGAAAACTGGGATTACTTTAATCAGTGGGATTTGAATTAGAGACTTAAGTATATGTATTGTTAAATAACTTCTGGTTTTTAAAAGAGAAAGAATGTAATCAGATGTATTATTTCTAACTAATATTGGACAATAAATATGTTTTTCAATTAATTGATTTGACTATACACCGTATTGGCCTTGAAGAAGCCAACCAGATGATCAATATGGAATAATGAATTAGACGAGTAATATCTGGGGATAATCAGGTTAATACCACTTTTTTTCTGTTTACTGTTTAATTGATCTCCTTGTTTTGTTTCACTCTCCCTATTTAGTGGTCTAAGGAAGAGAATAGAATTACCTGACTGAAATAATTCCTATATATTACTTTCTCTGTATTTCTGGCAAGTTGTTTTATCGCTTGTAAAAATTTAAATGGTTATAAATAAAAAATTTAAAAAAAACAAACGCAAATTGAGCCTTTTTGACTGATTTTCTAAGTATTCCAGGCGTCTTAAAGTAATATTCTTTTCTTTAATTAAGGTTTGTCCCATAAGTTCAATTTTGTCAGTTCTTTCAGTCAGTCGTTTTACTTCAGAAGCTTGAAATTCATTAGTTTGCAACTGAGTCAATGCAGTCATAAGTACATAAGTACATAAGTACATAAGTAGTGCCATACTGGGAAAGACCAAAGGTCCATCTAGCCCAGCATCCTGTCACCGACAGTGGCCAATCCAGGTCAAGGGCACCTGGCACGCTCCCCAAACGTAAAAACATTCCAGACAAGTTATACCTAAAAATGCGGAATTTTTCCAAGTCCATTTAATAGCGGTCTATGGACTTGTCCTTTAGGAATCTATCTAACCCCTTTTTAAACTCCGTCAAGCTAACCGCCCGTACCACGTTCTCCGGCAACGAATTCCAGAGTCTAATTACACGTTGGGTGAAGAAAAATTTTCTCCGATTCGTTTTAAATTTACCACACTGTAGCTTCAACTCATGCCCTCTAGTCCTAGTATTTTTGGATAGCGTGAACAGTCGCTTCACATCCACCCGATCCATTCCACTCATTATTTTATACACTTCTATCATATCTCCCCTCAGCCGTCTCTTCTCCAAGCTGAAAAGCCCTAGTCTTCTCAGCCTCTCTTCATAGGAAAGTCGTCCCATCCCCACTATCATTTTCGTCGCCCTTCGCTGTACCTTTTCCAATTCTACTATATCTTTTTTGAGATACGGAGACCAGTACTGAACACAATACTCCAGGTGCGGTCGCACCATGGAGCGATACAACGGCATTATAACATCCGCACACCTGGACTCCATACCCTTCCTAATAACACCCAACATTCTATTCGCTTTCCTAGCCGCAGCAGCACACTGAGCAGAAGGTTTCAGCGTATCATCGACGACGACACCCAGATCCCTTTCTTGATCCGTAACTCCTAACGCGGAACCTTGCAAGACGTAGCTATAATTCGGGTTCCTCTTACCCACATGCATCACTTTGCACTTGTCAACATTGAACTTCATCTGCCACTTGCACTCCCAGTCTCGCAAGGTCCTCCTGTAATCGTTCACATTCCTCCTGCGACTTGACGACCCTGAATAATTTTGTGTCATCGGCGAATTTAATTACCTCACTAGTTATTCCCATCTCTAGGTCATTTATAAATACATTAAAAAGCAACGGACCCAGCACAGACCCCTGCGGGACCCCACTAACTACTCTCCTCCACTGAGAATACTGGCCACGCAATCCTACTCTCTGCTTCCTATCTTTCAACCAGTTCTTAATCCATAATAATACCCTACCTCCGATTCCATGACTCTGCAATTTCTTCAGGAGTCTTTCGTGCGGCACTTTGTCAAACGCCTTCTGAAAATCCAGATATACAATATCAACCGGCTCCCCATTGTCCACATGTTTGCTTACCCCCTCAAAAAAATGCATTAGATTGGTGAGGCAAGACTTCCCTTCACTAAATCCGTGCTGACTTTGTCTCATCAGTCCATGTTTTTGTATATGCTCTGCAATTTTATTCTTAATAATAGCCTCCACCATCTTGCCCGGCACCGACGTCAGACTCACCGGTCTATAATTTCCCGGATCTCCTCTGGAACCCTTCTTAAAAATCGGAGTAACATTGGCTACCCTCCAGTCTTCCGGTACTACACTCGATTTTAGGGACAGATTGCATATTTCTAACAGTAGCTCCGCAAGTTCATTTTTTAGTTCTATTAATACTCTGGGATGAATACCATCAGGTCCCGGTGATTTACTACTCTTCAGCTTGCTGAACTGACCCATTACATCCTCCAAGGTTACAGAGAATTTGTTTAGTTTCTCCGACTCCCCCGCTTCAAATATTCTTTCCGGCACCGGTGTCCCCCCCAAATCCTCCTCGGTGAAGACCGAAGCAAAGAATTCATTTAATTTCTCCGCTACGGCTTTGTCCTCCTTGATCGCCCCTTTAACACCATTTTCGTCCAGCGGCCCAACCGACTCTTTGGCCGGTTTCCTGCTTTTAATGTATCTAAAAAAATTTTTACTATGTATTTTTGCTTCCAACGTCTCTGATAAAGTCTTAATTACCTCTGTATTTTTAATAATCAAAGATTGCAAGGTAGAGTGAGTAGTAGAAGTCAAGTCCCAAAGTGACTCTAAGGTCACCTTGGCTGGTTTTACCACTTTCCCCACTGAAAAATCCGGGAGAGGGGCTTTAACAGCCTGTTCCAGGATAT
Source organism: Microcaecilia unicolor (assembly GCF_901765095.1). Classification (NCBI taxonomy): domain Eukaryota; kingdom Metazoa; phylum Chordata; class Amphibia; order Gymnophiona; family Siphonopidae; genus Microcaecilia; species Microcaecilia unicolor. The sequence continues at coordinate 514,192,700 of NC_044031.1, forward strand.
TCACTGTTTTGAAAACAATACAGGAGTAGGTGTCTTCACTGGTTCTCCCAGGCTGTCAGCTTTCGATTTTCTTCTCGTCATTAGCAAGTTCCCTCCCTGTTCGCTCTGCTCGCCACTTTGGGATTGAGCTACAGGACTTGCTTGTAGACTTTCTCGATCGGGTTGAGGAGCCGCACATACGACGGGGCTCAGAGAAACCCCGTCTACACTGTTAGCGAGTGCCAAGACGCTGGCTTCGGCAGCAGGAGTGGATACCATTTTGGGACCTGGCGCTATTCCAAATTGTTCCAACATTGTCTGCTGGAGCTGGTGCGTCCCACCAGGGGTAGAGGGAATCTCCCTGACTCTGCCTCTCCTTTTCCCCATCACTACGATAGGTAAGGTGCCCTCTTCAGCAGTGGTTGTAGCACAGTTCGGAACGCGTCTGGTGATGCTTCTCAAACCGTTGCCATCTTGGATCATCCTCCCAGACCGAAGATGCATTTACTTCCACAAAGAACTTCTTAGTAGGGTCAGAATGCCAAAGAATAGGGACAGATACAATAGCTTGTTTGAGATGTTCAAAAGTTTCACAGGCCTCCAGAGGCCAATGTCGAGGATCTGCCTCCTTCTTGGTCAAGGCGATCAAAGGTGCTGCTAACATGGAGTAATTTGGATGAATTGACGATAGTAGTTGGTAAACCCAAGGAACCTCTGCAAGGTTTTGCATCCAGTGGGTTGAGGCCAATGTAGGATCACAGAAAGCTTGCTAGGATCCATATTTAAACTAAGATCAGAAATAATGTAGCTCAGAAATGGTAATTCCATATGATGGAAGGCACATTTTTACAGTTTGGTGTAAAGTTGATTAACCCGTAGGCATTAAAGGACGGTTTTGACATGGTGATAGTGTCATTGAGGTATACAAGTACAAACTGGTACAGCAGATCTTGGAAGATATCGTTCATGAAGGCTTAGAAAACCGCCGGAGCATTGACAAGGCCAAAGGGCATTACAAGATACTAGTAATGGCCATCACGATTGTTGAAAGTGGTTTTCCTTTCCTCGTTCTCCTTGATTCTGGCAAGATTGTAGACTCCTCTGAGATCTAGTTTAGTGAAGAACGTCGGCTCTTGAGAGGCAATCAAATAATTCAGAGATAAGAGGAAGTGGATATTTATCCTTGATGGTGATGGCATTTAACCCTCTATAATCAATACATGGACAGAGACCCCTGTCTTTCCAACAAAAAAGAATCCAGCCCATGCAGGAGATTTAGAGGGATGAATGAAGCCTCGGGAGAGATTGTCCTGGATGTAGGCAGACATCACTTCGATCTCTGGCTGAGATGATGGATAGACTCGGCCCCTGGGAGGCTCGGTGTCTGGAAGTAACTCAATGGCACAATCGTAAGGATGGTGTGGTGGAAAAGTCTCTGCTCGGCACATAGAAAAGACATCCTAAAAGGGCAGGTATATAGAAGGAAGTTGGAGATTGGCCTGGGCCAACTGGAGTGATGGATGCTTCAGCGGAGTCATGGTATCAAGACAGGATACTTGACAGGCTGGGCTCCTGGCTACCAACTGTTCCTGTCAATTTGGGGATTAAGCTGCCACAACCATGGAAGCCCCAGGATGAGAGGGTTTACTGCAGACTGGAGGATGTAGAAAGAGATGGTGTACTCTGGATGTGAATGGGAATTGTCTGGGCTCAGAGAACCCCTTGGATGTAACCAAAGACTGAAGACACAGAGATTGGTTGTAATAATTCCTGCATGGGAATTCAGTGGCATCGTACCAGAGCTTTGTCAATAAAGTTGCCTCCCGTTCCCAAATTGATTAACGCTTCAACACAGTTTTGGGGCTTGACTGCCAGGAGGACTGGTACCAGAATCTGCGTCCTGGGAGAAACCTCCTTACACCCGAATCTTGCCTCCCCAACCAGGGCTAGGGCTGCCAGTTTCCTGATTTCTTGGGACATACTTGGGCGTAGTGGCCTTTATCTCCACAATAGAGGCAGAGCCCTTGAGTATGCATTATTTCTCCTGAACGGATAAAGGAAAATGGTCCACTTGCATAGGCTCTATCAATCCACAGGACCCCTCCTGTGGATTGATAGAGCCTATGCAAGTGGATCAGGTTGCAGAGGAGGAGGAGGACTCTTTGAAAGGAAGATTGTATTCTTTATATAACATGGGAAGGAGGTTGGTAATATGGGGTCAGCTTCCCTTTAAATTTTCAACATAATCTGATTGGTTAGATAAAGTTGGCATCAATTTAAATCCTAGCCGCCATCTTAACTCAGCCAACTGCGTACAAGGTAGAAGCCGCACAGCGTCAGGTATGTGTAAAGACCTATTGAGTGAAAGTCCACAACTTTTCTATATATATATATCTTTTTCTCTCTGCAAAGATTTTAAAGTACTGCTGTTTATTTAATTTCAGAGTGTTGTAAGAACCTAAGGTTTCTGCTCCTTATGAAGCATCAAGCGAAACAAGAGCTCGCTGTTGGGCGTACCCACTAGTTCAAGTGCAACAGCAGCTAAGTGTTTATTCATTTCTAAAGTATTAAATAAAGTACAAATAGTATTATATATAAAAAATTAAAGAAAAAAGAATGCAAAGGGTGAGATTTTTGACTCATAACAATGCTCGCTAGCAGCCTTACAAAAAAAAAATCTATTTCACGAGTAAGTGCTAAGCAGCGTGGTCCACTATTGAAAATACAAAAAGTGGTTATCGGGTATCTGAAGTCTTTTCCTCTATTCCCTACAAATAATACAGAGATTAAATTTCATCTGCCATTTGGATGTCCAGTCTCCCAATCTCGTAAGATCCTCTTGTAATTTTTCACAATGTTCTTGCAATTTAACAACTTTGTCAACTTTGTATCTTCAGCAAATTTTATTACCTCACTAATTACTCCCATCTCTAGATCATTTATAAATATGTTAAGGAGCAGTGGTCTCAGCACAGATCCCTGGGAAACCCCACTATCTACCCTTTTCCATTGAGAATACTGACCATTTAACCCTACTCTCTTTTCTATCTTTTAACCAGTTTGAAATCCACAATAGAACACTACCTCCTATCCCATGACTCTCCAGTTTCCACTGGAGTCTTTCATGAGGTACTTTGTCAAATGCCTTTTGAAAATCCAGATACACAATATCAACCGGCTCACCTTTATTCACATGTTTGTTCACCCCTTCAAAGAAATGTAGTAGATTGGTGAGGCAAGATTTCCCTTCACTAAATCCATGTTGGCTTTGTCTCATTAATCCATGCTTTTAACTATGCTCTGTAATTTTGCTCTTTATAACAGTCTCTACCATTTTTGCTTGGCACCAACATCAGACTCACCGGTCTATAATTTCCCAGATCACCTCTGGAACCTTTTAAAAAAAATCTGGGTTACATTAGCCACCCTCCAATCTTCTGGTACCATGCTTGATTTTAAAGATAAATGACATATTACTAACAATAGTTCTGCAAGTTCATTTTTCAATGCTATAACTACTCTGTGATGAATACCATCTGGTCCAGGTGATTTGCTACTCTTCAATTTGTCAAATTGCACCATTACATCTTCCAGGTTTATAGAGATTTCATTCAGTTTCTCTGACTCATCAGCTTTGAATACCATTTCTGGCACCGGTATCTCTCCCAAATCTTCCTTAGTGAAGACCAAAGCAAAGAATTCATTTAATCTCTCTGCTATGCCTTTCTCTTCCCCGAGTGCTCCTTGTACCTCTCAGTCATCTAGTGGTCCAACTGATTCTTTTGCCAGCTTCTTGATTTTAATATAGCTAAAAAAGTTCTTACTGTTTTTGCCTCCAACGCAATCTTTTTTTCAAAGTCTCTCTTTGCCTTCCTTATCAGCGCTTTGCATTTGACTTGCCATTCCTTATACTTTTTCTTATTATTTTCAGTTGGATCCTTCTTCCATATTCTGAAGGATTTTCTTTTAGCTCTAATAGCTTCCTTCACCTCACTTTTTAATGATGCCGGCTGTCGTTTGGTCTTACTTCCTCTTTGTTTAATACATGGAATATATTTGGCATGGGCTTCCAGGATGATACTTTTGAACAGTATCACACCTGATGTAAATTTTTCACCTTCACAGCTGCTCCTCTAAGTTTTCCCGTCCATCTTAATAATGGTTTATGGACTTTTCTTTTAAGAACTTGTACAAATTTTTTTAAACCCTGCTCTGCTAACTGCTTTTACCATATTCTCAGGCAATGACATTTTAGAGCTTCCAGTTTGGTTTAAATTTACTACTTAGTAGCTTCATTATGTGCCCCCTAGTTCTTGTTTGGAAAGAACATAAGTATATAAGTAATGCCATACTGGGAAAAGACCAAGGGTCCATCGAGCCCAGCATCCTGTCCACAACAGCGGTCAATCCAGGCCAAGGGCACCTGGCAAGCTTCCCAACGTACAAACATTCTATACATGTTATTCCCGGAATTGTGGATTTTTCCCAAGTCCATTTAGTAGCGGTTTATGGACTTGTCCTTTAGGAAACCGTCCAACCCCTTTTTAAACTCTGCTAAGCTAACCGCCTTCACCAACAAACAAGTGATTTACCCCTACCCTTTCCACTCCACTCAGTACTTTATAGACCTCTATGGGAAAGAAAGCCAGCAGATCAATGTCACAACAAAAAGATTTTATTGAAGATACCGTGTATGAACAAATCGCCCGACACAGGCTGTGTTTTGCCCACCTAGGGCTGCGTCAGGGGCTACAATGAACAAATATAATTATTATATATTTGTTCATTGTAGCCCCTGACGCAGCCCTAGGTGGGCGAAACATGGCCTGTGTCGGGCGATTTGTTCATACACGGTATCTTCAATAAAATCTTTTTGTTGTGACATTGATCGGCTGGCTTTCTTTCCCATATTGGATTTTGCAGTTCGTTTGCCTTGTTGTTTTTTGGGACCCTCACTTTATAGACCTCTATCATATCTTTCCTCTGTCATCTCTTCTCCAGCTTCTTTAGCTGTTCCTCATGGGGAAGTCATTCCATCCACTTTTTCATTTTTTTTCGGCACCCTTTTCTACAGTATATCTTGTCTAATTCCACTATAGCTTTGTTAAGATCTGGTGACCAGAACTGCACACAGTTGCCTATAATAAAGATGATGGCAAACATTTTCAAAAGAGCAGGCAGTGAGGAGGAAACTAATAGGGGATTCTTCCTGTACAAGTCACCTAGGAGTAGGGATGTGGGAGCGATACACTCCAGATCTTCATCTGGTTCATAGGGTGACTGGTAGGACTTACTTTGACTCCACTGTTCCACTATGCCATAGAGCTGAGATGCCTTGTCTTCAACAATTAATCTGCTGCCTGTGATATGAGCTTAGCCACACAGGATCAAAAGAGCTGCCACCATTGTTCAGAGAGGAGAAAAAGGTGAGACAATATGTGCCAAAGGTATATGGACCTCATATCCTTATGTGCCAGTAGACATGATGTACAATATTGAAAAGAATAGGAACAGGTGGGCAAAGGAGCATGCTATAGGGAAACTGTACTCTGACCCTATCTTTAAGGGATTTCCATAACATCATCCTCTGGTTTAGAGAATCCTAAAGGTAGAGCTAGACCACTCGTACATGGGGAGAAATTTAAGAATACACTGTGAATGACTAACCAACAAAGATGGGTAATTGGTAGAATACATTGTAAAGAGAGTGATACCAGTAGGCCCCCAGTCCAGCTAGTAGGTGAGACAAGATGACTCCACAACCAGCGCCCTGGAGGCGTCACTGAAGCTCTGATGAGCCCACCCTACTTCTCATTTGTTGTATGTCTATGCTTTGTTGCAGGAGGAAGAGAACACTGGATCCAAATCTGTGGGATTGGGAGCCTAGCAGAATCACAAGAAAAGTCAGCAGTTGACTAATGGACTCAAAGGACTATGGGGTATTGAACCATTAAACCACCATCAGATGGGGGTGTTAAGCCAGTCTATGCTGAAAAGAAACAGAAAAAGTAATGATATTTTCCTGGCTGCAGCAATGGTGCCTGATTGCATCATTCCATCTTTCATCTACTGTACTTCCCATTACTGCATTTCTAGCCTTTGTACTCACTATCTCCTTTAACTCATCTCCTTGACATCTCCTCCCCTGTGGTCTCTGCTACATGGTTCTACCATTTCCAGCCATCTCCCTCGTCCTTCCTCCACCCTTGTAACACAGTACCTTCTCTTTCTCTTTCTCCCTCTCTCTCCTTTTCTCGTCCCCTCCTATCCTTGTAGACATCTCCCTCCCTTTGCTTCTTTCCACCAGAACCTCTCTGCTCCCCATGATCCAGCATCTCTCCCTTTCTCTTCTCTCTCTTCCTTTGTCCAGCATCTCATCTCTCTCTCCCTCTCTTCCACCCCAGGTTCAACATCTTTCCTTCTGTCTTTCTTCCAACCCTGAGTCCAACATCTCTCATCCCACTTAGTGTCCAGCATCTTTCTCCCTGTCCTCTCCACTTTGGGGTCCAGCATTTCTCCCCTATAGCCCTCCCTCCCCTGGCCAAGCACCCTTCTCTCCCTGCCCTCTGCCCTTCTCTTTCACCAGTATACATGAACATGCCTCTCTCTCTGTCAGCAGCGATACACAGGTGCTGCCTGTGGCCTGATCAGGAGCCTTTTCTCTATTGTGCCCCACCCAATTCACCTTAACATTACTGAGATGTCAAATTTTAAATAACACTGCTCAAAAGTTAAGAGTTCGAATGTTTAAAAATCTGATCTTTTAGTGCCATATCCTTTTTTAACTTGAGTATTTTAATTAAAATTTGATCTTCTTTTGACATTTTGTTTATCAACATGCAATGTCATTACGGATGACATCAGCGAGTATGAGATTTGTAACAGCAGTTTGCAAAAATTAAAAATCTCTTGAACGGGATGAGGGATTCCTATGTAACTTGGTGTCGGTGTCACAAATAGATGTCACTGTGCATGTAAAATTGTAATTAATTTGGTGAAGGTTCAAGGTTGTTATTGCAAAATGTTTAGGGGGCTCATTATATAAATAGCAATCTGAATTATTATTCAGATTGCTATTTCTGTACTGCCCGATAGCACTAACCCACATTGAAAGCAAGAGTGAAAAGCTGTGTCTGTAAGTTTCACTTGAATTGTTTAAGAGAGGTTTCAGATCATATGTCCAGAGGTAGACTGTTCCAGTAGACATCCTGTTGAAATTTGGGCTCATGAATGGCTAACCACTGCCTCGGTTATTTGTGGTCAGCAAAGTAATCTCAAATTCATTTCATGCTAACTTTTAGTCAGCAATCTCAAGTCCTCATCTATTTGTTTACAATTTTTACATTTGTAAAAGTTTCAAAAGATCATTGATGACAGGGATCTATTCATCAGTGATGCTGGCATTGTCTTGGGGCCTGCTCCAATTGCCATGGATTATTTTACATTATGGAGTGTTTAACTGCAGCACACGAGAGCTCCAGGGAATGAAGAAGCTTCTCTGCTTTACAATCAGCAGCTGTCACTGCAATCTGCAAGAAATACTCTGAAGTGCAGACAGAAAGCTGAAGACCGTCCAAGGTCACACACTCAAGATGTGAGTTAACTTTTCAGCATACTCCCCTGGACTCCATAAAGGTTGCCCATACTTGGGCGCAGATACCAGATCCATGTGCAAAATAATTAGTCAGGGCCCCTTTTACTAAGTCGCGTAGGTGCCTATGCATGACCAACGCACGCCAAATTGGAGTTACTACCCAGTTACCACGTGGCCCTTGCGGTAATTTCAATTTTGGAGCATGTTCGCTACATGTATCTGAAAAGATATTTTTTATTTTCTGGCACGTGTAGCGGACGCGCACCAAGTGGCATCTGATGTGCGTAGGTCATTACTGCTCAAATTCTTTACTGCTAGATCTATGGCTGGCGATAAGGTCTCAGACGCAAAATGGACATGTGGCAATTTTGATTTTACGGCACGTCCATTTTCGGCAAAAAAAGAGGCCTTTTTTACAGGTGTGCTGAAAAATGATTCTGCGCACGCCCAAAACCCACGTCTGCACTACTGAGGTCATTTTTCAGTGCGCCTTTGTAAAAGGTCCCCTTAATGAGCTCCCATGATTTAATTGTTGGAGTGAAGTACTTAATTGGCACTAATTATGATTTGGGTGCTGATGTGCCTGTGCACTATTCTGTAACAATCAGCGCCTAAATTGGATTGTGTACAATTCAAAAGGAGCATGAGTGGGTCAGGGCAGGGGCAGCCCAAGACAATCTGCCGCCTGAGGCAGAAAATGAGCTGCCGTTCTGCCTCCGCCGCCTACTCCTTCCCTGAAATTACCTCTATTCTTTTCTTGTTTTTCAAAAGAAGGCATTGGCAGCAACTCCCAAAGGCTGCCCTACCACCAGTCCCGACTCCTTCGCTCTACTGTGAGGGGCCCCCCTCTCTGACATAATTTCCTGTTTTCTCAGAGGTGGGCCATCTGCAGTAGAGAAAAGGGGCCAGGACCGGCAGCAGGGCAGCCTGTGGGAGTCACTGCTGCCACCTTCTTTTGAAAAACAAGAAAAGAAAAAGGTAATTTCGGGGAAGGGGGTTGGGGAGGGAAGGGCAGAGGGCGATGCCACCTCACAAGAGTGCCTCAGGTGGCCCAATGGCAGGGCCACCACTGGGTCAGGGGGGGTTCACAAAAGATGTGCATAGTACTACAGAACAGTGGAGATCTGCACCCAACTTGCACACCAGGATTTGCACCAGGTTTCAGCTGAGATAAGTCCTCGCGTCCAAAGTTGAGCATGGAATTCAGCACTCAATGCTCATCCCGGAGCACCCTTTATAGAATATCATCGAGCCCCATTTTTAACGGTGCCCAATTTTTGGTGCTATTTATAAAATCTTCCCACAATTTTTCCTGTCTGCACACAGCACGAACCGAATGCCTTGATTTCCAGGGTTTCTGAATACTCCTGACCTTACATCCAGGGTCTGCTTCTTATTGCACAGTGTTGATATTTTTCCTTAGTGCTGGGGCCCAGTTTCACAGTAATAGAAGTTTACAACTGCTTATAAAAATAAATGTTTACTATTCTTATTGCTTTCTCATGAAATAAATATTTCATCAAAGCGACTTTTATGTTCCACAGAAGCAGTTCTCACATGACTGGATGGTATCAGGTTCAAAACTAAAGCATGGTCCATTTTTTACAGTAGATTTATTGAATTGTGGTTGCTAATCAAATTAGAGATGCTTTCGTACCCAACAGTTTTTAAAAGTTGGAGGCTAGTACAAAGCTTGAATAAAATAAGCTGGAGTTGTGGATTGTGCATTGTCAATTGTATTCACCATGTTTCAGATTAAAATTACACAGTTTTATCTTCTTTTCAGTATATCTAAAATGAGATACTCATTTCCAAAAACACTCTTCTGCTTTTTAAAATTAGTTTCACTATGGGAACCTTTTACAGAGTGGTGGTAAGCCCAACACGGGTTTACCACTCGCTCTTTTGGGATTACCACAGGCCCAACACTGCCTCCAGTGGTAGTCCTGACCCGAGCGTGCACCATTTCTGGGGGATAAAGAAAACTTAAAGGGACTTTATTCATATGTGGAGTACAAACAGATGAAATCGGAGTTAATTAATCAAAAGATTTTCCGGTGAAGATAAGTACTCTTTCCAAGTTCTTCTTGAAATTTAAAGTAGGAGTTGAATCTCCTTTGCAGTTGTTGTCAAGCAAGCTATGCGGTGTAACCATTATAAAGATAGCAGTAGTTAAACACAATGTAATTGTGGAGTTTTTTTAAAGACACGTGATTGAGACAGTCTCCCCGTTATACTAAAGGCTTGTCCTTTGACAAAGAGGTAGACTGTCACACCTGATGTCTTTTTTTCTCCGCATTTATTGCATGGTTTGATATTAACTTGGGTTGCTTGCCAACAGTCTGCAATCTTGGTAGAAAGTGATATTGTTTGATTTGATATTCTACCTTCCGGTTTCGATATTAAGGGATAAAGAAAACCCCCAGAAATGGCTTGTGCGGCGATAACCTGGCGGTAATTAGGCATCACCACGCACTGCCCGGTTATTGCCAGGTTAGCACGGGAGCCCCTATCATCACCTCAGTCGGTGGTGGTAAGGGCTTCCCATCAAATGGCCCTGCGGTAAGAGTTCTCTTACCGCACGGCTATGTGTGCCTGGGGTCTTGTTATCCACTGTTGTAAAAAAGGCCCTGGTACGGGGGAAAAATGCCCCCCCCCCTCCGCCAGCGCAGGACCCTTTTTCCGCAGCTTGGTAAAAGGTCCCCTAAGTCCTTTGTCACAGGAGATCTGTGTTCATGAGTTGAAGATTCATTATATGCAGCGGCTCCTCCAATCTAGTGATCGATTGTTATTGGGGATCCCGTCAATAAAGCAAATTCGCTTAAATGATAATCAGTTATGTATGTTTCAGGTAGAGGGGGCTAGATTGTGGAATCAGTTTCCAGAGAAAATTCGCTATTTGAAACAGTATTTACAATTCCGGAAATATTTAAAGGGCTTTTTGTATAGTAGAGCTTTTGAATTGAATTATGAAGGAATGCAGAGTCCGGATGAAGAGGCTTGTGATTTTTGAGGGGGGAGGTGATTGTAGGGATTGGATGATTTTAGGTTTTGGATATATTTTTTTAGAAATTGATGGTCTTGTTTGTATGATGTCAGATGTTTTGTGTGTATATTATGGATGTGACATGCTGTGCGGTATATAAACTATGATACAAAATAAAGAAATAAATACATTTCTATTGATTATCCCCCTTTGAAAAATCTCCAGTGGAAAGACATTTTGTTAACTCCTCACAATACAATCATTTCCAAATTACCTTTAAATAAAATGTAACATGGAAAGCGGCTTGTGTACTTGGAAATTCCACTTGAATATCTTTTATGTGGAGTATGGAACAGCCAACACTAGGGGTCCTTTTACTAAGCTGCGCTAAAAGGTGGCCTGTGGTACGACAAGTGTGTGGGTTTCTCTGCGTCCTGAGTCCACCTTTAGCGCTGCTGTAAAATGGCCAAGTTTCCACTTCCTCAGTTAATGGCCACGCGCTAATTTCCCAATTAGCGTTTGAGCGCTCCCCACAGTACTGCATTGTTCTACATGGTAAGCACACGCTAGTGCTTACCACTGCTTAATAAAAGAACCCCTATGAGTCTCTGAATAGCTATCAGCCTTGTTTCTAACCTTCTTTTTTTTTTTTTCTCCAAATATTTTATTAATTTCCAAGAATACAAATAACAGGAAAACAATGAGGGAAAAACATAGGAAGCAAGAAACACAACAGGTGGGAAAGGGACAAAAAAAAAAGAGAAAGGAAAGAAGAGAAAAAAAGGAGGGGAAAGCACCCAGGTGTTTAACAAATAAGTCCTTTGTACTGGTTTAAGGTGTGGCCTGCATAGGTTGGAGGTAGTTGTCCAAAATAGACCTTCTATCTTAATTTCCTCTTTCAGCACAGATGCTTCCTTTCTCCCACCCCACCGATGGCATCATACCCATCTGCAATAGGAGATCGGGAAAACACTCTGAGCAGGTTATCAGGAACGAAAAGACAGAACTTAAAAATTGATGCCTACAAGTGGCACAGGCTACCTTTTTGCAAGCATTTTCAGTCATGCAGCATTATTTCTATGATATTTTACAGCACCACAAGGAACAGACTATTGTTGGATGCTACAGGCCTTTTAGTCTACAGTCTAGGGTAAAGTGTTCTAAGTTGGGCGTCGGAGCTTTGGAGGTAGAGGAGGATGGCACAAGCCTCACAAAGCTAAGCAGGGAAGGCCAGAAAACAACTTGTGACTCCTTGGTTTGTGTAGTGCAGAGCCCTTAGCATCAGAGTTTTGTCCCTATGATGGCTAAAGAGCAGGGGTTCTCAACCCAGTGCTCAGGACACACCTAGCCAGGCATAGGTGCAGACTCCATGGGGGCTCAAGCACCCCCAATATTTCACCGCTGGAACCGGAAGTTCCCTTCGCCAGCCCGCCTTGCCCGGTGCCTGCCCTCACCTTCCTGTGTGCTGCCCAGAATTTTAAAAGTCATCTTACCTCGGGGTCTCAGCGGCAGCAGTGAAAGGTGTGCAGGCTCGGTGCTTCAGCCTTCCCTTCTCTCTCTCTCAGCTCTGGTCCCGCCCTCCTTTCCTGTTTCCGCAAGGGTGGGACCAGAGCTGAGAGAGAGAAAGGAAGGCTGAAGTGCCGAGCCTGCACACCTTTTACTGCTGCGGATGCCGCCAGGACCCTGAGGTAAGTTGACTTTTAAAATTCGGAACTCAGAGGGAGGGAGGGGGAGGGGGCCTGGAACTCAGAGGGAGGGAGGGAGACAGGCCTAGAACTCGGAGGGAGGAGGGCCTGGAACTCGGAGGGAGGGAGGGGGCCTGGAAGGAACTCGGAGAGAGGAGGACCTGGAACAAGGAGGGAGGGAGGGGGCCTGGAACTCAGAGGGAGGGGGGCTTGGAATTCAGAGGGAGGGGAGGATGGGGAATGCACCAACTGTAAAAAAATAAAATAAAATTTCAGCACCCCCAATCATTTTGAAAAGTTGGCTCCTATGTAGCTAGGCACAATGAATATGCATGAGATAAATTTACTAGGGAGGTAGGGCATGCAAATCTATCTCATGCATATTCACTGTGGGTATCCTGAAAACCTGACTGGCTAGGTATGTCCCGAGGACTGGGTTGAGAACTCCTGCTATACAGGAAGCAGTTGATACTCCTCTGGTAGGCATCAGACGTTCCAGTGTAGGTTCAACATCCCATCATATAACACATGTTATTGTGAGCTCTTCAAAGACATAGGGGCCAGTATTCAGACCACAGGAATTAGCCTGGCTAACTCTCGCGGTAGGTGCTAATGCGAATATTCAATGCCAGGCTGTTTCCAGTGACCGGCATTGAATATCCAACTTATTTTCATCCGGTTGGAACTTAACTGGCCAAGCTGATATTCGGTACTGGCCAGTTAAGTTCAAACCAGCTAGCTGGTTCTTTTGTACGAAACAGCCAACTAGATGCTAGTCACTAACTGGTGATATTCAGAGGGAGATAGCTGGATTTCTTCTGCTAAACATCGCCAGATAGCCAACTAAGTACCATTTAACCGGTCGGGTGCAAAAGGAGTGGAGGAGTGGCCTAGTGGTTAGAACACTGGTCTTGACATCCCGAAGTGCCTGGTTCAAGTCCCACTGCTTCTCCTTGTGATCATGGGCAAGTTACTTAACCCTCAGTCGTTGGAAAAGGCATTTTCTTTTTGTGATGCATACTGGTATTTTGTTCCATTCGGTTGAAGTTGTTGCTGATAATCCCAATACCCACATTGTTATTGTATAGTAGAAGATCCATGCCCTTAGGTTGGTCATTTTTGGGTGTTACGTCTGGCTTGGGGGTGTTTGTGTGTGAATATGTGAGTTTGGCCTCTGAGGTGCTTGTGTATGTATGTGGCATAGGGCTGTTTTTTTTTTTAAATCTTGGCTGGGGGTTTGCTTGCATCAGTGAGAATGATCAGATAGAACAGAGGTAGCTAGTACATAAAAACAATACCTGCAGCAGTGAAAAATGTCCTTCAGTAACAGTCACATCAGAGAGTGGAGAACACTGTGGCTAATTGAGGCAGCCAAGAGGAGAAGCGTAGAGGGCACAAACTTGCTGCATCACCCCCAGGTGAGAGGTCTTAGTTCTGGCCTGCCGTTCTTCAATGGTGGGTCATGCATCTCCAAATAGGGTGCCTGCAACTTCGTGTAAGGTGCCTGCAGTATGGGTGGCAGGCCATGCAAAACTGGACTCTCGCAGGGCATGGACCCCCAACACCCGAATAGCAACTCACCTTTCACGGTTCAACTGCATCCAGTGTACTCGCAACCTTTGGGCATGCCGCTGTGCTGACTCCTCGGCTGCTCCCTTCCCTTAAGGGCAATAGTAGGGTTACCATATTTTGTCCCCCCAAAAGGAGGACACATGCCCCATCCCCTTTCATGCCCATCCTGCCCTGCCCCTGTCACATTTTCCCTTCCCCCCTGTCACACACCCCGTCACTCCCCCTCCCCGTCACCCCCTCCCCTTACCTTACTACTGCCCTGGTGGTCTAGTGACCTGTTCGGGGCAGGAAAGAGCCCCCTCTTTCCTGCCCCGAGTGCTGCCCTGCATGCATCCTTCCTGTTCCTGATCTCAGCGCCGATTCAAAATGTCCACCAAGAGTTGAAGTCTCGTGAGGTCACTTCAACTCTCTGCGGCCATTTTGAATCAGCGCCGAGATTAGGAACAGGAAGGATACATGCAGGGCAGCGCTCCGGGCAGGAAAGAGGGGGCTCTTCATATATAGGACGGCCTGCCCACCAGCCTGCCCGTTTGTCCAGAAATCCGGACAAATGGGCAGATTGGCAAAACCCGCCCAGTTGCCCGGACATGTCCTCAAAAAGAGGACATGTCCGGGTAAATCTGGACATATGGTAACCCTAGGCAATAGCATCTCACGTTCTCCAGTGAACTACAACAGAGAGGCATACACTGCTATCGTTTATCATTTATTCATTTTACTATACTGTCTCAAATTGTAGTTACAAGACAATTGTGGAATCCTGGGTTTGGAATTTAGATTGAAATACTTGCCTTTCTAAATCTGAATTTGGGATGAATTACAATCAAGTACAGTAGGTAGTTCCCTGCTTTAGAGGGTTTACCATCTAAGGGGCCAGTGTAATAAGCTGTGCTATCCTTCAGCACAACAATTTACTCCCAGTTTCTCCCAATACAGTAGAATATTTTAGCATAGAAAAATCTAAAGTAAAATTGTCATGCTAATGGGTGGAACAGCAAAATGAAAAATGCATGCAGAAGGCTGACTCTGTAATTGCTCCTGATATAAAACACCATGCCGAATTTTGGTGCATTACTTTACTCCATTTGTGTTCAGGGCTGAAGTAAAGGGTTAGGTTCCACTAGGAGTGAAATTTAATGTGGAAAAATGTAAAGTGATGCAAATTGGGAAGAATACTCTGAATAATAGTTTACTTGATGCTTAGGAGTCAGCATTCAAAAAAAAGATCTAGGTGTCATTGTAGAGAATACACTGAAATCTTCTGCCCAGTGTGCGGTGGCGGCTAAAAAAAGCAAACAGGATGCTAGGAATTATTAGGGAAGGGATGCAAAATAAGCCCAAGAATATTATAATGCCTCTGTATCACTCCATGGTGCGTCCTCACCTTGAAAATTGATTTCAGTTCTGGTTGTTGTATCTTAAAAAAAGATATAGTGGGATTAGAAAAGGCTCAAAGAAGAGCGACCAAAATGATAAAGGGGATGGAACTCATCTCACAAGAGGTTCTTCAGCTTGGAAAAGAGACAACTGAGGGGGGTTATGATTGAGGTCTATAAAATCCTGAGTGGTGCAGAACGGGTAAAAGTGAATCGATTTCTCATTCTTTCAAAAAGTACAAAGACCAGGGAACACTCAATGAAATTACATGGAAATACTTTAAAAACAAATAGGAGGAAATAATTTTTCACTTACAGAATAGTTAAGCTCTGGAACTCATTGCTGAAGAATGTGGTAACAGTGGTTAGCATATCTGGGTTTTAAAAAAGTTTGACCAAATTCCTTGAAGAAAGGTCCAAAGTCTATTATTGAGATGGACATGGAGGAAGCTACTGCTTGCCCTGGGATTGATAAAATGGAATGTTGCTACTAACTGGATTTCTGCCAGGTACTCGTGATCTGGATTGGCCACTGTTGGAAGTGGGATACTGTGCTAGATGGACCATTGGTCTGACCCAGTACAGCTAATCATATGTTCTTATGAGTAGCCTAATGGTTAGTGCAGTGGCCTAAGTTGATTCCCACTGCAGCTCCTTGTGACTCTAGGCAAGTCACTTAACCCTCTATTGCCCCTGGTTCAAAATAAGTACCTAAATATAATATGTAAACCACATTGATTATAACCACAGAAAGGCAGTATATCAAGAGTCTTCGATCGATCCAAGATGGCCGCAGTCTATTGAGGCGCTGTGAGTCGCGCTTTACTTTTGTTTCCAAAATGCCTAAACGACGAGGGCGAGTAGCAGCCAGAGCCCCGCTAGCTACTCCCTCCTTACCTGGTCCTATTGACCGCTTCGTTCGACCACAGAGTGTTGCTTTTGAAAGCGGGACGTTACCAGCTGGGATGTCCGGCATGTTAGGAGATTCGGTCTCCCCTGGTTTGGAAACCACCCTTAGTCCCACTATGCGGACTCCGCCTCCCCAACCGGTTGCAGCAAGCTCCTTTCTTGTTGACTCGATCGGGTCTCCCAACGAAGATGAGAGGGACCCGGAAGAATATCGAGTGGAGGACTTGCTTTCATCTCAAGTTGGAGAAACGCTACCACCGTGGAATGCGGGGAGAGGTACCGAGGAACAGAGAGAGATCCATGCGACGGCATCTGAGAGGTTTGAAATGCCTAAAGAATTAATTGTTAAACCAAAAGAGGTAACTTTAGACAAACTATGGGATTTGGTTTCTGCCTTGGGACAAACTTTTCTGAAACAGGCAAATGAAATTGCCCCAAAAGTAAACTTATTAGAGAAAGACTTGAGACAGCTGGAGGGAAAAACTAAAGAAATGGACAATAAAGCCGAAAAGGCTGAGCAAAGAATTGCAAAATTGGAAACATTACAACCTTTGATGATAAATGACTTGGCTAATCTTCGAAAAAAAATGGAAACATTTGATAATTATACTAAAAGTCATAACCTAAGATTTGTAAACTTTCCTAAGATACAGACAATACCTCCTCTTGATATGTTAAAGAGATACTTCCGAGATGTCTTGAATGTAACAGACCAGAATTTGCCACCATTTACTTCCGTTTATTATGTCCCAGGAAAAGAACTGAATCAAATTCCTGAAACTCCAATAGATGTATCTCTTTTGCTTGAGACTTTTGATTCTGAATTAGCAACGGCCGCAACTTTGGTTGCTACCGTTGCTTTGCTGCCGGATAAGGGTTGGATCTTCCGTCTTTTCTTTCGTAATAGAGAAAAACCCTTTTTGGGTTACAAGATATTATTATTTCCTGACGTCTCTAAGGAGACAAGGAAACGGAGGAAACAATTTTTGCTCCTTAAGTCTGGAATAGTGCAGTTGGGGGGTACCTTTTTTTTAAGATACCCCTGCAAGTGTATAGTTAGACTTGATGGAAAGAAATATGTGTTTACAGAGCCTACGCATGCATCAGCTCTTATAACTTCGAGAAAAAAGGATAACGCTTAATAAATAAGTAATACACCTCAATGGCACTTGCTTAATCCTGTTAATTTTCAAAATTTAACTAGATTCTCCTTGTATTCCTGAATCTTGGATTCCCAGTTTATGGACTTGAGTAGTAATGATTTCTTTAATAGATTGTTAATCTTTATTGTTATATGGTTTTTTTTACTCTTTATGTTCTTTTCCGACCAAGATGTTTTCTTGAATGTTTGATGAAAATGAATAAATAATAAAAAAAAAAAAAAAAAAAAAAAAGAAAGGCAGTATATCAAATCCCTCCCCCTTTTCCTTTCCAGTAGTGGGATGGCTGGCAAATAAGGGAATCCTGTGAAGGTGCAAGGTGGAGGGAGTACTGGGAAATAGTAATTGGTGCTTGGGGAGGTGGGGATTCCCATAGGGGAATGGTACTTGGAGCCAGGGGATTGTGGAATGCGGAAAAATCACACCAAGAATTAAGAATTAGAGTGGGAGGATACTTGAGCTGGGGGGAGGAAGAGTTGTCTTCTATAATGCTTATAGTGACAGCAGCAGGCAGTAAACAGGTGTGTATGTGTGGTGAGCCAGCTCAAACTCTTCTACAAATTCTAAGCTGTAGTACAGTTTCTCACACTGGGCTCTATCAGTGATGTCACTGATGTGAGGATTTCTGTACTCCTAACCTCAGAGAACACCTGCTATAGGTAAGTTACTTTTTTTTTTTTCTCTGAGGAAGTACAGTGGTGGAAATAAGTATTTGATCCCTTGCTGATTTTGTAAGTTTGCCCACTGACAAAGGCATGAGCAGCCCATAATTGAAGGGTAGGTTATTGGTAACAGTGAGAGATAGCACATCACAAATTAAATCCGGAAAATCACATTGTGGAAAGTATATGAATTTATTTGCATTCTGCAGAGGGAAATAAGTATTTAATCCCTCTGGCAAACAAGACCTAATACTTGGTGGCAAAACCCTTGTTGGCAAGCACAGCGGTCAGACGTCTTCTGTAGTTGATGATGAGGTTTGCACACATGTCAGGAGGAATTTTGGTCCACTCCTCTTTGCAGATCATCTCTAAATCATTAAGAGTTCTGGGCTGTCGCTTGGCAACTCGCAGCTTCAGCTCCCTCCATAAGTTTTCAATGGGATTAAGGTCTGGTGACTGGCTAGGCCACTCCATGACCCTAATGTGCTTCTTCCTGAGCCACTCCTTTGTTGCCTTGGCTGTATGTTTTGGGTCATTGTCGTGCTGGAAGACCCAGCCACGACCCATTTTTAAGGCCCTGGCGGAGGGAAGGAGGTTGTCACTCAGAATTGTACGGTACATGGCCCCATCCATTCTCCCATTGATGCGGTGAAGTAGTCCTGTGCCCTTAGCAGAGAAACACCCCCAAAACATAACATTTCCACCTCCATGCTTGACAGTGGGGACGGTGTTCTTTGGGTCATAGGCAGCATTTCTCTTCCTCCAAACACGGCGAGTTGAGTTCATGCCAAAGAGCTCAATTTTTGTCTCATCTGACCACAGCACCTTCTCCCAATCACTCTCGGCATCATCCAGGTGTTCACTGGCAAACTTCAGACGGGCCGTCACATGTGCCTTCCGGAGCAGGGGGACCTTGCGGGCACTGCAGGATTGCAATCCGTTATGTCGTAATGTGTTACCAATGGTTTTCGTGGTGACAGTGGTCCCAGCTGCCTTGAGATCATTGACAAGTTCCCCCCTTGTAGTTGTAGGCTGATTTCTAACCTTCCTCATGATCAAGGATACCCCACGAGGTGAGATTTTGCGTGGAGCCCCAGATCTTTGTCGATTGACAGTCATTTTGTACTTCTTCCATTTTCTTACTATGGCACCAACAGTTGTCTCCTTCTCGCCCAGCGTCTTACTGATGGTTTTGTAGCCCATTCCAGCCTTGTGCAGGTGTATGATCTTGTCCCTGACATCCTTAGACAGCTCCTTGCTCTTGGCCATTTTGTAGAGGTTAGAGTCTGACTGATTCACTGAGTCTGTGGACAGGTGTCTTTCATACAGGTGACCATTGCCGACAGCTGTCTGTCATGCAGGTAACGAGTTGATTTGGAGCATCTACCTGGTCTGTAGGGGCCAGATCTCTTACTGGTTGGTGGGGGATCAAATACTTATTTCCCTCTGCAGAATGCAAATAAATTCATATACTTTCCACAATGTGATTTTCCGGATTTAATTTGTGATGTGCTATCTCTCACTGTTACCAATAACCTACCCTTCAATTATGGGCTGCTCATGTCTTTGTCAGTGGGCAAACTTACAAAATCAGCAAGGGATCAAATACTTATTTCCACCACTGTAAGTGAATCCTGGTACTGTCTTGGCTGCCCCAGCTGTGATGAGATCTGAATAAATTTGTACTTATTCTGAATCCTGGACACTTCAAATTCACTCAGATGTACTGGGGGCAATTCTATAGCTTAGCACCAAAACGTTGGCACCACAGTGGAGCACCCTTAGCATTAATTCTATTATAGCTTCAGGGGGCGCCTAAGCTATAACAGAACACTGGCACAAAGCTGCATTGGCTCTCTGAAATGTAGGGACATTGGCTCATCCACTTATGACAAGTCAATGGCTAGTGTTCGTTGGCACTATTAATGCAATACACTCAACTTATAGCATTCTATAAGTTGCATACATCGCTTGGCAACACATCCATGACCTCCCTATGCTTCACTCATGTGTATCCCCTTCACAATCATGTACTAAGCAACTTTGGCGTCTACGTTATAAAATAGCACCTAGTACTTACATGCATAACTGCCAATTATTGGTGCCTCTGACACATGTAAGTGCTATTATTCTATAACATATATGCACACTATAGGGGTCACCCTAATTTGGGCATGGATCCCAGATCAGTACCCAAAATAATTAGTTAATGGGCTCCAATGAATTAATTATTGGAGCTAACAAGCACTAATTGGCATTGATTATGATTTGGGCACTGATCTGGCTATGCACTATCCTGTAACAAGGGATGTCTAAATTTTATCGAGTGCAACTCAAAAGGGGGTGTAGCAATAGGAGGGGCATGGGCAGGTCAGGGCATTCCCAATAGATGCGTGCAGTGTTGCAGAATAGTGGGGATCCGTGCCCAATATGTGTGTCAGGATTCACACCAGGTTTCAGCTAGTGTAAGTCCTTGTGCCCAATGAGGAGTGCCAAATTTGGCACTCAATGCTATTCCTGAAGCGCCCTTTATAGAATAGCTTTGAAAGCCAAATTTTCTTGGTGCTGAATTTTCAGTGCCATTTATAGAATCTGGCTCTCGGTGCCTACGATTAGAGACCAGTTTAAAGAATGAGGGGACTAATTTATTTTTTTTTCTTGAATCAGTCGCATTTCTGACCTATATTCAGTAGATAATGCAGTGCTTCAGAAGAATTGGTTTCTTTGTGAGTTGTGGTACCTTCCATTGAAATGGCATAAGGATGATCTGTAGATGTTATGGTACCTGAATTTTGTGATCGTATTCATCCCTTCTTCTCATGCACAGTGTCATTGCTAAATTATTCGGTTGGGTCAGTAAAAGTCAACACTCTCTACAAATAATTCTGGATCCTAGGTCCTATAGCATAGGGGTGTTATTATATATTTTTTAAAATTGGAAGTTTTAAGTGTGCATTTTTTTGTCTATGAATTAGGGTAGACTCAGTCCGACAAGTCAAATATTCCAGTTTTTTATACGTTAGTTTGGTTTCTGTGATGGTGGCAAGTTTTCCATCTCCTTTATAATCCTTGAAGTACTCTTTCTTACATTTCTAAACATATAGACCTAAACACAACTCTGTTATAACCTCATAAACTTCATTTCTTCCTAGGATAATGCCATGTAGCACCATGTAACACTGTTATATGGAAAAATTAAACCACTAAAAGGCTTTACTTTAGTTTGATAAAAATCTATCAAGGATCATTAAATAATAAGCCCCCCAGGTAAGTATGCCAACACTTTGTTCTTTACCATGCATGAGAGAGAATTGCCTCAGGCTACTGTTGGATGTTATATCAGATGGTGAATTCTTTTCAAGACCAAATTAACCAGCACATGCCTGTGGCAAAGTGATCTGGTGAAATAAATGTACATTATTCTATGCCATTTAAAAAAAGCACAAGACAGAGCATACCCTCTGGCTGAAACTACAGTGATTTTCACTATGGGACAAGGGTTCTCAAGTTTGGATTGTCTAATGGCTTATGGTTTATGATTTATTTTTGATTTGTTATACTTCTTCAATTGCTGAAAGCAAGTCAAAACTGTGTACTGTAATAATTCAAAGATAAAAGAAAAAGGAAAAGAAATCCACATATTTAAAGGAAAAGGGTTAGACACAACTGACTCACTCAACCATTGAAAGGGACTATTAAATAAAAACATTCTATATTCCACAGTTGGGATAACCATCTGACTCTTCATTTATCAACAGAAAGCTATAGTAATGAGTTTTCAAAAGATTTTTAAAAGCCTTATAGGATTATTAAGAAAGCAGAGGTAGGGGGTAATTCACTCCAGAGTCTAGGGGGCTAAAAAGTAGAATGCACTATTCATGGTAGATTCCCACTTTTATTTATTTATTGCATTTGCCTGAGAGGGATTAGGAAGGATCAGACAATGATCGCTTAAAGAATGTAAAATCCAAGTAAAGGTTCCCATCCCAAATATGAGAATTGGATACCATGCTCTTGCAGTTTTATTTATTTATTTTTTGTTATGTGCTATATGTAAAAATCAATAAAAAGTTAACGGAATAAAATCCAAGAAGGGGTATAAGGGAGGACAAGAGAGGGAAGATAATCTGAAGTACCTGAGTTAGATGTCTAGCAATTAACCATAGAATCACGTTTAAAATTCTGATTCTTTGCTCATAAAGTGTATCATAGAGGCCACCCATTATATCTTTCTTGGCTATTAATACCTTGCACTCTATCTTGTACACTTAGATCTTCCTCTCAGAATCAACTTATAATACTATCATTAAGGCAGATTATTTTTGACTAGATGAGAACATCTATCTTTAGCATCAATGGACTAACCTTATGGAATGCCTTCCCTGTCTCCCTCTGATTAGAATCATCCTTTCATATATTTAAGGCTCAACTAAAAACATACTTGTTTTGCAATGCATTATGTTTACCGCAACCATAACAATTTTTGTAGATATATTTTTAGGGCACAACTGTTACAGGGAAAGGATGGTGGGTGAACAACCAGCACTCTCACTTTTATGTATTTCCTCTACTGATTGTCAACTTTTCTCTCTTTTTTCTTCATACGATACAGTACAGTCTCGATTATCTGACCTTCGCTAATCTGACCATCCGACAGAGTGCTTGGTGACGTCATCATGTCTATTTTCCAGCATAACACAGAGGGAAGTTTGGCACATGAGACAATTTGTTTCAGACCTGGGACCCTGCTTTTACAGCCCTTGTTTATACATTGTTTGAGCAGTTACCATTGTTTTCTGTATTATCTGACAACCGGTTGGCATCGTTTATGTCAGAAAACCAAGACTTCACTGTATCTAGATTTTATGATGTAAGCTGTTTCTAAGATCTCCCCTTAAGGAGGATATTAAATCATAGGAGCCGACTCTGTGAGTGCTTGATCACCCCCAATATTGAGAAAATTCCTTGTTATGTGTCCAGGGAGGGGGTTTTCCACTGGCCTTAGCACCCCCAATAATTTTGAAAAGTTGGCTCCTATGTATTAAATAATAAAGAAACTTGGATAGTCAAAATTAGTATTTAGAAATGAATCCAGTAGTATATTGGAAGCCAGTGAAGTCACTTAAAGAGTGGTGTGATTTGCTC
The DNA here is from genome assembly GCF_901765095.1 of Microcaecilia unicolor. Taxonomy (NCBI): domain Eukaryota; kingdom Metazoa; phylum Chordata; class Amphibia; order Gymnophiona; family Siphonopidae; genus Microcaecilia; species Microcaecilia unicolor. The sequence goes on from NC_044031.1 coordinate 514,215,768, forward strand.
TTGTCTTTTTGCACGACAAATAAAACTGGCAGCATTGTTTTGGAGAGATTGTGGGTGTTTTAACTCAGATTGGGTGATGCTGGCATAAATTATGAGACCACATAGGCCTTATGATGCTGTAGAGAGAGGGTAGATAGCTACTGCAACAGTGGTGGTCTTTATTGCCTACTAGCAACATTAAGAAGGAAATTCTATAATATAGGTGCTAATATTTGCGCACCCCTTATATGCATAAATGTTTAGAATATGTGAGTATGTGTGTGCCAAAATTCTATTTAAGCACTATTCTGTAAATACATGCTTAACTTACATGGAAGAGCATTTTCAATATGACGTCTAAGTCCAACTTTGGTCGTTGGTCTATGCCATTTTAAAAAAGCTCAAGGCAGAGCTTATCCTCTGGCTGAAACTACAGTGATTTTCACTATGGGACAAGGGTTGTTTGCTCTAAATGTCCCAACTCTGAATAGCGAATATAACTATTTTCAAAAAAGCAAAACATCTATCTTTTTTTTTTTTTTCTGAAAATACCATTTGTAAGAAGGTTTTGTACTCTGTGCCTTTATCTTTTCAGGCCATTTTTGGAAAAAAAAATACAGAAGTGAAAAACGTAGAAAATCAAGCTATTGGGATGTAGGAAAGGCTAGCGTTTTAGTAGACTGGTCCCCCAGACATCCCAGGAGAACAATGGGGCACCCTAGAGGGCACTGCTGTGGACTTCATATAAATGCTCCCAGGTACACATCTCACCTTTGCTCCCTTATCTTGTCTGCTGAGCCCTCCAAAGCCCACCTACTACCTCCAACTGTACACCACTACAATAGCCCTTATGGGTGAAGGGAGCACCTATATGTGGGTACAGTGGATTTCTGATGAGTATTGGAGGGTTCAAAGTTTCCACCACAAGTGCAACAGGTAGGGGGAGGTATGGGCCTGGGTCCATCTGTCTACAGTGCACTGCATCCACTACTACACTACTCCGGGGACCTGCATGCTGCTCTAATGGATCTGGCTATAACATCTGAGGCTATTATCAAGGCTGGTGAGTACTATTTTTATTCACATTTTTTTGGGGTGGGAAGGGGTCATCCCTGAATCCCTGCAGTGGTAATTTGGTCATTTAGGGCAATTTTTGTGTCTTATTCATTAGAAAAACAGGTCAAGACCAAAACATTTTCACCCTAGACATTTTGGTATTGTTCCATCATGGCTGTAAAACATCCAAGTGCTAGGCACACCCTAATTTTGCCTTTGAAATGCTCCCAATATGCCCCCTTGTGATTTGGACACACTGTAGATGAAACGCATAGATAGATGCCTGCAAAACAGGTTTCAAAAATAATGATTTGGACGTTTTGAGAAGAAACCTGTCCAAATGGTGCTTTATGTCACTTTTGGATGTTTTTCTCTTTCAAAATGAGCCCTACAGTGTGTTTTGCAAGTGGAGTGTACACATGGGCAGAGATTGGGCAGAACATGGGCAATACACTAGCATCTGTAACTTATAGAATACTGTAAATTATAAGCTGGCTGGTGTAAGTGCTCACATCTAACTTTTAATTGTGTCTATACCCGGTTAGGCTAGTATTCTATAAAGGAAAATAGGCACCTACATTCCTTTATAGAATATGCTTTTACCAGGTGATGTGTTATAGAATTGCCCTCAAGGGTAATTTTATAAAGAGCTGGCCGATATTCAAAATGATTTAACTGGTCAGAAATGGCCACTGACCAGTTAAATCACTTGGTCAGGCCTATCCGTTAATTTTCAGCAACACTTAAGGGGCCTTTTACGAAGCTGCCCTGAAAAATGGCCTGTGCCAGTGTAGACACGTGTATTGGATGCATGCAGGTCCATTTTTCAGCGCGCCTGCAAAAAAGGCCTTTATTTTGCCAAAAATGGACGTGAGGCAAAATAAAAAGCAGTGTGTGTCCATTTTGGGTCTGAGACCTTTCCGTCACCTATTGACTTAGCGGTAAGGTTTCACGCGTTAGCGGGGTGGTAATCGTCAGTGCGCATACACTGCCAACTACCTCCTGGTTAGCACCACACAGCAGAAGATAGAAATTATTTTCTGCCGCACATTTTGGATGCACCTAGAAATTAGAATTACCACCAGGAGCACACGGTAGCCGGGCGGTAGTTCTAATTTGACGCACATTGTACATGCATAGGTGCCTACGCATCTTAGTAAAAAGGCCCCTTAACTGGTTAGTACCGCTGAATATGACCAGTTAGCATTTAACACAAAGCCAGCTATTTTGGGGGGTGGTCTGGGGGTGGAATCAGCACTTGGCTAGTTAAATGCTAATATTCAGCATTTAACCGGCCAGGGTAACCGCATAAATGAGACTGCAGAAAAGTCAGTCCTATCTTTATACTGAACATGGACGTAACTGGTTATACGGAACTGGATATGGACGGAACCTGGACTGAACATGGACGGAACTGGTAACTGGAAAAACTGGATATTCAACGCTAAAGCCCAGACATGGCCCGGCATTGAATATCTGGGAAAAACACCAGTGGCAGTCAGCAAAATGCTCACTGCTGCTGGCTGAATATTGACACACAAGCTGCCCAGTGTAAGTGTGTTTTCAGGCACCTATTTTAGGTTAGTTTTATAGAGACAAGTAGGTGCCTACTTGTCTTTATAAAATTCAGGTGTAAGAAATTGCGCTTATGAATGGGGTATGGGATGTGTGAAAGTGAGTGTGGATTAGAGAATAATATAAAATCGCTTAGTGGATTATGAGATTTCCATATAAACCCTGTGATCAGAGTCTACCAGGGTGTGCTTGGCTTTGACTGGATTTGATATTTTGAACTTCTTGTATTATTGTTTGGAGATCACAATACCTTGGTTGATTGTAATTGTATTTTTTCCTTTTGGTGTGGAAGTTTGACTTAATATTTGAGTTGTACTTATAACTCCTGAGTCTTCAAATAAATTTATAAAGATTGACTGGACAACACATAGAGGCTCCTATATCTGCAATTGGTATGATTTTATGTGTAGAATTTACTTATGAGTGCCCATTTCTTTCTGTTTAGGAAAGAAGCTCCCTCAATTTGGCTTGTAAACTTTTTCCATAACCATAATATATGTGAATAAATAATTAAAACATCTCACTTGATCTTGCTGAAATTGGCCTTGAGATAATATTGCATGCTAGCAGATGCAGAGCTCCAAGGGAATAAGACTTTAGGCTTATGGAACTGATGAAGAAACAATTATTTAAAGAAGCATGTCATTATTGTTTAATTTGTTCATTACGTCTCTTTTATACCCTGTCTTTCTACATTAGCACTCAAGATAGCTTGCAGTGCAATGGGACTTGGCAATACCCAGAGTACCTGAATGTAACTCACCTTGAGGTACTATTGAAAAAGGTGTAAGGAAAATCCAAATAAATACATAAATAAATATTGTGCCTCTGGTTTGGAATTGTTTTGTGCACAATGTTTTGTCTCTGCTAATTTTGGGAATTTTTTTTGTTAGGTTTATTAACCAGCTTTATGGAGAGACTCAGCCAAGGCATTGTACAACAGATGACTTATGTGGCAGTTTGCTTTGGGCTACTTAGAAGAACAGAATATAACAACTTGTAAAAAATAAATGATGATTATACAGCTAATTATATAAGGGACCCTATTACTAAGCTGCCGTAAAGGGGACCCTGTGCTAGTGGTGGCAGCCATTTTTGCCCCATACTGAGGCCCTTTTTGCTGCAGTGGGTAAAAAGGCCGAAACAAAATGGCCATGTGGTAAGATTGCACTTACCACATGGCCATGGGGGGGGGGGGAGGTTAAAGCTCCCATGCTAACCCAGTGGTATCCGGGTTAGTGCACGGTGCTACCCGATGACCACCGGGTAACTGCAGCGGTAAATTAGAGACCTATTTTCCCTAGCTCTGGAAATGGTGCAGATTGGGGGTGAAGCTACCATTGGCGCCCGCGTTGGGCTAGCAGTAGTTCTAGACTGCCGGGGCGGTAAGCCCATGGTGGGCTTACCTCTGCTTTGTAAAAAGGCCCCTAAATAATGGTTGTACTATCATCAATATTTATATTCTGGCAGGAGCAGCAAAGTCATTAAGGGGTCCTTTTACGAAGCTGTGGCAAAAGGGGGCCTGTACTGGTATTGGCGTGTGTTTTTGATATGCACCAAGGCCCCCTTTTACCGCAGTGGGTAAAAGGCAGGTTTCACTTTTCTTAAAGAAATGGTCATGTGGCAAGTGAACCACTTGCCGTGGGGCCATTTCGTGGGGGGGGGGGGGGGGAGCACTTGCTAACGCAGCAGTAACTGGGCAGCGCATGGCACTGCCCAATTACCGCTGGGTACACACTGGTGCTACAAAAATTGAAATATTATTGCAGTGCCGGAAATGGCGCATGCTGAGGGAGGGAACAACTACCAGACTGCTGTGGTAGCCCAGCGGTACTTCCCTTTTAGCGAGTGGTAAGCCCGTTTGGGGCTTACCGCCACTTCGTAAAAGGACCCCTAAATTTGTTTGCCTGTATAAATGCCACATATGTTTTTCTTGACCTGATAAAGGTTCTTTTGCCAGGACTAAAACTGGTAGGATGTAGCATGTGTTTAGTTTAATAACATACATGACTTGATTATACTTTATGTAGGAGTCCTTGTTCACTGACTTATTTTCATTAGCCTAAACAGAGAATAATGATTTATTTATTTATTTATTGTCACATTTGTACCCCACATTTTCCCACCTATTTGCAGGCTCAATGTGGCTTACATAATACCGTAAAGGCATTCGCCAGTCGGTTAATAACAAATACAAGGTTGTATTGTGGTCAGATGAGGTAGGTGTGTGTCAGACACCATGAAGGTAGAAAGGAATCAGGATTGTATATTAGTCAGTACGATCATTGGTTGTGCTGTGTTGCTGGATGTGGGGATTTACGTTGGATCAGTGGCGTATGCCTTTTTGAAGAGGTTGGTTTTTAGTGATTTTCTGAAGTTTAGATGGTTATGGATTGCTCTTACAGCTTTTGGGAGTCCATTCCACAGTTGTGCACTTACGTAGGAGAAGCTGGATGCGTAAGTTGTTTTGTATTTAAGTCCTTTGCAATTTGGGTAGTGTAAGTATAATGATGATATTGCTCAGTGCTCATTAAGCATGTTGTAACACTTATCAATGAAATATCAAACCAATTCAAAGAGGAAAGAAGAGACTGTCACAATGTATTCACAATCACTCTTCTTAAACTGATAATTTCTTATTGCTCAAAATTAATCAAAAGCTATTGCACAGCAGCAAAGTAGAGTTCCAATCATAGGCATAGAAGAACCCTTCTTTTTAAATCATTTATCTTACTGCTGTATTGAGGTGTCATTTTACTAAGCTGCATAAGCATCTACGCGCTCCCAACATGTGCCAAAATGGAGTTACAGCCTGACTACTGCATGAGTCTTGCAATAATTTCATTTTTGGCGCGCTTCCGATACACGCATCTGAAAAATATATTTTTTATTTTCGTGTGCGCATAACGGAGATGCACCAAGTGGCATTTGGCGCATGTAGGTTAACATGTGGGTCTTTACTGCTAGGTCAATGGCTGGCGGTAAGGTCTCAGACCCAAAATGGACATGTGGTAATTTTCATTTTGCTGCATGTCCATTTTCAGCTAAAATAAAAAAAGGCATTTTTTTTACAGGCGTGCTAAAAAAAATGGATCGGCGCGCACCCAAAATCTGCACCTACACTACCGCAAGCCATTTTTCAGTACGCCTATGTAAAAGGACCCATAACTTGCTGGTGAACCATTATTAAATTGACTAAACAAAAGAAAAAGACTTTGGTATTTCAAAAGAGTGCTTCTTAATTTGTGCTGTAAATCACACCTTTGAGTGTGATTTATCAGCAAGTTAAACATAACAGTAAGATTTAGGGCCCTGTTTACTAAGCAGCATTATAGGCACGTTAATGTTTTTAATATGTATTAACCATGTACATGCCTACAATATCCCTATAGGCGCCTACATGGTTAGCGCGTGCACTAAGTTTAGGCGCACTAAAAACACTAACACACCTTCGTAAGCAGGACCCTTAATGTTTTACAAACAAGGGTATTTTACGCCTATGATTGGAACCACCCTATAAATCCAGTCACTATATACATGAAATGAACGTGACGGTTGGGTTCTGAGGCTTTTTCGCCTTTGTGTTAATCGTACTTTGCTGCTGTACAATAGCTTTTGATTAATTTTGAGTAATAAGAAATAGTCAGCTCTAAGAAGAGTGATTGAGGATACATTTATGACTGTGTCACAAGATAAATTTTTATTATGTAGGAACAATGAGAATGAAAGGTGAAATTTCTTGTCCTTGATTCTTGCTAGACAAGTATAGACAAGTGAATTATGATCCTTTCCTACCAGCAGATGGAGGCAGAGAATCTAAATTATTTCAGCGACATCACCAGTATATGGACTGGTGCACTTTGGAATTCTCCAATTGCAACTGCCAAAACAGAATTAGGTCCCAACACTGCACAGCAAGCAAGCCCCATCTAACCAGTGCAGCATAATTTTCAATTCTCTCCCAATTCCATATGAAAACTAAGAGACCAGAAGTAAAAGGGTCAAAAAGGGAGAGGTAGACATACCCAAAAGGACCTTCCCATGCTGAAGTCTTCCAGGGTGTGTCCTAAGGAAAGGAAATTAATAGGTATGACTAAATTTCACCTTCCTTATCATCCATATTAGACCCTTTGGGGAGGCTTCTCTGACATGGTATCAGTCACCCCTGGCATCAGGCCATCACAGGAGCTGGCAGCAGAACCAAGGTGCTACATCCTACAAGCTGTACAGTGTTGGTTGGCAGGAAGAGGAACATATGCATACATAACCAACACTGCGCCCTCCATCTTCACCCTGAAACTGGCAGCCACCAGCACTCACCAAAGTCCTCCTGGGGCCATCCACTGAACCCTTTACTGATTCTGCTCTGATGTACTTTTCTGTTCCGTCATGTATATCAATCTATCTATCTAAATATTTTTAAGTAAATTTACTCCCCTAAACAACAGGTGAATAAATCCTGTGTCAAAAGGCAGGGCATACCTCTTACTTAAAAAAAAAAAAAGCCCTAGCTGCAGGAGAGCCAAGAAGGAGAGGCAAGGGGAGGGGGGATGGGGACCCTGAACCCCTTGGCTGGCAAAGGCCCTACAGGATCTGAACAAGACATAGCACCACCAAGCTCAAGTCCAGGGGCTAGAGCTTGGGGCAGTGGAGGACTATGTATTGACTAGTTCCAAATTTAAAACATTTTTTTTTCTATAGTTGACTGTACAAATGGGGAAAAGTTAACACCTTAATCTGTATTGTAGCTTAACCCCTATTTGCCTAAGAGAATTGAGGGGTACATACTGGATAGATGATGCAGGCAGATTTCCCTATGCTCAATAAATTTCTTTATGAATGGGGAGAAAGAAATGTCTTTGAGGGCCTAGTCTTCTAAGGTTGGTCTGGCAGAAGTCTTAGTTTAACATGGTGATTTGGGGGTTGTTAAAACTGGTTAACTTTGTGTGAGTGGAAAAATCAATACAGGCAGCATGTATTTTTGTGAAACTTAGGAAGATGTTGAGTTCGCAACCCCAAATCAAATTTTGAGAAGAAAAGTATGAAGTGAATATATAAATATGGAATGAATATATATACAAAATGGAATGAATATATATATAACTATGGAATGAACATATAAACAAAAAATTGTTTAAAAAAAAAGTTACAAAAAAGTTAAGAACAAATAAGAATAATATCATATGGACCGATGATGAAATAGGTGTGTCACCTACTTCCTAAAAAACTTGAGAGACGTAGAGGGGCATTTTTGAAAGGACAACCAAGTTTAAATTTGGATGTTCTCACGAAGACGTCCAAAATTGGGCAGGTATAATCAAAAGATAGCATAAACGTCCTTAGACTTTCGAAAATCGCAGTGCAAAACGACTAAATCAGAGACGTCCAAAGTAATGTAAAAAGGATGGCTTTCTCGCAGAACCACCGAAGGACGTCCACCAACTACAAACATTCACTGTACTTGCGTGACATCCAGGTACTGGAAATGTAAGGAATGTTAATATATTATATTCTATATATGAAGACGTTTGCATACTTGATAATCATCCATATATGGCCCCGCATGTGTGAAGACGATCCATATAAGGCGCCGCACGTGTGCAGATGGGCCATGTATGTGATGGACGCCCATGAACGTGATGGATGTCCACATGCTGACCGGCCATATATGGGCTGGACGTCCATATATGGAGTTGTGTATGTAACGACGTCCATATGCGTTGGACATCCATATATGGCGATGCACGTTTTACAACGTTTATTCACTGAGAAACATGGCTCTGAGACGGGAACCTAATTATAGTGTGGCTGAAAGCCTTGCTCTCGTCCAGCTTTGCCTGAGGCATAGACGATGCCTCTTCATGCACCACCATCATCTGCCCCCAAGGACTGTCTGCATTAGAGCGTGGACTCTAATAAGGGACAGGTTGGAAAGATAACTGTTTGGGAATGCCCCCTCCCCCCAGCACTGGGCATGGGCTATCAGGTCCCCCTCTTGTAGCACCACATATAAGAGCTCCCTCAGCAATGTAAGCACTAACTGTAGTCTGCATGCAAGTATAATCAGTGATATGTGCACATGCCCATTCATTAATATAATCAATGTACTAGAAAGGAAAACCATTCCCTCATCCCTACAATACTGCACAGAAATGGTACTCTCTGTCCTCATGTCCACCTCAATGACATCACCTGTACCAACGTAATGTTTCCCCCCCCCCCCCATCAGTGTTGTGTGTCTCTCCAATTTGGCTTCCAAAAGGAATTTGTGTTGTGAAGGCAAGAAGGGCCATCCCCTGACTCCTGGTGTACAAACTGGTATCTTGCAGAAGATTCGGGCTACGTAGGGACCTGGAATCCCTAAGGTGGAGATTCCGCCAAAAACGGAGGGAGAGCCCTGAAATGTTAAGAAACGTGCGACAGTGCCTCAGGGCTCGACTAAGTATTCTAAACAGGGCACCTGTAGTCATTTGTAAATGTATTTATTTAATAATGCAAATGTCATGTACAATATCAGTTTCCATGTGGCTAATAGGCAACTAGTAAGTCATAACACCTCTGTCCCAGATCAAGGCTTGAGGTTGCAGCTACTCTCTCATGAGTGTGGCTGCAACTTCCAACTAACCTCCTCTGAGATGAATGAGATGACATGCAAAGGAATGGCTGACATTGCAACAGGTATGGCAGGGAAGGGTGCCTCACTTCTGTATCCCCCTTTCTGGGTTGAACACTGTTTCATGGTATTCCTGCCTGAGGTCCTGCTCTTAGTGGATGTCATAGCTTGATTTTAAAGTAATGTAAAGAAATAGTGCTTCCACCCCCTGTCCCCCCCCCCCCCCCCAAAAAAAGCTGGTCATCCAACCATAGTCACAACTCAACATGCTGTTGAGGAATGAGTGTGCCCTGCCAACACATCCTGTGTACTCCTTGTCAGACCAGCTTCCAGGGTTCCCTGTCATGTCATCTCATGCATCTCACACCCCAGGAGTATACCCCAGGGCTTACCACTGACCACACCTTTCCCCATCCCTGCCTCATGCCAGCCAGCTTCTGCACTATGCAAGCCATGTTGGATGCGCTGATCTCAAGGATAATCCTTTTACTTACACAGGGCAGCAGTGGCAGAAGGAGGAGGCTGAGGAGCAGGAGGAGGAGGCTGAGGCTGAGGTACAGGAGCAGGAGGCTGAGGTGCAGGAGCAGGAGGATGAGGAGGCCAAGGAGGAAGCGGAAGAGAGGACCATCCCCAATGAGGAGGTCCTCATTGAAGGTGGGGAATGGGAGGTGCCACATGGGCCCGACGATTGAGCATATATGCCTCCTCTGGAGGGGGAGGAGGAGCAGGAGCAGCACCCACCACCACCACCAGCACCATCACCACCACCAGTTCCAGCACCACCAGCAGCACCACCACCAGTGGACAACAGTGCTGCAACTCCTGCAGCAATTGGTTGCTGTACAAAACCAGTTGCTGCTGGAGGTGGCAGCACTGCGGCACCCAGTATAGCAGCGACTGCAGAGAAAGGGCCATCTCCTGCTGCTGCTAATAGAGCTCACAAGAAGGGCCATGGAGGGAAGGGAGAACCCTCAATGAGCAAAATTAAAATAAGTTTAACTTTTTTTTTTACCATACCAGGGTCTGTGTCTCTACTTTGTGCACTACATATGTTGTATTATCAAATGCTGGGGTTGATGTGAGAGGAGGCAGCAATCTAGGTTGCATGACAGATCAACTGTGACACAGAAACTTAGGGACATATACGTGTCATAAGTGTGGCCATGTGGAAGGCCACCTGTTCCTTCTAAGCTGCATGGCTGTATGGTAAGGGGGGGGGGGGGTGGAGGCTGGATGGGCATTTCTGTCTAAGTAATAGGTATGTTGTCTAGCACTAGCGATCTGCAAAGTACAAACTTGCAGATAAGCATAGGCAGTGCCTAGACTATTGTTTGCTCTCTGTTTCACAGACAACCTTACCCACAACCAAACAACATTGGTGAGGGCAAGGAAACAGCTACAAACAGCTGGGTTATCTTTTCACAGTGAATACATCAGCAATGGCAATGGTATATACTGTTGAGGAGAAAAGGGGAAACAACAGTGAAAGCAATAGATGGATATTTACTTCATCAGAATTGCAATATAATACATCAGGTACAGAAGAGCACAGGCTAGGGGAATTATATAGGCACCACGCTGTAGCCACCTGCAGGTAATTTAGAATAGGAACTGTAACGAGAACCCCTCTCCCTCACCATGACTTAAGGGCTGAAGCCCATGGTAGGCATGCACCTGTGGCCACCTTGAAAATGGTTTGCAGGATAGAATTTAGAAAGGAGAGAGAAGGAGAGCAACCTTCCTGAGGGCAGGGGCAACCTTCATCACAGAGAACTGGTGGCAGGAAGTAAGCAGGCTACCTAACCCAGGGCAAGAGGACCCTAAAATTAATGCCATGCCTGGTTAGTGAGAAAAGGGGAAATAACTGGTTTCCGGTCCTCACCAGGGAAAATGCTGTTGTGAGAAAGGTACTGACCTACCTGAAGAGAGAGAAGGAGTCAGGGTCAGCCATGTGAAAGGTGCAGATATTGTTTCTGAGCAGTCCTAACCAGTGGCTAGGAGAAAGAACTAGTATCCAGTCCTCACTGGGGAAATGTTAATGACCTGCCTGAAGAGAGAGAGAAAGAGAGAGAGAGAGAGAGAGAGAGAGAGGGGGGGGGGGGGGGGGGGGGGTCAGAGTCAGCCATGTGAAGGGTGCAGAGACAGTTATTGAGCAGTCCAAGCCTATGGCTGGGATCAGATGGGGAATTAACCTGGTCACAGAGAGGTTCATTAAAGGGGCACAACTGTAGGCTGTGTCCTGAAAATGCTGGCTCAAACACATGAGAAACTTATGAACTGCTATGGACTTAAAATGCCAGGTGGGCTATGGAAGAAAAGAGAAACCCTGTACAGTTTTTACATGAACTCTTTTGGGTTTATTTTTCCTTTGAATCCTGAAGCACGTCAGTAGGACTTGTGCTGTGTTTTGGAGACTGAACTTTGCTAATGGAATCTAATTCTTTGTGCTGAATAAAAGCTCCTTATGTTCTGGAACCTGGTTGCTGTGTGAGTATCTGAGCTGGAGAGTTGAAAAGCCTGGACTGGATCTGGATCAGGAGGATTTTTCTTGACCTCTTCCAAGGAAAGTGTAAGATGGAACAGACCTGGTGATACAGACCATGACATGCCCTGGTGGGACATTTCAGTATTCTTTGGAAGAAAGGTGGGAGAGGAGAGAAATGACAGAGACATTTAAATATGTCTTTGGAATAAATGCACAGGAGATTAGTTTTTTTCAGCTGAAAGGAAGCTCTGGAATAAGGGGACATAAGATGAAGGTAAAAGGGGATAGATTAAGGAGAAATCTGAGGAAACATTTCTTTATGGAAAGGGTGGGGGATGTGTGAAATGGCTTCACGATGGAAATGGTGGAGTTGAAGACTGTATGTGAATTCAGAAAGTGTGGAACAAGAACATCGGATCTCTGAGAGGAAAATATAGCAGATGGTAATGGATGGGCATACTGGATAGGTATCAAGGCCTTTATCTACCATCATTTTCTATGTTTCTATGACTATCACAGTCTTTCTGAAGCATGGTAGAATACAAAATGAGGATTGAACACTGGAAGCCTGATTTTGCATAGTGTCATCTAAACAGGAATTGAGTCATCTAGGTTCGGAGGATCACAATTCCATGAGTATTTTACAAAGGTTCAGCTGAATACCGATCCATTGTAAAATAGGTATTAGGACACTGGAAAACACATGTACATGTGCCAACACAGCAAGCAGCAACAGCTATTTTAGAAAGAAATCTGTTGAAAAAAAGAGGGACATCACATGGGGGTTTGCACATATAAGTGCTGACTTTGCAACCTACATCTTTATTTGCCAGCTCTTACAAGTGCAAATCCCAGATTTCACTAAACTATATGAACAGGGGGAGCCAATTAGGGAGCTAAGGGGACCTTTTACCAAGCTGCGGTAAAAAGGGTCCTGTGGTAGCGGCAGCAGCTGTTCTTTGCCACACGCTGAGGCCCTTTTTACCACAGCGCGTACAAAGGCTGCAAAAATACATGGCCATGCGGTAAGATTGCTCTTAACGATGCAAAAACAGAAGAAACAAGTCTTCACAGAAATACAAATAAAAAACAAAACGGTGAAGATGATTTAAAGTAAATGGACGACGCTCCAGATAAAAATCCAATATTTATTGATTAATGAACAAGACTCGACACAGTTGTGTTTCGGCCCACAGGGAGTCTTTTGTGATCAGAGAAATTAATTCTTGCATTCGTCATACAATTGTTGATCTTGTAGTGGAGCTGCAACGTTTCTTACATCAGAATGAAATAGTGCTCTTGAAGGCTTTCTAATCTCGAGTATAGACACGGATCGAAACGTGGCCATACGGGAGGGGGAGCACTTACCACCACCCATTGAAGTGGCGATAAGGGCTACTGAATTAACCCGGCAGTAACCAGGTAGCGTATGGTGCTGCTCGATTACCGCCAGGTAACCGGCGTGCAGAAAAATGGATCCCTATTTTCCCCAGCGCAGGAAATGGTGCACCAGGGCACCCACTACTGCCGGCACCCACGGTGGGCTGGCGGTAGTTCCTAATTGGCATGCGGTAATCCCACGTTGGCCTTACCGCCATTTTGTAAAAGGACCCCTATGTGAAAGAGCTCTTTTAAAAATATATATTTTATTTTTGAAAGGGTGGTAGACACCACAGAGATAAGCACAATTGCGGCCTCAGTCACTGGTGGAGACCCCAGGTCCAAATGAACAAATGCTGATGGAGAAAATTTTAATGTATATATGTGCATTTCCATTGTACAATACATTGCATTTTGTTTTTTTGGACTGCCAAAACTGGGTTCTCCCTTTAAAAGTGTGCATCCCGGGGCTTCTACATTTACAAATGGCGGCATTGCAAAAATCAACCCTTATATATTTGCATATGTAAACACTTCCAGTTATATATATAAGGTGCATAGTCCTTCTAAAATGAACTCTTGGATCTCAGTTTTGTTTAGTAATGCTTCTACTGTGAAATCCAAAATAATGTTTTTTAGTTTCCTCCTCTCAACAGGAGAAATGATATAATCTTAGATGTATGGCAATCCTCCTATTATGCTTCATTTGTAGCAAATAGGCAAATAACTGACAGATTCAGCTTTGAAATACATAGCTTTATCTGGTCCTGATTTAATTTGTGCCTTAAAATATTTAACTTCTGTTCTCTTCATTTTTGTATCCTCTGAATGGCTGCCGGCCAGCACATTTCTTTAAAAACTCTATTTTTAAAATGTACTAAGGAGCCTTGCATGGTGTTGTAATGTTTAGTTGGATGAATGTTTTCCATAAGAACAGAAAGGGATAATGTCCTTTGTGGCTAAGGCCAAGCAAGTGCCCAAGGCCAACTGAAATCAGTATTTGTGCAGTGAGGCAGCAGTAGATGGCAGCATACCAGCATGGAACTTTTATTTGAAAAACAAAGCCTGCACACAAAGGAAACTGATCCTTCGGTGAGGTCACATGCCATTTCAGGGAAACCAGATAGCTTTAGCCTACTAGGAGTCCATTTAACATTATCTCCAAGCTATTATCTCATCTCTATATTTTATCTGACAGGTTTTCTAACTCAGCATTTTATATATGCACTAGGCTCTCCTAAAGGTCAAGCATAGCTACAAGACCGCGTCCTTAGCTTGTTTCATGGTTTAGAAGTTTGAATCGTATCAGCTTTATAGTTAGAGATGGATTGTCTGATTGGGGCTTGCAGTGACCCCTCGACAGTGAACTTGGTAGGAGTTAATATTTTTTCTGTACACCTTAATAGTCACTGTGACTGAGTTTTTGCCAGATCAGTGGGAAGATAAAAATAACCGTCCTTTCCTTCCTTCTTTTTCAATGCAGTCTATTTTATATTTTTCAAAGCCAGTTAAAGTCTTTATTATATTTATTTGTTTGTTTATGCATTTTATATTCCATCTATCGCTAAATGGATTATAAAATCATCATACAAAATCAGTATACGTAAAACAGAAGGACAAAATCTTAACATAAAGGCCCAGATGCACTAAATGTTTTTCATCGTTAAATGAGCCCTTAAGGAAGAATTTCCTATCCTTTCCATGCACTAAAGCCTATTTCTCGACGGTAGTAGCAGCTAACGAAACTGGAATGCAAATGAGAAACTACCATTGAAATGTAGACAATTCGGAATGCACTAACCATACCGACGATAGGAACGATTCACTTACCACCAGAAATTTAACGTCAGCTCAGACCTGTCGTTAAAGCCTGAGCTGTCATCTCCCCACTGCCCCCTGCACGATGAAAAACCAAATTGCTGGCATGTTTTAAAAGAAAAATGGCTCCCTGCTTCCCTGTGCCTAAAATAAAAAAGGAAACTAAATTAAAAAAGGATCGGGAGGGGGCAAGGCGCTCATCAGCAGCGTCCTGTATGGACGGCCTGGCCTTGCCTTGCTTGCCCCCCCTTCCCCCCCCGAAGTCCCCGCTGCTCCCCGCTGCTCCGTTTGTGAAATAAAAGCTTTTAAAAATGAAACCTTTGCAGTTGCTGGGCTCCCCCTCCCTTCCTGTGTCTCTCTTCTTTAGTCGGCAATGCTCCGCCTCCTGCCCTCCTCCACCTCCGTGCCCCGCCCCCCCGAATTCGTCCCCGCTGCTCCCCCCCCCCACCGGACCCCCCCTTCACCACAATGGCCGGTGCAGCGCCTCTCACCTATGTTTGAAGGCGCTGCACAGGATGGATCAGCTATTCTTTAGCTCTTCTGTCTCCTCCGATGTCTCCTTTTTCTTCCTGTGTCCGCCCTCCTCTGACGTCAGTGGCAGAGGGGATTCTTGCATTCGTGGCCCAGGATTTTCCCCAAATCATTCTCCTCCTCCCCTGTTCTACAATATGGCATTATTTTCAAACTTTCCATATTATGACAAAGTCATGCTACTTTTGTTCCTGCCCTCTTTACAGCCATTTTCAAAGAGAAATTACTTATGTACTTTCACTTTGAAACTATCTGCAAATATTTTTCCATGTAAAATAGCTTGTGTGTGGCACTGAGAATTCACTGTTTATATGCCTGAATTTCTTCCCTCAGAGTCGGGGCGTAGCAACGGGTGGGCCTGGACGGGCCCAGGCCCAGCCACTTTTGCTCCAGGCCCGCCCAGCCTCTTCTGCCCGCTCTCCCCGTCCGCGTGGTCTGCTCACTTTTACTGCCCTGAAGCGCTGTTCTCCCTCCAGCACCGATGATTCCCATAGCCAGCTTTCTGCTAGCGCGTGTCGTCGGGGCATCTTCTCAGGCACGTCCCACCTACTCTGCAACTTCCTGCGTCCCACCTTTGCGGAAAACAGGAAGTTGCAGAGTAGGCGGGACGCGCCTGAGAAGAGGCTCCGATGACGCGCGTTGGCAGAAGGCTGGCTATGGGAATCGCTGGTGCTGGAGGGAGAACGGCGCTTCAGGTCAGTAAAAATGACCAGAACTGACTGTGCAGGGGGCTGTGGTGGTGGGGGGTAGCGGATGGAGAGGAAATGCGGCGGCGGCGGGCGGATGGAGAGGAAATGCGGTGGCGGCGGGTGGTGGTAGCGGGTGGAGAGGAAATGCGAGGCCTGTGCCCACCCAGTCCACCTCCAGGCCCATCTAACATAGTAACATAGTAGATGACGGCAGAAAAAGACCTGCACGGTCCATCCAGTCTGCCCAACAAGATAAACTCACATGTGCTACTTTTTGTGTATACCTTACCTTGATTTGTACCTGTCCTTTTCCGGGCACAGATCGTATAAGTCTGGCCAGCACTATCCCCGCCTCCCAACCACCAGCCCCGCCTCCCACCACCGGTTCTGGCACAGACCGTATAAGTCTGCCCAGCACTATCCCCGCCTCCAAACCACCAGTCCCGCCTCCCACCACCGGCTCTGGCACAGACTGTATAAGTCTGCACAGCACCATTTCCGTCTCCCGCCACCGGCTTTGCCACCCAATCTCGTCTAAGCTCCTTAGGATCCATTCCTTCTGAGCAGGATTCCTTTATGTTTATCCCACGCATGTTTGAATTCCGTTACCGTTTTTGTTCCCACCACCTCCCGTGGGAGGGCATTCCAAGCATCCACTACTCTCTCCGTGAAAAAATACTTCCTGACATTTTTCTTGAGTCTGTCCCCCTTCAATCAGTCTCTTAAGTGCACATGTATTGTACAGTTAATTGATCTTTCTACTAGGGCTGTACCAAATATTTGTATTTGATTCAGCCCCGAATAGTGCCACTGATACATTATAAGGGAGATTCTATATATGGTACCTAAAGAAAAAAAAATTGGTGTGGATACCAGGCCCATTTAAAAATTAAACTCTGGCTACGCTACTGCCTCAGACTCCTCCCAATGCAGCTAAAAGTTCTAACAACTAAAATATTAGCTGCATTGAGAGGGGCAATTTTCAGATCTACTGGGGTATATCACTGTCTATCCACAACAATGGCTTTAAAATATGTGTCTCTTTGCTGAAGCTCTTTTCAATAAATAAAAATGAAAGAAATACCTTTCCAAACAGGGTCATTTCTTCCTCTTTCTCTTTCTCCCTGATATAAAACAGAAATAAATGAGAAACTAATGAAAACATCTGTAGTTGTCATCAGTTATCGCAAATTAAAAATTTAGAATCTTCTCTCTTATTACTCACCAAGGGAAAAGAATGAGCAAGCAAAGAGGTTTCCAAGTAATTATCTCTGGTTAATGAAGTGACAGGGAAACACGGGTCAGGGATAGAGCTTCTTGGATGAGTGAGTCGGAGTTATTTAAACCTGTTCTGTGGCAGTGTACTTGGGTGAGAAGCAAATGTACACTACTGGGCTGCATATGTGCATTACAAAGGTCTTCAAGACATGGACTTTCTTCTGGATAATATGGTTTCGCTTACTGAATCTGGATTTCCAAGTGATTTCAGGCTTTTCTCTAATGTGGCAGATGAGCTACTGAGAACATATTGAATTTTATTTCCATACAGCTGCACCCGGAATTGGTCCGAGGGAAGTCTCAGGGGCCCTTTTACTAAGCCATGTAGGCACCTACGCGCGCCCAATGCATGCCAATTTGGAACTACTGCCTGGCTACCATATGGCCTGAGCGGTAATTTCATTTTGTCCGCAACACCCAGTAGGTGTGCCGGAAATTTTCCAGCGTGTGGCACTAACGGGGCGGTAATTGGCATTGTACGCGTGCTGATGATTACTGCCTGGTTAACACGTGAGGTCCTACCACTAAGTCAATGGGCGATGGTAAGGTCTCAGGCCCAAAATAGACGTGCGCCAATTTTCATTTTGACGCACGTCCATTTTTGGCCAAAAAAAAGAGGCCTTTTCAGGTGCACTGAAAAATGAACCTGTGCCTTTGTATCGCACCATGGTGCGACCGCACCTCGAATATTGTGTTCAATTCTGGTCACCCCATCTCAAAATAGATATAGTGGAATTAGAAAAGGTGCACAGAAGGGCGACGAAAATGATAAAGGGGATGGGACATAGTAACATAGTAGATGACGGCAGAAAAAGACCTGCACGGTCCATCCAGTCTGCCCAACAAGATAAACTCACATGTGCTACTTTTTGTGTATACCTTACCTTGATTTGTACCTGTCCTTTTCAGGGCACAGACCATATAAGTCTGCCCAGCACTATTCCCACCTCCCAACCACCAGTCCCGCCTCCCACCACCGGCTCTGGCACAGACCGTATAAGTCTGCCCAGCACCATCCCCGCCCCCGCCATCGGCTCTGCCATCCAATCTCGGCTAAGCTCCTTAGGATCCATTCCTTTCCTCATAAGGACGACTTCCCTATGAGGAAAGGCTTAAGCGGCTAGGGCTCTTCAGCTTGGAGAAAAGGCGGCTGAGGGGAGATATGATAGAGGTCTATAAAATAATGAGTGGAGTGGAACGGGTAGATGTGAAGCGTCTGTTTACGGCTTCCAAAAATACTAGGACTAGGGGGCATGCGATGAAGCTACAATGTAGTAAATTTAAAACGTATCGGAGAAAATATTTCTTCACTCAACGTGGAGTGGAGGAGTAGCCTAGTGGTTAGTGCAGTGGACTTTGATCCTGGGAAACTGAGTTCAATTCCTGCTGCAGCTCCTTGTGACTCTGGGCAAGTCACTTAACCCTCCATTGCCCCTGGTACAAAATAAGTACCTGAATATATGTAAACCACTTTGAATGTAGTTGCAAAAACCTCAGAAAGGCAGTATATCAAGTCCCATTTCCCTTTCCCTTCCCCCTAATTAATGTCTGGAACTCATTGCCAGAGAATGTGGTTAGCTTAGCAGAGTTTAAAAAAGGTTTGGACAGCTTCCTAAAGAAAAAGTTCATAGACCATTATTAAATGGACTTGGGAGAATGCACTATTTCTGGGATTAGCAGTATAGAATGTTTTGTACTTTTTTGGGATCTTGCCAGGTATTTGTGACCTGGATTGGCCACTGTTGGAAACAGGATGCTGGGCTTGATGGACCTTTGGTCTTTCCCAGTATGGCAATACTTAAGTACTTACAGTGGTGGAAATAAGTATTTGATCCCTTGCTGATTTTGTAAGTTTGCCCACTGACAAAGACATGAGCAGCCCATAATTGAAGGGTAGGTTATTGGTAACAGTGAGAGATAGCACATCACAAATTAAATCCGGAAAATCACATTGTGGAAAGTATATGAATTTATTTGCATTCTGCAGAGGGAAATAAGTATTTGATCCCCCACCAACCAGTAAGAGATCTGGCCCCTACAGACCAGGTAGATGCTCCAAATCAACTCGTTACCTGCATGACAGACAGCTGTCGGCAATGGTCACCTGTATGAAAGACACCTGTCCACAGACTCAGTGAATCAGTCAGACTCTAACCTCTACAAAATGGCCAAGAGCAAGGAGCTGTCTAAGGATGTCAGGGACAAGATCATACACCTGCACAAGGCTGGAATGGGCTACAAAACCATCAGTAAGACGCTGGGCGAGAAGGAGACAACTGTTGGTGCCATAGTAAGAAAATGGAAGAAGTACAAAATGACTGTCAATCGACAAAGATCTGGGGCTCCACGCAAAATCTCACCTCGTGGGGTATCCTTGATCATGAGGAAGGTTAGAAATCAGCCTACAACTACAAGGGGGGAACTTGTCAATGATCTCAAGGCAGCTGGGACCACTGTCACCACGAAAACCATTGGTAACACATTACGACATAACGGATTGCAATCCTGCAGTGCCCGCAAGGTCCCCCTGCTCCGGAAGTTTGCCAGTGAACACCTGGATGATGCCGAGAGTGATTGGGAGAAGGTGCTGTGGTCAGATGAGACAAAAATTGAGCTCTTTGGCATGAACTCAACTCGCCGTGTTTGGAGGAAGAGAAATGCTGCCTATGACCCAAAGAACACCGTCCCCACTGTCAAGCATGGAGGTGGAAATGTTATGTTTTGGGGGTGTTTCTCTGCTAAGGGCACAGGACTACTTCACCGCATCAATGGGAGAATGGATGGGGCCATGTACCGTACAATTCTGAGTGACAACCTCCTTCCCTCCGCCAGGGCCTTAAAAATGGGTCGTGGCTGGGTCTTCCAGCACGACAATGACCCAAAACATACAGCCAAGGCAACAAAGGAGTGGCTCAGGAAGAAGCACATTAGGGTCATGGAGTGGCCTAGCCAGTCACCAGACCTTAATCCCATTGAAAACTTATGGAGGGAGCTGAAGCTGCGAGTTGCCAAGCGACAGCCCAGAACTCTTAATGATTTAGAGATGATCTGCAAAGAGGAGTGGACCAAAATTCCTCCTGACATGTGTGCAAACCTCATCATCAACTACAGAAGACGTCTGACCGCTGTGCTTGCCAACAAGGGTTTTGCCACCAAGTATTAGGTCTTGTTTGCCAGAGGGATTAAATACTTATTTCCCTCTGCAGAATGCAAATAAATTCATATACTTTCCACAATGTGATTTTCCGGATTTAATTTGTGATGTGCTATCTCTCACTGTTACCAATAACCTACCCTTCAATTATGGGCTGCTCATGTCTTTGTCAGTGGGCAAACTTACAAAATCAGCAAGGGATCAAATACTTATTTCCACCACTGTACGTAATATATGTGTCTACATGAGCGCAGGCCACTTTTCGGCACACCTTAGTAAAAGGACCCCAGTCCTTTACAGTATTTCTCTACTTCCACATCCCAAACTTGGACCTTTTTGTTTTTGAGATTTTGCATTGTGGGGCAATAAGGAGATGTCTATATACACCCATTTTTAGACATGTTTTGCAACAGATGCGAGTGCCTTTTGTTGACAGTCTGTCTGTTCATTGGTACACATGGAGGGGCATAATTGAACGAAAACGCCTATCTCCATGGGCGTTTATCTCCAAGAACGGGTCCGTGAAGGGGCGGACCGAACCGTATTTTGGGAAAAAATAGACGCCCATGTTTTATTCAACAATGTGTGATCTGGGCATTTTTGTTTTTCAGCGATAATGGAAAATGAAAGCGCCCAGCTCAAAAACGAATAAATCCAAGGCATTTGTTCGTGGGAGGGGCCAGGATTCGTAGTGCACTGGTCCCCCTCACATGCCAGGACACCAACCGGGCACCCTAGGGGGCACTTTTACAAAAACAAAAAAAAAGGTAAAAGAGCTCCCAGGTGCATAGCACCCTTCCCTTGTGTGTTGAGCCCCCCAAATCCCCCTCAAAACCCACTGCCCACAAGTCTACACCATTACTATAGCCCTAAGAGGTGAAGGGGGGCACCTACATGTGGGTACAGTGGGTTTGGGGGGGTTGGACGACTAATAAGCATTAAGCAGCACAATTGTAACAGGTAGGGGGGATGGGCCTGGGTCCACCTGCCTGAAGTCCACTGCACCCCCTAACAACTCCTCCAGTGACCTGCATACTGCTGTCAGGGAGCTGGGTATGACATTTGAGGGTGAAAATAAAAAGTTGAGAAACTTCATTTTTTGTGGTGGGAGGGGGTTAGTGACCACTGGGGGAGTCAGGGGAGGTCATCCCCGATTCCCTCCAGTGGTCATCTGGTCATTTAGGGCACTTTTTGGGGCCTTATTCGTGAAAAAACAGGGTCCAGGAAAAGTGTCCTAAATTCTAGCTAAAAACGCATACTTTTTTCCCATTATCGGTGAAATGCGCCCATCTCTGTTCGGCAGATAACCACGCCCCAGTTCCGCCTTCGCCACACCTCTGACACGCCCCCATCAACTTTGTCCGCATCCGTGACGGATTGCAGTTGAAAACGTCCAAAAATCGGCTTTCGATTATACCGCTTTATTCGTTTTTGTGAGATAAACGTCCATCTCCCGATTTAGGTCGGAACTTGGGCGTTTTTCTCATTCGATTATAAGCAGGATGGGGTTTTTACACATGGAAAAACAAACCTATTTGCAAATGGAAAGCATGAAAGGGAAAGCAGGAGCAGCAGTATCCAGAAGAAATAGGGTTGTTACAAAGGCCAGACACCTAACAAGTGCAGAAAGGAACCCCAAAGGGGAGAGTGAATTCAGGCTGTAGTGGCAGAAGAATAGAGGTGCTGGTAAGATTCCTACTTCCACTGACTGAAGAAAGACTAAGGAGGCCACTGGGGTGGGCCACTGGGGCCAGAGCCTGACCAATGTTTTGCCCATTGGCACTAGAGAGCTTGGGGTACATGGGCGGAGGTTATTGTTTTGGTCTTCTCAACCAGAAAGGTGTTCCACTGCCTCTAGCATACAGTGGTTGGTAACTACTGGATTTTATTATTTAGGATTGAATAAATATGTTTTAGCATGGCAATTTCCTCTGGCTCCTTTGCTCTTCCATTTCAATCAGAACACACCTCTACCTGGGTCATGGCACCCTGAGCCTTCATTTACAATTACCGAGGTTTGGAGGGCAATTCTCGGTTAGGTGGGGAAAGAACTGCCCATGTTCTGGAAGTTTCAAGGGTTACTGAAAGGTCAGAACTGTTTTTATTCTGGTAGAGTACTTGGCCATCTTTACATATATAAAAAATGCAGCTTTATATGACCTGTCCCTACAATTAAATATATTAAAGGATGAATTAGGCAAAAGCAGAAAGTCCTTATCACAAATCCTTAAGTCCTGAGAAGGCTTCTTTGTTAAACTCCACTTCTGGAGCCCCCCATACCATTGACTCCTCAGTGTCCCAGACTGGGTACCCCCACTCCTCCAGGCAATGCTGTGACACTTTCATTGAACAATTCTCAAAAACATACAAAAAGTCCTCAGCACCCTAGGTAGGTACCACTA
Source organism: Microcaecilia unicolor (assembly GCF_901765095.1). Classification (NCBI taxonomy): domain Eukaryota; kingdom Metazoa; phylum Chordata; class Amphibia; order Gymnophiona; family Siphonopidae; genus Microcaecilia; species Microcaecilia unicolor. The sequence continues at coordinate 514,238,728 of NC_044031.1, forward strand.
ATGCTACTACCTCTGAACTCTAAAACAACAAATCCCCTCAAACTACTTCTAAAGAATCTTCTCTAGGGAAACACAAAATTGTGGAAATTACTGTCCTCCCAAACAAAGTAAAACATCAATAACCTTTTCACAGTTTAAAGCATATTAAACTACGTGGACTGATTTATTGATTGTGAGAAGTGTGCGGAGAGATCAGATTCTGTGACAGTCAGGATTCCAACTTCACTAGCCCCGGTCCTGACCTCGAACCAGTCCATAAAAAAATATATTTGTGCAGACCATCTGATGCACATACCCAACCCAGGACTGCATGTAAAAGATACCCTTTGTTGTGGGCTTGTGTCTTTGGAGCATTCTGGCAATTTGTAGTCATCCAGCTGGGGATTTGGTGCAAGTTGCCTCCCCCCTTGTCCACCAGAATTCTTCACTTTGCTTCTGCTCTTCCTTTCTCTTTTTTGCAAATCAACTTTTACGTTTCCCTCTGGAACTATCCTCATTCCCCTACCTCCCAGTGAGAGACAGACTGCAGTAAAATATGAAAATATGACATTTTCTCTCTACTTTCAACAACTTTACATCTGATCTTTTTTCCAGCGTAAGATGTTGAAAGCAAAGAATCCACACAGTCTTACATCTGTTCTGCTCTGAATCGTTGTTTTATGAGAAGCAGGTCTCCGTTATTTGCCAGCTATCTGTCTTACAGAGACTAAACAAAGGCTGACGTGCTGATTCCTGGTCAGAATTACATGTAGTAAATAGATACGTAATATTTACTTTCTGTTACTATCAGATGGGAATCACTGAGACCTACTGAAGTAGTAAGTCCATCCAGAAGGTTTGCAAGGCAATTAATTTTTGATATGTCTGATGGAGTGTTGTGATGTCATCTTGGATTAAACTTCTAAAATTAAGCTTGTAATTCATTATAGAGCTAATATATAGCGTGGGAATGCAGGATTTTCAGAAACATACAAGGTTAATGTGAGATTAACCCTGAGACACTGAGTGGTTCCACAAACATTACAGCTGCATCCTGAGTAGTGAAATGATATGCCTAAGGATGGGTGTGCTTGATCAGAGAACCTAAATAAGAAATCTACTGGTGAAGTGATGGCAAAGGTTTATAGCTAAGACTGGCCTTTATACCTTAGATCATAAACATTCACAATTTGGTATCTATATTCTAACTGAACTCCTACAACCTGCTGCCCTTATTTCTAAGCTTCACAAATGTCTGTCTCTGGACTCCCACATCCCATCCAGCTACAGGCTGTGTGTTTCAGGAACCTGACCCTTCTTTAGATGTCTTGGCAAAATCATTTATATACAAAAATTAGATAGTGACAGGGTACCTGACAGTGAATCATGAAGAACTCTTAGCTGTACACCAACTTAACATGAGTGTGATCTAAATTTATATTTTCTTACGGATCAATAATTAAATTCAACTGTTGGGGCTGAATGTGTGAGTAGATTGGCAAGTGCTACTGCTATCCAGACAGAGGAAATTCAAACTGTATCCAGATAGCTAATGGGATAAAGTTAGAACAGCAATTTTTCTGACCTAACTTTACCTGGGTAGTTATCCAGATAACAGACTGAATGTCTCTGCTCCCTGGATAAATCATAGCTTCACCCTTACTCAATGCTTTTTTTTGTAGAAAAAAAGGTGCTGGTACTTTATCGGCGGGGTCACCACATATGGCTCCACACTGATAGCTACACCCACATTAGCCACACCCCTTATACCAGCCATGGCGCATATAAACAGTCATCATTGAAAATATTATACTAGTATAGGAGAAAAAAAATAACGTGATTTTTTTCATTACAAATAATTTCTGTAAGCTGTTACAGCTCCAGTATACCCAGTGCAAAATAAGACAGCAGATGTAAATTCTCAAATTGGACATATTTCAAACACTAAATGAAAATAAAATGATTTTTTCTACCTTTGTTGTCTGGTTTTCTATCCATATTGGTCCCAGTCTCTGATTCTGCTGCTCTCTATCTGTTCCCTGAACTCCGTTTCCAGGGCTTCCTTTCCATTTATTTCTTTACTTTCCTCCTTTCTTCTTCATTTCTTGCCATACATCCATACGGAAAAGGTGGGTCCTCCTCCATGGAATTGACTGGAGGAGGTATAACGTGGATCCAGCTTTTGCTTATTTTCTCCATCCATGTGTAGTTTTTCTCCTCTTTTCCCTTTCCCTCATCTCCATCCATGTGCATCTTCTTCTTTTTTCTTTCCTCCCCTCCATTCTTGTCCAGAACTTCTCCTCTCTCCTCCCCCATCCATGTCCAGCATTTCTCCTCTCTTCTCTCCCCTGTATCCATTTAAAGCAATAATTCTCTCTCCCCTCTCCTCCATCCAAGTCCAGTATTTCTCCTCTCTCCCTGCGAACCCCTCCATCCATCCATGTCCAGCAATTCTTCACTATCTCCTGCTCTCCTCTCCATCCATTTCCATCATTTCTCCTCTCTTCCCTGCCCTCCCATACATGTGCATCTCCTTCCTGTCTTCCCTCCCCTCCATCCATGTCCAGCATGTCTCCTCGCTCCCCTTCCCTCCCCTCCCATGTCCAGTGATTCTCCTCTGTCCTGTCCTCTCCTGCCATCCATGTCCAGCGATTCTCCTCTCTCCCCTTCCCTCCCCTTCCGTCCATGTCCAGCGAATCTCTCTTCCCTGACCTCCCCTCCTATCCATGTCCAATATGTCTCCTCCTTCCCCTGCCCTCCCCTCCCATCTATGTTCAGTGACTCTTCTCTGCCCCCTGTCCTCCCCTGCCATCCATGTCCAGCGATTCTTCTCTTCCCCCTGCCATCCATGTCCAGCGATTCTCCTCTCTCCCATGCCCTCCCCTCCCATCCATGTCCAGCAATTCTCTCTCCCCTGTCCTCCCCTCCCATCCATGTCCAGCGATTCTCCTCTCTCCCTCCATGTCCAGCGAATCTCTCTTCCCTGACCTCCCCTCCCATCCATGTCCAATATGTCTCCTCCTTCCCTTGCCCTCTCCTCCCATCTATGTTCAATGATTCTTCTCTGCCCCATGTCCTCCCCTGCCATCCATGTCCAGCGATTCTTCTCTGCCCCCTGCCCTCCCCTGCCATCCATGTTCAGTGATTCTTCTCTCTCCCCTGCCCTGCCCTCCCCTCCCATCGATGTCCAGCAATTCTCTCTTCCCTGCCCTCCCCTCCCATGATGTCCAGCAATTCTCCTCTCTCCCCTGCCCTCCCCTCCCATCCCATCGATGTCCAACAATTCTTACTTCCTTGCCCTCCCCTCCCATGATGTCCAGCAATTCTCTCTTCCCTGCCCTCCCCTCCCATCTCATCGATGTCCAGCAATTCTCACTTCCCTGCCCTCCCCTCCCATGATGTCCAGCGATTCTCCTCTCTCCCCTGCCCTCCCCTCCCATCCCATCAATGTCCAGCAATTCTCTCTTCCCTGCCCTCCCCTCCCATGATGTCCAGCGATTCTCCTCTCTCCCCTGCCCTCCCCTCCCATCCCATCGATGTCCAACAATTCTTACTTCCTTGCCCTCCCCTCCCATGATGTCCAGCAATTCTCTCTTCCCTGCCCTCCCCTCCCATGATGTCCAGCGATTCTCCTCTCCCACTTGCCCTCCCCTCCCATCGATGTCCAGCAATTCTCCTCTCTTCCCTGCCCTCCCCTCTCCCATGTCCAGTGATTCTTCTTCCCCCAGCCCATCCTCCTCCCAGCCCGTCCTCCTTCTCCACTACCTGCTAGCGAAGCGATAGGCTGCCAGCGTCGGACTTGGCAGCGCGAACGGTGCAGCGATTGAGAGAGGCTGGCAGCGTCGGAGCTTCCCTCTGCGAGTCCCGCCTATGTGGAAACAGGAAGTTGAAACAACATAGGCAGGACTTGCAGTGGGAAGCTCCGATGCTGTCAGCCTCTCTCAATTGCTGCACCATTCGCGCTGCTGAGTGACGTAGTAGTAAGTAAGGGAGTGAGAGGAAGGATGCAGGACTCGCCGGGGGAAAAAGGTGCCGGTATGCCGTACCGGTGCATACTGGCACAAAAAAAGCACTGCCCTTACTCCATCCATGCACAGCCTCAGCACATTCCAGATAGTGCCAAGGAGGTCTGTAAGGATATTCAGTGGAAGGCAAAAGAGTAGAGAATGCAACACAAGCTGCAGCTTAGGGAGTATTCAACAAAGGTTCCAACTCAGGAATTGTTCATAAAACACCTTTATTTGCACCAGAGACCCGACACAGGGCCATGTTTTGACAGGACAGGTCGCCTGCCTCAGGGGTCAAAGGTTACACTGATTGGTGAGATAAAGAAATGGTGCATGTGATGAAATGGTCCTGATTGAATAGCTGTGACATTTTTTTGGCGCCAATGCATTTTTTGTGATTGCGTTTTGTATCGGTGTGATACAGTTGTACGCTATTTAATCAGGACCATTTCTTTATCTCACCAATCACTGTAACCTTTAACCCCTGATGCAGGCAGCTTGGCCTGCCGAGCCACGGCCCCATGTCGGGTCTTTGTTTGGTGCAAATAAAGGTGTTTTCTGAACAATTCCTGTGTTGGAACCTTTATTAAATACTGTCTAAGCTGCAGCTCGTGTTGCATTCTCTATTGTTCTGCCTTCCTTGGATTCCTGTAGAGGTGTTTTCCTGTTTGTTGTTTCAGTGGCACATTCCAGATAGTACCAAGGAGGTCTGTAAGGATATTTAATGGCACTATCAAGACAGTCTCAACATCAAAAAAGATATCCATATAAAAATTATAGTAGTGGTGTAATGTCCTTTTAAGGGAGGAAAAGCCTCAAATGATGATGGGATACTCCTTTGTTGATCTGCTGGCAGTGAATACGGCAGTCGACGGGCACCACGGACCCTGATGCAGGTATCGAAACTCGGGCCGAAGTTGGGCCATGGACGGTGATAAGCGACTGAACAGCTGGAGAGATAAGTGAACCTACAACACTAGCAGAAAGCAGGATTAATTGTGGTTTGGGGATCTTATGTTTAAACAAGCTGTTGAGCCCATTAAAACAGGCAAGAAAGTGGTCGGAGCCCCGCCGGGTCCAGCCGAGCCCCCGCTCAGGAAAGCCGGCCTGGGGGATGGTGGCAGAGGAAAGCGCCCAGGTCACAGCAGCAGCAGCAGCAGCGGCGGCAGCAGCAGCAGCAGCTCATCGGACCCATTGGCGTGCGCCTCGGAGCTGCTGTCGGATGATCCCCGCCCGGTGGTCGCCGGTCAGTGGTCACCCCTAGGCGTAGCTCTGTTCCTGGAACTTCCTGCCTCCTCGTCAGAAGAGATTTGTGACGTGCTGCGTTCTGCGCATGCGCGGCACGTCGGTCACTCTTCATTTATATAGTAGGATACCAAGGAGGTTTTTCAGCCTATGATGAATAGATGGAACTCCCTTAGGTTGTATGAAAGATCAGCAAAGGAGTATCCCATCATCATTTGAGGCTTTTCCTCCCTTAAAAGGACATTACACCACTACTATAATTTTTGTATGGATATCTATTTTGATGTTGAGATAATAACGTGATATTCTATCAGCTCTGAATTAGAGTTTAGATACTATCAAGATAGTACCAGTGAATATCAACAACCAACTCTGCCTAAGCCATTTATGTGGATGATGATGGCCATTATCTGGTTTTGAATATTGACCTGTTACTTTTCATGGGAAATAGAACCAAGAGCTTTACTGGAATCAAACCAATAGCAATAGAAAATAGAAATTATTTATCAATTTACTACACATAGTTCCAACTAGAAATCAACACTTCTGCTTTTGTATACATTTTATAAAATAGATAGCTGTAGTAAATAGCTGTCATGCAATGCTGACCTGCTTCTTGTTACACAGAGCCTCAAAATAAAGGAGATCATTGAAAGAACAGAAGAAAAAGGAGCTTCCTTTGACTACTATAGTTGTAATAAATATGTCAACTATTTGATTTCATCATTATTTGCACAAGATCCTCTATCCTGCAAAAGTGATCAAATGCAAAAGGAGAAAATGTCACATTTTCCTATTTTGTTATCATTATTTTGTTAATAAAGTGCTTTTTTTTAAAGAGAGCTGAGATCCAAAATTAGACACCAACGTAAGTGCAATAGTTAAATCGTAAGAAAAATGATAAATTAGAAAAGAATGTGATAAAAGGATTCCTAAAAGAGATATTTGGAAGTACAGATAGAGGAATGTGAACAGAACAATTTTGCAGTGATAGGAAAGAAATATGTTTGGAGAGTATTTTATAAGTTCAAGTTCTTAGCACTTTGATTGACTGGTGATTCATTTCTCTGGTTTTCAAAGTAATGAAATTAAACTGACCAGTCTCTAATTCCCTGGATCTCTGTTTTTCCATTAAAAAAAGCGCTATGGTTACTCTTCCCAGTTGTATGGAACTTTGCCAATCTTACAGGAGTTAATCAATTTTGCAATAACTTCCAATCATTCTTTAAATATCTTAGGAATTATGTTTGGAGAGTAATTTTATAAGGGGTGAGCGTAGTATAAGCCTGTTTTCTGGTTCCTGTTTTAGGTCAATGTTATAAAGACAAGTAAGCACCTACATTTAGGTGCAGTGATATGAATTTATGCTAGTACTGTAGAATGGAATCAGGGTACCTAGATGCGATAATAGAAAAGGCACTGCCTGTATAGCACTGGGGCACCTAAAAGCCAGTGTCCAGCTATGAAATGGCCCCCATCATGTGCTGAAAACACACACCCAATTGATATGTACACCTATGTGCTAACTCTAGATGTATAGGTACAGATAAGAACATAAGCATTGCTATACTGGAACAAACCCAAGGTCCATTAAGCCCAGTATCCTGTTTCCAACAGTGGCCAATCCAAGTCACAAGTACCTGGCAAAGATCTCAGAACAGTAAAACAGATTTTTATGCTGTTTATCCTAGAATATGCAGTGGATTTACCCAAGTCCATCTTAATAATGGCTTATGGACTTTTCTTTTAGGAAATTAGGCAAACCCTTTTAAAATCCTGCTAAGCTAACTGCTTTTATCACATTCTCTGGCAACGAATTCCAGAGTTTAATTACTTGTTGAGTGAAGAAATATTTTCCCTAATTCGTTTTAAACTTACTAGTTAGTGGTTTCTTTGTGTGCCCCCATAGTCCTAGTATTTTTTGAAATAGTAAACAAGCGATTCACCTGTTTGAACCAGCACCAGTGCAACCTCGATGACATCAGATGCTGGGGACAGGACATAACCCTGGCTGCCCCTAGCCTGACGCTGTTATGTCGTTAGCTGCTCCTAGCTACTGTCTTGCTCCTGTGGGCCCTGAGATGTGTTTTTGCTCCCTCTCTGACAGGCCTGTGCTGCCCTGATACCTGCTATCTGTGTGAGTGGGTTCCAGTGCAGCTATCCACTGCTGTGTATGAGTGGATTCCAGTTTAGCTTCCAGCGTCTGTCTGAGTAAGTGGGTTCCAGTGCAGCTATCCGCTATTGTGTGTGAGTGGGTTCCAATTCAGCTTCCATCTGTGTGAGTGGGTTACTGCACAGCTATCTGCTATTGTGTATGAGAGGGTTCCAGTCCAGCCTTACTACTCTCTGTGTGCATGGGTTCCAGTTGTGCTACTTGTCTTCACGTGTGAGACTGGGTTCATGTGAGGCCACTAGTTTCATTGCGAGAGTGGGTTCCTGAAACTCCTTGCAACCACTTGTGCCATCCCATGCTAGCCCGAGTCCTGTTTTGGGTATCTTCCTAGTCTAGGCCTATCCCGTCCTCTGCCTGTTGGATTCAGTCTATCATAGCCTTCCACTATGGTCAAAGAGCTCACTACCCAGAAATGTAACAATAAGAAACAACATAAGCACTGGCAAGTCAGATGCAATGCATTGATAAAGAAGGATAAATGAGAATATGAAGAGAAAATTGCTGCAGAGGCTTAAACTCACAGTAACAAGTTTTTCAGGTACATCAGAAGAAGAAAGCCTGCAAGGGAATCCGTGGGACCATTAGATTATGAATGAGCAAAAGGGGCACTCGGGCAGGACAAGGCCATATCAGAGATACTGAATGAATTCTTTGCTTCAGTCTTTACAGAAGAAGATGTTAGAGATCTACCTGTACCGGAAATGGTTTTCAAGGGTGATGATGAGGGGAAACTGAAAGAAATCTTGGTGAACCTGAAAGGCGTACAGAGTCAAATTGACCAATTAAGGAGTAGTAACTCACTTGGACTGGATGGCATACATCCAAGGGTACTCAAAGAACTCAAGCATGAAATTGCTGATCTGCTGTTAGCAATATGTAACCTCTAAGCATTTAATCATATAAGGATCCTAAATACAATTAAACTCCCTCAACTTTATCCATAAACCACCATCATACTTCTTATAATCCTTCCCATTTTTGCCTCAGCGGTGCTCATATCCAACCTTCATTCAATGTTGGAAATGCATAAATGCACCAAATTCTTCATAGGCGATTAATATCGCAATAATTTCATCAACTTTTAAAATTATTTTAAAGATATTATAAATTCCTCCTTAGAGTACTTATCTTAACAAATAATCGGACCGGGGGTTCTGAGGTGTCCAACATGCATGTTTCGCCTGCTAGGCTTTGTCAACGACTGCCCCTGCAAAATTAAACATAATATGTCTCAATTCATCAAGTATGAGTCATGTCTACATTCCCCATACTAGACAACACCCCTTAATCTCCAATACATTGTGTAACATCTCATAATTACCCTTTGCTGTTTTTAGTGTCAGCCTTGCAATGTTTACTCATGGGATTCCCCCTGCAAAGATGGCGGCGGCGTTCTAAAGATGCCTATTTAAATCCCTCTTCTGATGATGTCTCTTCCCCCCAGGGCTCTCATTGGAAGGATGCCGACTCTATCTAAATTAAAGTCCCCCATTCTAATTCAGCATTTAGCCCCATCGGGGTCACCGTTTTCAGGGTATATATATGCCATTGTTCCCTATAATTCAATAATTTACCAACCGACCCTCCTTCCCTGCCCTTATGAACATGCTCTAAAATCCTCCACTGTAAATCCTCTATCTTATGGTCTTTTTCAACCCAATGTTCCACAATCGGGGCTTGGCAATTCTTTTTAATAATCCTTGACTTGTGTTCGTTCAATCGTACTTTTATAGGTCTACTGGTTCAATGTAGGGAGAAGGGCTGGAGGAGAGAAACAGTGCTTAACAAAATTTTAAGTTTAATGTTAAACTGTACCTGTTGTACATCGCATTGGGTGAATCTCTTCATAAATGCAGTTAATAAATAGATGAAGGTCATTGCAAGAAGGAGGGCTGGAGGAGAGATATGGTGGTTATCGCAGGGAGGGCTACAGAACAGGAATGGTCATTGCAGGGAGGAGGGCTGGAGGAGAGAATAGCCCACCCTAAACTTCAGAAAAACCACTGTTTCTAATAATTTATTTATTTATTTGTTACATTTATATCTCACATTTCCCCACCTATTTGTAGGCTCAATGTGGTTTACATAGTGCCGGAGAAGTGGTTCCAGACTCTGGAGTAAATGGATACAGTATAGTTTAATTGATTGGAACTTGTGTGATTCACCTCATACAGGTTGTAGCTTGGGCGATTATTAGAAAGAATACAGTATATCTCTATCTATCTATCTATCTATCTATCTATCTATCTATCTATCTATCTATCTATCTATCTATCTATCTATTTATTGTTTGCATTTGTATCCCACATTTTCCCACCTCTTTGCGGGCTCAGTGTGGCTTACAATAAGATAAGAATAATGAAAATACATTTGTTACAACTTGGTTATGGGTTATATTGTACAAGTTATGCGAGATAATCGAATTATCATTAGGAATATCACAATGGGACGTCAACTTAATATTGCATATGCAAGCCATCATATGATGGTAACATTTTACTTGATGTCTCTTTATCCACTTAGGGGGTCCTTTTACTAAGCTGCAGTAAAAGGGGGCCTGTGTTAGCATCAGCACATGTGCCCCCTTTTACTGCAGCGGGTAGAAGACTGGCCATTTTGGGGAAAAAGAAATGGCCATATGGTAAGTGAACAACTTAGGAGGTGGTGGAAATGAAAACGGTAACAGAATTCAAACACGCGTGGGATAAACATAAAGGAATCCTATTCAGAAGGAATGGATCCTAAGGAGCTTAGCCGAGATTGGGTGGCAGAGCCAGCCGGTGGTGGGAGGCGAGGATAGTGCTGGGCAGACTTATACGGTCTTTGCCAGAGCCAGTGGTGGGAGGCGGGGCTGGTGGTTGGGAGGTGGGGATAGTGCTGGACAGACTTATACGGTCTGTGCCCTGAAGAGGACAGGTACAAATCAAAGTAGGGTATACACAAAAAGTAGCACATATAAGTTTGTCTTGTTGGGCAGACTGCATATTGGACCATGCAGGTCTTTTTCTGCCGTCATTTATTATGTTACTATGTTACCACATGGCCATTTCAGTGGGGAGCCCTTACTGCCCTTCCATTGAGGTGGTGGTAATGGCTCCCGCACTAACCTGGTGGTAAATGGGCAGTGATTACAACTGATTAAGTTCCGGCGCTACAAAAATTAAAACAAATTACTGTAACACTGGAAATGGTGCATGCTGGGGGTGGGAACTACTGCCGGGCTCCTGCAGTATCCCGGCAGCAGGGTTACCATATGGCTCTAGAAAAAGGAGGACACATTGATCCAGTCCAGGTTTTGCTTCCTTTGAAAGCAATGGAAGTAAAACCCAGACTGGCTCAATCAGTCCTCCTTTTTCTGGAGCCATATGGTATCCCTACCCGGCAGTAGTTCTGGACTGGTGAATGGCAAGTCCATTGTCACACGCCAATCCTTTAGAAAAGGGCCCCTTTATATTTTCATGGGATACATGACAGACCTCATAGACCTACCAACCAGAAACACAACAGGATCAACACGAACATACCTAAATCTCCATTACCCAAGCTGCAAAGGACTCAAATACAAATCAACCTATGCATCCAGCTTTTCCTACATAAGCACACAACTATGGAACGCATTACCAAAAGCCGTGAAAACAACTTATGATCACCTAAACTTCTGGAAATCATTAAAAACTAACCTGTTCAAAAAGGCATACCCTACTGACCCAACTTACATGTATGTACCCTGCAACACAACGAAACCAAAGCTCGTAATGGACATATAATAACTCTCCCTCTCTACGATTCTCTTCCTCTCTATGATTCCCTAATGTGTCTGTACACACGAACCTTATTCTACCACAACATTAATGTATTTTTTCATACCAGAATTGGCAAACGCCTTTACGGTACTTTGTAAGCCACATTGAGCCTGCAAATAGGTGGGAAAATGTAGGATACAAATATAACAAACAAACAAATAAATAAATAAATACATAAATAAATGATATAGAATTAGCTTTTCTAATAGTTTCTTCTAAAAATGTTTCAAATCTTTGCTGTACTTATAGAGATTTATTTTTGTCTACTCATTAGAAAGAGGCATATGGAGCTGAGTAATGAGGTAACCCACTTTGACTGGCTGCATCATTTTCAATGTGATTTTTAAGTTGTGTTTTAAGTAAGTACAGACATTCAGTCTTTCCATATGAGGCCAAGTTATAGAGCATTAAGATGTGTATTCCGGAAACTGCAAATTGTTGAAAATTTATCAAAAGAGCTACGTCAATAGATATTTAAAAATATGATTTTCAGGTTTGGACATGCTTAGTATAGATCTGACACATGTTTCTTCTTTGAACATTAAAGACTTGTAGGACATTTATAGTAAAAGTACTATGCTTAATCCAGTGGTTATGGCTAAATTCCAACACAGGTATTAAACAGCCAAAACTCCTCTGATTAAAGGAAATAATTAGATTGAAAATAAAGTACTTTATTATGTCTATGTTTCTAATGAAATTATACAGCACTTAGGATAAAACTGAAAATGGTAAATCATCATCACCATCATCATCATTATTACAGAATAAAATTAGGATATTAAAAAGCAACAGGGTTAAGTGAAATAATGGGGTAACTGTTCTTAATCTGTCAGAACAATTTTTTTTCCATTGAGCTAGAAGCTTGATGACTGATGCTTGTAGGCACACACATAGTTCTTTCTTGAGATCTTGCTTGTGTGGCATATGACAAACAATAGTGAATTATTAGTAATCATTGACATTTGTCAACTATCTTGTACTGTGGGAGGAAAATGGGAAATGGGAGTAATCATGCTCAATTTAGCTTCTCGCGATGTCAGAACTTCATGGGCTCACACGTACATCAGAAGCACCAAGAAAAGACTTACAGATGTGCAGAAGGCAGTCAGCTATGACAGTGATGCTGCCAATGTTGCACATGGATCAACTAACGATTAAGATATCAAAAGTGATCACTGAAGCTTACTGACAGCTGGCTCAATTGTTTGCACCTGTTTCCCCCTACGTTACACGTATGTCTGGAATGGATTATCCTTGGCTTGTGCTGGACACATTTCACCCTTCCACACCATGACATATTCCAGCAACATCTTTACTAAAGACCATAAACTCTCTGTGGTTTCTTAAACAAGGAGCTAGAAAAATATGATGAGTCTGGTTTGTGCTTCCCTTTTATGAAAGATTTCCATATTATTATTCCTGTTAAAATAGTATTATTATGCTACTCTGACCAAGTTACCATACGGCAATGCTAGTACAAAAGAAAAATTGGTATAATGTTACTGGCTAAATAGATAATTGAACAAAATCAAATTGATTACATATCAGCATGAGTTAGGTGGAATAGGTAGGCTTTAATTTGAAGGAAAAGAGAGGAGTAGAATGTCTGAGGAGAACTTATTCCATAGGGTGAGACCAATATTTATTTCTGCATTTTATTGGAACATTTGTTATACCACCCAATGATCTGAAGGTATCAAGGTGGTTTACAATAAAAAAATGTTGTCAATAGAAATCAAACAAAATAAAACATGGAAAAGAAAATAAGATGATACCTTTTTTATTGGACATAACTTAATACATTTCTTGATTAGCTTTCGAAGGTTGCCCTTCTTCGTCAGATCGGAAATAAGCAAATGTGGTAGCAGATAGTATATATAAGAGAAACATCAAAGCAATTACTTTGACAGTCTGACAGAGTGGGAGGGTGGGGGTATGCATGGGGACATCAAAGCATTTCATTGATATTCTAACAGGATGGTGTGGGAAGGTGAGAGGAGGGTGATAAACAGAGAAATAAACAGAGAAATACAACTTTATGGTTTATAATGGGCTAGAAATTGATAACCTTTAAGAGTGGATTAACACGGCTACCACACCTCTCTACAATAAAAAATATAATTAACTGAACATAAAAAATGAAATGTATAAGACAAAATTGACAATATACAATATGGGAAGGGTATGCATAACACAAATCAAACTTATGACATAATTGTTAATAAAATAAAAATAACTGAACATGCAGAGGTAGGGCAAAAGAGGGAAAAATTGTAAAGCAGTAAAAGATCAATAAAAAGTAAATATCAGTGTCAGGGAATGATCGATTCCAATGCCTACCTAAAAAGTCAGGTCTTCAGTGCCATTTAAAAACTTTTGGCCAAAATGAGATGGACTTGAGATCTGGAGGAAGATTATTCCAAAGTGAGGAAGTGCAGCAACAAAAAGCTATCTCAAGAGAGGTAACTAGTTGCACCCGGGCTACAGTATGTATAACCAATCGTTTAGTAGTGGAAGATCTAAGAGAATAGGCTGGATGATAGGGATTCAGAAGGGAAGCTAGTCAAGATGGTATCATATAATAATAAGCATTATGGTTTAATAACAATATCTTATAGCAAATCCTGAAGCTAATTGGAAGGAGACGTGGAGGGGCATAATCGAAAGGGGCGCCCAAGTTTTCCTGAGGATGTCCTCGCAGGACATCCTGTCAAAGGGGCGGGGAAACCCGTATTATCAAAACAAGATGGGCATCCATTTTTCATTTCGATAATACGGTCGGGAACACCCAAATCTTGACATTTAGGTTGTCCCTAGAGATGGTCATCCTTAGACTTGGTCGTTTCTGATTTTTGGCAATAATGGAAACTAAGGACGCCCATCTCAGAAACGGGCAAATGCAAGCCCTTTGGTCATGGGAGGAGCCAGCATTCGTAGTGCACTGGTCCCCCTCACATGCCAGGACACCAACCGGGCACCCTAGGGGGCAGTGCAGTGGACTTCAGAAAAAATTCCCAGGTACATAGCTCCCTTACCTAGGTTCTGAGCCCCCCCCCCCCCAAAACCCACTACCCACAACTGTACACCACTACCATAGCCCTTAAGGGTGAAAGGGGACACCTAGATGTGGGTACAGTGGGTTTTTGGTGTGTTTTGGGGGGCTCACATTTACCACCACAAGTGTAACAGGTAGGGGGGGATGGGCCTGGGTCCGCCTGCCTGAAGTGCACTGCACCCACTAAAACTGCTCCAGAGACCTGCATACTGCTGCGATGTACCTGAGTATGACATTTGAGGCTGGCATAGAGGCTGGCACAAAATATTTTTAAAGTTGTTTTTTGAGGGGGGGGGGGGGGTTAGTGACCACTGGGGGAGTAAGGGGAGGTCATACCTGATTCCCTCCGGTGGTCGTCTGGTCAGTTCAGGCACCTTTTTGTGCCTTGGTCATAAGAAAAACTGGACCAGGTAAAGTTATCTAAGTGCTCGTCAGGGATGCCCTTTTTATTCCATTATGGATCGAGGACGCCCATGTGCTAGGCACGCCCAAGTCCCACCTTCTCTATGCCTCCGACATGCCCCCGTGAACTTTGGGCGTCCCCACAATGGAAAGCACTTAGAGATGCCCAAATCGGCTTTCAATTATACCGATTTGGGTGACCCTGTGAGAAGGATGCCCATCTTGCGATTTGTATCGAAAGATGGGCGTCCTTCTCTTTCAAAAATAAGCCTGATGGTCATGCCTATTAGCATTATATAAAAGGTTTGCTGCAGTGTTCTGTACAAATTGTAACTGATGAATTTGATATGATGGAAGGCCAACCAATAAAGAATTACAGTAGTCTAGTTTATTCAATATCAGTACATAGATAAGATTTTTCAGTGCCTTATTATCCAGATAGGATCTGAGTAATCTGATTTTCCTAAGTGGAAAAATAAATTCTAGATAAATAGAGGCTTCTTTAGGGAAAAGAAAGAAGGGTGTGTGTTTGGGAATAAAAAGGGTGAAAAGGGTGATGGGGAGAAGACAGACCATAGCAAGGACATGAATATATATAAATGTAAGAACTAGCAGCTTAAAGTTACTGGATGTGTAATAGAACTGCAGTATAGAGCATGAAAATAGGGATGACGTGAGTGCAGTGTAGAATGAGGCAGAATGGATGGGTTGTTGAGTTCCAAAGTGACAACCTCTTGCTAGTCTTAATTATAATTAAACTAATTTGCTGACTAAAACCATTATGTTAGTCATGTTATACATCAGAAAAATGATATACAAGACTGGAAAATTCTATTAAGTTGAAGTCCCCTTACGTTATCGTCTATAGATTGAGGTCTTTTTAGGATTTGAGGCCATTCTCTGGACCTTATCTTGGTTTTCTGCATTGTGATATTTTTATTAGTCAATTTTAATCAATATAATCATATGTAAAGTGATAATTAAGAAAATATGACTCTTTAAATTTATATGACCGGTTTCTAAGCAGTGGTTGGATAAGTTTAGTTTAGTTAAATCAATGACTTCTTAATTGCTAAGGGGTCCTCTTATTAAAGTGCGGTGAAAAATGGCTTGTGGTAGTGTAGGCGTGGGTTTTGGGCATGCGCCAATCCAGTTTTCAACGTGCCTGTAAAAAAAAAGGCCTTTTAAAAATGTTTGTCAAAAATGGACGTGTGGCAAAATCAAAATTGCCACGCATCCATTTTGGGTCTGCGACCGTACCACCAGCCATTGACCTATTGGTAAAGTCGCATGCGGTAACCGGGCAGTAATGACCTAAGTGTGCCAAATGGCACTTGGCGCGCATCCAATACGTTCAGACAAAAATAAAATGTTTCGGCCTTGCATATTGGACGCACACCAAAAATGAAAATACAGCAATAGCCATGTGGTAGCCATGTGGTAACTCCATTTTGAAGCGCATTGGGACACGTAGACGCTTACGTGGCTTAGTAAAAGTGCCCGTAAGCAGACATGGTGTGTTCTAGAAGTTAAAGAATAGAAGAATGAGACATGAAAACTCACACAATAGTTCATCACTCTGTTAGCATCTTTTATATGTACTCTGCCATGTCAGATTGATTTCCTTTGCCTAATTCATACATCGGTAATTTTGTAATAATTACACTGGCCCTTCTACCATCTGGAAACCTTTATGGACTTCAAAATGTCAGAAACGTGCTGCAGCTTAGCCATCATAGAGAGAGCTGCCCATATACCACTGTTTCTAAATTGAATCTAGTTGAATAATAGAATTTATGTTAGTATGTGTATTTGTAACTGTCTGGAATGGTATGTTCCTAACAGCTGTGTTCAACTAATCAATTGTTGTTGCAGATACCTGCAGTTATTCAGTTGGTGACCACTCAACAGGATGCCTTCTCATATGAAGGTCCTTCATTATGGAATAATTTCCCGTTGCAGTTGAAGCTGCTTGATGTCACTATCACTTTCCATAAAGATTGAAAAGCATGGGTGTTTAAGATTGTTAACAAAAAATGAGAGCCTAGAGTACCACATCAATTTGAAAAATAAATATAAGTGCACACTACAAAGAAGAAACGTATAGAGCTCTGTGTTTCGGAATTAAAAATCCTTTATTCATGCATCAGACATTCCTTATTCATGTGAGTAGCAATGACTAAACTGGAGCATATGCCAAAGATTTATAATACAATAAATTCCCCAGATCAAAAAACAACTAAAAGAAAAAAAATATATCATTCAGCAGAAGCTAGGAAATATTTTTTTAAATAAAGAAATGTCTTAAATAACCTTCTGAATTGATAATTTCTGTTTGTCTCAGAGAGAGGGGAAGAAGATTCCAATATAATGCTGCCCCGCCTGGTATAATAAAGATGCTTGAGAAAAACGAGTGGAAATACAATTTCAAGAGATCAAACCAGGAAAAGAGGTGAAATGCTCCGAAAAACTTTATTGAGGACCCAACACGGTCCGTGTTTCGGTTTTTAAAAAAACCTTCATCAGGGGTCTAAAAGATAACAATCAAACATATATATGGTTAAATAACATGAAAGCAAATACATTACGACAATTATAGAAATCTAAAAACACACCATATATACCAAACACGTAATAATTAAAAAATTTTTATAATCAAAAATCTGAAATGTCAACTGAATCGATGCACATATTGTTATTATATCATCAGATGACCATCATAAGAAGCAAAAGGTAAACCGATTATATAAATTTGAATTGATATATATAATAAAACTTGTTTCTACAAATGTTATGTATTAAAATAATAATATTAAACATAAATATGAAAAAGAATTTGTATGAAAATAATTTTGTATAATATATGACAAAACGGATGTCTATAATTAGAAGAACAGAAGTCTACATATAAATGTCATGAATTTAATAGAAAACACTAATATCATTTATTTAAGAAAAGATAATAATACACTCTTTTACTCATTCAAGGTAAGATACCGTTCTATTTTACTCGATAAAAAACTACTGATGTATATGCAGCTGGTTACTATTTTGACTATATTACAGCTTCATTACCGATATGTTATTTTTGATAGGACTTTGGGCGTCCCTATACGTATGGTACATACACATACACATATTTATTTATATCCTATATATTAGCAAATGAGTGCATTTAGATATTCACTATGATTGATTGATATAACACGATGGGTACAAATATACTTTTCTTAGCTGTTTCCTTTTTTGACTAACACTTCTGGCGCTTTTATCGTTCAGGGATGTACATATACACACATACCCCATGCGTTAGCATACTTTGTAATTTAAGATATATTACAATTTGATATACACAGCCCTCTCTTTTTTTCGATCTTTTATGTGAAGTGCAAGTGTATACCTTCTTGTCTCTTACTTCCTGAAGGTTAGGTGTTCCACGGCTATTTTTGAATAAGTACGGACATTTTGGAAATATATGTTCCAATCTTTAACTTTTTACTTCAGGTATTTAATGATGGTGGATCTATATGTTATTTACATTTTTATTTAATATGATTTATTATTTTTTAACAATTTATTTTGTTATCATGATACGGATATTCATATAGATATGTCAGTTATCAAACAATTTTACAAAAATAACTTTTTATTATACTGGTCTTTAAACGTTTTAATACAACTCATTATTATGATTTTGATTTTTACTGTTCGCCATACTTAATATTTTCTGATTATTCATAATTCTTATAGAGACTACATTTTTACAAGCTCCCTTTGTCTGTCAGTATATTTCCCGTGCTACTACTGATTGGTATGTTCAATTGATTTCTTTTCATCTAATATACATGTATTGAGAAAATATCTGCTATAAACCTCATTTTATATGTTATTTATTTAATTCTCATTTAATGTATTATTATCTTTTCTTAAATAAATGATATTAGTGTTTTCTATTAAATTCATGACATTTATATGTAGACTTCTGTTCTTCTAATTATAGACATCCGTTTTGTCATATATTATACAAAATTATTTTCATACAAATTCTTTTTCATATTTATGTTTAATATTATTATTTTAATACATAACATTTGTAGAAACAAGTTTTATTATATATATCAATTCAAATTTATATAATCGGTTTACCTTTTGCTTCTTATGATGGTCATCTGATGATATAATAACAATATGTGCATCGATTCAGTTGACATTTCAGATTTTTGATTATAAAAATTTTTTAATTATTACGTGTTTGGTATATATGGTGTGTTTTTAGATTTCTATAATTGTCGTAATGTATTTGCTTTCATGTTATTTAACCATATATATGTTTGATTGTTATCTTTTAGACCCCTGATGAAGGTTTTTTTAAAAACCGAAACACGGACCGTGTTGGGTCCTCAATAAAGTTTTTCGGAGCATTTCACCTCTTTTCCTGGTTTGATCTCTTGAAATTGTATTTCCACTCGTTTTTCTCTTGTGTTGGACTTTTGTGGAAATTTTTGGACCTTTCATTTCTACGCATAATAAAGATGCTTGAAATATTCATGTAGATTTAATTTTCCGAGCAGAAGGAAAACAACAAATACTGATTCCTGGTAGATCTAAAAATGCTCCCATTTAAAAAAGAGAAGTGTACAATCAAGTAAACGGGGATCTGAACATGAAACGCCATTAAGGCTAAAGCAGTCACATTAAATTGGTTACTTTTAGGGGCTAGGTTACAATAATAACAGGGGTAATATGTTCATATTTATTGGCTGCAAATATTTCCCTCACTGCAGCATTCTATACTCATTGCAATTTAATCTTCAATGCCTTAGAAAAACTGATACATAGGAGGTGATTGTGTCTGATGCAGTGGCGTACCAAGGGGGGGGGCGATGGGGCGGTGGGGGCGGTCCGCCCCGGGTGCACGCCGCTGGGGGGTGCTGCGGCGTGCGCCTGCTGTGAGAGTTCGCTAACTTCTCTCGTTCACTGCAGCTCCCTCTGCCCCAGAACAGGTTACTTCCTGTTCCGGGGCAGAGGGAGCTGCAGCGAACGAGCAAAGTTAGTAAACTCGCAGCAGGCGTGCGTTGCGGCACCCCCCCCAGCGGTGTGCACCCGGGGGGGGCTCTTTCGTGGGGGGGTGTCTTTCACCGGGGGGGGGGGGGTCCGTGCTGCATCGGGGGGGGGGGGGGGGGGGGGGGCGCTGCACCCGGGGGGCGGGGCGCCGCCCCGGGTGTCCGTCCCCCTAGGAACGCCACTGGTCTGATGACCTTAAGGTGGTCAAACAGGTAGAAAAGGCAATGGTCAAAGCCAGAAAAATGTTTGGGTGCATAAGGAGAGGGTTGACCAGCAGGAAAAAAGAGGTAATAGTGCCCTTGTATAAGTTTCTGGTGAGACCCCATTTAGAGTACTGCATGCAATTCTGGAGACCGCACCTACAGAAAAATATAAACAGAATGGAGTTGGTCCAAAGGGCACCTACAAAATTAGTAAGTGGTCTTTGTCATAAATCATATAGGATCAATCTCACTCTATCTATGATATCTATAAGAGGAAACTGTGGAGCGACAAAGTTTGAAATCAACAAGGACAGTATAAAGGGAGAATTCAGTATAGGATGTATGTAATCAGCCGAGCTTGCTTTTAGTGAAAAATGCTGGTAATTTCAACTTATTTAGGGGTCCTTTTACAAAGGCATGCTGAATAATGGCTTGCGGTAGTGTACGCACGGGTTTTGGTCACACGCCAATCCAATTTTTAGCGCGCCTGTAAAAAAGGCCTTTTTAAATTTTTGCCAAAAATAGACGTGCGGCAAAATGAAAATTGCCACCCATCCATTTTGGGTCTGAGACCTTACCACCAGCCATTGACCTAGCAGTAAAGACTCACACGGTAACTGGGAGGTAATGACTTACGCTTGCCAAATGCCACTTGGCGCGCATCTGTTATGTGCACCCGGAAATAAAAAATATTTTTCAGACGCGTGTATCAGACGCACGCCAAAAATGAAATTACCACAAGAGCCACGTGGTAGTCGGGCAGTAACTCCATTTTGGCAAGCGTTGGGCACAGGTAGACGCTTATGCGGCTTAGTAAAAGGACCTCTTAATTAGCTCTACATATAAACTTCCCCTTTTAAAACTTTCTTTCCTTATTTTTCAAAATTATTTATACATTTCTAAATAATACTTTTAGACTTTTTTCAGTGAACAAAATAAAAAAATATACAAGCTCCCCAATGTCCAACTTATGTATTAATTCTCCTCAAATAATCTGATTTGCTGTAAAGATTGCAAACCAATGAGTTTCAATCAAAAGCGGGAAAGAAGGAGACAAAATGACACTCCTCTTCACCCATCCACCATATTCAGCACTAGTAAATAAACAGAGTGCCCAGAAGTGGAGCCAGGTTGGCAGCACGGGGGGAGTGAGAGCGGACTTCTGCTGGTGCTAGCGCACATTTTCAATGCAACACATTGAGAAAAAAATAGACACCGGAGCTGGCAGAACTCCATTTGGGGGAGCCGCCGCTCCCCTGGTGCCCCCCCTAACTATGCCACTGAGAGTGCCATAAACTTATCAACCATTTTTGCTAAACTGCATCTCTTTGTCAAAGCTGGTAACTCCATGGGAGTAACAGTTGAAATAAATCACTAAGAGGTCCTTTTACAAAGGTGCGCTGAAAAATGGCTTGCGGTACTGTAGGCATGGGTTTTAGGTGTGGGTTGATCCATTTTTTAGCGTGCCTGTAAAACAGGCCTTTTTTTGCCGAAAATGGACATGCGGCAAAATTAAAATTGCCGTGCATCCATTTTGGCTCTGAGACCTTAACGTCGGCCATTGACCTAGTGGTAAAGAATCCGGGCGGCAATGACCTACGCGTGTCAAATGCCACTTGGCGCGCATCCGTTACGAGTGCCCAAAAAGAACAAATATTTTTCAGATGCATGTATCGGACACGCACCAAAAATGAAATTATCACAAGAGCCATGTGGTAGCTCGGGTGGTAACTCCATTTTGACGTGCATTAGGTGTGTGTAGACGCTTACATGGTTTAGTAAAAGGGCCCCTAAAAGTTTGAAGAACCCCAAAGGGAGAGATAAACAATCTCTTTATACTTTCCTTGTTGATTTCAAGCTTTGGCGCTCCACAGTTTCCTCTTATAGATATAATAGAGTGGGATTGATTCTACTTTTGATATTTGATTATTTATCTAGGACTAGAGGGCATGCGATGAAACTACAGTGTAGTAAATTTAAAACAAATTGGAGAAAAGTTTTCTTCACCCAACTCATAATTAAACTCTGGAATTCGTTGCCGGAGAATGTGGTGAAGGTGGTTAGCTTGGCAGAGTTTAAAAAGGGGTTAGACGGTTACCTAAAGGACAAGTCCATAAACCATTACTAAATGGACTTGGGAAAAATCCACAATTCCAGGAATAACATGTATAGAATGTTTGTACGTTTGGGAAGGTTGCCAGGTGCCCTTGGCCTGGATTGGTCACTGTCGTGGACAGGATGCTGGGCTTGATGGACCCTTGGTCTTTTCCCAGTGTGGCATTACTTATGTACTTATGTACTATCTCTCCCTTTGGGGTAAAGTTTTAGTGATAAAACATACAGGGACAGGCTTAGGAACCAAAACATGTATATGCTGGAAAAGAGATGAGAGAGAAGGGATACGATAGTGATATTTAAATACCTCATTGGCATCAATTTACAGGAGGTGAGCCCTTTTCAAATGAAGGAAAACTCTGGAATGAGGGGGCATACAATGAAATTAAGAGGAAATAGAATTAGGAGGAATCTAAAAAAAAAAATACTCTTTCACTGAAAGGGTGGTGGATGCGTTGAATGGCCTCCTGGGGGAACTTGTGGAGACGAAGACTGTCAGAACTTAAGAAAGCGTGGGACAGGCACGTGGGATTTCTTAGGAATAGGAGGACTTAGTGGTTGCTGAGGAAGGGAAGACTGGATGGGCCATTTGGCCCTTATCTGCCGTCATGTTCTATGTTTCTGTACATTAAATGACCTGACATGTTTCGACATCAAGCTGCTTCAGGGGTTAATATAATGTACATCTGTTAGAACATATACAGACATGATAAAATTTCAACTATAAATGAATCATAAAAACATAATTTGCATAAGAAACACAGAGCCAGATAACAATATCAACTAGATAGGAAAACATTTTCCCATTATAAAGGCCCTTACCACTAATGCATATCAAATTTTCTTCTCTAATAAACCATATTGGTTCAAAATCACAGGTCACAAAATGAATTAGTATTAAAATGTATCTTACATTTACAAGATATTGTTGCTATCACTCCTCCACAACATAAACATATGCGACAAACAAATCAAATGCCAAATGTATTTCAAGACGGTTATGGAACCAATGAAATATATATTTAAAACAATTAGAAAAAAAATGTAAATTCAGAAAGTAAAACCATATATAAATAACAACTAAAACAGAAATTCTAAGGGGTCCCTTTACCAAGCTGTGCTAAAAAGTGGCTGGCACTGTTGTCAGCATGTGGGTTTTATGCATGCTGAGGCCACTTTTAGCGTGGTGGTAAAATGGCCACATTTCCATATTTTTCTTTAATGGCCATGTGCGAATTTCCCAATTAGCACATGGCCATTACTGTGGGAGCCCTTACCGTTACCTATTCAGAGGTGGTAAGGACTCCCACACTACTCCCATGCTAATTGGGCAGCATGCAGCACTGTATCCACGCTACCCAGTTAGCACAGGGTATGTCTACTCTCCATCCATGGGCATGCCTCCTGCGCTGCGTCTCCCATGGCAGTGCTTTTTAGCACATGGGAGGCACATGCTAGGTCTGCCGCAGCTTAGTAAAAGGGCCTCTAATTTGTATGTTATGTATGTTATCTAGGTCTTATAACCCGCTGAATCTTCAAATAATTGAATTCAATTTGGGGTAACAAAAAGATTTGAAAGAAAGAACTGATGTATTGAATCAGGATGTCACAATATAATTACAACTCTTTATAATTAAGAAAAGGAAAAGTTTTCAAAGCTTTCTGAAAGACCAAAAGATCTGTTATTAAGCGAAACTGAGTTGGCAACCTATTTCACAATCGTACTGCAGAAAAAACAAAGGAGTTGGAAAATAATGCCTAAATGTAGACGCAATCCCTGGGCTTAAGTGCTATTCTATAAACTTGGTGAGCGTTTTAAGGATTGTGAACTTTGACGAGTAACACTTTCCTGCAATAGGAAGGTGCTCATGAAATATGTTATATTGTTATATTTAATTTTTTAATTTTATTCATTCGCGAGGTATACTTCTACAGTCTGTGCCCTGATTATGCCTGAATAGATACAGATGGGCTGTAGAATAAATTTTAAGGGGCTTCGACGTTAGCTTCAGAACTTTTAGTATAAGAACAGTGCTGGGCAGACTTCTACGGTCTGTGCCCTGAGAATGGCAAGAACAAATCAAACTCAGGTATACATATAAAGTATTGCATAACACGTAAAATGAGTTTATCTTGTTAGGCAGACTGGATGGACAGTACAGGTCTTTATGTGTTATCATTTACTATGTTACAATATAAAATATTGGTATAAGGTATAAAGTATAAAATATTCAAATAACAGTACATACTATAACATAGTATGCTACTTCCAATGTCAACACAACACACATAAAAACATTTTAATAGACAGCATAGGAGTCAGTGGCAGTGGAACATTTAGACAGAAAAGATAAGCATGACTAACTTAAGGAAAATATTGCACATAGAGTCATAAAAGCTGTATGTGTTATAACCGAGTCCTGCTGCAGTGCGTGTAGCTGATGTTACTCCTTGTATGTGTGACTATTTAGTTAGGTGTTTCTTCTCTGAAAGGCTTGGGAGAAGAGCCAGGATTTCACTTGCTTCCTTTGCATTTGTGAAGATTTTCTAGGAGTGCATTCCAGAGTGTGGGGACTATTCTAGAGGAGACTTGTTGGTGGAGGGTATCATATCGTCTGATATTTTTTGGAGACAGTGTGGTTAGGAATGCTCCTTGAGAAGACATTAAGAACCTTGTAGGTGCATAGAGGACGATACTGTTCTCCAAATAATGTGGTCCATTTCTTTTAAGGGCCTTGAAGATTTGAGATAGAGTTTTACATTTAGCAAGTAGTAGCCAGTGGAGTTTTTGCAAAAATGGTGTGATATAATCACATTCCCCCCAATATTCCACACTATTTAACCAGCCAGGAATGACTGATTAAATAGCCTTAAGATGGCTAATATTCAGCGAGAGATAGCCAGCTATTTTGGTTGAATATTAGCGGCTAGCCTGGCCACTGGCTATGTTGCATGATAGCCGGTTAGCACCAATATTTATTAAATTTAGCAGCCAGATAGACCTGCATAAATAGCAGGTCTATCTTTGGCTGCTTTAACTTAGCTGGTCAGCCGATGAATATCAGCATAACCGGCTATGTTTATGATGGCCAAAAAGACCCAGAAATTTAATGCTGGTCACCAGATATGGCCCAACATTGAATTTCTAGGTTCTCTACCGACCGCTGACTGTGGGAGTTATCCAGGCTTCATCCTGTGATCTAAATATTGGCCCCATTGCTTATAACCTTCTATCAGTCATGCTGTAGCATACTGAATCAATTTTCACTGGTGCAAGCAACACGAAGCAAAGGGCTAAAATATAAAAAAACCTTATGCATCCAGCTTCTCTTACATAAACACGCAATTATGGAATGCACTTCCAAATGTCACGAAAAGAATGCACGACCTAATAAACTTCCGGAAATCGTTAAAAACCTACCTGTTCACAAAGGCATATCAGAAAGAACCAACCTATACTCCTGAACTCTACAAAACAATCGAAACTCCTACCAGAACTGGAAAAAATCGAACTCTCTCTCCTTGATCACTTAAAATACTCTGTCATCTATGAATATTAACACTAAACCACTCTGTATTTCTCCTACCAGAATTGGCGATCGCCATCACGGTACTATGTAAGCCACATTGAGCCTGCAAATAGGTGGGAAAATGTGGGATACAAATGCAACAAATAAATAAATAAATAGCTTTGATAGATAAAGCTAATAGGCAATTTCAATATATTGGATATTGTTTAGAACATCCCTGTTGCAATGTTGTCTAGAAGTAAAGAGATCCTGGATTATCTACAGGGATAACTGTTTCAATAGCAGGTAATGGAACCCACATGGTGTCGGGCCATACTGGACCTAGCTCTTATGAATGGGGAAAGTGTTTCTGATACTATAGTTGGTGATCATCTGATAAAAGTGATCACTGGATGGTGTGGTTCAATATTAAGACACACAAGGAGAAGGTTCTTTCAAAAGTGATGGTTCTAAAAACTAAGAAAGAGGGCCTTTTTGAAAAAATGTGGAACTCTCTTTGTGGAATTCTCTTCCACAAATGTTGAAGGGAGTACAGACTGCCCCAATTTAAACTCCGGTTTAAGGTGCATTTCTTTTGTTTGGCCTTTAATATGACCCTGCTAGGGAATTAGGGGGGATTTGGCCTAAGGACCTGTTCAGACTAATTGTGTTGTTTGCTTGTGTGTGAGTGGTTCCTGTCCTTGTGTGTGAGTGGATCCTGTCCTATCTTCTTACTGGAGTTATTTTCTGATTTGATTTTATGTTTTATTGGATTGTAAACCACTGTGACCTTATGTTTTTAAGCCTAGTGCTATAGCAAATGAAAAACTGTAACTGTAACTTTGTGAAGATTAGGGAATAGCTCAAAGATTTGTTAGCTGGATGGGAACATGTGGAGGAAGTAGAAAAGCAGTGGGCAAAATTGAAAGTAACTATTTTAAGGGGAACAAACCTTAAACTACATCCAGTTCAGAAAAGACCTAAAGACCTACCTCTCCAGGAAATTCTATGAGTAAAATATACACTAATCATTCTGGAATAACAATACACAACACAACCTCTAGCTGTAATGCATCTTTTCATTTAAGAAAAGAACTAAGACATACATTTCTAGTTATCTTGCCAACCACTTTAAAACACAGTATCACACAACCTTGTAAATGTAATTGAATCAATGTAATTTCTAACAACTGTTAAATCTAAGCCACATTGAAACAAAACTCATTTTTGGATAATTGTGGGATACAAGTATGAATAAATAAATAAAAATAAATTAATAAAAGAGGAAAAGGAGGCCACTTTGGTTCTCAAAAGAAGTAGAAGAAAAAGTAAGGAAAAGAGGTTAGCCTTCATAAAATTTAAGAGATCACAGAAAGAGGAAGACAGGTAACAATATCTGGAAAAGGTGAGAAAATCTGATAGTCGGGGAAATAAAGATGTAAATGGAATTAAAAATAGCCAATAAAGTAAAATGGCAGGACAATAAAGTGATGGTGTTAGATGGGATACAGTATATTCAAGGGTAGTGAAGAACTTAGGTATGTTCTGGTGGTTCTGCTGATGGACTTGTCAATACTTTTTTAAAATCAAACATGGTCCCAAAGGACTGGAGAAGGATGAATGTGGTCCCTCTCCACAAAAGCAGAAGCAAGAAAAAGGTTGGGAACAACAAGCCTGTTAGCCTGAACATTGTGGTGAGTGAATTAATGGAAGCAATTTTAAAACAGAGGGTAGAATGCTTTCTGGAATCCAATGGCTTACAGGATCAGAGACAGCATGGTTTTACTAGGGGAAGGTCTTTTTAGACAAATCTAATTAATTTTTTTTGACTGGATAGCAAGCGTTGAATCAAGGGCGAGCACTAGATGCTGTTTACTGTGGTATTAGGAAACTGGACTTAAAGCATCTTCAAATAGTTCAGAACGCCACATTAAATTAGACTGTGTTACAGCATTGCTATTTCAGAATCATTGGCTGCCTGTATCAAATTGAGTTCGCATTAAGATTTTGGTGCTTGCTTGGATCTCCACTGATTTGCATGAAAGTTCAGACACATTTTTAAATTTTTTAAAAAAATGTTCGTTTTATTTGTTATGACTCTTTCTATTATGAATAATACATAGATTATCATCTGTTTTCAATAATGCATTTTTTACGTATGTTTTATACATGGCTTATGCTATTATACAGTATATTTAGAAGTAATTCATTTTTTACAGATGCTCGCACTTAACTTGTACTATCATATGCTAGATATAATTGTTCCATATTTATATTTGATGTGCTTCTTATATATAACTGTTTATAAATCATATGTTTTGTAATTTTATAATTTTATATTGATGCATTTTATTCATTTATTACTGTATATGATTTATGTGTTTTATAATTACATGTTTTAGGACTGTTTATTCACATTTATGTCACTCATTTTAATTTAAGTTCTTTTCCTAAACATTTTTCAGACTCCTGAGGCAGTATTGTGTCGAGTCTACAGTAAAGTTTGCTCCTTTATAAACCACCACAGTCTCAGCATCCTGGAGTCATTGGTCCACTTCCCACTTTTTTTTATCCGGTGCTTGCTCATAATGCATTTTTACTGGGTTTCCATTTTATTTGGCCCAGATTTTCAGAAAGCTTTGGACAAAGTTCCTCATGAGAGATTCCTGAGAAAATTAAAGAGTCAAGGGATAGGAGGCAATGTTCTGTTGTGGATTGGGAATTGGTTATTGGACAGAAAACAGAGGGTAGGGTTAAATGGCCATTTCTCTCAGTAGAGGAGGGTGAATAGTAGAGTGCCACAGGGATATGTACTGGGACTGGTGCTATTTAACATATTTATAAATGATTTGAAAATCAGAATGACAAGTGGGGTGAATAAATTTGCAGATGACACAAAACTATTCTAAGTTGTTAAAACATATATGAGACTGAATATATGAGACTCACAGAAACAGAAGCCTGCGCGGCCGCGTTGCTGATCTGCAAGGGCAGGCTTCTAGATGGAATGTTGCTAGTGGAGGAGTAGCCTAGTGGCTAGTGCAGTGGACTTTGACCGTGAGGAACTGAGTTCAATTCCCACTGCAGCTCCTTGTGACTCTGGGCAAGTCACTTAACCCTCCATTGCCCCAGGTACAAATAAATACCTGGATATACTATCCAGCTTATAATTGAAAAAGAAAAATGTCTATATTGCGACCCAAATCGGGAGATAGACGTTTATCTCACAAAAACGAATAAAGCGGTATAATCGAAAGCCGAATTTGGACGTTTTCAACTGCACTTCGTCGCGGATGCGGATAAAGTTGATGGGGGCGTGGTGAAGGCGGAACTGGGGCGTGGTTATCGAGCGATCAGAGATGGGCGCCTTTCGCCGATAATGGAAGAAAAATATGCGTTTTTAGCGAGAATTTAAGGCACTTTTCCTGGACCCTGTTTTTCCACGAATAAGGCCCCAAAAAGTGCCCTAAATGACCAGATGACCACTGGAGGGAATCGGGGATGACCTCCCCTGACTCCCCCAGTGGTCACAAACCCCCTCCCACCACAAAATATGCCGTTTCACAACTTTTTATTTTCACCCTCAAATGTCATACCCACCTCCCTGGCAGCAGTATGCAGGTCACTGGAGCAGTTATTAGGGGGTGCAGTGGACCTCATGAAAGGCTACAGAGGAAATTGGAGGGTCATGGGATAGGAGGAAATGTCCTATTGTGGATTAAAAACTGGTTGAAGGATAGGAAACAGAGAGTGGGGTTAAATGGGCAGTATTCACAATGGAGAAGGGTAGTTAGTGGGGTTCCTCAGGGGTCCGTGCTAGGACCGCTGCTTTTTAATATATTTATAAATGATTTAGAGATGGGAGTAACTAGCGAGGTAATTAAATTTGCTGATGACACAAAGTTATTCAAAGTCGTTAAATCACGACAGGATTGTGAAAAATTACAAGAGGACCTTACGAGACTGGGAGACTGGGCGGCTAAATGGCAGATGATGTTTAATGTGAGCAAGTGCAAGGTGATGCATGTGGGAAAAAAGAACCCGAATTATAGCTACGTCATGCAAGGTTCCACGTTAGGAGTTACGGACCAAGAAAGGGATCTGGGTGTCGTTGTCGATAACACACTGAAACCTTCTGCTCAGTGTGCTGCTGCGGCTAAGAAAGCGAATAGAATGTTGGGTATTATTAGGAAAGGTATGGAAAACAGGTGTGAGGATGTTATAATGCCGTTGTATCGCTCCATGGTGCGACCGCACCTTGAGTATTGTGTTCAATTCTGGTCGCCGCATCTCAAGAAAAATATAGTAGAATTGGAAAAGGTGCAGCGAAGGGCGACTAAAATGATAGCGGGGATGGGACTACTTCATTATGAAGAAAGACTAAGGAGGCTAGGGCTATACAGCTTGGAGAAGAGACGGCTGAGGGGAGACATGATAGAGGTATATAAAATAATGAGTGGAGTGGAACAGGTGGATGTGAAGCTTCTGTTCACGCTTTCCAAAAATACTAGGACTAGGGGGCATGCGATGAAACTACAGTGTAGTAAATTTAAAACAAATCGGAGAAAATTTTTCTTCACCCAACTTGTAATTAAACTCTGGAATTCATTGCCGGAGAAAGTGGTGAAGGCGGTTAGCTTAGCAGAGTTTAAAAAGGGGTTGGACGTTTTCCTCAAGGACAAGTCCATAAACCGCTACTAAACGGACTTGGAAAAATCCAAAATTCCAGGAATAACATGTATAGAATGTTTGTACGTTTGGGAAGCTTGCCAGGTGCCCTTGGCCTGGATTGGCCGCTGTCGTGGACAGGATGCTGGGCTCGATGGACCCTTGGTCTTTTCCCAGTATGGCATTACTTATGTACTTATGTACTTATGACTTCAGGCAGGTGGACCCAGGCCCATCCCCCCACATGTTACATTTGTGCTGGTAAATGGGAGCCCTCCAAACCACCCCCCAAACCCACTGTACCCACATGTAGGTGCCCCCCTTCACCCCTTAGGGCTATAGTAATGGTGTAGACTTGTGGGCGGTGGGTTGTGAGGGGGATTTGGGGGGCTCAACACACAAGGGAAGGGTGCTATGCACCTGGGAGCTCTTTTACCTTTTTTTTTGTTTTTGTAAAAGTCCCCCCTAGGGTGCCCGGTTGGTGTCCTGGCATGTGAGGGGGACCAGTGCACTACGACTCCTGGCCCCTCCCACGAACAAATGCCTTGGATTTATTCGTTTTTGAGCTGGGCGCTTTCATTTTCCATTATCGCTGAAAAACAAAAACGCCCAGCTCACAAATTGTTGAATAAAACATGGACGTCTATTTTTTTTCGAAAATACGGTTCGGTCCACCCCTTCACGGATCCGTTCTCGGAGATAAACGCCCATGGAGATAGACATTTTTGTTCAATTATGCCCCTCCATGTAAACCACTTTGAATGTAGTTGCAAAAACCACAGAAAGACAATATATCATTTCCCTTTCCCCTTTCAACTGCATCGCTGCCAGTAGAGAGTGTTGGTGTTCAGTATTGCTTTCAATCACTAGGAACAGGCAGGTTCCTGGAGTCCTGCAGAGCTTATCTGTTCCTTACTATTGAAAATGTGGTAGGTGGAGGACTCTTGCTCAGCTTAGAGGGGTGATCTGAAGTAACAAAGAACCACATTGTTGACTTCATTCATTTCTGAACAAGATTTAAATGCTGTACTACGCTTGTGTTTCTGAAATTCTCAATCTTGCAAAACATTTTCATTTGCATGGAGCTTTCCATGGAATCTTGTCCTTTCTAGAAATTGCTGGAAATTAAATCATTTGACAAAGGATGCATCACTTTAAAACTGTGTAAGCAAACTGACTTGAAGGCTCTTGCTGCTCTTAAGTTTCCCCCACTTTCATTCGAAACTTACATCTGCCCCAAACAGGTCAGTTATCTCTAGCCAAAGGCAACTTAATTTCCTTGCAAAAGAGAAACAGAAAGAGAAAATATAATGGTGAGGAGGGAGAGACAAGCCTGTCATGACTTTTGTTTGTAAAATCTAAATGGTAAGCCACTGAACATCTGTACAAACGTATTTTCAAGTTATGATCTTCTAGGGTTCTTATTAAAAACAGATCTTCTTATCTGCCCTAAGGGAGAGTTGTCAGTGGCTCTAGAAGACTGTATCCATTTTGATGTTTCAGCAACAGTTACATCTCACTGGAAGATCTAAGAAGGCAAACTTTTGTCTTTATACTGTACATCACTGACTCACCAGGGTTTTCTTTTATGTACTAGCGGAGTTGAGTCTGGCGATCAGGAAGCAGAGAACAGGAGCAATTTAATATGTAATTGACCTGCATGAAAGGCAACAGCATTTCTGATACTAGTGTTCATGGCTTCTGTCTACTAGAACGTTTATGAGATCTTTCTGGAACAATTTTTACCCAGACAGTTTGCTGAATACCCTGCAAAGTGTTTAAAAGTACACATAAGCAGAAATACTTACTTTTTATCAATGAAAATGTTGCTGCTCTGTCATTTGAGTGGAAATTTTTAGGCCCTGAGCATCTGGTGGATGTAAAGCTCTTCTGAAAGAATCCATGTTGTGGATACCTTTTTGTTGATAGCAGTGAATACCTATTGATGAACAGATGAAACAGACAAAATAAACAGACTTTCATTGCAAGTGGCCTTTGTAATTAGGCACATTCTAGAACTTTGTTTCTTACATGGATGACTTTATATGGATACCATTTGAAAAACAAAAAACTTGTTTAACCTGTGAAAAAGCTGAGAATTGTATATTACTTTCAACAGAAACTAAAGCAATCTGGTATTTCTGAATTCAGGGTGAAGTGGGTTTATTTTGTTACTTTTGTACCCTGCGCTTTCCCACTCATGGCAGGCTCAATGCAGCTTACATGGGACAATGGAGGGTTAAGTGACTTGCCCAGAGTCACAAGGAGCTGCCTGTGCCTGAAGTGGGAATTGAACGCAGTTCCTCAGGACCAAAGTCCACCACCTTAACCACCTTAACCACTAGGCCACTCCTCCACAATATAATTTAAGGAACTCAGTGAAAACATGTTTTAAAACCAGTTCTGTGTATGCATGAGAAAGATCTTGGGTAAACATATGCATGAGTACCAGGGGTGTAGCCAGACCTTGGCGGGAGGGAGGGTCTAGAACCCGAGCTGAGAGGGCACATTTTAGCCCCCCCTGGTGCCACTGACACCCCGCCATTTTTAACCCCCCCCGCCATTTTTAACCCCCCCCCCGCCATTTTGACCTCCCCGCCGCCACCACCACCTTTGACCCCCCACCGCCAACCCCTTCGATCCCCCCTCCCGCTGCCAACCCTCCCCTGCCGCCGTCGGGTACCTTTGCTGGCGGGGTCCCCAACCCCGCCAGCCGAAGTAGGACTCCGGTGTGGCCGCTTTGCTGATCTGCAAGGGCAGGCTTCTGTTCTGTGAGTCTGACGTCCTGCACATTACGTGCAGGATGTCAGACTCACAGAAACAGAAGCCTGCCCTTGCAGATCAGCAAAGTGGCCACGCCAAAGAAGAGGACTTTGGCTGGCTGGCTCCCCCGCCAGCAAAGGTACCCGACGGCGGTGGCGACGGGGGAGGGTTAGCGGTTATAGGGGGGAGTCAAAGGGATTGGCAGCAGGGGGGCCAGGGCCAAATCTAAGGGGGCCCATGCCCTGTGGTCCCATGTAGCTACACCCCTGATGTGTACTAGGAAGAAATGGTGGCTATGGTATTCAACTAATGTGCTGCTTGCAACTTTATTTATTTATTTATTGCATTTGTATCCCACATTATTGCACCTTTTTGCAGTCTCAATGTGGCTTACAATATATCATGAATAATGGAGATATGTAAGAAATAAACATTTAGTATTATAGAAGGATCTTGGGTAACATGATAATATTAAAGCATGATATTAATATAACAAGCAGATAGTAAAGACAGTTCTGGGTATGTGTAAGGCGTTCATATTTGTTGGTCTTTGTGGTATGTCTTGTTAAAGAGATGGGTCTTCAATAGTTTGCGGAAGTTGGTTAGTTCATGGATCGATTTAAAGTTACGCGGTAGTGCATTCCAAAAATGTGTGCTCAAGTAGGAAAAGGTTGACGCGTGCGTTAGTTTGTATTTTAGCCCTTTACAGTTGGGGAAATGAAGGTTAAGGAATGTGCAGGACGATGTCTTAGCATTCCTCATTGGTAAGTCTATCAGGCCTGACATGTAGGCTGGGGCATCTCCATGAATGATTTTGTGGACCAAGGTACATATTTTGAATGTGATGCATTCTTTAAGAGGGAGCCAATGCAGTTTTTCTCATAGGGGTTTAGCACTCTCATATTTTGTTTTCCCGAATATGAGTCTAGCTGCTGTGTTCTGGGCTGTCTCTGTTCTAAACCCAGGAGACACAGGAGGCAACTTTTATGACGGATGCCTCCTTTTTGGTGCTCTGATGAAGGGTGGTGAGCAGCAAGATGCCATTATAGAATATTAGCATAACCTGGTAATGACATGTCTTACATTTAGGTGTGTGCACTTGTACCAGCCATAGACCTGAAGTAACTGCGGGAACCTAAATTCAGCAAGGGCATGCATAATTTATACTTTGAGTTGTCCACTATAGCACTTAAGTGCCTTCTTTGATTAGAGATATTTATCTCTTCACTTATGTGCGCAAAGGGGTGCAACCTCACCTTCAGTATTGGGTTTGTACTGGGACGAGGGCTATTTAACATATTTATAAATAACCTGGAAAGCAGAACAACAAGTGAGGTGATTAAATTGGAAATTACACAAAACTATTCAAAGTTGTTAAAGCACATATGGATTCTGAAAAATTGCAGGAAGAAAGACCTTAGGAAATCGGAAGACTGGGCATCCAAATAGCAGATGAAATTTA
Organism: Microcaecilia unicolor; assembly: GCF_901765095.1. Taxonomy (NCBI): domain Eukaryota; kingdom Metazoa; phylum Chordata; class Amphibia; order Gymnophiona; family Siphonopidae; genus Microcaecilia; species Microcaecilia unicolor. The sequence continues at coordinate 514,273,179 of NC_044031.1, forward strand.
ATGTGGACAAATGCAAAGTGATGCACATTGGGAAGAATAATCCAAATCATAGTTACTTGATGCTAGGGTCCACGTTAGCACCCAAGAAAAAATCTAGGCGCCATCGTAGCCAATGTGCTGAAATCTTCTGCCCAGTGTGTGGCGGTGACCACAAAAGCAAAAAGGGATGCTAGGAATTATTAGAAAAGGGATGAAAAATAAGACAAAGAATATTATAATGCCTCTGTTTCACTCCATGATGCGACCGCACCTTCAGTATTGAGTGCAATTCTGGTCACTGTATCTCAAAAAAGATATAGCAGAATTAGAAAAGGTTCAAAGAAGGGTGACCAAAATTATAATGGGGATGGAACTTCTCTCATATGAGGAAAGGCTAAAGATGTTAGGTCTCTTCAGTCTGGGAAAGAGAAGGCGAAGGGCCATATTCTATATATGGCACCTGGATTTGCACGCTGAAATCCAAGTGAATTCTAAAACTATGCAAGTAACTTAATTGGCTCAACAAGCAAATCAGTGCTTTTAACAGCACTTAACTAGCAATAATGAGCACTAATTGATAACAATTGCAAGTTATGCGCACAACTCGGTAAGCGCATTCTATAATAAACTGCGCCTAAATGGTGACGCATGCAGTTCAAAATAAATGTGTGCAGTTCAAAAGAGGTGTGTTTATAGGCATTTCATGGGTGTTCCAAAATTTACATACATAGTTATAGAATATGGCACAATCTACCGAAATCTACGTGCTGAGATTTTTGTCAGATTTTCATTGGCATGAATGGGCACGAGCAGATTTAGGCATGATGACATTGACTAAGTGTATTCTATATACCACATAAATCTGATAGAAAATGCTTAAGCAAAACTGAGTTCCGCTTGGATTTTTTAGGTGCCATATATAGAATCTGACCCTAAGAGGGGATATGATTGAGATCTAAAAAATCCTGAGTGATGTACAGTTGGTAAAAGTGAATCGATTTTTTACTCTTTCAAAAAGTACAAAGATTAGAGGGCACTCAATGAAGTTACATGGAAATAATTTTAAAAGAAACAGGAGGAAATATTTTTTCACTCAACGAATAGTTAAGTTCTGGAACTCGTTGCCGGAGGATATGGTTACAGCGGTTAGCATATCTGGGTTTAAAAAAGGTTTGAAAAGTTCCTGGAGGAAAAATCCATAGTCTGCTATTGAGCTAGACATGGGGGAAGCCACTGCTTGCCCTGGGATTGGTAGCATGGAATGTTGCTACTATTTGAAATTCTGCCAAGTACTTGTGACCTGGATTGGCCACTGTTGGAAACAGGATACTGGGCTAGATGGACCATTGGTCTGACCCAGTATGGCTATTCTTATATCTGGAAAGGTGTTTAACATGCTGGGGGTCCAAGGCACTTCTACATTGCAGTAATATTCTCTGTTGTGTGCACCTGATGTCTGATTGTTCTGTTTTTATCCCTTCTGTAGGTTCTGTCCACCCGTTCAATCACAACCACCTCTCTCCCTCACACTGCCCCACTGGGGCATATCTGGCCTCCGGCGGTAGGGGGGGCCAGAGCCAGAGGGAGGGGGCATATTTTACCCCCCCTGCCGCCACCAACCCCCCCTCTGCCATTACCGGACCCCCCCCACCACCACCAACGACTCTCTCCACCCCCCCTCCCGCCGCCAGCCCTCCCCCGCTGCTGTTTCTTACTTTTGCGTCTGCTTCCTCCTGCGCCTTTAAAAATATTTCTTCAGCTGGCGGGGGACCCCAACCCCCGCCAGCCAACCCGAGGTGACAACTTTTAAGTTCTTCCTCCGCCGTGGCCAACATGTTGGAGTTGAGCGTCTGAATCCAGTTCGGAGTCTGATGTCGCAGCACGTAACTGGATTCAGACGCTCAACTCCAGCATGTTGGCCATGGCGGAGGAAGAACCTGCAAGTTGTCACCTCGGGTTGGCTGGCGGGTGTTGGGGTCCCCCGCCAGCTGAAGAAATATTTTTAAAGGCGCAGGAGGAAGCGGACGCAAAAGTAAGAAATGGCAGCGGGGGAGGGCTGGCAGCGGGAGGGGGACCAGGGCGAAATCTGCGGTGGCCCAGGCCCCTGTGGCCCCACGCAGATATGCCCCTGCTGCCCCAGCTCTCTAATGGTGACTTCATATTCAGAACAGCTTTTAACCCTCTGGCGTCCAAGGTTCTTGTCCTAAGGGCGAGCACCAAAGGAGTGTGCACAAGGACCATGTCCTGCTCTTTGGGGTGCCTCTTGGAGCATCCTCTGCACCTTGGCCCTATTAACGTTTTCATTAGATTTGCTCTGTCATCAGCCAGTCTTCTTATGCCACCTGCCTCTACTGCCCAAGTCTGGTAGGGATACCGCCCCATTAGCATTGTTTTCAGATAGGTCCTGCCAGCTCCTGCACTGTCTCATGCCTGTTCCCTCAGCAGATACAATTTCTTCCTTAGCCCTGCAGCCTCCACTTAAGGGTGAATTCTATATATGGTGCAAAAAAAGCGCTATTGTACTGTATTGTATTATATTGTATTGTATTAACAGACTCCACCTTTAACAATCACTAGAAAGTGGATTACAATTAGGAAGCTTCACATTAGAAGGAATTTACATTAACATATCACAGAGCCTTTACATAAATAAATTATAAAAGTTACAATCCTTTCAATCCAATAGCTATAAATTACAATCTTTGTCTAGAAAACAGATAAGTTTTAAGAGTTTTTCTAAATGGGAAACATGAAGTAATCCGACGAGGTTGAACTAGAATATTGTTACAAAACCTAATACTTTGGAAATCAAAAGAAAGTTCCTTAACAAGTTGACAATGAACACTCTCCATAGATGGAAAATCTAACTATAATTTCTTCCCACTTCTCAAATGAGATGCTATTTGAGAATGTTAGAAGTTGGTGCCAGCTTTTACTGGACTCCAGTCTTCTCATTGGTCTAAAAAACCTCCAAGTGATTTATATATATATATATATACACACACACACACACACATATATACAGTGCACTCCATTTAAGTGCACGTCGGATAAGCGCATGCTCTGTTTAACTGCATGCTGTACTTCGGTCCCGTTTTTGGCACCATCAATTTATATGGGGACAAACTTCGGTTTAGCGCACCACTGATAAGTGCAAGATTCGCTTATATGCATGGTTCAAGACCGCTCCTCTGCAGGAAAGACTCTGCATAAGCGCGCGCATGGAATATGGAAGCCAATTGGTGCGTGACAACCAATGAGATTTCAAATTTACTGCCTCTTTAACTGCCACAGGGAGAATAAGCGAAAGAATGTTGTTAGGGCGTACACCGGGGTCGTCGTCGCGGCAGAACTTGTAAGACTTCAACACTGGCTGAACGAATAGAAGTTCTTAAAAAACTAGAAAACAAAGTCAAGCATCTATTGCTAAAGAATATGGTGTCAATCCCAGTCAAATTTCACGTGTCTTGAAGCAGAAAGACCAGCTTCTGGAAGACTGGCAAAACAATACAAATCCACAACGGAAACGAAAACGGGCAGAAAAAGCTGAGGAGGTAGAAGATGCTCTTCTTCGGTGGGTTTCTCGAGTCAGGAGCAGACAGTTTCCTGTCAGTGGTCCACTGCTTATGGAGAAAGCTAACCAGCTAGCTGAAAGTCTTGGACTAACTGAATTCAAAGTCACTGTTGGATGGTTGGAAAGATGGAAGGAGAGGAACAGCATAAAATTCAAGAAACAGCATGGTGAGAAACAAGACACTGATGACTTTGGTGCTGAAAATTGGGTTGTTTCAGTTCTTCCTACCATCTTGGAATGAGTTTGCACCTCGTGACATTTTCAATGCTGACGAAAATGGTCTTTACTGGCGAGCGATTCCTGATGGAACACTTGCATTCAAACATGCCGAAACTACTGGAGGTAAAACATTGAAGGACCAACTGACAATCCTCTTTTGCTGCAATATGGATGGGAGTGAGAAGTTGGAACCCCTCGCCATTGGAAAGAGCAAACAGCCCCGCTGCTTCAAGAAAGTTAAGCGACTTTCTGTGTCATAAGAAGGCTAATGCAAATTCATGGATGACTGGGGAAATTTGGTAGCAGTGGCTAAAGAAGTTAGACACTAGAATGCGGGCACAAAAGCGTCAGATTTTGCTGCTTTGTGATAATTGTGCTGCACACAGGGATGATGTCAGGCTGTCTAACGTCAAGGTGGTCTTCCTGCCACCTAACACTATCTCTCTGATCCAACCTATGAATCAGGGCATAATAGCCAATTTCAAACAACATTATCGGGCTCTTGTGCTACGACATCTGATGAGCGTTATGGATGACTAGACTGGCAAGCATAAACATGCTATTGAACTGGCTCGTAATCTATTACTGTTGGATTCCCTACATATGCAGAAAGAAGCCTGGAATCATGTTACACAGGCAACCATTGTGAACTGCTACAAGCGGGCAAGCTTTGTTAAGGATGTGGAGAGGGACGAAACAGATGCAGCTGTTGCAAACGCGTCAGATGAAGAGGTTATTGACATCCCAGCCGGTGTTACTGAAGAGGAGTTCTATCGCTACGTAGCTGTTGATTACGATCTACAAACAGCTGAAGACAGCACTGATGTCGAGATATGTGCCTACACGCAGGCAACAACAGCTGATGATGGAACAGATGAAGAAATGAGCAGTAAGGCACATGCTGAACCTCCTCCTGTCACTTTTGCAAGAGCGCTGGAGAGTCTCAACACCGTGCGGGCCTATCTGGAGGCCACTGGATGTCAGTGCTATGACAGTTTTTACTGTCTGGCAGACTTAGTCTATGGAACTCACAGACCCAAGAGTGTACAGAGGACTATAACTGATTACTTCAAGCAAGCCTAATGTCAGTTAACTGAGACTGTATACTGTACGTATAATAATAAACAGTACTGTACATATGTTTATCAGATGTCAATTTTCTTTGGGTCACAACAGTTAAGTGCACGCTCTGGTTAACTGCATGCATTTCTTTGGTCCCAGACCCTTACACTTAAGCAGATTGCACTGTATATATATATTGTGCACTCTGACTTCTTCAAATTTCTTCAAACACCGTGATTCAATTATTCATAAAATCTTGCATTTTAAAGTATATAAAGCACTTAGCTTAATTCTTGTGCCCAACGGGCCTCTTCCGTTTCACTTTTAATCAAGCTTCTTTAGGGGACTAAGTGCTCACATTACCTATAAAATATACAACAATCTTTTAGTGCCTTCAATATGAATTTCATGTTGTAATCAAAAGATTGTAGAAACTTACTTTACTTTAATCAACACCATTAAAAGCTGGCACTAAGATATTTTACTTGCTGCCAAGTTGGGACTTTTGAGGTCTTTTTCCTCCATTTAAGATTATATATATAGTAAGTTGAGTATCATATCGAATATATGATTAGTCAAGAGATTTACAAACGTAGCGAAGTTTTCAGCTTGCAAGTTTCTTAGACACATTCATTTTGAGCATGGCCATTTGCACCAACTGAAACATGGTGCAAATCACACCAAAATTAGGCACGTTTTTCCCTTATTCTATAACTACGTGCATTAATTTGAGGAACGCCCCCATTCTGCCCATGACCTTCCCATTTCCACTCCCCCCTTTTGAAATTGTGCGTAAAATTTAGGCATGGATCCAGAGCCTAAATTTACTTGCGAATATTCCAATTCAATCTAGTTAGTGCCAATAATTGCTTGTTAACAAGCCAATTATTGGTGCTAATTAGCTTGCAAATCAATTAAATTGCATGCACAAATTGAGCACGTGCCCAAATTTGCATATGTAATTTTTAGCATCTTTTATAGAATTCGAGGGTTATTGTCAACCTCCTTGGTACTCACTCCAGTTGACATAAGGACCCCCTTTTCACTGACTTATCACCACCTGCAGTTCCTATGTTTTACCGAGTCTTAGTTGAGGCCAGGTGAAATAACCTCCCTAGTTGAAACTTCTTCCCCTGGATTCAGATTTGCACAATACAACTGGGTTGGAGGGGGCAGTAGTCTTCCTCTTAATTCACTGGCTTCTTTTAATTTCATCCCCAGGCATATTGATTCATGCATTGGTGGACCAATGCTCCTATTTGAAATTAATTACATAGTAACATAGTAGATGACGGCAGAAAAAGACCTGCACGGTCCATCTAGTCTGCCCAACAAGATAAACTCACATGTGCTACTTTTTGTGTATACCTTACCTTGATTTGTACCTGTCCTTTTCAGGGAACAGACCGTATAAGTCTGCCCAGCACTATCCCCGCCTCCCAACCACCAGCCCCGCCTCCCACCACCGGTTCTGGCACAGACCGTATAAGTCTGCCCAGCACTATCCCCGCCTCCAAACCACCAGTCCCACCTCCCACCACCAGCTCTGGCACAGACCGTATAAGTCTGCCCAGCACCATCTCCGTCTCCCGCCACCGACTTTGCCACCCAATCTCGTCTAAGGTCTTTAGGATCCATTTCTTCTGAGCAGGATTCCTTTATGTTTATCCCACGCATGTTTGAATTCCGTTACCGTTTTCGTGTCCACCACCTCCCGCGGGAGGGCATTCCAAGCATCCACTACTCTCTCCGTGAAAAAATACTTCCTGACATTTTTCTTGAGTCTGCCCCCCTTCAATCTCATTTCATGTCCTCTCGTTCTACTGCCTTCGCATCTCCAGAAAAGGTTAGTTTGCAGATTAATACCTTTCAAATATTTGAACATCTGTATCATATCACCCCTGTTTCTCCTTTCCTCCAGAGTATACATGTTCAGGTCCGCAAGTCTCTCCTCATACGTCTTGTAATGCAAATCCCATACCATTCTCGTAGCTTTTCTTTGCACCGCTTCAATTCTTTTTACATCCTTAACAAGATACGGCCTCCAGAACTGAACACAATACTCCAGGTGGGGCCTCACCAACGACTTATACAGGGGCATCAACACCCCCTTTCTTCTGCTGGTCACACCTCTCAATATACAGCCTAACAAACTTCTAGCTAGGGCCACCGCCTTGTCACACTGTTTCGTCGCCTTCAAATCCTCAGATACTATCACCCCAAGATCCCTCTCCCCATCCGTACCTATCAGACTCTCCCCGCCTAACACATACGTCTCCCGTGGATTTCTACTCCCTAAGTGCATCACTTTGCATTTCTTCGCATTGAATTTTAATTGCCAAACCTTAGACCATTCTTCTAGCTTCCGTAGGTCCTTTTTCATGTTTTCCACTTCCTCCGAGGTGTCCACTCTGTTACAGATCTTAGTATCATCTGCAAATAGACAAACTTTACCTTCTAACTCTTCGGCAATGTCACTCACAAATATATTGAACAGAATCAGCCCTAGCACCGATCCTTGAGTCACTACACTACTCATCTTTCGCTCCTCTGAGCGAATTCCATTCACCACCACCCTCTGGCGTCTGTCCGTCAACCAGTTCCTAATCCAGTTCACCACTTCGGGTCCTTCCATTACATTTACTTCCATTGTCTATTCATGGGTGTCACAGCAACAGTTATTTTCAGTTAGCTAACAACACCTGATGCAGGCAGGTAAGCTGAAACATGCTAAGCTAATGACTACAGGTTTGTAATTTTGAATGGGCTGTTGTAACTGGGTCATTTCAACTTTGTGTAAAATTCTGTTTTTATGTGAATAAAGATTTTTTAGAACTCCAGGTTAGTTTGGATCATCTACTGCTTTGGGTTCTGGATTTGCAGAATTAACAGAAACCCATTAATACATGGTAACACAGAGTAGGGATATGCATTCAATTAGAAATAAATAGCTAATATGACATATCAGTCCATTATTGGGCTCATTTTTGAAAGAGAAGGACGCCCATCTTTCGACACAAATGGGAAGATGGACGTCCTTCTCTCAGGGTCGTCCAAATTGGTGTAATCGAAAGCCAATTTTGGATGTCCCCAACTGTACTCCATCGGAGGGACAGCCAAAGTTCAAGGGGGTGTATCGGAGGCATAGTGAATGCGGGACTTCGGCGTGCCTAACATTTGGACGTCCTCAACCCATAATGGAAAAAAAGAAGGACATCCCTGACGAAAACTTGAACGTTTTCACCCGGACCTGTATTTCTTATGACTAAGGTATAAAAAGGTGCCTGAACTGACCAGATGACCACCGGAGAGAATCGGGGATGACCTCCTGTTACTCCCCGGTGGTCACTAACCCCCTCCCACCCTCAAAAAACATCTTTCAAACTATGTCGTGCCAGTCTCTATGCCAGCCTCAGATGTCATACTCAGGTCCAGGACAACAGTATGCAGGTCCCTGGAGCTGTTTTAGTGGGTGAGTGCAGTTCAGACAGATGGACCCAGCACCATCCCCCCTACCTGTTACGTTTGTGGGGGAAACAGCGAGCCCTCCAAAACCCACCAGAATCCCACTGTACCCACATCTAGGTGCCCCCCTTCACCCTTAAGGGCTATGGTAGTGGTGTACAGTTGTGGGTAGTGGGTTTTTTGGGGGGGTTGGTGGGCTACCCACACAAGGTTAGGGAGCTATGTACCTGGGAGCAATTTATGAAGTCCACTGCAGTGCTCCCTAGGGTGCCCGGTTGGTATCCTGGCATGTCAGGGGGACCAGTGCACTAGAAATGCTGGCTCCTCCCACGATCAAATGGCTTGCATTTGGTCATTTCTGAGATGGGCGTCCTTGGTTTCGAAAATTGCTGAAAATCAGAGACGACCATGTCTAGGGACGTCCATCTCTAAGGACGACCAAATATAAGGATATGGACGTCCCTGACAGTATTTTCGCAACGAAAGATGGACGCCCATTATGTTTCGAAAATACGGGTTTCCCTGCCCCTGGATCGAGACGTTTTGCGAGGACGTCCAAATCGAAATGTGGACATCCCTTTCGAAAATGCCCCTCCATGTCATTTTAAACAAATGTAACAAAAAATAGAGAAAACAAACTGAGACTCTAAAAATCAAACAAACAAGGTAATGAAGAGTTCAGTAATAATACAAAGATATATGATGCTTTTCAAAAACGAGAAAAATACCACAAAACACCCAAACGCGGCATCTTTCACTGGGGTTGTGGCATTCAGGCATTACATTGCCAAAAGAGTGTGATTTTTGTATTAAAACCAAACAAGGAAAAATCATTTTAACAAAGGAATAATAAACAATAAACAAAGTAATTATTAAAATAAAAAATAAAATGTTACAAGGTTTTTCAGACCAATGATGAATGCCACAACCCCAGTGAAAGACACCGAAAGCATAGTAAGCATTTGGGTATTTTGAGGTCTTTTCCTCATTTTTAAATAGCACCATATATCTTTGTATTACTACTAAACAAAACAGATGGACACTGGGCCTGAATGAAACAAAAACAATTCACTTCCACACACTTTTGTTACCATTGTAGTCTACGGGGAAGGAAAACAGCACTTAGGGGGTCTTTTACTAAGGCACATTCACGCTTTTAGCATGCGCTAAAAATAGGCATGCGTTAAACATTCCAGATGCCCATAGAAATACATTGGCGTCTCTAACGTTTAGTTCGCGGCTATTTTTAGCGTGTGCTAAAAACATATGCGTGTCTTAGTAAAAGGCCCCCTTAATGTTTACAACAAAGCAAAGCTGTATGGGGGAGGGGGATAGTGATGAAGCAGGAAAAAAAGTAAATGTTACAAACAGCATAGCTTGGATGGTAACAATTGTTCCAATAATGCTGTAAGATCCATATCTCCCTTTCAATATTTCCTCCATTGTCCCTCTTGACACCTAGGGCCCTGTTTATTAAGCCGCGCTAGAGGCGCGTTAGTGCTTTTAGTGGGCGCTAACCATTAGCGAGCACTAACTGTGTAGGCGCCCACAATATTCCTATTTTTGAAAAAGGATCAGGACCCAGGGGTGTGGGGGATGTTGATTGTTTTGAGAAGGGATTGTGAGGGTCACATTATATTTAAGAAAGGACCAGGGGTGTTTATTAGTGGGAGTACCTGTATTTTTAACAAGGGATTGGGGAGTAGGGAGGGTATTTTTAATAAAAAATTCTCCAGCCCTTTAGATGAAACTGAGCCCAAGTTGGAGCCTGCTATCATGGATTTCTGTTGCCAGGAACACAAGTTGTTCTCAGCTACACCAAAGCTAAGAAGGTAACTGTGGGATTCACTAGCTTGCAGTACTGCAGGTAATCTTGCATGCGAATGCTTTGTCTTACTCCTGGCTAGTAAATAGGTGATCAATCTGTACCTGAGGCAATAGATAATGATGTGACTGGGCCACGGTGAACATCAGCATCAGCAGGATTTGAATCCTGGTTTTTCCCTATGTCTTAGCTACTGCTCTAACCTCCAGGCTAGTCCCATTAAGTTAGAGAACATAAAATCCATTGAGTAAGATCTAGGCTGAAATCAGCCTAATTCAGCTCAAACCTTAAACTGTGGCTGTGCTCGACTATATTATTATTATTATTATCCTTATTCGAAAACTATGCAGACATTAGCCAAGCCTGACCCAACTGAAGTAAGCATAGGCATTCTTTGGCGATACATATTAGGTTTGGGATTAAATGGATAAGTGAGTCCAAAGAAAACAGGAAGAAAGTCTGCAAGTTTTTGGGCTATGATATTTTTATGTCTGTCTAGGAACAGGTGGTTATTTCAGCAGCAGCAGCCTGCAGTGGGCAGCTGGCTGATGGGGGCCTTCTGCTGGACATTTTATTTCGATTAAGCACTGCTGTGTCAGTGTGCTAGCTTTCCAAAAGAAAAGAAATGGAACCTAGGCCAGTCACAGTCTGCCCAGCTGTATCTTGGAGGCAGATCTCATCTACTTTTATATCTGGGAAAAGAAATGAGCCCCTCCCCCCCAAGCCTTCCTCGTTCCCTTGTTCTCTAACACAGCTATTTCATTATCTGCTGCAATCATTTGATCAGATTTATCTTGTATGAAAACTTCTATTCCCTCGAAGCTTAGAATGACATGAGTATGTATGGCTCTGAGCTTTTATTGTCCTGAATTCAGAAACAGTAGAATAGTTTCATGAAAGATTAATGACTTCCTGTGAGCATCTTGTACCTGAGGACAAGCAATTACACAAATATGCCCGAAAAGAAAAACCAGGAGAGATGTTAGAGCATGCTGGCCAGGTATATACTGGGGAACAGCAAACTAAACCATTCTACTGGAAGGTTTTTTAGATTCAGAGAAACTTCTATCTTGTGCTAATGTATCATATTTTATTTTTTCACATTAGCTGCCTTTGTAATGCTATATATAACTTTGACACTGCACAGGTATTTCCCTTGAGGCTTCAGTTGCATGTCCTAATTTACCAGTGGTGACTCTCTGTCTGGCTACAAATTAAGACCTGGTTATGAAGCACACATTTCCAATAATTGCTTTATTTATCAGTAGTCCTTTATTTCAGGGCAGAATCTTTTTTTTTTTTCTTCTTTCCTGATTGATTTTGCACGGTTTGCTCTGAAGTCGTTCACAGGGAGACTCCAAACAGAGGTCTGAGAGAAACCTTAGATATTGTGTACATAAAAGCGATCATCCATCATTCAGCAACATTATGTCATAGCCTCTGAGACGGAATGCGATCTGAAAACCATCTCTTGTTTCACAGAGAAAGAGATCAGAACAGTAGTGAAAATCGCTTCATGTTCATTTTTTTTTTTTAATTGAAGAAAGTTAAAAAATGAGCCATATAATCCCTTTATGCATGGCATTTTGAGGCTGTATGGTCTTTCTCCCGGCAGAAGATTTACCCATGTACTTTCAAACAGAGAACATTGTTGATATCACTGACTACTTCAGATGGTGAACATAAGCCGTAAGATGGGCAGGCAGTGCTGAAGAGCAGAGCGGTGCCTGTTATTAAGGAATGCTCTGAGTCCTCTACCATGAAAAGGTCATTGATGAAGTAGGGTAATCCTCTGACTCTGATACTCAGCTACTGTACAACATTTGTATAAGCCCTTTCCTGCTATGCTGAAGCCTGCCTGAAGTCTTGATTTGTTTCTGATGAACTACAGTTGCAGGGAAAATCCTGTTGCTCAGAGTAACTGTGACATAACCCAGAACAAAGTTCCATCTTGTTCAGTGTCTTTCTAACAGTAGACAGCTTACAATTATCTGGCAGATTCTACAGCGCTGCGTATGCCTTGTAGCGCTATAGAAGTGATAAGTATTAGTAGTAGTAGAATCTCCAAAGGTAGCAAGATTTCATATTACCCACCCCCAGGGATAAGCAGTGGCTTTTCCTGGGTCTACCTTAATAATGATTTCTGGACTTTATCTCCAGGAATTTGACCAAACCTTTTTTTAAACCCAGCTAAATGAACTGCTTTTACCACGTCCACTGGCAGCAAGTTGTACATATCCTTCTTCATGTGTGTTTCTAACTTTGCTGGTGAGTAGTTACTAAATTCTGACTAGTCTCTTCAGTAAATCTTAGCAAGATTTACTAAACTGGGTAAAGTTCTTTGACTCTGTGAAGTGTGTGGTACAATTTTGCAAATTTCGAGCCCTAATTACTTAGCATTTTCTCCATAGATGCAGAATGGGAGAAAACTTCTAGTAAATAGGCCTCTTTGTGAAAACTGGCTGGCTGATATTCAGCCAGTGGTGGTCAGCTTTTTTTTATAAAGTTGACTGTTGCCTGCTAAATTAACCTTGGACATTCAATGCCATGCCATGTTTGGGCACTGACACTGAATTTCCAATGCTAATTTAAGTTATGCTGGCCACTGGCACTTTTGTGGGTTACAGCTGCATGAGTGCTTATGTCATTCTATTCTACCCTTCTCATCGATTCTGACTCCACCCTACTGAACCCTTCTGCAGATTGTGACATGTCTTCCACCCCTCCCAGAGATGCTCCCCCAAGATGAGCTCACCCCTGAGATGGCCTCCCCAAGATCTGTCTCTCCTTGAGATGCCCCCTCAAAGTGAGCCCACCACAGAGATGCCCCTCTAAGATGACCTCCTTAAGATCTGCTTTCCCTTCCCCTGAGATGGCACCCTATGGGACCAGTCCCAAGAAAGGTATGTCCAAGATGGCCCCCTCCATCCACAGACCATCCCCTCTTGAGGCCTATTATCCTTGGTAGTCTAGAGGGGGATGGAGTCTTCCACTTGCTTCTACCCCTAGCGGCTGCACGTCTTAAAATGGCGGTTGCGAGCTCTAGTGGTAGTATCATGGTACTAATGCTAGAAGCAGCTTTCCATATAAGAGCTTCTTTTGTCCTCATATGGAAGGCAGAACTCTAGCAATCCTACAGGGGGAGCATCTCAGGGAGGGGGAATCTAAGGCAGACAGATCTTGGGGAGGCCATCTTAAGGGGTGATCTTGGAGGGAGATGTTCAGGAGGTGGGGCACAATCGGCTGGGAGGAGCGTATGTGACAACTTTGGCTGCTACCTGGAATCTATGTGGGTGCCAGGCAATATTCAGTGCCGGCACCCACATAGCTAAATGACCAAAGTAATGACTGCAATTTATGCAGTCCTAATTGCTTGCTTAGCTCTGTGGGTGCTGGCACCCGCATAGCTCCCTGCTCCTTCCTCACTCCACCTCTGGAACACCCTTCTCCTGCCCACTTTACAAATTGTAGGTCAGAGCTGATATTCAGCGTCACTGCCCAGTTAGGTGTCACTGAATATTGGCAGCTGACCCTCTGAGCGCAATTTAAGCATGCAGGAGCTTCTTCTGCCCACTTAAATCTCTTTGAATATTGGGTGGTGGCTTTCTAAGGTCAGTTGAGAATTGGCAGATTTGCCATACCTGCTTTCCATATAAAACCAGTCAAGGTGGGTTTAGCTTCTTTGTCCCTCAGCTCTATATCAATGAGTACTGGGAATGTGCATGGCAAACATTTTTGATTCAATATTTCTTCAGTACTTCATTCAGTTTGCTTTTGGACTCTGAATTACACTGATCATTCAGATCATTCATTTCCATTAAAGTCAATGGTGAATAAATTTTGTACTGTTTGGGGTCTCCAGCCATTTTAAATTAAACTGTAATCCCCAAAGGATTAATATTAGAAAAATGTACTGGGGGGGGGGGGGGGGGGGGGGAGGAGTCTTTCAGGTTTTGGGCCATTCCTGGCCCTGGAATCATCATTAATAGCCAGCAGAGGGACTAGTTTGGGGTCTGCTTTGGTTCTGGGCGATCCTGGGGAGTCCTTCGGCAGAGACTCACTTTCTGCATCCTTTTTTGCCACTGTCCTGGCCTGGAATTAAGCTTCCTAGCTGGGCATGTTATAGGAAAATGACTGGCTGGGGCCTGGGTGGGGGTTTTGCGCATGTAAGTTAGTCACAGATCCCCCATATTTTATAATACTGTGCGCACCTGACCCATCCATGCCCCTACCATGGTCACACTCCCTTTTCAGTTGCACACTAAAAGATTTCTGCATGGATCTTTATAGAAATAGTGTTCAGCAAGATGTGCACGCATTGGAGCCAATTAACTGTAATAATTGGTTGTTAGCACCCAATTATTGCTATTTAATAGCTTGTTACTCAAGATGCATGCACAATTTGTTAAGAAACAGTGTGTTTTAAGCATATAAAATGTATTGGGTATTTTCCTGCATTATATTCTGGTGTATTTCTCCTGTTTGGCCAGCAGATGGTGCATGTTTATGCTTAAAGCTGTTGCAGAGGACTGACTTCTCTTTATTTATTTGGCACACAGATAATAGGAAATGCCTGTAATGATGTAACCAGTTTTTATTTGAAACTTGACTTATCCGGGCTCTGATTGGCCTGGAGTTTTGAAAATTACCCAGCAGATGCTGGCTGTTGCTTCAGTCTTAGCCAGGAAGAAAGAGAGCCAGATTTCTTTGCTGAGGCTCAGTGAATTATATGTCCTGATCTTCCCAGGTACTGTTTTTAGACAGTATATAGATGTTTAGTTAGTGTTATAATTGATTCATATTTCAGTTACCTGTTATTGTTTGCCAATTGCACATTTTTGTCTATTGTTCCAAATTCTGAGAATAAACACAATTGTTTGTTTGTTCTGCCTGTCTGGACTGATAAAAAATCCTGGTGTTTTGTGTGTTGGGTTTGTGAGTGCTTTCTGGGAACTGTGGGACCACTGGGAGTGTGGCCCGAGTAACCTAGAAATCACTGGGGATAATTTGAGAGTGGGAGACTCACCCAGAGATGGTTGTAACCCAGTTGGTGGGAGGAGGGTGCTAGTGTAGAGCACAAACAACAGGTGCAGGGAGACCTGAGCTGTGCTGGGGATAGACCCTCTAAGTGGACGTGGGGTAACCCCAGGCAGGTGGCTAGGTGCTTCGCAACAGTTGTTAGCACCTAATTATTGCTAGTTAATAGCTTGTTACTCAATTAACATGCATGCACAATTTCGGTGTGTGCCCAAATTTGGGCATGCAATTTTGGGCACCATATATGGAATCTGTGGTTTAATATGAGCAAGTGCAAAATGATGCATGTAGGAAAGAGGAACCCAAACTATAGCTTTGTGATAAAAGGTTCCACATTAGAAATCACCACCCTGGAAAAGGATCTAGGTGTCATTGTTGATGATATACTGAAACCTTCTGCTCAGTGTGCAGCAGTGGCTAAGAAAGCAAAGAGAATGTTAGAAATTATTAAAGGAAAGGATAACAAATCTGAGAAGATTATAATGCCCCTGTAGTGCTCCATGGTGTGCAATTTTTGTCACTGCATTTAAAAAAAGATATAGTGGAATTAGAAAAGGTACAAAGAAGGATGATGAAAATGATAAAGGAGGTAGGACAACTTCCCTTGGAGGAAAGGCTGTGGAGGGTAGGGCTCTTCAGCTTGGAGAAGAAATGGCTAAGAGGAAAAAAATCTATAAAATACTGAGTGGAGTGGAAATGGTAGACATGAATTGCTTGTTTATTCTTTCCAAAAATACAAGGACTAAGTGGCACACAATGAAGCTACTAAGTAGTAAATTTAGAACAAATCGGAGAAAACATTGCTTCACTCAATGCTCCTTTTACAAAGCTGTGCTATTGATTAGTGGCGCTAAGTGTGAATAAACCCATTTTATTTCCATGGGCTTCTTCACATTCAACATGCCTTAATTGTTAGTGCAGCTTTGAAAAAGGAACCCTCAAGGTGTAATTAAACTCTGCTATTCATTGTCAGAGAATTGTTAAAAGCAGTTAGCTTAGCAGGGTTTAAAAAAGTTTGGATTGTTGCCTAAAAGAAAAGTCCATAAGTCATTATTAAGATGGATTTGGGAAAATGCACTGCTTTTTTTCTGGGATAAGCAGTATAAAATCTGTTTTACTCTTTTGGTATATTGCCAGATACTTGCACTGGCCACTGTTGGAAACAGGGTACTGGGCTTGATGGATCTTTGGTCTGTCCCTTTAATATACTGCTTATTGCAAATCCATCTAGGCAGTTTACATTAATTATAATAGTATACAAGTAAATATTGGAAAAAGAAGATACAACTGTAGAGAAATACAATTCAGTTGTAGGAAAGAGATCAGTAATAGGGTTTTGACTTGCACACTGTAGGTCCTGGGACTCTGGCACTACTGACCCCAAACAGCTATTTGGATAATGATATTTCAGGAAATTAGGATTCAAAAGCTTTATTGAAAAAAAATATGTTTTAAGGGCCACTTTAAATTTCCAGAATGAAGCTTCTAAATAGAGGTGGGTCCTGTGACACTAAAAATAGATTGTTGAATCACGTCTAGGTTTATATGGTGCAATGGGAGAATTACTACAAGATTCTGCTGGGATGAACAAAGTATGTACAATGCAGAATAGGGGATCAGTGTGGTAAGAAAAGGGGTTGCACGGAGTAGTAGATCTTATGGATGAATTTAGAATTTGATATGGAATATGAAATGCTACAGGTAACCAATGCTCTGCCTTCAAAAGTGAGGTCACATGATTGTATTTTCATGCAGCGGCAATTAGTTGCCTAGCATCTGCATGGCAAATGCCTTGGAATGCTTTTTCTCTCCTCACATGCTTTTTCTCTCCTCACATGCTATTCTTGACCCACTACAATCTGGTTTTCGCCCTCTCCACTCAACTGAAACTGCGCTTACTAAAGTCTCCAATGACCTATTACTGGCTAAATCCAGAGGTCAATATTCCATCCTCATTCTTCTTGATCTTTCCGCTGCGTTTGACACTGTCGATCACAGCATATTTCTCGATACCCTGTCCTCACTTGGATTCCAGGGCTCTGTCCTTTCCTGGTTCTCTTCCTACCTCTCCCTCCGCACCTTTAGTGTTCACTCTGGTGGATCCTCTTCCACTTCTATCCCTCTGTCTGTCGGCGTACCTCAGGGTTCTGTTCTTGGTCCCCTCCTCTTTTCTATCTACACTTCTTCCCTTGGTTCATTAATCTCATCCCATGGCTTTTCCTACCATCTCTATGCTGATGACTCCCAAATCTACCTTTCTACCCCTGATATCTCACCTTGCATCCAAACCAAAGTTTCAGTGTGCTTGTCTGACATTGCTGTCTGGATGTCTCAACGCCACCTGAAATTAAATATGACCAAAACCGAGCTTCTCATTTTCCCCCCCAAACCCACCTCCCCGCTCCCCCCGTTTTCTATTTCTGTTGATGGCTCTCTCATTCTCCCTGTCTCCTCAGCTCGAAACCTTGGGGTCATCTTTGACTCTTCTCTCTCCTTCTCTGCTCATATCCAGCAGATCGCCAAGACCTGTCGTTTCTTTCTTTACAACATCCGTAAAATCCGCCCCTTTCTTTCCGAGCACTCTACCAAAACCCTCATCCACACCCTTGTCACCTCTCGTTTAGACTACTGCAATCTGCTTTTTGCTGGCCTCCCACTTAGTCACCTCTCCCCTCTCCAGTCGGTTCAAAACTCTGCTGCCCGTCT
The DNA here is from genome assembly GCF_901765095.1 of Microcaecilia unicolor. Lineage (NCBI taxonomy): Eukaryota > Metazoa > Chordata > Amphibia > Gymnophiona > Siphonopidae > Microcaecilia > Microcaecilia unicolor. The sequence goes on from NC_044031.1 coordinate 514,291,046, forward strand.
CATCTTCCGCCAGGGTCGCTTTACTCATACTACCCCTCTCCTCAAGACCCTTCACTGGCTCCCTATCCGTTTTCGCATCCTGTTCAAACTTCTTCTACTAACCTATAAGTGTACTCACTCTGCTGCTCCCCAGTATCTCTCCACACTCGTCCTTCCCTACACCCCTTCCCTTGCACTCCGCTCCATGGATAAATCCTTCTTATCTGTTCCCTTCTCCACTACTGCCAACTCCAGACTTCGCGCCTTCTGTCTCGCTGCACCCTACGCCTGGAATAAACTTCCTGAGCCCCTACGTCTTGCCCCATCCTTGGCCACCTTTAAATCTAGACTGAAAGCCCACCTCTTTAGCATTGCTTTTGACTCGTAACCACTTGTAACCACTCGCCTCCACCTACCCTCCTCTCTTCCTTCCCGTTCACATTAATTGATTTGATTTGCTTACTTTATTTATTTTTTGTCTATTAGATTGTAAGCTCTTTGAGCAGGGACTGTCTTTCTTCTATGTTTGTGCAGCGCTGCGTATGCCTTGTAGCGCTATAGAAATGCTAAATAGTAGTAGTAGTAGTGTGCACAAGAGTTTGGAGTGCTTTGGCATGAAACGTGCTTTGAATGGCTCGGGTTAATCTCAGATTGAAAAAACATTTGGGGCTGAAAAGTTAATTTGGATTCCAAGTTATGTGCAGATTTTTCATGAATAGGGATTTTATTGCTGGGGATATCCATAAAGGGCTAGACTCTATATATGATACCTGAAAATTTTGTGTGGAAAAAAATAACGCAAGTACACCTACATTTTATAGAATAGGCTTAAATTTCCGTGCGGTATATAGAATAACACTGAGCACCTCTACATTCGACCAAATTTAGTCGTGACCATTTATGCCATGTTTTACTTGGCGTAAATCCTGATACCTAAATTATACACAGAGTGGGGTATTCTATAAAAACATGCATAGATTTTAGAAATACCCATACCATAACAATAGCCACACCCCCTTTTCAGCTATGCAACTTAGAATTTAGGTGCACCACATTACAGAATATGCTTAGCGAGTTGTGCACGTAAACCTTAATTATGTCAATTAGAGCTGATAATTGCTTGTTAACATCCAATTAACAGTGCTGATTAGTTAGTTAACCAATTAAATTATGCCAGTGGCGTTCCTAGGGGGGCTGACACCCGGGACGGATCGCCGATGCGCCCTGCCCCCCGGGTGCAGCACCCCCCCCGGATTCAGCGTGACCCCCCCGGCAAAAGGACACCTCCCCGTGAAAGAACCCCCCGCCCGGGTGCACGCCGCTGGGGGGGGGGTGCCGCGCGCCTGTCCGGCGTTCGTTCCATGCTCCCTCTGCCCCAGAACAGGAAGTAACCTGTTCAGGGGCAGAGGGAGCATGGAACGAACGACAGACAGGCACACACGGCACCCCCCCAGAGGCGTGCACCCGGGGCGGACCGCCCCCACCGCCCCCCCTAGGAACGCCACTGAATTATGCACATATTTAAAGAATACACTTGGATTTCCACGCAGAAATTAAGGTGCCTGGGGAAAGCCTGGATCTTTTTGCTGGAGATCAACAGAGCCTTTGTTTTGATGAGATTCAATTGCATCCAATTGGTTTTAAGCCAAATGGCAATGGTGGCTAATTTTTGTTAAGTAGAAAAAAGTCCTGTGCATTTGTGGATCCACAATTGTCAGAATCTGTATATCATCTGCACATATAAATGAGGTCAGTTCCAATGTTTGTATTAGACAAGCTAAAGGGGCCATGAATATATTAAATAGGATAAGGGCCAGATGAGATCCTTGTGGTGTACCACAGGTAGAGGAATAAGGATCTGGAACTGCACTGTGAGTTGTTATCCAGCTTTTAAATAGAAATTGAAAACTTGGTTCTAAATGAAGGCCTTTGGTTAACAGGGGACATGTGTAACTGCGGGGTCCTTTTACTAAGCCGCTTAAGCGTCTACATGTGCCCAATGTGCGCCAAAATGGAGTTACTGCCCGGCTACCGCCTGCCTCTTGTGGTATTTTCATTTTTGGCGCGTCTGAAAAATTATTTTCGGATGCGCGCCAAGTGGCATTTGACGCGCATAGGTCATTACTGCCTGGTTACCGCGTGAGACTTCACCGCTAGGCCAATGGCTGGTGGTAAGGTCTCAGGCCCAAAATGGACGCACAGCAATTTTCATTTTGCTGTACGTCCATTTTCAGCAAAAATGTAAAAAAAGACATTTTTTACAGGTGCGCTGAAAAATGATTTTGCATGCACCCAAAACACGCGTCTACACTACCGCAGGTCATTTTTCAGTGCGCCTTTGCTAAAAGGCCCCTGATCGATGTCTTTAGAGTTTTTAATAGACGTATTAATATGGTCTATGTTTGATGTGGTAGGATTGTGGATTGTGGGGTTACAGTTGATATATTAATCTTGAAGTTATTGTAACATGCTTCATGCTTATTGGTGAGACATGATATCAAGTCAAGAAAAAGTAAGGGAGTATACCGTCATATCTCTGACTTGGCAAATAAAACAGATATGTTACATCCTAGGCAGTTGGGTTATTGAAACGGATACAATACTGAAACAGCTTTGCTAGCGTTAATTAATGAGTGCAAATTACAAGCAGATGAAAAGGGGGATGTTTTAGTGATTGTTTTAGATGTGAGAGCTGTCTGTGACAGTATCAATCATTCACTAATTTTGTAATTTCTGGATAACAAAGGCCTTCAGGACCTTGCACTTGGTCTGGTCTAAATCCTATGTTACAAATCATATCTGGCAGGTAGGATGGAATTCAACAGTTTCCAGCAAGTAGCTCCTAAGGTACAAAATTCCCCAGGGATCAGTTTTTTTGGCACTGTTGATATTTAGCCTCTATGTGGAGCTCTAGCAACCCTAGAGCTCTGGGTTTAGCTGTTATGTTTTTTGCTGATAATGTCCACATAATTGCCTGTGTGGGTGGTGAACTGACTGAAAAGCTGCTCCATTTCAATAACTGTTTAAAAGCCAAGGATAGCTGGTTATGTAAAAATAGACTTGTTAAACCATCAAAGTCTGAAGCAATATGGATCAGTTGGTTAAAAAGATCAATTGAACATGATTTCCTCTAAAGCAGGGACTGATATTCCTTTAAAAGATATGGTCACTGCATTAAGCTTCAAATTACATGCAGAGTTGACCTTAAGTTAATAGATTTCATCTCTTGTCAGTATCTGCTTTATCTTATTGGATGCCTTCAATCTTTTTTTATGATTACACTCATGCTTGCTCTATTACAGTTGAGACTCAACTACTATAATTATCTGTATCGACAGTCCTGCACAACCATACAGAATTTACAGCTATTTTATATTTTGTTATTCCTGTTTATTCAAGTTAAAGAACTAAATTCCAGGAAACAATCTTGTATAGCAAAATAGCACCATATGTTCGAAATTACAAAATAGGAAATCATACATACTCTAGGTAACCAGCCAAATCCCGTAGGTGCCATTAAAGTCTACATGAAGAAAGAGGATCTCAATACCCAATTTTAGAAGAAACAAGAAACAAGAGAAACATAAGCCTCTCAAAGGAAACCCACCAGAAACCTGTCTCTATACTTCATGCATGAAAACTAGGCAGAATAAAACTATAAATGAGAGAGCCATACCTGGTGGTTTCATGATCACTTTTTCGGACAAGAATCTGGCTAGTTGTTCAGGTCTGTAAAAGATATACTTAACACTCTGGTATTTAATGAAACATTTGCACGGAAAATTTAGCCACAAAGGGCCACCAACTGTAAAACCCCAGATCTCAGATGTAACAATCTCTTCCTTCTGGCTTGGGTAGCTTTAGTGCTTCCATGTTATTGAACAATTCATCCCTATGTTGAAAGAAATACCTAAGCAAAAAATCATGATTAGAGTTCAACACTAAATAAACAATCATAGTTGCAAGCACAGGAATTTCCTTATAAATGCTTTAAGTAGTTCTAGAACATGTGGAGGGGCACTTTCGATGTTTAAAAGCACAAGTCCATAATGGGAGCATTGCACAACATGTCTTAAACAAAAATAATGTATGTGACACCAAGAAGGTCCATCACCTGAACCCTGTCTCCACCAACTTTTGTTTTGTAGAAGATTCAGCATGCACAGGCGCCATTACTGCAAGATACAGCGGGAAGATCCAGGCCTCATCCGGTGCATGAAGGAGCACCTCAGGGCCAAATGTAAGTATCACTGACACACCTATAATAGCTCTGTCCTGGATCAAGGCCTGAGTATGCAGCTACCCTCATTACAGTGTGCCCCAAACCCCTGTATCCACTAGAATGTGCTGCAGCCAAACCCAAACTTATGAGATGACATGGAAATGAAGGGTTGGGGGAGAAGGGATGTTGGACAGCACCCTCCTGTGACTCATAGGCGGGACAGGAAGTTGCAGCAAAGGGAAAGCTTCTGGGGCTGCCGAAGGCAGTGTGCTTACCTCACTGAAACTGACTGCTGCCTGGAAAATTGAAGGAGGGCAGCGCTACAGGGAGAGGGAAAGAAGGAGTGCTACTGCATCCCACAATCCATGAGAGTAGGGGGGCTTTGGCATGTGAGTTGGAGTCCAGAGGTACTGCATGTGTCACACGCCAAATGCTTGTGACTTGGTATGTCTGGGTCTCTGGTCAGCTCTGTGGGTGGGAGGGAGGAGGTCATCATCCTGCCTGCCTGCTGCTGCTGTATGTTCTCTGGCAAGGGCTATATTCATTGCAGTGTAAAGTTGTGCAGCATGCAGCAGGTCAAGAATATCTTGGCGACCTTTTCTGGGCTGTAGAGGAACTCCCCTCCAGAATGGTCCAGACATCTGAATCTGGTTTTCAGCTGGTCAAAGGTGCACTCAATGATGGTGCAGGTGTTCTTGTGACTCTTTTATAGCTCTCCTCTGCTTCATTTTGGAAGTGGACAATGGGAGTCCTTAGCAAGGTTCATTGGGGGTAGCTTCTGACCCCTTTGGGGGAGCAGGATTCACAGACATTGATGTGCATTTTTTGTGCACCTTGTGGAGTGTGGGTCATGGGTGTGGGTTCTGGGGGCATGTTCAGGAAGGTAGGGTGGTGATGTAAGGGGGGGAGTGGGTATGAGGGTTAGGAATCCCATTACTGCTTACCTAGGAGCCAGCTGCCAGTAATCTCCACTCGGTCAAACTTGCAGTAGATTCCAGAATACTGCAGGACATATGCATCGTGGGTGGACCCTGGGTAGTGAGTACACATGTCTACAATCTCCCCCTGAGTATCACACATGATCTGCATGTTCATGGAGTGATATGAATTTCTATTCCTATAGGTCTTCTCGTGTACCCTGGGGGGGGGGGTGGGGTCTGAGTGTGGTGTGTGTACAGTTGATGATGCCAATGACTGAGGGAAAGTGGCCTATGGCATTGATCTGAGCCATATTGTTCTGGAGGGCCTGGGTCATAGTGGGGAAGGCAATGTAGTCGAGGTGTGGGTGAGGAAGGTATCAAGGAACCGGGCAAGACAGTTGAAGACTGTGGGCTGGGTGAGGTCTGCATTGACTGCTAGCACTGACTGTACAGTGCCGGTGGCAAGAAAGACGAGGGAGGCACTGACCTTAAAGTGAACTGGCACTGGATTATTCCTGCATTTCCTGGTCTGGAGGAGGTGTTGTAGCTGGTCACAGAAGTACTGTATGGCAGCCTTATCAAAACGGTACCTAGTAAGGCATTGCTGGTCAGTGAGGTCCATGAAGTGGGTCCTGGCCTAAATATTCTGGGATTGGGGTATCTCCTCCTGAGCCTCCCCACTAAACTCTCATCCACATTCAGCAAAGTGTCAGCCACAATAGCATTCTGCACATCCATGATTGATGTGCAGGTGTCCCACCACTACAGTTGCCACCCACTAAACCCAGTAACACCTCTGTGCACTCCTGAACCTATAGCACCTAGTGAGACCCAGCACCAGCACCCAGCACTCACTCTCCCAGCACCAGCAAACAGTCCTCACAAAAACAGCTGGAACACAAAGCAGAGTAACAAACTGGGAGTGGACAAACAGAGGAACAATGAGAGACAGAAGACAAGCAGGTTTGAATGGGAGGTGTGGGATTTGGGGACAGTGAGGATTTGGTGGGGGAATGGGCAAGATACAGAGCAATGACGGATGTGGCTGGGGGAGGGCTGTCAGGTGTGGGCAAGGACTTGAGGAGGTGAGACACAGAGGAGGCAAAGCAGGAAATGTGAGGGTCCGAATCCAAAAGCAAGTTCAGCTCACCTCCTCATGCACCATGCACAGCTGGAATTTCACCTGAGACACTCTGGGCACCTAGCACCATTCTATAGAGCATAGGAAAATCTATCAGGCCAGAAATCAAAGAGGATGAGGGCTCTGCTGGGCCACATCTTGGCCTTCCATGTTCCCATTAGCTATTCAGACTGGGGTAATATAGTAAAAAGAATTTAGCATGAAACTAGAGAAGCCCACGGAGCATATCTAAGAGCAGCTCTAGTTACCATAAAAGCTTAAAATTATTCCAGAACATTGCAGCAAAAATTATTACACAATTATACAATGTGAATATATAACACTAATATTGATCAAATTTCATTGGCTCACGTTGATGGCTCACATTGTACACAGGTATGCCTCATACAGGTAAACATGACTATTAGGCTGATATAAAATGCCACATACAATTGCTTTAGTACATGTACATGCATAAGAACATGCATACTTGTGCATAACTTTGCAGTAGGCATGTTCAGGGGCAGATTTTGGATGGGGCATGGCCAGAGTTGCAATTTACACACATATTTTATGCACAAACATTTACACATGTTTTCAAGCTGGTGATAATATCTAGAACTTCATTTTAACTATGATTTTTGCTGTTTTTATGCTGCAATTTTATAAAGACAACCAGAATATAGCCTAGTATTCGATATGCCATTGCTTCCTAAAAATAGTATTTTATTTTGTGTAGAGAGATAAATTTATGACCTTAGGCGCCTTGTTTTAAATGCAACTTCTACTTCCAGCTAGGGCTGCAAATCTCTTTCATTGGTCTAAAAAAACTCCCCACATTATTTTGAAACGTTACTGTTCTGTGAATTTTTATAGCTTTCTTAAATCCTAACAACATTGTAAATTTGTTTTTACAAAGACAAGAACATCACTTAATATGAGAACCCAATGTGGCAACTGTTTCACTGTAGGCTTCATCAGGGGCTTCATTCTTGCAACACAAACATTGTTCAATGTTTGTAAATGAGCTTTGCAACACCTCTGATATCATTTATTTTATGCGGCTGCATTCACTTGGGGGTCCTTTTACTACGGTGCGCTGAAAAATGGCTTGCGGTAGTGTAGGCGCGGGTTTTGAGTGTGCGCCAATCCATTTTTTAGCGCACCTATAAAAAAGGCTTTTTTTGCCAAAAATGAATGTGCGGCAAAATCAATTGCCGCGCTTCTATTTTGGGTCTGAGACCTTACCGCCAGTCACTGACCTAGCGGTAAAGTATCTGGGCAGTAATGACCTACGCACGTCAAATGCCACTTGGCATGTGTTCATTACGTGTGCCCGAAAATCAAAAATATTTTTCAGATGCGCATATCGGATGCACGCCAAAAATGAAATTACTGCAAGAGCCACGCGGTAGTTGGGCAGTAATTCCATTTTCGTGCATGTTGGGCGCATGTAGATGGTTACGCGGCTTAGTAAAAGGGCACCTTGGTTTGTTATTAGAACACAATTAGTTCTTAGCAGTTCACAACTTTGAAACAAGAAATAATTCAACGACATTGAATTTACTACATTATAATGGTAAAAAAACCCAAGAGACATGATCTCAACAAAGGGGAGGTAGTGACCAAAACAAAATCTTTAAAAAAATACAAGCATTACAGGGGCCCAGCTTCAAGATGTTATTCTCAATAGCAAAGCCTATACAGACTGTGTTTTACACAGAGAAACTCTATATAAATTTGCATTACGTTTACGTATTTCACCACAAAAAGCCCACAGGATTGGCTTTGACTCTACAGGACATTGTCTCATCTGCGGAGCCCCAGTATGCACCTTGGACATATGTTTTGGTGCTGCCTGAAGGTTCAGACTTTTTGGATTGGCCTTCTGAAATACTTTGCTAAGCTGTGGTCTCTTTCGGTGGCACGCACTCCACTAATACAAACGTTTGGATACAGAAAGTGAAAGTGCCTTGGTGCTTTTTAGCTTTTACTTACTATATGAGACGTGGGGTAAGGAATAATATATTATAGAGGAATATATTCGAGTTATTCCCCAAGTTTTCCACGTCATCACTGTGACCCCTGACGCAGGTGCTAGTCACCGAAACACGGCCCGTGTCGGATCTTTTTGTCAAGGCTCATTCATGAAAGAACTGTGTTCCATTTTTAAAGGCCCGTGGTGCTGTTTTTTTTTGTTTGGACTTTAGTTTGTACTTCGTTCCCTCTCTTTTGTTATATCCATAGTCTAGCTAATAAAATTACTAATCTGGAAGCCCTAGTGGTGGACCTGGACTTGGACATTGTGGCCATTACAGAGTTCAATAAGCCTCCAAATGGGATATCACCATACCTGGCTATAAACTATTCAGGAGGGATAAAAATGGCAAAAAAAAGGGGAGTAGTAGCTTTCTATATAAAGGACAATATTAAAGCAGCTGAAATGCAGGGGTTGTGAGGAAAAAGATGAAGCCCAGTAGATTTTGTTAGAAAGAGGAGCTGACATTCACATTCACACCGGTATAGCCTAGACCTCAGATTCAAATGGAAGAAATGGACAGAGACTTGATTGATGATAACATATGACCTTAATCTACCAGATGTGGGTTGAAGTATTGCATCTGCAAGACTAGAATGTAGTAGAAAGGTAGTGGATATCCAACAAGAGGCTTTGCTTAGACAAATAGTGAGGGAACACTCATCATGAATGGAGTTTTTTGGGGGGGCTCAATTCTATGCATGGCACCCAAATTTGAGCACCAATAAGAATGAGTGCTAAGCACTATTTTATAAATGACGCTCAGACTTGGGTGTCATTTATGGAACAGCATTTGGTGCCGGAATCCATGCCCAATTTTCTCATACCTGAATTACACGCAGATTTCCCTTATTCTATAAAACTGCATGTAAATTCCAGGAACATTCCTGATCCATTCATGTTACTCCCATGGCCACGTACCCTTTTTGGATCCACATGTAAAATTTATGTGCAAATCCCGACACCTAAAGATATATATGCAAATTTTAATTCATGCCAATTAGTGCTGATAATTGATTATTAGGGCCCAACTGTCGGCACTAATTGTCTCGATAACCAATTAAATTGTGCACTCAAATTGGGTATGCACCCATATTTGCATATGCAATTTTGAGCACCATATATAGAATTAGGGAGTTACTGTCCAGGTGGATATCTACCTGGGAGTCAATTATTATTATTATTATTAGGATTAAGATTAAGATTTATTTACCGCATATTTGAAGGAATTCACTCAAGGCAGCGCACAGTAAGAATAAATCAAACATGAGCAATAGACAATTACAGCAGTAAAAATATTCAATGATCACTGCACTAGTGGCTGCTGTGTGGCAATGCCAGCATTAGCGCAGGGCAGCCGCTAGCATGGTTTAGTAAACAGAGGGGTTAATGCTTAGTTTTTAAAAGCTTATGAACTGATAAATAGGAAAAAGACTTTTTAATCAATGTAGGGAGATCATTCCAAACTTGAATTGTTTTGTAAGAGAAAGATTGCTCTAAAATTCTCTTAAGAACATAATAAGAACATAAGAGTAGCCATACTGGGTCAGACCAATGGTCCATGTAGCCCAGTATCCTGTTTCCAACAGTGGCCAATCCAGGTCACAAGTACCTGGCAGAAGCCCAAATTCCATGCTACCAATCACAGACTTGTCTAAACCTTTTTTAAACCCTGATACGCTAACAGCTGTTACCACATCCTCTGGCAGCAAGTTCCAGAGCTTTAGTATTCTTTGAGTGAAAAAAAAAATTTCCTCCTATTTGTTTTAAAAGTATTTCCATATAATTTCACTGAGTGTACCTTGATCTTTGTAATTTATGAAAGAGTGAAAAATTGATTCATTTCTACTCCACTCAGGATTTTATAGACCTCAATCATATCATCCAGCCATCTTTTTTCTTTGAAATAGACTTGGAAGAAGGAAAAACTAAGGAGTGATGATCCTTTAACCTAAAAGATTTATTGCAATAAGGAAAAGAAACTAATGTAAGTAAACAGTCTGGGGCCATATCATTTAAAATTTTAAAAATGAACCATGTCAGTTTAAGAGTTATCTGCACCTAGAAAGGGAGCCAGTGAAGCTTGGCCAAAAGTGGAGACATTTGATCAAAAGTTTTATTTCTGAAAGTTAGTCTAGCAGCAATATTTTGAAAGAGTTGAACTTTTGTTTAGAAAGCAAGTCTGTAGTTCCACTGGACAGAGAGTTGCAATAGTCCAGGTGTGATACAACTGTTGATTCTACCAACAGAGCACAATGGTTTCCATAAAAGTAGGCATGAACAGATCTAAGTTGCTTCTTTTTAAAGAAACATTTCTTAACCAGATTATTTATTTGAGGTTCAAAGGTTAGAAAGGAGTTCCAGTAGAACTCCTAACATTTCTGATGTAAAGTAGTTTCAATAACTTGCTGATCATTGTAATTTAAGCAAATTATAAAGGAAGTAGTTGGAATGGAATTTCCTAACCATAAGAACATAAGTATTTCCTTACTGGGACAGACCAAAGGTCCATCAAGCCCAGCATCTTGTTTCCAATAGTGGCCAATAGAGGTCATACGTGTGAAATGGGCAAGACATATGTAGATTTTTTTCTGCCCAGGCCCTTCCCAAGCCACAGTCTCTTTCAGTCTACACATGGTGCCGTTACACATGTGTAAAAATTGGCTTTCTAAAGTCAGGTTTTTACATGCTTATGATGGCATTTAACATATGTAAATCATGAATAGGGCTTCTAAAATAAAGGCCATAGCCTGTGATGCTATCCAGATAGCAAGTGGCAGTGAACGTATATAGAGATGTGGATAATGGCAATGCTCACTGCTATCCATAAAGCAAATGCGGTTTAATTGAGGGCAGCCTTTTGTGTCTGATAAGTTAAACTGCATAGCTGACTCTCTGTAGAATTAGATGGAGCACTCATACTCCACCTTCGCTCTGCCTTAGCATTATCTGGATAGAGCCGGGACAGTTAGTAACAATTTTCAGTGCCACTATCTGTATAGTGCCGCTGAAAATTCACAGACAAGGCATTTACTTGTACAGCAGTTGCCGCTACATGGATATTGGACCCTTTTAGCACCATATTAGTTAACCCCCACCCAGTTTATATACATATATATACACTAGTAAAAAAGGCCCGTTTCTGACACAAATGAAACGGGCGCTAGCAAGGTTTTCCTCAGAGTGTGTTTGAGAGAGTGTATGTGAGAGTGGCTGTGAGAGAGAGAGAGAGTGAGTCTGGGTGTGAGTGTATCTGTGAGAGAGAGAGAAAGAGTGAGTCTGGGTGCGAGTGTGTCTGTGAGAGAGTGTGTGTGTGTGAGAATGAGAGTGTGTGCAAGTGCTTATGTGAGACACAGTGTGTGTGTGTGAGAGAGAGAGAGAGTGTGTGTGAGACACAGACTGTCTGTGAGACTGTGTATGAGACCAAGAGAGTGTGTGAATGACTGTTTGACACATAGAGAGTGAATGTGATACAGTGTGAGACATAGAGTGTGTGAGAGACAGTGTGTGAGAGTGAGAGAAAGAAAGACATTGAATGTGTGAGAGAGAGAGAAAGTGTGTGTGTGACAGAGATACCTCCCCCCCTTTCTGGTGTTAGGCCCCCCTTCCTCCCTCTCTCTGGTGTCTGAGCGTTACTGTGCAGGACGCTGAGCTCTGGCTGTGCTTCAAGGAACTGACCAATCCTATTTAATAGAATGCACCTCCAACATTCTGAAGCCGAGAAACCTCGTGTGGTTGGTCAGTTCTGCTTGTGACAAACCCGGAAGTACGTGATGTCAATTCAGGAGATGGATACAGAGAGCAGGAATGCCTCAGCCATGCAGTCAGCTTCAGAATGTTGGAGGTGCGTTTTATTATATAGGATATATATATATGTGCTTCCAACTTTTTAAAAGAATTTTCTAACCTGCTGATCAAACAAATGTAACCCTGGGGCCTTGCTCCTCTCACACACAGCTCCCACTGCAAGGGGTCTCACGAGCTGGGCATGGGCCAGGGCCAGAATACTCTAGTAGGTCGAGGGCATTCTCTCTCTGGGCATTCACTCCTGAAGAAAAGCCAGCAGTCTCAATTGCAGAAACATTTAACTTGCTTTACTAACAGGAACTCAGATAACGGTTTATAACAGTCAATTTGGTCTGAACAGTTTAGGGATCTTTCAGATGTATCAGCACAGCTTTAAACCTAGTCTCCAAGGATATCAGGGCACTTTTCTAAAGTCACCTTTTAGTCTTTCCAGTGATTATCTTTCCACCACATAACCAAAAAAATATAAGCAATGGAAACATAACGTGATTTCTCCTCGTTAAGCCTGCCATGAGTGGGAAAGCGAGGGGTACAAATGTAACAAATAAAATTTCAGTTACACATGCAGGTACAGACAGAACCTCTTTTTTCCCTCTCACATTCCTCCGACTTGCAACTGGAACAGGGTACTTGACATTATCCTCCAAATGAACTCTCAATAATTGAATTTCGGTCTAGGGACCAGGTACGTGGTTACTCTACACTGAGTCCCCTTTACAGTGATCTCTCTAGACTGGGTACAGCAACAGTAAGGGCCTCGTTCCACCCCCTCATGTGGAGGGTACTGCAGTGTCCCTAGTCAATGAGATTTTTAAGTCCAATATTTCTCTTTTACTTGGTTCTCTGTCCCATCCTGGAATAGGACTCCTCCCCCAGAACTGCAGGTCATCTGGCGGGAGTGGGCTACCAAAGACCCAGAACTCCTTACACTCAAGACTTTTATTAATTCTCTGGCCCTGCCTCCAGGGTCTGGCCTTCAGAACAATTTCACTATGAGGCTGTCAATAGCAATTCCCCATCCCTAGTGACCACCCTGATAATCTTGGGCATTTTCAGGGTGGGGGGGGGGGGGGGGGGGGGAGGTCACACAAATACGTCTGAGTGGCTCACATTCTAAAAACAGAGAGAAGTGAGAGTGCAAACAATAGTGGTGATAGAGTGAGGGAGATAGGAGTGGAGCTACAAGCTATCTTAGGAAAATGGGGAGGGGGAAACACAATAGGGATGTGTAATGTACCATATACATAGTAGATGATGGCAGAAAAAGACCTGCACAGTCCATCCAGTCTGCCCAACAAGATAAACTAATATGTGCTACTTCTTGTGTATACCTTACCTTGATTTGTACCTGTCCTTTTCAGGGCACAGACCGTATAAGTCTGCCCTGCACCATCCCCACCTCCCAACCACCAGTCCCGCCTCCCACCACCGGCTCTGGCACAGACCGTATAAGTCTGCCCAGCACCATCCCCGCCTCCCGCCACTGGCTCTGCCACCCAATCTCGGCTAAGCTCCTTAGGATCCATTCCTTCTGAACAGGATTCCTTTATGTTTATCCCACGCATGTTTGAATTCCGTTACCGTTTTCATTTCCACCACCTCCCGCGGGAGGTGTAATGTGTTAGGTATTCATAACTGGATGTAGGATAGAAGACTTCAAATATAGGCATCTTCAAATAGAAATATATTTTTGAATCAATTTAAACCCATCTATAAGTGCATTGGACTGTGTTGCTTGCTTCACTAAGGTATTAGCTCAGGTTACTGGTGGATATGAAGGAAAAAGTACTCCCCTCTGCCAAGAGTGTATTTTTTTTTCAAAGTAAAGACAACTGTGTGTACGATGTTTGGCACTTCAGAAATAGCGTTGTTACTTAAGTGGTAGGAACGAATAAACACATTTTTGTAAGTAAGTGATATCTCAGTGAATGCTATAAAACGTAATCACTTCTCCAAAAGAAAAACAACTAGTCCATTCTAAAGAACTGTGAATCGTGCCAAAAGTGAAAGAATGGAGTGAGGCACAAAGGCGATCCCTCTTAAAATACTGAAGAAATAGATGCATGGGAAAAAATAACATGGCTACTGAAGGTGGAGCTGATGAAAATGTGATACAACTCTTTTATTCATTATCCTTCTACCTATAGCCTGAGCCAGTGACCTCTGATCAATGCTAATTTCTATTGACAAGTAATAATAACACCAGCAATAATGTGTGCTTTAGCTGCACAGTCTCTCATCAACCACTGTTAGAGCTTTGATTTCTGAATCAGGTGCTTAATTCCTTTGATATTTGAGTTATCTTCCTGATCTGAAGGGTGTTTTTGTGCACTACAGGATATGGTGGTAGAGGAAGTAGGATGTTGAGGATGGAGATCACTTAGGATTACTCAGTTCAGTGCTGTTTTTTCAACTGCTGGTGTCAGCAGAGCTACACTAAATTCCTTTTGCTGAGGATGCCCAGTATAGTTTGGCACTTGTGATGTTTTTCTATTGGGACAACAAAGATTAGATTTTGGAACAGGAAGTGAAAAGGTTTTGCAGGATTAAAAGTTTAGCAGGGTACAACACTATGGTAAATTTGGAGGTTTTTATAGATGTAGACTGTGGGCAACGTGTCATGTTCCAATGAACATGGAATCCCTATTTGAGCCCACCTGTGGAAAGTTCCAGAGTAGATCTTGTGTGCTATGGTAACAGAGAGGAGTCTGCAGGAGACACTGAAAGAGCTATTGTAACGGAGCTGCTAAAGTGAGAACCTAAGTACAACATGAGCCCCATCTATCTAGCTTTCTGGCTGGACATTTATTGCTTCTAAGGAGGTTCATGCAGATCAAATTAATAACCACCATCTGGAACCACTTCCAGAGGTGTGACCAAATGACTGTATGGAGACAGTAATCACTGTGTAAATTCATGTTTTGATTATAGCTCATCCAGTGCAGGTAAAAGTATACACAGTGTTCATGGAATGCATATATCCTCATAAAAAAGACAAAAACCTTAACTCCCTTTCCCTCCCTGGGGTTTTTGGAGAGATAAAGGAAGGAAATATTTTGTTAGAATATACTTCAGACACACAGGAGGATAGAAGTCACATAATGGACTGTACTCGGACTAGAAGTAACTTCAGGGGGTGGGACATGCAAGTTATTGACTTTCACTGCTAGCTAAATACCACATACTAACTATTATTTACACATTTAAATAATGATATCAGTCTGAGATGAAAGGGAAGAGTATATAGTAGAATGTATAATAAGTGAGATGGCTGCAGGAATTTATATCATAGGAAAGGCAGACTCTCAACCTTTACTGTAGGTGTAGGAGCGCACATAGGGTCCTGGATATATGTATGTATTTTCCATCTAATAAGTGGATTAAAGCAATAGAAATTGAATAGAGGAAGATTGGCAGGGGAGACCTTGCACATTTGTCTCACCTGCTAGGCTTCTGGCCGAGAGTGAAAGGGGAAGGGTCCCACTGGACTGGGGAGGTTAAACTGTATTCCATGGGCTTTGTTAAGTGGAATCTTAGAGAACTGAAATTGCTAAGAGCTTAATCCACAAAGAGCTAGAGCTAGAGCTACTGAACCTTGGACCTAGCAGGGATGCAATCCATAGCAACAGAAACCCCTCCCAAGCTTTTGAATGGCAACTGAGAGGTGGTGGAGCAGTGAACCCCTCCACGTGGGAGGAGGGTACAACAGCTGTGCAGTAATGGAGCAGGAACCCTTCCAGGTGAGAGGGGTCTCTGGCTGCTGAGCAGCAATAGAGTAGTAACTTCTGCATGCAGTAGAACCACAACACCCTTCCACACCCACCCAGGACGTCGCTGCCGCCGCTCCACCCTCTCCGAACACCCACCCACCCAACAGACCTGCCGAAACATAAACAGATGATTTTAAGAACCAAGACGGCGAAAAAACAAGATGGCGTCCGGAAGGGAACGCTAGCTAGACGGCTCGTTACCCGTTTCCCCTCAATCCTTTGAAAAAAATCTTTTTTACCTTGATTGCGATGCCGAAACGGAGGGGCAGGCAGCGGGTGATTCCCTCCACAGCTGCCGTGATTTCGGGACCGATGGACCGTTTCGCGCTGCCGGTGAGAATGCCGGGGCAAGATTCCTCGCTGCAGGAGGGAGCAATGGGAGGTTCTTTGCTCCCTCAGCAAGAGGCCGACATCACCTTCAGCCCCGAGCAGCGGAGTCCTCCGATGATGCCGGCAAGGGGTCTACAGCAGGGGCAGGAAGCACTCAGTGTCTCTGACCTGGAAGTGCATTCAGCTGAGGGAACTGCAGCAGACCAGGAACTACCGGTTGTGGAAGTCGGAGGAGCAAGACCTAGGGAATTGCTGGCTGGAACCAAGGAGCAGACAATGAAGAGAGTTTTGACTGAGCTTGCTATACCCAGTAAGTCATTTTTGCCTACTAAACCTGGGAATATAACCCTTGACTCGATTTGGGAAGCCTTGGTGGGACTTGAGAACTCTTTTACACAGAAGATATCTCAGGTGCTACAGGTAACTCAGATGCCTTTGGAAAAAATTGAAGTTTTAGAAACCAGAATGAGTAACACCGAAAAAACTTTAATTTCATGTAATGAAGCTTTAAAAACTTCACAACAAATACAATCAAACTTGATAAAAGAGAACATTATTTTGCACCAAAAGACTGAAAATTTGGAAAATCAACTAAGAGTTAAAACTCTTAGGTTGATTAATTTTCCAAAAACAATTCAAATGGCTCCACTAATAATGTTTAAAAAATATCTATCAGAAATATTAAAGATTCCAGAACAAGCATACCCTCCGATTTCTAAAATTTATTATTTGCCTCCATATAAAATTGAGAAACAAGAGGGGGTAGTGGACCAACCAGAACAAAGACCTGATGCCTCATTCGACATGCTGAATTTAACACAAGAACTTCAAAAGAAGAAATGACAACAATTCCTGCAACATTGATTGTCTCCTTTGTGTTAGAACCCGACCGTGACTGGGTTCTTAAACAATTTTTTCGCCATAGAGAGGATCTCTTTATGAATACAAAAATTAGAATATTCCCGGATATTGCCAGAGTTACACAAAGGAGACGTCAAGCGTTTCTGAAACTCCGTCCAAGGGTATTACAGTTAGGAGGTTTATTCTGGTTAAATTTTCCATGTAAATGCGTGATTAAAGTTAGTTCAGTCAAATATATCTTCTATGATGCATGTCAGTTGAATAATTTTCTTGATTCTAAGTTAGCGGCTAGTTCTAGTCAGCAATTCCAAGCTTTGTCTACATCTACTCCGTAAAAAGGAATATAAGGCATGTTATGTTCTCTTCTTCTTTTCTTGATCTTGTATTCATGAAAAAATTATTTTCCTGGAATTGTACCTTGTTTTTTCTCCTAAATTGTGGACTTGAAATGGATGAGATTAAGTAGTTTTCTTATATATTGATTTTCCTATGAAAATATGTATACTTTTCTCCATTTTTTCATTTACAAGTGTTCTTGTAATAATTTGTTAAAACTTGTAAATAAAATAATAAAAAAAAAAAAAAAAAAGAACCAAGACGGCACCGCAGGCAGCCAGCAGGCATTGGCTGTACACTCTGAAGCCGCGCCTCCTCTAGCCTGAAGTCAATGCCCCTGCTGGGGAACCCGGAGGAGCACACCGACGTCACAGGCGAGAGGAGGAGCGGCTTCAGAGTGTACAGCCAACACCTGCTGCCTGCCTGCGGTTCCGTCTTGCTTCTTAAAATCATCTCTTTGTCGCGTCCCGCGCTCCTACCTGCTCCTCCGCCGCGGGGGGCGGGGGCCGGCGTCCTCCGCGGCGAGGGGTGGCGGCCCGGAGGCCTCGGCGGGGAACCGAGGGCCGCCGCAGTGATGGCCTTTCCGGCCGGGACCGAGGCCGGAGGCCGGTGACTGCGGCCGCTGGTCTCTCGGTCGCCGGCTGTGGGGGATATGTTCACGCCGCCGAGGGAGGCGGCGCCGAGGCGCGATGGTCGGCGTCTTCTTCCCTCCTGGGCAGGAGGGCTCGGAGCTCCGCCTCTGAGGCGCCGGATTGGGAAGCCAAGTTGGTGGTCCCGCCTGGGAAATCGGACAGAGCCAATCAGAGGGGCTCTGCCGATACCCAGGGCCGGATTGGTCGGCTGTCCCTACGGGGGTGGGGCGGCTGATATTGTACTGTATTTAAGGAAGGGAACTGAGCTAGCACTTTGCTTCAGGTTCTGTTCCCGAGGCCAATCTCCGTGGTTCCTGTGTTTCGTCGTTTTCCTGGTTTTGCTGATTCTGGATTTTGGACTGTTTCCTGGTATCTCTGCCTAGCTGCCTGCCTCGACCTCCAGCCTGACTTTGACTTCTCTACTAGCCGCCTGCCTTGACCTCTTGCCTGACCCCGACTACGCTGTTAGCTGCCGGTCCTGATCTGCTGCCAGTGTTTGGACTTTTCTTTTCCACCTGCCCGCTTCTCTTCCGGTTCCAGCCCAGGTCAGTCCGGCAACCCCGCGGTTCCTGAAGTCCCGTTGACCGCCTGCAGCTGGGGGCTCAACCCTTGGTGAACGGTGGTCGCCGCGGGTGAAGACTTGGGGTTGCGCGGCTGTCCTTTGAGGTCCTTTTGGGCCTTACGGGACCTAAGGGCTCACCCTCCTTGTGGATAAGACACTCTTTCTGTTTCGGCAGGTCTGTTGGGTGGGTGGCCGGACAGAGAGGGGGGGAGCTGCTGCGGTAGCGACGACCTGGGTAGGGGTGGAAGGGGGGTGCAGTGGCTGTGGTGACATCGGGAGGGGGGAACGGTGGCGGACTCTGGGGGCCCTGGTGCCAGGGCCGGGGAGACAGGAGAATCAACAAAAACCTTGCTAGGGCCCGTTTCATTTTCTCAGAAACGGGCCTTTTTTTACTAGTGTATATATAGAAAAATAGAACTGCAAAGACTTATTGGAACAGTATCAGATAAACTGGTCTGGCTTTCACCTTTCCCCTTCCCAAAAACTAGCTGGGTGGATACCTAAGTCCATCAACACATCTCCAAAGATCAAAACTCTGAAGATGGACAGCAATCACAGAGATTGGAGTTAACCAAAAACAGTGAAACTCCACCTATTCTCAGACAATGATTCAGACTGAAAAGCCCATCTACCTTTCTAATCTGACAAAAGCAGCCCACTTACTCTCAGACAAAGATCAGATGCCTTCTGGATGTATATCATAGGAGATGTCCAGACAAAAAGTCTTATGATGTCATTAAACATGTGACCAGTTACCATGCTCCATCTCAAAACTAGATGAAACCAGTTTTCAACTATCCCTGAGTTTTCATTGGATTGAGTACACCCCACCTGACTTCAGCCTATGGTCCATCAAGAGATTATAAAAAGCCTGGACCATTTTCAGCTTGCTGTCTTGCTTCTCTCTCTTCGCTCTGCCTCCTGCCTCTCTGCTGGACTTCACACACATTTAAAATAAAACTTTCTCCAGGCTCCAGTAACAACTCTGCAACCAAGAAGACTTCTTTTCCAGTGAGGATCTCCTTCATCACTCCAACAAGCAGCCTCCATCAAAGTGAGTTACCATTATCCAGCTTAATTTATAATTCAGATTTGCTATCTTGAAAGCACATTTCCCCTTGTGAAAGATCCTTAAAAACTGTCTCTCTCTCTTGCAACATTATTACATTACCTGTATTGTAAATAAACATTTTAACGTTAAATATTTGGTCTTTATGTTCTCAGCACATGTCCTTAAACCTTACAGTGCAGGTTAATGTAATTCAACAAATATAGTATTTAATTCCCCCTTTTCTTACATATTCTTATCATATTACCTTATATTTAATTGGTGGAGAATAGAATATAGAAGAATATTATATATAGAATGTTATATTATTATTATTTAACATTTTATTAAATAGACACTAACATAAAGCAGAATTCAAATAAAACAATAGCAAAGATATTAGACTATTTACATGGGTGTATTGGGAGAAGTGAGTCTTTGAAGAGTGGATATTGAAACTTGGAACATGTCACCTAATAGGAATTGTGACTATTATAAGCAAATAACTCATCATTATTAATTTTGTTTGCTCCTGCTCATGTCTTACATTTAGGTTGCTAGGTATTCACCATTGATCAAGTTTTCTGTGGTCATCCGGCATGTTGACTCGTCAGTTTTGAATACTATTTCTGGCCTTGGTATCTCTCCCAAATCTTCCTTGGTGAAGACTGAAGCAAAGAATTAATTTAATCACTCTGCTATGGCTTTGTCTTCCCTGAGTGTCCCTTTTATCCCTCAGTCATCTAGTGGTCCAACTGATTCTTTTGCTGGTTTCTTGCTTCTAATATACCAAAAAACATTTTACCACGTGTTTTTGCCTCTATCTCAATCTTGTTTTCAAAGTCTCTCTTTGCTTCCCTTGTCAGTGCTTTACATTTGACTGGCCATTCCTTATGCTGTTTCTTATTATTTTCAGTCAGATCCTTCTTCCATTTTCTGTAAAACATTTTCTTTCAGCTCTAATAGCTTCCTTCACCTCACTTTTTAACCATGCCGGCTGTCATTTGGCCTTCTTTCCTTCTTTTTTAATACATGGAATATAACTGGCCTGGGCTTTCAGGACGGTATTTTTGAACACCATTCACACCTGATGTAAATTCACAGCTGCTCCTCTAAGTTTTTTTTTCACCATTCTTCTCAATGTATCAAGCTTTCCATTTTGAAAGTTAAATGCTAATGTATTGGATTTCCTGTGTGTACTTACTCCAGAGTTGATATCAAATCTGATCATATTATGATCACTGTTATCAAGTGGCCCCAGCACTAGATCATGTGCTCCACTCAGGACTAGGTCTAGATTTTTTTCTCCTCTTGCTGGCTCCTGTACCAGCTGCTCCATAATGCAGTCCTTGATTTTGTTAAGGAATTTTACCTTCCTAGCATGCCCTGATGTTACATTTACCCAGTCAATATTGGGGTAATTGAAATTACCCATTATTATTGTGTTCCCCGGTTTGTTAGCTTCCATAACTTCTGATTACATTTCTACATCTGTCCATCCTAGCCAGGTGGACAGTAGTACACTCCTATCACTATCCTTTTCCCCTTTACACATGGAATTTCAACCCATAGGTATTCCAAGATGTGTTTTATGTCCTGCAAAATTTTTAGTCTATTTGATTCAAGGCCCTCCTTATCATACAATGCTACCCATCCATCAGTTCGATCCACCCTATCACTATGATATAATTTGTACCCTGGTATGACAGTGTCCCACTGGTTATCCTCCTTCCTTCAGGTCTCAGAGATGCCTATTATATCTAATTTTTCATTTAGTGCAATATATTCTAACTCTCCCATCTTATTTCTTAGGCTTCTAGCATTTGCATATAGATATTTCAAACTATGTTTATTGTTCCTATTTACATCTTGCTCAGCAGTTGACAGTGATAATTTGGAATCTTGAAAATCTGTTTACTTTTTATTTATAGACACCTGGGGCCCTGTTTACTAAGCTACACTATAGGCTCCCTAGAGTTTTTAGCGTGCACTAAGAGCTAGAGACACACATAGGAGTATATGAATAAACATGTTGATAAAGGTGAAATGGTTGATGTAGTGTATCTAGATTTTCAGAAAGCGTTTGACAAACTCTCTCATGAGAGTCTCTTTCCTGAGAAAATTAGAGTCATAGGATAGGAGGCAATGTTCTATTGTGGGTTAGAAATTGGTTGATGGATAGAAAACAGAGGGTAGAGTTAAATGGCCAATTTCCTCAATGGAGAAGGGTGAATAGTGGAGTGCCCCAAGGATCTGTACTGGGACCGGTGCTATCTGACATATCTATTAATGATCTGGAAATGGGAATGACAAGTGAGGTGATTAAATTTGCAGACGACACAAAACTATTCAGAGTTGTTAAAACACATGCGGATTGTGAAAAATTGCAGGAAGATCCACCTTAGGAGTCAGCACCACACCTTGAGTATTGTATGCAGTTCTGGCCACTGTATCTTAAAAAAGATATAACAGAATTAGAAAAGGTTCAAAGAAGGGTGACCAAAATAAGGGGATGGAACTCCTCTCATTTGAGGAAAGGCTTGAGAGGTTAGGACTCTTCAGCTTGGAAAAGAGATGTCTGAGGGGGATATCATAGAAGTCTACAAAATCCTGAGTGGTGTAGAACAGGTAAAAATAAATCAACTCTTTACTCTTTCAAAAAGTACAAAGACTAGGGGACACTCAAATAAGTTATATGGTATTACTTTTAAAATGAAAAGGAGGAAATATTTTTTCACTCAATGAATAGTTAAGCACTGGAACTTGGTGCCAGAGGATGTGATAACAGTGGTTAATGTATCTGGGTTTAAAAAAGGTTTGGACAAGTTCCTGGAAGAAAGTCCATAGTCTGCTGTTGAGATAGACATGGGAAAAGCCACTGCTTGTCCTTGGGATCAGTAGCATGAATCTTGCTGCTCTTTGGGATTCTGTCAGGTACTTGTGACCTGAAATTGGCTACTTCTGGAAGCAATAGATTAGGCTAAATAGACCATTGGTCTTACCCAGTATGACTATTCTTATCTTCTTAAGGGGAATCTGTGCCTAATTTAGGTGCGAATATTTACACCAGGGTTTAGTTAGTGTAAATGCTCCTGTCTAAAGTTAAGTGTGGTTCCCAGTGCTTTTTTTCGGTGCTGATTTTTCAGTGCCATTTACAGAATTTAGTTCATTATACCCCGGATTCTATATAGTGCGACATAATTGTGCATGCAAATCTGGTTGTATTCTGGATTTGCACATGCAACTTAATTAGCATAACAAGCCAATCAGCGTTGATAATTGCCAAGTGACAAGCAATTATTAACACTAATTGGCATTAATTAAAATTTACACCCACAGCTGCCTATAAACATATTCTAGATAGTTTTGTGAGTAAATTCTAAGGTGCCTAGTTGAAAAGGGGACACGGCCATGGGCGTGAATGAGCAGGTCACGGGCATTTCTAAAAACTGTGTGCATTGTTATAGAATATATCCAGTCTGCACCTAATTTAGGCATCGGCATTTACACAAAGTTTTACTTGGCATATCTGCCTGCGACTAAATTTAGATGCGGTTTATAGAATATGCCTAGGCGTATTTTTTTCGGTGCCGATTTTGTTAGGTGTGATATATAGAATCTAGCCCTATATGTATAAATCCTTAGGAAGTCTCAAGACCCTCTTCCCACCACAATGCTCATATGTATAGCATTATAGTTATATTTTTAGGTGGCTGAAAAGCCACATGAGCATGCATAATAATTTATTTATTTGTAGCATTTGTACCCACATTTTCCCACCAATTTGCAGGCTCAATGTGGCTTACATTTGCCATAGTGTCTTACATTTGCCGTAGTGGCGGTTGCCATTTCCGGTTATCAGAGTTACAAATGGTATTGCATTAAGGTGCGTGCATACATGGTAAAGAAGAATACATTATGGTATTGCATAAAGGTTCCTGAGTGGTAGATTGGATTGTAACATATGTTAGGTCATCAATTATAGAGAAATCGTTTTCGACATAAGGATTAACGTAGTATTGCATTAAGGTGCGTACATACATGGTAAAGAAGAATACATTATGGTATTGCATATAAGTTCCTGAGTAATAGATTAGATTATAACATAAGATAGGTCATCAATTATGGAGAAATCATTTTCAACATAAGGATTAAAGTGGTAGTGCTTGTCATTAATAACAATGAGGTTAGTCGGTCTAGTGATAAGAGTTCAATTCTGTCTCGTTCATGATCAGTCTTATTATTTAGTAATTAGGATGATTGTTTATGGTATGCCTTCTTGAATAGATCAGTTTTCAGTAGTCTTCGGAAGATGGATAGGTCTTGCGTTGTTTTTATGGCCTTCGGTAGTGCGTTCCATAGTTGCGTGCAAATGTAGGAGAAACTGGTTGCGTATGTGGATTTGTATTTTAGTCCTTTACAGTTGGGATAGTGGAGCTTGAGGAATGTGCATGCTGATCTTTTTGCGTTCCTAGTAGGTAGGTCTATAAGGTCTGACATATAGGTCGAGGCTTCTTTACATGTGTAAGTGCTGACTGAGTGGAGGAGTGTCCTAATGGTTAGTGCAGCAGGCTTTGATTCTGGCAACCTGGGTTTGATTCCCACTGAAGCTCCTGGTGACCTTGGGCAAGTATCTTAGGGGCCCTTTTACTAAGCCGCATAGGTGCCTATGCGCACCCAATGCATGCCAATTTGGAGCTACTGCGTGGCCCGGGCAGTAATTTCATTTTTTATACACGTCCACTACATGTGCCAGAAAAAATATTTTATTTTCCGGTACGTAGCGCTAACCGGGCGGTAATCGGCATTGTACATACGTAGACAATTACTGCCCGGTTAACGTATGAGACCGCTAAGTGAATGGGTGGTGGTAAGGTCTCAGACCTAAAATGGACACGTGCCAATTTTCATTTTGCCACAAGTCTATTTCCAGCCCCCCCCAAAGGCATTTTTTACAGGTGTGCTGAAAAAATGGATCTGCACATGTCCAAAGCACACGCCTACACTAGCGCAGGCCATTTTCAGCGCACCTTAGTAAAAGGACCCCTTAACCTTCCATTGCACCAGATACATCAACTTTGACTGTGAGCCATCTAGGGACAGAGTGTTACGTCTGTGGCCGTGACCACCCTCAGACTTACCCTGTTTCTGGGAGTCAGTGGCTGTGCTGGCTTCTGCTTGTCTCTGTCTTAGTTTCTCTCTGGCTCTGTGTGCTGATTGCCCTACTGAACCTCACCTGTGTGGGCTATGCCTTTTCCAAGATGGCTGCCGCCGACTCCTCTATGCCAGTATCCAAGATGGCTCCCGCTGGGCTGACTTCTCTGTGTGTCAAGCCTCTGTTTGGATGCAAGGTGATTGCTGCAGCTGTGCCTCTGGTGTGGAAGGGCTTTATTAATCACTTAGAGACTACAGCCCGGGCCTTTGCATTTCATCTAGGGCCCTGGTGTATAGAGTGCTCTGTACACTGTTTCAGTGTTTGCTCGTGTGAGTTTCTATGTTTGACTAGCCAGCTTAGGCACCGTGTGGCTTGTTAGCCTGTGTATAGCTTTGCTAGTGCTCTGTGTTTGTTCCTAGGGTTAGACTAGCCAGCTTAGGCACCGGGTGGCTTGTTAGCCTGTGTATAGCTTTGCTAGTTCTCTGTGTTTGTTCCTAGTGTTAGACTAGCCAGCTTAGGCACCGTGTGGCTTGTTAGCCTGTGTATAGCTTTGCTAGTTCTCTGTGTTTGTTCCTAGTGTTAGACTAGCCAGCTTAGGCACCGTGTGGCTTGTTAGCCTGTGTATAGCTTTGCTAGTTCTCTGTGTTTGTTTCCAGTGTATGACTTGTTAGCTTGGGCACAGCTTTGTTGTTAGCTGGTGTTAGCTTTACTAGTCTCCTGAGTTACCTAGTGTATGTTTCTTGTGTATGACTGGTTTGCCTGGGCATAGCTTTCCTATTAGCTTGGGTACAGTCTACTAGTCCTTGTGTCTAACCTGCCGACTGCCAGAACCCGGACATTCCCTGCTTGGCTGCCTTGCCTTCGCCGAAGTGCCAGGGGGCACTCCTGGATCTTCATTCCTGCTGTTCCTGCTTGCAAGTTCCAGTTCCGGGTTTTCCTGTAAGTCCTACCGGCTGCCAGAACCTGAGGGCTCAACCCTCGGGGAAAGGTGGTCAAGCGTAGGTGAAGCCTAGGTCCAGTGTGTTCCAGTCCAGCGGGTTTCACTCCTGTATGTTCCAGTCCTGTGGGGCCCTCCAGTGTGTTCCAGTCCAGCGGGCTCCACTCCAGTGCGCACCCGTCCGGTGCATTCCAGTTCCGTGTATTCCGGTGTAGAACTCCAGTCCGGGGTTCCGGTCCAGTTTTGTCTCATCTCTACCTTGGAGGTGATCTTGCCTGCCACTGCCGCTCCACGGTAGTGGCCCATGGGCTCACAAACCCAGTGCTCCCGGGGAAGAAGCCTGACAGTATGCCAAGGTCCTCGAGCACGCGACACAGAGAAAGTAGTTGATTATAATGTGTACAGCACTGCATACCTCTAATAGTACTATAGAAGTGATTATTATTAGTAATAGTACTTTGCAGTAACCTGTTTACATGTGTAGAAACTGTGGGATGCACTGATTTGAAGAGAGTGTGTTCTGGGTACAGTTTGGGCAGTCTAAAAAAATATGTATATATCCATGTGTTTCTCACAGGCACTGGAATCCCAATAAATTTTGGAACATTTGGACCATTATGTTTAGTGTATTATTTTTTTTATTCTACAAGATATAGACAGAACTTTCCCAGCAGGACAGCAGAAGTGCTGCAATCTGATAATATATCCCTACAAGCAAATTCTACACTGTTTTAAAACTTATAGTTGTTAGCTGACATTATTTATTTTTGCTTCCAATCAGACTAACTCATCTGTTCTTTGCCTCTGAGCTGAGTGACTCACATAATAACAGTACATAAATACATAAGTAATGCCACACTGGGACAGACAAAAGGTAAATTGAGCCCAGCATCCTGTTTCCAACAGTGGCCAATCCAGGTCACAAATACCTGACAAGATCCCGAAAATGTTCAATGTATTTTATGCTGCTTTTCCCAGAAATAAGCAGTGTATTTTCCCTAAGTCAATTTAACGCCTTTGACGGTACTATGTAAGCCACATTGAGCCTGCAAATAGGTGGGAAAATGTGGGGTACAAATGCAACAAATAAATAAATAAAATAAATAATAATGGTCTATGGACTTTTCCTTTGGGAAGCCGTCCAGACCTTTTTTAAACCCTGCTAAGCTAACCGCCTTTACCACATTCTCTGCCAACGAATTCCAGAGTTTAATTACACATTGAGTGAAGAGAAATTTTCTCTGATTCATATTAAATTTACTACTTTATAGCTTCATCGCATGCCCCCTAGTCCTAGTATTTTTTGAAAGAGTAAACAACGATTCACTGTCCAGTGCTTAAACACTTAAAACAGTAGCTCTGTACCCCAAAAGAAATTAACCTTACAGAGGATCTGCAGAGCAGGATGAAACTTCAGGTCAGGTTACAGCTGTGAAGATCAAGACTGTAGGTTTGCTCCTGGTAAAACATAACGTCAAAGTAATGGGATTGGTGGTGAGACCCTCCACCATTCTGCAATTTCAGCTGCTCTTTAAATATCAAAATAGAAAATGAAAAAGTCACAAAAAATCATGCAAAAATGAATGGAAAAAATAGATGAACAACTCAAAAGTGCATCTTCATTTTAGAAACTAGCAATTTTCTCCATATTTGAGCAGCAAAGCTTTACTTTAGAATGGTAAAAGTAAGGATCACCTGCATGATCAAAACATTTGCCATCAACATTTTTCTTTTTATTGCACATTGGGCTTTCAGCGGTAGGACTTAACATCCTGACCTAACAGTTAATGCATTAATCCTAATTTTATCCTGATACCCAAACTGCATGGTATTAAATCAATCCAGGTTAATTCTGAATCAAGTCTCTCCCACCCAGTATCAATAGAGTCCCTGTTGCATTTTCCTAGAGCTGACCACCCAGCCTTATGAGAATCTGCAGTGAATTAAAAAACCTGTCATTGCCGGACAGCTAAGATATGGTATGTCATTCCCTTATACAATGCATATCCTTTGTTCTCGCTCCTCTCGGCTAACCTGACATAACTTAACCTTTTGGTCAATGGTATCTTTATTCTCTCAGACAGAATACTTTGCTCACCGGCCTTCAGAAATTTCTGGACAATGTTTAGTGGCTGCACAATAATCCATGGTTCTATTAAAAAGCCATCTGGGTAATTAATAGCACATTTGTTCTCAGTCTCCACTCAATTTGTCCATTAGTGGTATAAAAACCTCAGTACAAAGGGTAATGTGCTTTGGCTATATTTTACAAGCATTCTTCAAGAAGCTGGAAACGAGATCATTTTCCAAGGATGCATATGTTCATGGGCTGTTCAATAACAGCAGGAAAAAAAAAATCCACAAGCTTTTAATTTTCTTTTAACTGTTATCACACATTGCTACTGTCAATAGCTGATGACAGCCTATTGCTTTGGAATTCAATGTAGTGACACACTTCCCTTTTTGTTTTATTTTGTTTTTGCACTAGACATCATGAGAGGGAAAGATTCATCTCTACAGGTCCTGTAGAGTTTGAGCTGATAAATCTGTTTCCAAACCCCCTCATAGGGGGTTCAACATCAAAAACTTTAGGAATTACTTTTATGCCTTTTCACCTGCTAGTTGAAGGCTTTCCTGAGCTCTCCTTTCTAATGTCTCCACTTGAAAGACTGATTACAGCCTCAGGCTGTACACTTTTTTTTTTTTGTAAAATCTCTCTTAGGAGCCCTTTTTCAACATCTTAAAGCAAGGAAAAAAAAAAAGAAATGCTTTGAGGTATAAGAAATGTGTGGTTAAAATTAAAGCAAAAATAAAAGGCATGTCTGAATGAAGCTGTATTTCTTACCTATTCCGTTTGGCAAGCTGCTAAATACTCCCCCCCCCCCCTTCCTCCGGCTACAAAAAAAAGCCAAGCTTGTCTCTTCTAACCAAGGGATTGTTTTCAAAGCGGCTGACTGGATCTACCTTTGGCTGCAAAAGGGTACTACAGAAAAAAAAATGGTCCTTGAGTGACATGTGGCTGATTATTCTACATGCCAAGGCTCTTCTGCCCATAGTGAGGAACTCAGCCAGCAATGGAAAAAATGAGGAAAACATATTTTTTTTTAAAAAGCACTTGAATTTATGCTTCACAGATGCCACTTTATCTGAAAGCAAAGGTGGAGCAGACTAAATTATGAGAAACGTGTTCCAAAGTAAAAACTAAATTTGATCTTTGTGGTAAACAACTAATAATTATATTTTCACATACAACTAGTAATGTTGCATTCCAGCTTATGCTTCCAAATCTTTGATTTCCAAGTGCAAGGATAGCTTGAAGTAAATATAGCAGTTTTCTCATATTGTTTCCCAAAATACTTGCCTATTTTTGCTAGACTTTAGCATAACCCTACTCTGTAAGCCACATTGAGCCTGCAAAAAGGTGGGATAATGTGGGGTACAAATGCAATAAATAATAATAATAATAGATGGTCTTCTCACAGCCAACTTGGGCATCTCCTAGAATTCCTTCTAACAATACTTGTGACTCAATTGATCTTTTACCAAAATGAAAAAGACTGCAGTTGATTAAAAACTTCTAAATACTTTCTACAGGATCTGACATCATCATGCAACAGGAAGACAATGCTTAAAGATGTCTGCTCCTGACAGAACCTTCCCAAGTTATAATGCATTTTATTGTGCAGTAACAGAACATGAGAATGTGGTTCACTGCTGCTAGGTTCTCTCCAGTTGTCCTGTTGTGGCTGCATTTTTCAAATTTCTTTGGCCACTTACTGCAAGAAAGAGAAATCTGCAAGAAGACCTGGGCCAGAGTGCAGAAAGGCAATTATGGGAGGAAGATGGAAAAAGAAAATTGGGTGAGAAAGATGGGGGAAAGAAGAAGAGATGAGAAGAAGGGAGGGAGGGAAGAAGAGGAACCATAAAATGGGAAAGGAAGGGAAGGATGGAGAGAAATGAGGAGAGGAGATATAAGGGAATGGCAGAGTTGAATAAAGATCAAGATCAGAGCGAAGGCAGATAGAAGGAAAAGAGTTCAAAACGTAGAAGTGAAGGAAAGAACTGGAAGTCAGTGAAAGGAGGATGGATTGGGAAGCAATGCCAGGCTTTTACTGGTCTTGCACCAGTGCCTCAATATTTTGAGGGCATCGGTCTCCCAGGAAGAGATATTCTACCTCCTGGGGATCTGACAACAGTAGCCAATTCCTAGTTGTGTCTTGTAGTTCTAGTTCCCGTATTCTGATTGGCCTGAGGGTGGTGGTGGTGGTGGTGGTGGTGGGGGGGGGGGGGGGGAGACCAGTCTATGACTGGCTTTCGTATTTCTGCCCCACCTCTGGGCTTGTTCCTTGCTGGTTCTTTGTCCCTGTTTTGTATATCCTTCCTTGAATTTTTGTTTTGTCTTGTTCTTGTTTTATCTATTAGCACCTCCAGAGATGGTAACTCATTTTCTATGTAGGATGAATTTTTTTTTATTCTACACAATAACATAAAAATCAAACTTTTGTTTAATATCATGATCTATAGTAATCTTAGTATAACATTTTGAAATATACTCAGCCAAGAGGGCAAGGGTAGACAGGCCAAAGGGGCTCAATGAACTATTCTAGATCCAGATGTGTCCTTGAGCTGAACTGAGTCTTGGGGACCACACAGCAAAGGATCCCCCTTCCTAGTTATCATTGCCTTCTCCCACGGACACAAAGATCTGTTGTGGGATTTGAACTGAGGCTCTTCTGGTTTTCAGCCTGCTGTGCTAACCATTAGGCTACTCCACCACTCTAATGAGCTATTAGGATAGCTAAAATGTCTTTTACCAGAATCTAACCAAAAGAGATTCATTGCCAGGTAAACAGAATGTTACTTTTTATTGTACATGATTTACCATCTATAAATCTATTATAAGGAAACATTTAAAAATTGATCATGCAAAATACAAGAAGGATTTTGTGTTCATGTTAATATACATCCATATGAAAATTCATCCAAATGTTATGTCGAGTTGCTTCAGAATCGTCAACACACTTTTCTGACCTTTGCTGTGGTATGGTTTCTTTGATCTGCTACACAAAATCAGAAGCTTAGATGTTTTAGACCAAAACATGCTATTGCCAGAAATGGGGTATTACTTTTTAAAAGTACTTAAGTAAAAAGTAAAAGTAGTGGCTTCAAAAGTAGAGAAGTAAAAGTAGAAAGTCTTATCTAAAAAAAATACTTAAGTAAAAGTAATAAAGTATAATAAAGAATTAATTAACCTGGGGGATCCAAGATGGCCGCTTGAACCGGTCGTACGTCTCCACGTTTGGCAATTTTCGCTATGCCCAAGCGACGAGGGTAATCGGCGGGAGCGGCTCCCCCAAGCTGACTTACCTCTACGCTGATGGGACCTATTGATTCCTTTTTGCGGGGACGTGATGTGCCTGGAGGGTTGGTGAGCGGCTGATTGGCGGCGAGGATGGCAAGTGGAGAGCCAGAAACGCCTCCCCTGCTAGATGTGACCTTAAGCCCCGACCAACGAACTCCTCCCCCGCAGCCCCAGAGTGTTTCCTCTCCAGTCATGGCGTCGTCCCTGAAGCTGCCAAAATCGGGTGTTGCTGGAGGGCCGTTGGGAGCTGGAGAAATCTCACTGGAGAGAAGTAGACCTGAGGGTATTATTAACCCTCAAGTTCCTCTGGAGGAAGTGAACCAAGCTGCAGGAGGGTCGATGACTGAGATAGTAAATTCAGCAGGGAAAGAAATATCAACTGCAGGCACACAAAAACAAAGTACTGTTTCTTTATCTTTCCTAGAAGCCAAACCAACAGAGATAACCCTGGAAAGCCTATGGGCTTTGATTGCTAATTTGGGGAAGGTTTTATGTCCTTAAATTCAAGAATTAGAATCCCAAATTAAACACTTGGAACAAGCTGCTGAACTTGTGGAATCAGATAAGAAAGAATCCTTTGAAAAAGTGAAGTCTTTGACAACCCAGGTAGGGCAAGTGCAAGATTTACAGATTACGACAATAAAGGATATTTCTATTTTGAAAAGAAAAATAGAAAATTTGGAGAATGTTCAAAAATCAAATAATTTGAGACTTTTAAATTTTTCAAGGGTGATTACTGTTTCACCTAGAGAAATGTTTAATAGATATTTGAAGGAAATCTTAGGATTTACTGACGATATCTTACCACCTTTGACTCAAATTTACTACTTGCCTAGAAAGGCAGTCAATGATTTGGATCATCAACAAATGGAACAATCATTGGATGTCTCAGCAATTTTAGAGACTCCGACTGCGGATTTGACAACATCAGCAACTCTACCTTGGCATTGTCTATGGATAAAATGTTAATCATGAAAAAATTTTTCCAAAGAAAAGAAAAGGAATTTTTGGGATTCAAAATTTGCATATTTCCAGATGTATCTAAAGACACCCAAAAAAAAAAACGAAGGCAATTTCTTTTGTTAAAACCAGATGTGCTCAAGTTGGGGGCAACCTTTTTCTTATGATATCCTTATAAGTGTATAGTATACCATCAAGCAGTTAAATATGTGTTTTTTGAATCAGTTCAACTTTCTGAATTTATTACAGCCAGAACTCCTTAGAGGTTAGCTCTGAATGGACTATAGACACAGATATTAGACCGGTTTAATTTTCCTTTGAATTTACCCAATTTAATTATCCAAATAGTTAATCTTGGATCTACAACTGTGGACTTGAGTGTACCCAGTCAAGTAAATGTTTCTTTATTACTGTTATTAAGGTGTTCCTGAGGAAGGTACCTTTTCTTGTTTCAAATATGATTCTTATAAATATTTGAAATTAATAAATAAATTTAAATAAAAGAATTAATTAAAAAAAGTAATAAAATACAGCTCTCAAAACTATTCCACTCCCATAAACATGCCCACTTTTCAACTATGTGACTTAGAATTTACACGCACCATGTTACAGAATATGTGTAAATTCTAATTAATGCCAATTAGTGTTGATAATTTATCATTAACATCCAATTATCAGCGCTGATTAGCATGTTAACTAAGTTATGTGTATTGTTATGGAATATGCTTTGATTTCCACGCAAAATCTCAACATGATATATAGAATCCTGGGGATAGTGCAAAACCAAAGAAACAAAAACAATGACACGCCCCTTTGCACCATATAAAATATAAAGGAGTCCTTTCACTAAGGCGTACTAACAAATTAAGTGCACGGTAAATGTTAGCACGTGCTAAATGATAAAATGATCATTACATTCTTATGGGCGTCTTATTTAGTGCACGTTAATCGTTAGTGCGTGCTAAATCTGTTACTGTGTCTTAGTAAAAGGACCCCAAAGACAGCAGATATAAATTTAAAAAACTTATATATCCAATTGCTACATTAAAAATTAACAAGTAAAACAAAATCAGAAAATAAGGTGATACATTTTTATTTGACTAACTTATTATGTTTTTTGACTAGGTTTTGGAGGCAAAAACCTCCTTCCTTAAGTCAGAACAAATACGCTATTACAGCAGTATACTGTCCCAACCTAAACAAGTAGGTTTTGGTCTCTGAAAGTTAGTCAAAAAGGACTAGAATCTATATATGATGCCTAAAAAATTGATGCCGAAACGAAATACGCCTAGATGTATTCTATGAAGTAAACCTAAATTTAGTACTCTATAGAATAAGCCTAAATTTCTGCATGGTTTATAGAATAGGCTGATGACTAAATTTAGTCACAGGCAGTTACGCCAAGTAAAACTTGGTGTAAATGCTGCTACCTAAATTACATGTGGACCTGATGTATTCTATAACCACGTGCATAGATTTTAGAAACACCCACTACCCGCCCATTCCACGCCCATGGCCATGCCCCCTTTTCAACTGTGCGATTTAGAATTGATGTGCATCATGTTATAGAATATGCTTAGTTCTGTGCGTAAATTCTAATTAATGCCAATTAGTGTCAATACTTGCTTGTTAATTGGCGTGGAGGGGCATAATCAAATGCGAACGCCTATCTCCATGGGCGTCTATGTCCGAAAATGGGTACGTGAAGAGGAGGGACAGACCGTATTTTCGAAAAAAATGGACGTCTTTTTTTTGTTTTGAAAATACGGGTTGTACGGACCAAGTGCCATGGATTTGTTCGTTTCTGAGCTGGGCGTTTTTTTTTTTAGCGATAATGGAAACTAAAACCGGCCAGCTCAAAAATGTCCTAATCTGAGCCATTTGATTGTGGGAGGGGCCAGGATTTGTAGTACACTGGCCCCCCTGACATGCCAGGACACCAACTGGGCACCCTAGAGGTCAGTGCGGTAGACTTCAGAAACAGCTCCCACATGCATAGCTCCCTTACCACGAATGCTGAGCCCCCAACCCCTCCCCCAAAACCCACTACTCACAAATGTACAACACTACCATAGCTCTTAGGGGTGAAGAGAGCACCTACATGTGGATACAGTGGGTTTTGGAGGCCTCCCATTTACCAGCACAAGTGTTACAGGTAGGGGGGATGGGCCTGGGTCCACCTGCCTGAAGTGCACTGCGGTACCCACTAAAAGTGCTCCAGGGACCTGCATACACGCAGGCCTCTAGGACTTGTTGCTGCTGTAGAACCTTGGCACACCAGTTGACACCTGAAGACTAATGTCTCCGAAAACGTCCTTTATTGGAATAAGCACGTTTACTCACAGTTAACTGCAGATCAGAGGTTGTGCCCCTCTGGCAAAGAGTCTCCCTGGTACTGAGATTAGCAGTAGGTCAGAGCTGGCAGAATGCTGTACAATGCCCACTTTCAGTAACGTGGGTAACACATGAAAGGGAGCTAAAACTGGCTTACAAAAATGGCCACTACCTCATGGACTACCGGAAACAAAACAGGGCACACGCTGACCCAGTAAGCAGAGGGAAAAGCACCATGGGAGCAGAGCCTACCAATTACCAACATCGTGAGCATTTAACACAAGCTAGTGGAATCACGAAGCCCAATACCCTACACCCACCACAATGCATTGCTGATGTGACTCTGCAGTGCGCATAACAGAAAAGGTGTCACACTCACCCGAGACAAACAAAAAAAACACCACCACCATTTTGATACAGAAAGTGAAAGTGCCTTGGTGCTTTGTAGCTTTTACTACATGAGACGTGGGGTAAGGAATAATATATTGTAGAGGAATATATTCGAGTTATTCCCCAAGTTTTCCACGTCATCACTGTGACCCCTGACGCAGGTGCTAGTCACCGAAACATGGCCCGTGTCGGGTCTTTTTGTCAAGGCTCATTCATTAAAGAACTGTGTTCCATTTTTAAAGGCCCGTGGTGCTGTTTTTTTTGTTTGGACTTTAGTTTGTACTTTGTTCCCTCTCTTTTGTTATATCCATCACACTCACCCGAGAGCCACATCAGAACTAGGGAAAGGCTGT
The DNA here is from genome assembly GCF_901765095.1 of Microcaecilia unicolor. Taxonomy (NCBI): domain Eukaryota; kingdom Metazoa; phylum Chordata; class Amphibia; order Gymnophiona; family Siphonopidae; genus Microcaecilia; species Microcaecilia unicolor. Next base: position 514,326,162 of record NC_044031.1, read on the forward strand.
CAGAGGATAGAACACATTCTGCTGTCATGGAGGTGGGTATGGCATTTGAGGCTGGCATACAGGCTGGCAAAAAAGTTTGTAAAGTGTTTTTTTTTGGTGGGAGGGGGTTAGTGACCACTGGGGGAGTCAGGGGAGGTGATCCCCGTTTCCCTCCGGTGGTCATCTGGCCACTTGGGGCACTTTTTTGGCACTTGGACCTGAAAAAAAAGGGTCCAAATAAAGCGGACCAAATTCTTGTCAAAAACGCCCTTCTTTTTTCGATTATCACCTAAAGACGCCCATCACTCCTCGACCAATAACCACGCCCCAGTCCAGCCTTCACCACGCCTCCGACACGCCCCCATCCACTTTGTTTGTTCCTGCGATGGAGTGCAGTTGAAGATGACCAAAATCGGCTTTCGTTTATACCGATTTGTTCACCCATGGGAAAAAGACGCCCATCTCCCGATTTGGGTCGAAATATGGGCGTCTTTCTCTTTTGAAAATAAGCTGGATAGTGCCACACTAGATTTGCATGCACACCTTAAGTTGCATAATATAGAATCCCCAGGAAAATGTATCTAGTCCAATATATATATTTTTTCTTTTATTTATATTTATTAACTTTTAAAGTGGACTAACATGGCTACAGCATTACTTCATCCTGAATTAAAAATAAAATTCCTTTCTCTACCTTTGTGTCTGGCCATTTAATTTTTCTAATTGTGTTGGTCCCAGTCTCTGAGTATTGCTTTCCTGTTTTCTTTTAACTCTCTTTCCAAGGGTCTCCTGTCCATGTGCCATTTTTTTCTCTTCACCTCTTTTATGTCTATAACCAACTCCAACACTGATCTGTTCCAGCTCTGTGGGTACTCGAGCACCCCTAATATTGAGCAAATCCTTTGACTGTATCCAGGGAGGAGTAATTTCTATTGGGTTTTGCATCGCCAATCATTTTGAGAAGTTGATTCCTATGTCCCCACCTATCCAGTCTTGCCCAATTTCTCTCACTCTCCCCAGCCCATAGCCTCTGTTTCTCCCCGCTTTTATCTGGTATAGCTCCACCTCTCCGTCACTCTCTCTCGCTCTCTCCCTCACTCTCATCCAGTCTTGCCTCATTTCTCTCTCCCTCCCCACCTATCCAATCTAGCCCAATTTCTCTCTCTACCCAGCCCACAGCTTCTGTCTCTTCCCTCCTTTTATCCAGTATAGCCCCATCTCTCTCTGCCTCTCTCTCTCTCTGCCCACCCATCCAGTTTTGCCTGATATATCTCTCTCTCTCCCCTCCCATCCACTGCGTCCCTGCAGCACAATCTTGATCTGTTCCCCTCCCCATGTACCTCTGCCGGGTCCCCGCGTTGATTAACTACCATGGGATACATGCAGAAAACAGCTCTTTCCAGTGCCACTAGTGCTTCCTGTTCCAGAAGTTTACATTACAGAAGTGAGGACTTCCAGACCAGGTCAAATCTTCATTGGCAAGTTCTTTGCTGAGAAATTGCTTTTAAACTTGGGAAAGGTAGATTTAGAGTTAACTAGGTTATCTCATTGTCTTTATTTTTAAGCTACTCTACTTATTTAGCAAAGGCAGTGTAAGGAATTTAGGGTTTTCTTTGTTTAGCATTTAAAATCTCCTATTACAGTTTCATAGGCCAGCAGTTAAGGGACTATTCTAGAGTTTACCATAGCATCAGTGTAGAGCAGAACTGATAGTCACAGGAAACCCCAGTTTAGAGATTTAACTTTAGTTTTGCATCACAGCTTAGCCAGTTCAGACAAGGAATACAGAGCTGATAGACAGAGGAAACCCTAGTTTAGAGTTTTATCTTTTGTTTGCAGCACAGCTTGGCCATTTAAAACAAAAAAAAACAAAACAAAAACAAAATAGAAAAGGAAAAAAAGAGAAAAAGATACCTATCAGGAAACAATGTAGAGTTGCCATATCTCAAAAAAGGTATAGAGGAATTAGAAAAGGTTGAATGAAGAGTGACCAAAATGATAAAGGGGATGGAACTCCTCTCATATGAGGAAAGGATAAAGAGGTTAGGGCTCTTCAGCTTGGAAAAGAGATGGATGAGGGGAGATGTAATTGATGTCTACAAAATCCTGAGTGGTGTAAAACGAGTAGAAGTAAGTTGACTTTTTACTCATTCCAAAAGTACAAAGACTAGGGGAAACTCAAGGAAGTTACATGGAAATACTTTTAAAGCAAATAGGAGGAAATATTTTTTCAATCAAAGAATAGTTAAGATCTGGAACTCTTTGCTGGAGGACGTAGTAAGAGTGGTTAGCATATCTGGGTTTAAAAAGGTTTTGGACAAGTTCCTGGAGGAAAAGTCCATAGTCTGCTATTGAGACAGACATGGGGAAGTAACTGCTTGCCCTGCAATTGGTAGGCTGGAGTGTTGCCACAATTTGGGTTTCTGCCAGGTACTTGTGACCTAGCTTGGCCACTGTTGGAAACAGGATACTGGGCTAGATGGACCATTGGGCTGACCCAGTATAGCTACTCTTATGTTCTTATGAGGTGGGCTTGGCACAGGGAGTACTTGCAGTGCTGCAGAGAGCTGGGTCCTGTGCCTCTTCCATGGTATTTATTAGCGCAAGCCCAGCAGAGGTGCAATGGGAGGGAAGGAGCAAGACTGTTCTACAGGTTCATGGTGGATGGGAGTGGACAGAGAGAGCGGGCCCTTCATGTAGTGAAGGTGCGGTTCAGACTGGGGAGGCAACTGAGCCTGACAACAACAAAGTAATAACAATCAACAGCTGTTCTGGGCAGGTGTAGAGTGCAGGGCTTAGAGTTTCCAGGTGCTGTCAGACCCCGGCTTGCATCTGATTGGGCCTGAACTTCTTGGTTCCAGTTTATTTATTTTTGGAACGAGAAGTTCAGGCCCAATCAGCTGCAAACTGCATTTGATATCGCTTGGAAAGCCTGTAGAGGGGCAGAAGCAGAGGGATGGAAAATACTTGGTTTTTTTTGTTTTAATACTTTCTAACTTTGTACTTAAATGTAACTCATTAGAAGTAAAAGGTAATGGAAAAAAAAAGTAACTCTTTACAAGCAAAAGTATTGCCAATTGTACTTAAGTACTGTAATGAAGTACAAGTACCCATCTCTGGCTACTGCTCAAGAAAGGGCCCAATGCAGAAGGGATCTAACCAGCGATATGCTTTAAGGATTGTTAAATGCGACTTACATGTTGGAGCTTCTTCAGTTGCCAATCTGGCTAAAAAAAAAAAAAGTAGTTATTTAGGCCCCTGAACAGGAATACAGTGAGAGAGAGAGAGAGAGAGAGAGTGTGGAGAGGGACTGGAGGGTGGTAAACTCTAGCTGTGAGAGGGGGTGGGGAACTTTTCAGTGTATAATATCATGGAATTTGTTTGTAATTCGCTTCAAGCAGTGAGCTGAAACATGCACTAAATTATATCCAGACAAATAAATAAGCGACATATGTGAGAGCCCTTCTGCATTTTATCTTTAATATTGATAATAAAGGGACATATTTACAACATTCAAGTCTGTCTGCTGGTGGTCTGCTTTTTGTTTTTATAGGCCTTACATTGTAGAAACTGAGGAGGTTAGTCAGGAAACCCCCTTTATTGGAAAATAGCATTCTTTGATCCCCACAGTGGGAGTACACCAGACAATTAAGATTATGAGCACAGATGTCATGGGCCACAGTCAAAACTCATACACCTGTTGAGGAGCAGTTGTCCTAATCGAAGCCTTTGTTTGTTTTCTTTTCTCTGTACTGGTTTGCTCCTCTCCCATCTTCTTTTTAAGAGTGGCTTATTAATGTTTACAGTTTTATGGATAGAATGGTATTGCACAGTTTAATTCGAAGATGAAAGCAGTTAGAATGAGGTTGAAGAGTTCTCGACTTGCTTTATTGATCTTCATTTAAGCATAGCAAAAGCTTTAGGTCCATGAGGCTTTCAGTTCTGAACATTTCATCTACATTTTGGATTTAATTGTTTGCCTGTCTGAATCTAAGCTCAAGACGAGTGAGTGTCATGAATAGCAGGCATTTCCCTGCCCTGGAGGGCTGATAGAATAAACTGGGCTAACTGTAATGGAGTGATTTTACCTTAGGTCTGCCATAGATTTACTGTGAGGTAAGATAACTTACAGTGTATGAAGTACTTTAGGGCCCCTTCTACTAAGACACGTAGGTGCATACGTGTGCCGAACGTGCGCCAAATTGGAGTTACCGCCTGGTTACCACATGGCCCTCGTGGTAATTTCAATTTTGGCGCATGTCTGCTACGCGCGTCTGAAAAATATTTTTTATTTTCTGGTGTATGTAACGGATGCGGGCCAAGTGGCATTTGAAATGCGTAGGTCATTACCGCCTAGATTCTTTACTGCTAGGTCAATGGCTGGCGGTAAGATCTCAGACCCAAAATGGACGCACGGCAATTTTGATTTTGCCGCAAGTGCATTTTTGGCAAAAAAAAGAGAGGCCTTTTTTACAGGCATGCTAAAAAAATGAATTGGCGCACGCCCCAAAACCCGCACCTACACTACCGCAAGCCATTTTTCAGTGTGCCTTTGTAAAAGGACCCCTAAGAGAACAAATATTTGAGCTGAAGGAAATAATGAATTGCACTAAGTGTAGCACAATGATGATGGAAACACGTGCACATGAGCTGCCTATAGAAAGACTTTGGTGCAGTAAAGTGCACTAAAATTTAGCACAGTTTTTCAACATCCACCTTAGTGTAGAATCTTTATTTATTTATTCCCCTTAATTTGATTTACCTTCAATTACCATACGGCAGTTAGGCGGTTAACAATAAAAGCTCAGAATGAATAACAGACAAGAAAAAGGGAGAGAAGAAATAGGAGAGAAAAAAGAAGTTATGGAGAAATAAGCAAATACTCTGCATCATGAAGGAAAGGCCTGACTGAAAAAGCATCTTAAAAGTGGGGTATGAAGGTTTAAAATTTAAGATGAGGAGGTAAAGTGGAAGTGAAGTAAACTTCTTAACACAGAAGTTCTGAAGTCAAAGCAGCAGTTGGCCCAGATGATTGAAAGGGTACATACACTAAAAGGGCTTGGTGTTAATGTTTCTCCTTTCTTTATAACATATCAAGTTAAAATGCACAGCATATGTAAAATCTCTCCTAAACATTTAACACAAATTTCTAGCTCATTCCTATTACCCCAGCCTGTAAATCTGTGCCTGAGATAGTGGGTAAAGTAACAAGGGATGTTACTAGGAGAAACAAGATTTGAACCATGGCATTCCCAGTTCTCAGCTCATTGCTGTAATCACTAGGTTATTCTTCCATTCCATAAATTGTTCTTAGAGTGAACCATTTATTAGTTGAAGCATCAATTCTGACTAGCTTTCTCCAGTGTTAGAGGGGTCCCCTTGTCAAATCAGTTTATAATAGGGGTTCTGCTGTGTCTCCTGATCAGCTCTCTCTACTCAGGAGATTAGCATGCAGTTAACCACAGTATAGAACATCACTGTGAAGACTCAAAATGTTTGAACCCAAATCTTCTTTAATGCAAATTCAAACAAAAGGAAATACCTTACAGTTCTGGAGTGTTGAACAAGAGTTTCTGTCCTGCAGATTTGAGTCTGTTTCTACCAGCTCTTTCTCTGTCACTGCAAAGATAAGCTGGGAGCTTTCAGCACTGACTGATGCTGTAAATACTTTTAAACTGGTAAAAACTTACGAGTTTACAATAGCTTGAAGGGAGAGTATGTAAAAAGGTACAGCAAGTTTAAGAGGGAAATGAGAGCAAAAAGGGTAACCCCGCTAGCCTCACCACCTTTTCCTCTTATTTCGGCAGAGAGAACAGATAAATGGAGAAAAGCCAAAGCTACTAAACGTTTCCCCAGTAGAGGGCGCTGGGATTCAGTTCCACTAAGGAGAGGGGAGGATTTAAGATGGGAAAGGGTGGGTCCAGAAAAGTCCTAGGGGTGCTGCCCAGTGAGGGGGAGGTTTCCTGGGAAAAGCAGGACTATATAAATCCTGTAGTTGAACCAGAAGGTGGAGGAGATGACTCAAGCCATGGAGGTGGAGGAATACCTAGGACCTGAGGAAGCCAAACAGGAAACTATGAGCTATGAGGAGGAGGTATCTGGATCCCAAGAATCAGAGGGGGAAATGGACATCTAATGTCCCTAACAGCATCTAAAGTAGAGCTAAGCAGAGTCTCACCTAAGCCTTGTGAGTAATAACAAAGACAGATACATTTTATCTCTTGGCTAGTAGATTTGGGGAGGGGTGCATAATGAAGATCAGCTTGCTTCATTATGATTAATGAGGGTTTGGGTCTGCCAAGAGTTTGAGCCCTAGGCTTGTAGTGAAGGGTCTCAAACTCTACTAATTTTTTGAGTTAATTTGTGATACTAGGAACTGAAGAGAATTTTGCTGCAAACGTTGGACGTTTTGATTTGTCTCCTTCTTATGAGGGAGAGACTCCTCCTAGAGCAGCTGAGAACTCTCCAACTCTGAAAGACTGTTAAAAAGACTGTGTTAGGATCAACCAAAACAAAGAAAGGAAATGAAGCTGTTTTTGGTTAAATCAGCGGTTAGGAATTGAATGAACTGATTTGCATAAAGCCCCTCACAGGTATTGGTGAACTGATTTGCATAAAGCTTATTGAAGGCTTTAATGAACATTTTTCTTTTTCTTATCAAGGAGCAATGCTTGAGATAATAAGAGGCAATTTCATTTGTTTGGGAGGGAAAAGGGAAGGCTGGCTTCTAATTGTTCACCCTGAGTTAAAGGGGAGCCTTGAAGATTGACTTGTAAAAGGAAAGAAAGCATTTGAAAGAAAAAATTTTTCTGGACTTATTTTCTGAGAAGAAGTTCTGGCTCCATAGTAGTTTCTGTTGAAAAGGCGTGAATGCTATTACTTACCTCCTGTTTGAAAAGAGGTCGGAGCTTAGTCTTGCCCTTGCCCCAGTAGGTGAGGAGACCCAAGAAAAAGTCAGGGCATCACTCCCCGTATAAAAAAGGGGAAAACATCACAGAAGTCAGCTTATAGATTTTAGAAAAGTACATTGTAGATACTCTCAACCCCAATGGAGAGAGAAGGGGAAGGCTACAGCCCAGCATATACAGAGACAAGAGCCAGCCAATAGGAAAAGTCCCATAAGGTGTAGGGAACTGGGACAAGTGCTCAGGAAAACCATATTACAGAGTACTGCAACAAGACTAAGATTTGTAGTCTAAAGGCACTTCCTGCCTTTAAGGGCAAAAACTGTGTAAACTGATACAGGCAATACAATCCGATATTATAAACAATGTCCAACATATACATATAAACAATAGGCAACCTGCCTCCATGCAAATGGGGGTAGAACAATAAAAGGGATGTCTCATTGAGCAAATCAGAGCTGGTGAGAATTCCTCAGTAAGATATTAGTAGCACACTCCTGAAAATATAAATTTGCTTGCTTCTTGTCTATTTTCATACTTGCCAGCCCAACAAAAGTTGGAAAGAAATTATATATAAGGGGTTGAGAATGTCTATCTGTTGTCTAGGGGCATAATATGTCTCCAAGTTTTAACAGGACCGGATTTTACATGAGAAAAAAAGCAAGGGAAAAGACACACTGAGAGGTGAGGTGATTCCAGAGAAATAAAGTCCCTCAAAAATGTACTAGTGGATTTCTATGGTCAGACAGTTGCAGCATAGAAAAGCATTGTAACATAGCAGTTACGGAATTGCTGCTTTCAAATAGCTCCTCTCCCAATCATACACACATAAACAAATAGAGGCTGATCGAATTTCAGTTTTGGTTTCAGATACAGCGCCAAAACCAACCCCAACCCCTTTTTCTGCCTAGTTTCAGATTTGGTTGAAAGGGTATTTTAATTTTCGATGACCATTTGTTTTTGGTGGAAGCCAAAAAAATATGTGCTTTGTCCCAAAACCAGGTGATAAGTTTCTGCCTCAGTTTCGGCCGAAGACAGTTTCACTGGCTATTTCGGTTTCAGCCAAAACTGAAAAACGCAGTTTCGATTGTCCTCTATTTACATATGCTTAAAGGGACAAACATGCATACACAAACACAGATCTGCAAGGCTTCGTTCTGTGAGTCTGATGTCCTACATGTTGTACGTGCAGGATGTCAGAAACAGAAGGAAGCCTTTTGCGAGAAGAAGAGGACCTCCGCTGGCGGGGGTTGGGGTCCCCCGCCAGCAATGGTAGGTGATGGCGGGTTGGCGGCGGGAGGGGGGTGGGTATCGGTGATGGGGGGGGGGGGTTGGAGGTGCTGGGGGGGGGGCTAAAATGTGCCTCCTCACCTCCCTGCTGAGGTCTGGCTACGTTCCTGCCTCATAGTGACTCAAATAGGACACTATCAATACAGCCTACTTGTTGCTGGAGCTTTGGTCTGACCAAGTATGGTACATCTCAGTTTTTATTTATTTGGATTTTGCTCACACCTTTTTCAGTAGTAGCTCAAGGTGAGTTACATTCAGGTACACTGGATATTTCTCTGTCCCAGGAGGGCTCACAATCTAAGTTTGTACCTGAGGCAATGGAGGGTTAAGTGACTTGCCCAAGATCACAAAGAGCAGCAGTGGGATTTGAATCAGCCACCTCTGGACTGCAAGACTGGTGCTCTAACCACTAGGCCACTCCTCCACTCCACTTTACAAAACTGGTAAAAATATAATCTAGCAAAACATAACTTGCACTTGAATTTCTGTGTTATGACAGTCCAGTACTAATCCAATACATTTTATTTGCCAACCTGTTAGACTAACAAGCAGAACACCTTATTAGATTACAGAAGCAGAGCCCTGAAAAAGCAGATGCAGAGAACTGAAAATTTTTTTTTTTACCCCTTATGTTTGTGAGCTACTTAACAACCTCTGTGTTAAGGGGAAGGATGACCCTTCATTATTGAATGTAAATCTGATAATCACTTTCAGTCAAGTAACTAATACTCTTCAGTGTATGGAAAAATATAACTCCCAAGTAACATAAAGCATGACAAATGCCATTTTGTTTAGAAATGCGCAACACACATGTTTGAATGTGGATGTTCTACCATGGGAAAAAATACGAAGAGGACCATTAGCAGCAGGATTTTATGACAAATCTGTTTTACTTTTAAGATTTAGTGAACAGCAGATCAAGCAAATCAGGTAGTCACTAGTGATTAGAAGAAGAAATTCCACATGCTTCAGGATGTTATCATTGTCACAGCGTGATAGTAGCAGGAATGACAAATTAGCATTGCTCAATCCTCTATAATAAACCACTTACACTGATTAAAGAGAAAATTCTTTTGAATGAAGGAATGATATTTTTTTTTCCAGGACAAGCTCATTAAACAATCAGACCTGGGCCATATGGACTGAATTCATACTACCAGGTTATGGATTGAATTAGCACTGTAGATCTATAGTCCTTTTTCAGTGCAGTATTCATATGAACTCTGGCATCTGGTTGTGATGCAAAGGGATACAAAATCAAAAAGGAGCCACCCAACTTACTGTGTCTTGGAATTTCATCTATTTTGATGAAACCCACAGTTCTATATTTTACTCACCAGTTTTCACCTCCATCAACTAAATCCCAAGGTAAGAGCAAATGAAAAATCAACAGTACAGTGCAAGAGAAACACAATACAAATCTTAAAATTAACAGAGATTTTTTTTTTTGCTGTGGTATTTTTCTCTAAATCTTGCTATGAGTTCAGAATCATATTTAAGGCTGCTGCAGTGTGTGTATCCTGGGGCTCCATAATCTACAGGCCCAAACTGAATAGGCAATGGATTACTAGAAGAAAAAGATCTTCATTTGCATAGCAGGAGAAATGGCTTAGGAGTCTTTGGAACTCATTTTCAAAAGAAAAAAAACACCCAAAAAGTGGCATAAATCTGCATTTGGACGTTTTTTTTTTTTAACTAAAAATGCTGGCTCCTCCTACAGCCCAATGGCTTGATTTTGTGCGTTTTGCACTTGGACATTTTTTTTTTTCAAAAATGGACCAAAAAAACAAAACGTCCAAATCACAAAACCGTGTTCAAAACAGTACTTTTTTTTTTTTTTTAAACGTTTTTCTTTTTTGAAAATGACCATTTTTCCTATCCAGATTTTGTATGTTTTTTGCAAAATGTCCAAAGTCGGACTTAGATGCCATATTGAAAATGGCCCTCCAAATCAGCTACAGAGATTTGGATTGCATGTTAGTCCACATGGATATTTTGAAATAAGAGTCAAGAATGACGTTAAACAACCACTTCATCAATATCAGGAAACTATAATTTACTAGGGACACTTTAACACAATGGAGAATTTGCTTTTATATGACCTACATTTGCTAAAGTTTATGTTTATTAAAACGTTATATACCTTGTGTTATTGTGAGCTAATGCAGTTCATATGTGATATTAGAAAAAAATGGAACCTGTGGTGATGAACATATATTAATGTGTGTTAGCACATGATAATGTAATAGCATCTTTTATTAAATCACACTCATGTTGATGCTAAAAAAATCTTCTCCCAGAATATGTGAAGAACTGTCAAGTATTTGAAATATTTATATACAATCATTGATTTCTGATAATGATAAAGGTTAATATGCTTTGCTACCAACTCTAATCATCAAATTTATTAAACATTACTTCAAAAAGGTAAGACAGTTTTTACACATAAGGATGGCCCTCTGCCCTAAGTTGATGGAAAATAACAGCTACTGCACCTGATCCAAGGAGTCAAGAAAGGGGGTTGGGATGTGGGGAGAGTGACGTCTATAGCTGATAGTCTTTCCAGCAGTGCCCTTCATACTATTAGTGTGTGGGGTTGCTATTACTTAATGCTGGGCTTTTTTTGATTCTGGAAATTTTTTTAAATTATGCAGTAGGTATTGTGGGTAGTAGTTGTCATAGCTCCCCAGAAAGACCTCTGGGAAGGGTACTGTATCCTCAGCTGGAGGGGGAAAGGCAAAGAAGGGCAGGGCAGTAATTGGGCAGACTCGGGGGAAGTTATCAACGTGGGCTACTGTTAAGTTGGGTTACTTTACCACAGTTGGGTTATTTTACCACAAGTCGGGCTATTGTAGCACAAGGTCCCATTTTATGCAATGACACCCTGTGCTAAAATAGTTCATAGTTTTTTGAATTTACTATCCTGCTTGGCTTTGTTCAAGATCACAACAGTGTACAAAACAAAATATTATATATACCAGAAATGAACTACAAAATTAACAGTAACACTCAAACATACAAGACCACTCACACGTAAAACCAATAACTAAATAACCTGACTTTTGGTAAAATAACCCAACTTAACAGTAGCCCACATTAATAACTTCCCCCTTAACCCTGTCCCCACAACATTTAGGGGGAAGTTAGCAACTGGGCTACTATTAAGTCAGGTTATTTTACCACAGGTCAGATTATTTTAGCATAGGGTCCTGTTTTATAGAAAAAGACCTTGTGCTAAAATAACCCGACTTATAGTAAAACAACATGATGTGTGTTACAACAAGCTGACTTAACAGTGGCCCACATTGAGATCTTCCTCCCTAAGGAGTCATTTTACTAAGGTGCAGTGAGAAATGGCCTGCGGTAGTGTAGGCATGGGTTTTGGGCGTGCGCAGAATCATTTTTCAGAGCACCTATAAAAAAGGCCTTTTTAAAAATTTTTGCCAAAAATGGATGTGCGGCAAAATGAAAATTGCCACGCGTCCATTTTGGGTTTGAGACCTTACTGCCAGCCATTGACCTAGCAGTAAAGTTTAATGTGGTAACCAGGCGGTAACACATTAATGCCACTTAGTGCGCGTCCGATACGTGCTGCCGAAAATAGAAATTATTTTTCAGCCACACGCCAAAAATGAAATTACAGCAAGAGCCATGTGGTAACTTTATTTTGACGCACGTTGGGCGCATATAGACACTTACGCAGCTTGGTAAAAGGGTCCCTTAATGAGAGAGGGAGACTGAGAAAGACCAGCTTTGAAAAAAACCAGAAAGATCAGTGCATAATGTTCAAGGAATTATGCATTTACTGAATCCTTCAAAAATAATGGGAAAAAGCTGACAGTGAACATGAATCAGCTATGCCACAAACTTTACTACAGATCTAAAGAATGCCCTGAAGGGATATCCCATCCTTTAATACTGTTATTAATATTACCAATCAAAAAAGGGGAATGTTAGCATTAGACATTTTGACTAGGCTGAAAATATAAATGAATCTTAATGCGGATGAAAACAGCTACATCTGACAAAGGGTTATTTTGTAGAAATTCAGAAACTTAAATAAAACATATTTTTTAGCCCATTGAGATGTATCACATAGCCTATTTCATTTTCTTTAAATAAGAGGCCAATATAGGTGTTGACAAATGGTTAAAGACATTTTGTATTTGAGAAAATTAGTATGTTTCAAATGGTGTTAATTTCTTTAAAAACTAATATATACTCTTACAAAGCATTTAGTCAAATCCCCATGTCCCATTCATTAATGGTTTTCCCAATAGGTGAAGACTGAAATAAAAATTCTTGTTAAATTAAGTCAGCTATTTACAGTAAAAAGGACACTTACAGGCTCATTTTCGAAAAAGAAGGACGCCCATCTTTCAACACAAATCGGAAGATGGGCATCCTTCTCACAGGGTCACCCAAATCGGTATAAAATCGAAAGCTGATTTTGGGCGTCCCCAACTGCCTTCCATCGCGGGGACAACCAAAGTTCACAGGGGCATAGCGAAGGCGGGACTTGGGCGTGCCTAACACAGGGACGTTCTTGATCCATAATGGGGGGGAAAAAGGGCATCCCTGACGAGCACTTGGACGACTTTACCTGGTCCTGTTTTTTTACAACCAAGGCACAAAAGGTGCCCAAACTGACCAGGTGACCACCGAAGAAAATTGGGGATGACCTCCCCTTACCCCCCCAGTGGTCACTAACCCCCTCCTACCCTAAAAGAACATCTTTAAAAATATTTTTTGCCAGCCTCAAATGTCTTACTCAGGTCCATCACAGCAGTATGCAGGTCCCTGGAGCAGTTTTAGTGGGTGCAGTGCACTTCAGGCAGGCGGACCTGGGCCCATCCCCCCTCTACCCGTTACACCTATGGTAGTAAATGTGAGCCCTCCAAAACCCACCACAAACCCACTGTACCCACATCTAGGTGGCCCCCTTCACCCGTAAGGGCTATGGTAGTGGTGTACAGTTGTGGGTAGTGGGTTTTGGGGGGGAGTTCAGCACACAAGGTAAGGGAGCTATGTACCTGAGAGCAATTTATGAAGTCCACTGCAGTGCCCCCTAGGGTGCCCAGTTGGTGTCCTGGCATGTCAGGGGGACCAGTGCACTACGAATGCTGGCTCCTCCCACGACCAAAGGGCTTGCATTTGGTCATTTCTGAGATGGGCGTCCTTGGTTTCCATTATCGACGAAAATCAGAAATGACCAAGTTTACGGATGACCATCTCTAAGGATGACCTAAATTTCAGGATTTGGGCGTCCCTGACCGTATCATCAAAATGAAAGATGGACGTCCATCTTGTTTTGATAATATGGGTTTCCCCGCCCCTCCACCAGGATGTTTTGCGAGGACATCCTCAGCAAAACTTGGGTGTCTCTTTTGATTATGCCCCTCCACATATACTAGTATTAAGCCCATCTGCATGAATTTATTATTATATTGTAGTCATGTAAGGGGCCTATTTATTTATTTCGGTTGTGCTCACATCTTTTTAATGTATTGTAAAAACCCACCCAGAAGATAGTGAACTGACCAAAGTAACAATATCAAAAAATATATATATTTTTGAAATAGTGGAAATTCATCAGTAAAGCTCTTAGTCTCGGGTGAGTCCTATCACGAAGTTGCCAGAATCACAGGCCATTCAATGCACTCTCCTTATATCACAGAAATTTCCACGTGTTTTTAAAGTGTCAGTGAAATGTGTCCATAAATGAAAGAGTCCACAAGCCATATCAAAATACAAAGCCAGTGCAATTGATGACCTTCGCTCAAAAAGTATATACGTATTTTCAAATTAGACTTACAAAGTTCCATGGAGGGGCATTTTCGATATGATGTCTAAGCCCAACTTTATACGTTTTGCAAAAACGTCCAAAATCTGAATAAGAAAGAAGTTCATTTTCCAAAAAGAAAAACGTCTATCTTTTGTTTTAGAAAATACTATTTCTAACAAGGTTTTGTGATTTGGACATTTTGATTTTTGGTCCATTTTCAAAACAAAAACGTCCAAGTGAAAAACGTAGAACATCAAGCCATTGGGATATAGGAGGGGCCAGCATTTTTAGTAGACTGGTCTCTCAGACATCCCAGGAGATAAATGGGTCACCCTAGTGGACTTCAAAAACATGCTCCCAGGTACACATCTCACCATTATCCCTTATCTTGTCTGCTGAGCTCCCCCAAAACCCACCTAAAACCCATTGCCCACAGTTGCATATAATAGCCCTTATGGGTGAAGGGGGCACCTATATATGGGTACAGTGGGTTTCTGGTGAGTTTTGGAGGGCACACAGTTTCCATCACAAATGTGACAGGTAGAGGGAGATAGGGACCAGAGTCCCCCACACCATGATGCATTGCACTGACCACTACACTACTCCAGGGACCTGCATGCTGCTGTAATAGACCTGGCTCTAACATCTGAAGCTGTCATAGAGGTTGCAAAATCATGTTTTTATTTACATTTATTGGGGGTGGTAGGGGTCAGTGACCACTGGGGGGGTATTGGGGGGTCACCTCTCATTCCCTCCAGTGGTCATCTGGTATTTAGGGCACCTTTTGTGCCTTATTCATTATAAAATCAGGCCTAGCTCAAAATATCTTAGTTTTAGTCCTGGACAGTTTTGTTTTGTTCCATTGTGGCTGAAAAATGTCCAAGTTAGGACATTAGGAACACCCAGATCCCGCCTTTAACACACCCCTCACGCCCCCTTGTGATTTGAACATACTTCTGATGGACTTAATAGAAAAACGTCTAAAAATGGTTTTGAAAATACTAATTTGGACATTTTTGTGAGAAAAACGTCCAAATGCAAATTTATTTCACTTTTTGGACTTTTTCTCTTTTGAAAATGAGCTCCATACTAACCTATAGAACTTTGTAAGTCTAAGTGCTTTGAAAATGAGCCCCTGTCAGTATATCAAATGAAACAAACAATTATCTGCGTAAACAGGAGCAGGACACTGCTCTATAGAGCCTCTGCTTTGTTATCTTCCTCAGAAGCATATCCCCTCTAAAGCAAACTTTGGCGTCCTCCGATGCCTTCTGTTACACAATTCAAGAACAAAACAGAAGATCTGCTCCTGAGAAAGATAATGAAACTGAGGCTCTGTCAAGCAGTGTCCTGCTGTAGTTTACTTTGGGGTCTTTTACAATGGCACGCTATTGCTTTTATCATGCGTGTGCTAAAAATAAGCATGCATTAAACGCTAGAGACACCCATATATTCCTATAATAGCACACCCTTGTAAAAGACCCCCTCAGACAAGTGTTTGATATACTGAGCGTCTCTCACATATATACTTTTTGAGCTATGGTCGTCAATTGCACTGGCTTTGTATTTTGACATGGATTGTGGACTGTTTTTCATTTATGGACACATTTCACTAACACTTTAAAAACACGTGGAAATGTCTGTGATGTAAGGAGAGTGCATTGAATGGCCTTGTGATTCTGGCAATTTCATGTTAAGCTCTCAGGATCAGGTGAGTCTTCACTGTTGAATTTCCACTATTTCAATAAACAAATTTTTTTATATCGTTTTAATCAGTTCACTATCTTCTGGGTGGGTTTTTACTATCTATTATATTGTACCTCCCTGGTCATTGTGGGTGTTTAGTGGTTCTTGCAAACACATCTTTTCAACAGCCCAAGATAAGTAGTGATGTGCACAGGCAAAAAAAATGTACTCTTGTTCAGAATTTTGTGTAAAGTGGTGTGGTAGCCATGTTAGTCCACTTTTAAAGCTAATAAATGAAAATAAAACCTAAGAACTGAGGGTCATCTGTGTTTAGTGCCCAACTTTATCTGCAGCTATTTTACAATCTTCCTATTTTCTTATCCATAAAGTGTATAGAACGCCTTCAAAATTGGAAAAACTATCCTCAGAATCTGCTCCAATGAAATGTTGGTCATGTAATCAGTCCCCCGGTGACTTACCACATCTGCTTTACTACTGCTCCAATGTTCATTTGTTTTGGGAAGAAATATGGAACAGAATCCTGGAAATCATTCCTATAGAAAACCCAAACCCATCTCATACAGCATTATTATTCTCAGATCTTCATGTCCCGACGTCATCATATCTGATAAACTGGTTAAGCTATTCATCATCATGCTAGCTTTAGCATCATATTTGATTGTTCTTCACTGGAAAGACAATACTAAACTGAATACTTTTGAATGTTGGTCACATCTATGTGCAATCCGTAAATACAAAGCTGTTAATGCTATTCGCATTCGCAATATCTTCCATTTTCAGAACGTTTGGTCACTGCTAGACAGCTATTGCAATAAATCAGACGTCAATGCTAGTTAACATTCTATCAGCATTGTATTATGTTTGCTAATTTGTATGGTTATATTATATCTGCTTTGTAAATGTATCTGTTTTTCATAGTTCTGTTTACTTTTCATAAAAGAAAATCAATAAAAAGATATTTAAAAAAATTAATGTAAATAAAAGCAAATTTATAGGATTTTTTTTTCATTTTGTATCATATGGGGGGAATTATCAACGTGGACTACCATTAAGATAGGTTATTTCACAGGGGATAGAGAGACGACTCACATCAGGAGGTGGAGTCTTGGAGCACTCTTGCCATCTTCTCCCTTCTGATTGGCGCTGAGGATCCTGGTGTCTGATGTCACCTTTTAGGCACCGGCTTGTCTCGTTTCTTGCTTTAAAAAGAACTGCTGCTGCTGTGGCATGGCCAAAGGGGCGTGCCCCTTGGAGCCCTGAGGCACAGGATCCAGCTCTGTGGGTGCTTGAGCACCCCAAATATTGAGAAAACCCCTCCTTGGATACATACAAGGAATTATTTCCACTGGTCTTAGCGCACCCAATAATTTTGAAAAGTTGGCTCCTATGCTCTGAGGAGCCTTCAGAGGGGTAACAGACAAATCAGTCATGGACACCGCCAAGTGGTGGAATTACCAAATGCAGATTCTTTGGTTTTGGTTAAATGTTATTATATATCTACTGAGAAGATAGCCTTGGAAGATCAGTCGGGTGATCTTACCGAGTTGGGTCCAGCAGAGAGGACAGATTTAACTGCTTTTCTGGAGGATTCCACTGATTCTATCATTTCAAGATCTACTCTTCTGGTTACATTCTTACATGAAGGGAATGAAGTTTCTGTTTTAAAAAATTATTTCAAGAAGATTTCAAGAAGAAATCTATGTTGTTCTGCAGTAAAACTATCCAGATATTTCCAGATGTGTCATATACCACTCAACTTCAGAGGAAGGCTTTTTTTTTTTTTTTTTTTTAGCTCTGAAAGACCAGGTTTTAGCCTTTGGGGCTTCTTTTTTCTTGTGATTTCCTTGTAGGTGTTATATCACTTACAGGGGAATCCACTATGTATTTTTTGATATGTCACAGCTTGCGAGATAGCTTGAGGAACATATGTATAAATAATTAATTAGGTATGGAGGTCTAAAGAGTTTATATATTTTATCTAGTCTCGTTGATTAAGACTGTATTCTTGATTTCCTATTTCTGTATAATCGCCTTTAATATAGCGTTCCTTTTACAAAGCGGCGGTAAGCCCAATGTGGGCTTACCGCTATCAAAAAGGGAAGTACCGTTGAGCTACAGCAGCACTCTAGCAGTAGTTCCAACCCCCAGCCTGCATCATATCCGGCGCCACAAAAATATTCAGTGCTAAACAATGTAGGGTCACACATTTGGGATCCAAAAACCAAAGGGATTGCTAACGTACAGAGGTGAAGTTCTTTTGTGCACAATATATCAGCAGAATCTGGTGATGATTTAGTCTAATGAGTGTAAGGTAGCCAAATGAATAGATAAGGTGACAACAAAAGCTAGAAAGATATTGAAATGCATGGGGAGAGGAATGGCTAGCAGAGAAAAAGAGGTGATATTGCCTTTTTATAAGTTCTAGTGAGACCTCTCTAGGATACAAATCAGATGGATCCAGTCCAGATAGTAGCTACTGGTTAGTGATCTTCATAATTAAGCATATGTTGACAAACTTGAAGATCTGAGCACGTATGCCTTGAATGAAATGCAAGAAAAAGAAGATATGATAGAGACATTTAAATATATTTTATTTTTATTACACTTGTACCCTGCACTTTCCCACTCATGGTAGGCTCAATGCAGCTTACATATACAGGTACTTATTTATACCTGGGGCAATGGAGGGTTAAGTGACTTGCCCAGAGTCACAAGGAGCTGTGCGTGAAGTGGGAATTGAACTCAGTTCCTCAGGACCAGAGTCCACGACCCTAACCACTAGGCCACTCCTCCACTTATATCCAAGATCTAAATGTACAGTAACCAGGCCTCTTTCAACAGAAAGGGAATTAAGTGTCCTGGGATAAGCATGAAATGAGAGAGACTGAAGAGTCATCTAAGGAAATATTTCTTTATGGAAATGGCGGTAGATGCCTGGACAGCTTCCTTGTAGAACTGGAAGTGATGAAGACAGTATCTGAAATCAAGAAACCATTGGACAAGTACAGAAAATCTCTGAGGAGAGGTATGGATGGCGAAGCTGAGCAATTGGTGTTGATGGATAAACTGGATAGGCCATACAGTCTTCTTCTGCCATCATTTTTATCTGTTTCCACATTTATAGAAAACCTTAAAAATCCTATTATGACCTCTTGTTTGTAAAATTTCCTTCCTTTGAAAAACGTTTCTGCACATTGCATTGATTTGCTATCTCACTCTCCTTTAAAGTGATACAGGCCTTTTACATTTATTACATGAAGGTACTTTCTCAGTCAGTGGGTTCACAATCTAAGCTGCGGTAGAAAGGGCCCTGTGCTAGCCGTGGGGGCTGTTTTTGTCATGCGCTGTGGCCCTTTTTACTGCAGCCGGTACAATGCTTGAAAACAGCCATGGCCATGCAGTAAGATTGCTCTTACTGCGTGGCCATGCAAGGCGGAGCACTTACATCCACCCACTGAGGTGGCGGTAAGGGCTCCTGAGCTAACCTGGCGCTAACTGGGTAGCATGCAGCGCTCTCTGCTAGAAAATTAGCCAGCTATTTTTCCTAGTGTGGCAAATGGCATTCGCTGGGGCTGGAAGTACCACTGTCGCCTGTGTTGGGCTGGCAGTAGTTCCAGATTAGCAGCGGTAAGCCCGCATTGGGCTTATCACCGCGTTCTAAAAGGTCCCCTAAGTTATTGTACTTGTGGCAATGGAGGATTAAGTGATTTGCCCAGAGCCACAAGGAGCTGCAGTGGGAACTGAACCCAGTTCCCCGGTCCACTGCATTAACCATTAGGCTACTTTTTTTGAATAACAATGTTTAACTTATGGCCTTATTTCCTGTTTTTAGAAGTCTTCTCAGATTACTGTCCTTAATAGAATGTGCAATTGCTGTACTTCACGAGTACGAATCTAATGTCCACGTAGCAGAACCCTAATCAGATTAGAATGGCAAAGTAGGAATAACTCTAAAAATACATTTATATTAATTTTGTTTCTTTGATTAATGTCTGGGTATGAAAGATAAAAGACTACAACAATAAATACAGTGAGACATTTCTTGAAATGGAGAAATACAGAGACAGTAATATGGGCATAGACAGCTTTGATGAGTTGCTTTGGAACTAGTTATAATACCCTTTGATCATTAATTCAGATACTGACATTTGGGGCTATGCAATTAATTTTACCTTGCATGTTAAGGTTCCCTTGTACATGCCAAAAATTAATGTAGCATGTGAAAAAGTTAGTCTGCAAATTAAGGGCTTCTTTTACAAAGCTGTGCTAGGGATTCCCATGCAGCAAATGAGAGAAAGTTCATAGGAATTACATGGGCTTCCTCTCATTTGCTGTGCAGGAATTGCTAATACTGCTTTGTTAGAGAAGCCCTTAATTAGTCTTGAGTAAATATTTTAAAATAATCATGTTCATGGATGTAAATGAAGGAAAGGGCTGGATGGGATGCCTGTCCATTCATGTAAATGAGGTTTTAGTGGCATCTAAGCTGCTGGTGGCTGATCTCTCTACTCTGTGACAAATTTCCTTCTGTTTCATGATGGTAAAACAAAAAGGACAAGTTGTGAGTTTTCTCCTCTGAGTCACAGCCCCAGTTATCTTCAGACCTGATGGACTCATTTGCTCAATGTCGGACATCCCAGTAGTTCTGAAGATCAGTACCAATTGAGTATTTTCTTTCCCCCCCCCCCCCCAAATTTTATTAAGGTTTTTAGATAACAAAAATTATAATAGAAACAGTAAAATAAGACATAATGATAGTAGCTGGAGAAGTGATTCAAAACAATATCCTGCTTATAAATGAACGAGAAAAATGCCCAAGTTCCGACCTAAATTGGGAGATGGACGTTTATCGCACAAAACGAATAATAACACGGTATAATCGAAAGCTGAACTTGGACGTTTTCAACTGCACTCCATCGCGGAAGCGTACAAAGTTGACGGGGGCGTGTCGGAGGCATGCTGAAGGCGGGACTGGGGCATGGTTATCACCCGAACAGAGATGGGCGCCTTTCGCCGATAATGGAAAAAAAGTATGCATTTGTAGCTAGAATTTAGGGCACTTTTCCTGGACCCTGTTTTTTCACAAATAAGGCCCCAAAAAGTGCCCTAAATGACCAGAATACCACCAGAGGGAATCGGGGATGACCTCCCCTGACTCCCCCAGTGGTCACTAACCCCCTCCCACCACAAAAAATGATGTTTCACAACTTTTTATTTTCACCCTCAAATGTCATACCCACCTCCCTGGCAGCAGTATGCAAGTCCCTGGAGCAGTTGTTAGGGGGTGCAGTGGACTTCAGGCAGGTGGACCCAGACCCATCCCCCCCCCTACCTGTTACAATTGTGCTGCTTAATGCTTAGTCGTCCAACCCCCCCAAATCCACTGTACCCACATGTAGGTGCCCCCCTTCACCCCTTAGGGCTATAGTAATGGTGTAGACTTGTGGGCAGTGGGTTTTGAGGGGGATTTGGGGGGGGGGTCAACACACAAGGGAAGGGTGCTATGCACCTGGGAGCTCTTTTACCTTTTTTTTTGTTTTTGTAAAAGTGCTGAAAAGCAAAAACGCCCAGCTCACAAATTGTCGAATAAAACATGGACGTCTATTTTTTTCGAAAATACGGTTTGGTCCGCCCCTTCACGGACCCATTCTCGGAGATAAACACCCATGGAGATAGACGTTTTCGTTCGATTATGCCCCTTTATATGTACTAACATTGAGAATAGTTAAGAAATATTAACCAATTGAATGAATATAGTCCGTTAAAGGAGACCATGTCAATGTCTTTTGTTGTGTATGTTCTGTGCAAGTGTTGATGCTTAATACTTAGAAAATCAAATGTAAAAAATCAAAAAAAGATTTTGGTTTTAGTGTGTGCAAGGGAAATAGAGGTTTATACTCTTTTCACATGTTGTTTATGCTTGCTAATAACCCAAAATTTAACACTTGCTTAGCATCAGATATTACAGGAATGCCACTGAATGGCTTCAGCTAAATTCAACTAGGAAATCTGAAAAAAGACAACACTGCAAAATTGCATGTACAGTAAGATTTTCAGCATATGGACAATGAAAATGCACAAGATGGACTTACAAATGGCAGATGAAATTTAATGTGGACAAATGCAAAGTAAAGAACATTGGGAAGAATAATCCGAATCATAGGTACCTGATGCTAAGGTCCACCTTGTCCCTTCCTTCCTTCTCACCCATTACTTCCCTCACCCGTAACTGTCTTGTCTGTCTGTATTATTTACATTGTAAGCTCTTTTGAGCAGGGACTGTCTCTTTATGTCAGGTGTTCAGCGCTGCATGCATCTGCTAATGCTATACAAATGCTAATAATAATAATAAATAGACATGCACAGGTTTTCATTTTGCTGCGTGTCCATTCCCTCCCCTTTTTTCCAGATGCACTGGAGAAGTGGTCCAGCACGTGTCCAATACATGCGCCCACACTACTGCAGCCCACATTTTGTTGCGCCTTTGTAAACACTGGATGAGTTAGGACACCTTTTTATACAGTTCTGCTTGCCCGGATAACTATTTGGACATCATCACTGAATATTGGTGATGCCTGAAAAACTTCCAGAACCACCCAGATTCCACCCCATACTGCCCATGCATTTACTTGATAGTGTTGAGGTAGTCTGTGCTAATATTCAGAAACACTTTCTGCTTAAATGCCACTGAATATTAGCCAGGGACGTATCAACACTATTTAAATGTGTAGGAGCATGTCCTATCCAGCTTTAGCTTTAGTCTCAGATGTTAAGATTAATTTAGCCAAAGGAAAGGCCCTAATCCTTTTACAATTGGACCTTACGGCTGCATTTGATACTGTGGATTTTGATGTTCTGTTGCTTAAGCTTAGCTCAATTTGTAACTCAGGTAACATCTTATCATGGTTTAGGGAATTCTTATATCACAGACATTATGTTGTTAAGATGAATAACACTCTTTCAGAACACTGGACACCTCCCTGTGGTGTTCCACAGGGCTCCTCATTATCTCCTATTTTGTTCAATATTTATATATCTTTGATTTTGGATTCTCTGCTTTAGACATAAAAGTTTACTCATATACGGACGACATGCTAATGCTATTGCTAATCCTTGTGAACAAAAACTAAGCTATTACAATGTCTACTGTGGCTACTTGTATCACCAAGATTGAATACTACAGATCTATCCATGGTTTTAAACTAAAAAGAAAGAAAACCAAGCTAATTTGGCTTGACTTGTCTGCCAGTTCAATCCCTTCCGAATTATCAATTACTTCAGATTGTTGATTGTACATCTAAAGTTTTTGGGGTTACCTTGGATACTACACTTTCTTTAAAACCATATTATCCAGACTGCATTTTTCAAGCTCCAGCAAGTTATGTAATGTTAGGCATTACTTCAATGAAAGACACTTTATTGTTCCAGGTCCTTAGTGTATCACACCTAGACTACTACAAAAATCAATAAAGGCTAATTAACCCCCCCCCCCCCCCCCCAATACAATCATTTATTTGATTATACCAAAATACAACAATGTAACTTAAAACCTTTTAAGCACAGCACAATCCTGAAAACTAAATAGACAGATGAATTACCTCACTAGTCTAAACCTAATCAAGTAGCTTGAGAAACTGAAAAAACAATCCTTGACTAGAAGAATATTTTCACACAGTCAGTCAACATGAAGTTCCGCCCTTCCATAAACACAGAACCTTTTCTTCAAGGGAATATTCAGTAAGCAGGAAGTTCAAACATGTGCTCCAAGCAAGTTGCTTAAAATATTCATATCATAGCAATTCAGTCTGTATAGCACCAATATTCAGGAAAGCGCTATGATCCCAAAGGATCTAGGGCTAGCAGCCACCTCCAGGAAGTAAAAAAAATCCACACCTAGACTACTGTAACAATCTTTTTTCTTCCCTTTCAGTCAAATTATGCACTAAGCTCCTTCAATTATTACAAAAATACGGCTACAAAGCTTATTTTTCATTTGAAAAAATTTGACAGTTGATTTCTCTTCACTGGCTCCCATTTCAGGCCCGTATCTTTTTTAAACTGACTCGTTTGGTCTTTAAGATGTTTGATTGAACTAGTCCAGAGTATCTTATTGGTCTTCTTTCATTTCATACTAACAATCGAATTTCTAATCATAGAGACCATTATTATTTGTTTTATCCATCCTTTTCTGGTATGAGGTTTAAGAAAATCTTGGAGGGTTCATTTTGGTACAGTTGCAGTTCATACCTGGTTTTCTTTACCTCTGTATGTATACACTTCTTCATATCACTGTTTCTGTAAAAATGTGAAAACTTACAGTACCTTTTCAAAAAAGTTTTTTATTTGGACTAATCTACTATCTTTATTTTCTTAGTTTATACCTATCTTTTGTCACCTGCCAATTCATCAGGATTTAGTGGGATATAAGAGCCATATTACATTACATTAAATAATGACAAATATTGACCTCATTGTTTCTACACCATGCTCATTCTTGGCCAGCCTGAGGAACAAAAGACATTTGGGAATCAAATGCAGGTCTCTCGCATAGTGCATTTCTATAATGCTTGTAGACATACAGAACATTGTATGGGTACACATAAGACAGTCCCTGCTGCATGAAGCTTTCAATCTACTCGACACACACATATAAGACAAAGAAGCCTCATGCCACCAGATTCCAATGACTCAACCTTTCCCTTATCTATCTGATCGCTGCTGTAATGCAAACCTTTGGTCATCCCAAAAAAGAGAAACTAATGTTTTTTACAGTCTCCGTTCAATCTGTGATACAATATAGTGGCTGAGAATGAATTGCCCATCTGTGCTGCTTTTTATAGTCTCAATATGTGGGTTCACTGCACCGAGTCTGTAGTCAAATCCTTCAGAAAAAATCTTGGATATGATTTCAGGCTGTTTTCAATCCATGGATTAAGAGTCAACATAAATTATATGACTTAGCCAGCTAGGATAGTTCTCCAAGTTCCCATTTAATTTCTAAGAATAAACAAAAACTGAGAACCTGATTTGTTAAGGTCTTTTCCCACAGACATAAGATAGGTGAAAAGCCATAAAGAATTAGACTGAATGTTAGCGATATGCTAGTACATTCCTTTTAAAATAAATAGTTTTCTTTTTGAATCATCTGTAGACCACAAAAAGCATGAAAAGCACTTTCTACATTTTTAAGTGGGAACCAGTCTCTTTTCGTATTGTTTAAAGAAATTTTACATATTGCAAAAGAAACACTATACAGCTCAGGGTGGGATATGAGTGCCAACTTCAATAAAGTCTTTAACATTTTTCACCCTTTCAACTTATTTATTTTTAAATCAAAGTGAACTGCCTTATTGGTGCTCCTTTAGAACTGGTTTCAGATGCACTGAACAGTAAAATAAAGGTATACCATATATTGAGCACTGAGTGGGTAATTGGATAATAACATGCCTAGGATAAGAGGGTAAGCAGGCACCTATTTCAAGCCTATTCTAGAAGGAAGAGTTGACACCTGCTTTTCTTTATAGAATATTGGCCCAAGTGGAAGAAAGCATGCTTACATTTATGGTGTGATCACTTACACAAGCCCTATAGTTGGTGTAAATGTCCACATCTAGATGTTAGAAAGAACAAAGGTAAACTGTAAAATGCTATAATTTATTCATAGTAGATGACAGCAGATAATGACCTGTATGATCCATCCAGTCGGCCCAACAAGATAAACTCATACATATGGTATGATGTGATACTTCATATGTATACCTGATCTTGATTTGTCGTTGTCATTTTCAGGGCACAGACCATAGAAGTCTTGCCCAGCACTGGCTTTGCTTCCCAATTAGTGGTGTTGTTACCTAATCTTCACAAAGCTTCCAAATAGGATTCCTTTGTTTTTATTTAATCATTTATTTATAATTTTTCATTTTACAAGGGTCGCTTGCAAACAGTAATACAGAGATGACTGTACATTAATACAATATTAGAGGAAAACAATCTCAACTAGATAAATGGATTATATACAATCTTTCTCTTTCTTAGACCTCAAAATGAAATAGGTAGAGTGAAACAAGACAAGGAGATCAATTAAACAACAGTAAACAAAGAAAACGTGGTATTAACCTGATTATCCCCAGTTATTATTTATCTGAATCATTATTCCACATTGATCATCTGGTTGGCTTCTTCAAACCCAAAACAGTGTATAGTCAATTAATTTCGTTGGAAACATACGTATTGTCCAATATTAGAGGAAATAATACACCTGATTTCATTTTTTTCTCTTTTAAAACCAGAAGTTATTTAACAATACAAACACTTGAATCTCTAATCCAATTCCCACTGATTAAGGTAATACCAGTTTCACAGGCTTCACTCCTTTTGAATTAATATACTAAGAGGAATCATTTCAGAGGAAAAAACTTTAGGAGTCATACCCGAAACTCTGGGAAAACAACAATCTCGATATTAGTCATCTGTAATAATATTCATTTTGTTCAAAATTTTCTGGTCTATTATCATTTTCAAAGTCTTAACCATTTCCTACACCTGTAGAACTTCATTTGCTGTATCAATTTTTCATTCTCAAAGGATTCGATTCAATTATCCATGTGGCTCACTAATAAGATTATATCTGAAGCAAAATTATTTACTACCACCGTTAGGTCCTGGAGCGCCTTCCAGATGATATTCAATGTACGGGAGCCAAAAACTCCAAGCTGATAGCTCTTACGGGTTTAGGAGTGGCACCGCCGACACAGGTTCAGCTGTAAATGACTTCCGTTTCAGCATACATTCCTAACTCACTCCTCCACTCCTTTGGACATGGTGGTTAAATGGGAGCGATGAAGGATTCCTTTGTTTTTATCCCACGTGTTTTTGAATTTTGTTACCATTTGCATCTCCACCACCTTATGTGGAAGGGCATTCCAGGTATCTACCACCCTCTCAGAAAAAAAATTATTAGTCCTGAAATTATTAGTCAGCCCCCTTTCAACCTCAATTCATGTCCTCTAATTCTACCACATTCCTGCCTCAGGAAAATGTTTGTCTGCAGATTTATACCTTTCAAATATTTCAACCCGGGCACAAGGCACATACTCAGACATAGCCTCTTGTGTCACACATTAATACACTGGAGTCTGCTTTCGACAGAAATTGGAATTTATTTGGCCGCAGCCAGGAACATCTAACATTGCATTTGTAAACTTATTACATGACATATTTGATTACTCGACATCATAACTGTTAACATTTCTCTTGCCTGGGTACACAGCTTCTATCAACCGTTGTCTTTCTTGTCTCACAGGTTGTGCCGTCCAAGCACCCTGTTTCCTGTCTGTGCTGTCTCTCATAGCACCCGCTGTCTTTCCGGTGCATCCCGTTGAAGGATGCACCTACCATCTTTCCAATCTGCTGATCTGGGCCTCCAGGCCGTCGAAGCCAGGAGACAAGCTGTGACTCAGCTACGATGCAGGCATATATTTCTTTGCTTACGTTTCAACTTTCTCCAACAACTCTTTTCAAATAACGATTTTCCACATAACTTATCTGTTAAGCTGCTGTAACCGCTGTAGCCTGACGCCTAGCTGTGACAAATGCTGCCTGTTAATCGGGTAGGTGAGTTGGGTCAGCGCTGCTCCTCCTGTGCTTGCTGGTCTCAAAATGACTCTTTCCTTGTATCCTTCCTGTCTGCCACCCCTCCCCCTCCCCTTTGTTCTTTAACTCTTTCCTCACCTCATTCCCCTGTAGCTCCTCTTTGTCCCTACTCTCTCCTAAACCCTCCCCCCTTCCCCTCGTCTTTGCTGGCCTTCGGCCCATTTGTGGACGGCCTCCCCTATTGGGTCTGCCTTTTTCTGAACGTCTGTATCCACTTTTTTGTGTGCTCTGCCCATGCTCCACTCAAACTCCTTCCACGTGCATGCCTACTACTATACTACTACTACTACTATAAATCACTTCTATAGCGCTACCAGTCATATGCAGCGCTTTACAATTGAACATGAAGAAGACAGTCCCTGCTCAAAAGAGCTTACAATCTAAATCAGGACAAACAGACAGGACCAAAAAGGAGAAGAGAAGGACAGACAGAAGGACACATAAGTATAAGATAAAAGTTACAAGTCAGGAGTCGAAAGCAGCATCAAACAGGTAGGCCTTTAGCCCGGATTTGAAGGCAGCCAGGGATGGAGCTAGACATAATGGCTCAGGAAGCCTATTCCAGGCCTACTGGTACAATACACACCATCAAAATGGTGCATACGTTTCTGCTTGTTCGTATTCTATAAGAGGTTATTTACACATGTACTCATAAGTGAAAATGACTAGAATACTGTATACAGGAGTGGAAAGAACACCGATATACCACGAGGAGTCGCACAAAGAAAACAAGGAGTGGGAACAGAGTCAGGCTCTTCAAAACAGACCAGTGATGCTGGATGAGGATAGTAAACTTTTAATAGATAATGACTCAACAAGGTACCATGTTTCTGCACGCAAGGTGCCTTCTTCAAGAGTCTACACAAATACATATACAATCATATCAACAAACATATAAATATACAATCAATTAAAAATGTTAAATTTAAAAATATACAATGTAAGATTAAAAAAATGTATAAAAAACAATAAAGAATGCACTAACAGGGTCTGGATATGAGAAACTAAATATTTCAATATAAAAATTTCTCAAGGAAAAAATACAATATGGAAGAGATGCAGGAAGGACAAACCTATATACTGCATTGCCGTTGTATGATCTGTAAGATTGCACTTGATTGTATGTTTATAGGATTGCATCTCGTAGTATGCTTGGTGAGAAAAATGTATAAATGGAAGAAAACATTCCTAGGTGGGATAAAAAAAACCCACACCACATGATTGAGAGAACGTGATAAAGATATGTGGTCAGAAAAGAATCAAAAACGTGAACTCTGTATTCCGAAAATATCATATTCTTGTGAGGACAGAACTATATAAGTGAATTAACTAACCGGGGTGTATGTGTCAAAAAATTGGATCCTCAATATATGAATCGTTAAAAGAAGTGGTCTGGAAAAAGTAAAACATGAAAAATAAAAATTAATAATAAAGTGTGGTATGACAATGGTAACATAAAAACATAAGGTATAAGAGATCTCATTATGTAAACATGCAACAACTAAAAAGCATTGCGATGTGCTAAACTTATCTGTTGGTGTTCCCCAGGGATCTGTCCTTGGACCCCTTCTCTTCTCAATCTACACCTCTTCCCTGGGCTCCCTGATCTCATCTCATGGTTTCCAGTATCATCTCTATGCTGATGACACCCAACTGTATCTCTCCACACCAGACATCACCGCGGAGACCCAGGCAAAGGTATCGACATTGCTGCCTGGATGTCCAACCGCCACCTGAAACTGAACATGTCCAAGACCGAGCTTATCGTCTTTCCACCAAAACCCACTTCTCCTCTTCCTCCACTTTCTATCTCAGTTGATAACACCCTCATCCTCCCCGTCTCATCTGCCCGCAACCTCGGAGTCATCTTTGACTCCTCTCTCTCCTTCTCTGCGCATATCCAGCAGATAGCCAAGACCTGTCGCTTCTTCCTCTTTAACATCAGCAAAATTCGCCCTTTCCTCTCTGAACACACCACCCGAACTCTCGTCCACGCTCTCATTACCTCTCGCCTTGACTACTGCAACTTACTCCTCACCGGCCTCCCACTTAGCCATCTATCCCCCCTTCAATCTGTTCAGAACTCAGCTGCACGTCTCATATTCCGCCAGAACCGATATAGTCATATCACCCCTCTCCTCAAGTCACTTCACTGGCTTCCGATCAGATACCGCATTCAATTCAAGCTTCTCCTTCTTACCTACAAATGCACTCAGTCTGCTGCCCCTCACTATCTTTCTACCCTCATCTCCCCTTACGTTCCCGCCCGTAACCTCCGTTCACAGGTTAAATCCCTCCTCTCAGTACCCTTCTCCACCACCGCCAACTCCAGGCTCTGCTCATTCTGCCTCACCTCACCCTATGCTTGGAACAACCTTCCTGAGCCCTTACGCCAAGCCCCCTCCTTGCCCGTCTTCAAGTCTTTGCTTAAAGCCCACCACTTCAATGCTGCGTTCGGCACCTAACCCTTACCGTTCAGTGAATCCAGACTGCCCCAATTTGACTGCCCCTATTGGACCGACCGTTCACTTGTCTATTAGATTGTAAGCTCTTTGAGCAGGGACTGTCTCTCTTTGTTAAATTGTACAGCGCTGCGTAACCCTAGTAGCGCTCTAGAAATGTTAAGTAGTAGTAGTAGTAGTAAACTATGGCAATGGAAGCTTGTTGCATTTTACATTCACCATTTGGATATGAAAAATGAAAAAACTGCGGTGAGGACACTATAGTCTAAGTGCTGATCGATGATTAGCTGTGCCATACATGAATGAAAGAAAAGCGTTTTATACCCCCGCAGGCTTGGGATGTGCTGCAGAGGAACGTGAGATGTATAACTAAATGGATGATTAAATGCTGGAAGTAAATTAAACATATCTTAGTAAGAAAGAGCACTTAGAGTTATACACAAAAAAAGATGGAAATGCAAACAGTGCTAATAAAATGTTGATTGAAGAATATGTCCAGCCCGCTGCTGACTTGGGTGTTCCGAAAAGAAACAAAAGGTATGGCCATGCTGATAAATAAAATGCTAAATGAAAGGTAAGTCATATCTATTGGGGAAAAATGTTTGTACAGTAAAAATGTACCTTTAGAAAGGCCGTTGGGATTCTGGTGAATTTTGCTGCTTCTGTACGCTGCTTGAAAGCTATAAAAAAGACACGTGGAGGGGCATAATCAAAAGGGGCATCCAAGTATTCCTGAGGATGTTCTTGCAGGACGTCCCGGCGAAGGGGTGGGGAAACCTGTATTATCAAAACAAGATGGGCGTCCATCTTTCGTTTCGATAATACAGTCGGGAACGCCCAAATCACGAAATTTAGGTCGACCTTAGAGGTGGTCGACCTTAGAGATGGTCGTCCCCGATTTTTTGTGATAATGGAAACCGAGGACGCCCATCTCAGAAACGACCAAATCCAAGCCATTTGGTCGTGGGAGGAGCCAGAATTCATAGTGCACTGGTCCCCCTGACATGCTAGGACACCAACTGGGCACCCTAGGGGGCACTGCAGTGGACTTCAGAAATTGATCCCAGGTGCATAGCTCCCTTACCTTGTGTGCTTTGCCCCCCAACCCCCCCTCAAAAACCCACTCCCCACAACTGTAACCACTACTATAACCCTTATGGGTGAAGGGGGGCACTTACATGTGGGTACAGTGGATTTCTGTAGGGTTTTGGAGGGCTCACATTTACCACCACAGGTGTAACAGGTTGGGGGGATGGGCCTGGGTCCGCCTGCCTGAAGTGCACTGCACCTACTAAAACTGCTCCAGGGACCTGCATACTGCTGTCAGGGAGCTGGGTATGACATTTGAGGCTGGCATAGAGGCTGTAAAAAATATTTTAAAACATATTTTGAGGGTGGGAGGGGGTTAGTGACCACTGAGGGAGTAAGGGGAGGTCATCCTCGATTCCCTCTGGTGGTCATCTGGTCAGTTCGGGCACATTTTTGTGGCTTGGTCATAAGAAAAACAAAACCAGGTAAAGTCGAAGTGTTCCTCAGGGACGCCCTTCTTTTTTCCATTATCGGTCGAGGACGCCCATGTGTTAGGCACGCCCCAGTCCCACCTTCGCTATGCCTCCGACACGCCCCTGTGAACATTGGTCATCCCCATGATGGAAAGCAGTTGAGGACACCCAAAATCGGCTTTCGATTATGCCGATTTGGGCGACCCTGTGAGAAGGATGTCCATCTTGCGATTTGTGTCGAAAGATGGGCGCCCTTCTCTTTCAAAAATAAGCCTGATAATGTGCATAACGTGCCACTTTAAAAGGACTAAGAAAAGAAGCCAAAAAATATCTGACGCATGCATAGTGGGTCTGTTGAAAATGGCACAAAGGTAGTAGGTACAGTGCAATCCGCTTAAGTGCAAGGGTCTGGGACCAAAGAAATACATGCAGTTAACCGGAGTGTACTGTGCACTTAACCATTGTGACCCAAAGAAGCTTGACATCTGATAAACATATGTACAGTACTGGAATGGGCAGTGAACAGGTTAAGAATATACAGGGCTTATATGGCCACCAGAAGGTTTCTGAATGTCAGTCAATATTCAGACCAGTGCCCTGATACCAAGGCAGATAACGCTAGAACAGCCTTTTCGTTCTCCAAACTTTATCTGCTTTGTTATCTGGTTAGCGGTCTGAATATGATCACTAAGGGACTCTTTTACTAAACCTGGAACTACCGCTGACCTCTGGGGGTAGTTCTGCGTCGAATGCACACCATTTTTGGCACCACAAAAAATATTTTTGTAATTTTTACCATGGTGCTAACCCGGTGGTAATCAGGCAGCGCAGGAGCCCTTACTGCCACCTATCACAGGGCCCTTTTTACTGCAGCTTGGTAACAGGACCCCTAATTGAATAAACTCTGGCTCTGCTCTGACTCCACCCACAGAGCACTCCACCACTAAGATGATAATCCTGCGGCAGTCTCCCCATATTTTTATGTGTGGGTTGGGGTTATTTGACATGGGTGGGTGGTGATGAGTACTTGGGTATGGGTGTGCTTCTTCAGGTATATGTAGACATGTGTGATTCTCTTGGCCATGCCAACGGCTTTCCTTTCTTTTGTCGGCAGGGCCTTGGAAACCCCAACAGCTCCAATGCTGCTGGTAAGTGATGGGTGAACCATATCAGCCCCACTGTTCTGAGGAAATCTATCTCCAAAACTTCACCAGCCCTGTTCATCTGATCTCTGGATGTGTTTTTATGTCTATGTCTATGTGTCATTTTTATAAAGAGATGAATGGAAAAGCAAAGTGAAAATATAAGTGCTTTTTATCATAAAAGATGAGGTTTTCTACTGTGTTAGTGCATGCTAATGCTATTAATGTGCATTATTAGTAAATGGGACCTATTGCATAAAATGGGATCTGCAATAAATAACACCTAATGGACTAGATTCTATATATGGTGCCTGAAAAATCAGCACTGAAACAATATGCGTTGGCGTATTCTATAAAGTATGCCTAAATTTAGGCGTACTAACAGAATATAACTATATAGTACCTTATAGAATACACCTAAATTTCCACATGGATTATAGAATACGCCGAGCACCCATCCGCACATCTAAATATAGTTATGGGCAGTTACGCTGAGTAAAACTTGTTATAAATGGCGTAGACCGGTTGTACCCTATAACAACGTGCATTATATTTTAAAAATGCCCATGACCTGTCCATTCCACGCCCCTGGCCATGTCCTCTTTTCAACCTTGCAACTTAAAATTTATGTGCATTATGTTGCAGAATATGCTTAGACAGTTGTGTGCGTAAATTCTAATTAATGCCAATGCAAGGTTCCACGTTAGGAGTCACAGACCAAGAAAGGGATCTAGATGTCGTCGTTGATGATACTTTGAAACTTTCTGCTCAGTGTGCTGCTGTGGCTAAGAAAGCATATTGAATGTTAGGTATTATTAGGAAAGGAGTGGAAAACGAAAATGAGGATGTTATAATGCCTTTGTATCGCACCATGGTGTGACCGCACCTCGAATATTGTGTTCAATTCTGGTTGTCGTATCTCAAAAAAGATATAGTGGAATTAGAAAAGGTGCAGAGAAGGGCGACGAAAATGATAAAGGGGATGGGACGACTTCCCTATGAGGAAAGGCTAAAATGAAATGAAGTGCAAACGCTTTCGTCCATATTTAGGTATGGAGCCCCCTTATTCTATAATTAATGTGTGTAACTAAAAGTCATACCTCAATCCGTGTTGATCCGCCTATTGCCCTCCCATTTCTCTGCCTCCTTTTACGACTCACACGTAAAAATATATATGATGATCCTGTGCCTAAATTTATGCACATACATGATAATTGAATCTAATTAGTGCCAGTTGCTTGTTAAAAGGCCAGTTATTGGCACTGATTAACTCGTTATTCAATTAAAATGTGCATGGAAATTGGGTGCATGCCCAAAGTTGTGCACACAATTTTTTTAGTGTTTTTTTAAAAATAGAATTTATGGGGTTAGTGTGTGTGGTAAAATCTTTTAGGAGAACATCAATAGAGAAATATATATGATGTTCAGGAGCTTCAAAGTGCCATGTTCACTTTAATACATCGCTTTCAGCATGTCTGTACTCAGTATATAATTAAGTTAATAAATCAGGCACTAAAGCTTGATTTACCCTTTGTGCTATTTTTGGCTTGTTCCTTGTCACACCTTCCAAAAATAGCATGCTTTGGGTGCACAGGCCTCAACACTGGGGCACTTTCCATTATTCTACACACATGGAGTTTGAAAGAGTAAAAACTGCAGTTTTTGCCAAGAATAGTGCTATTTATTTTTGTAAACTGACACATGAAGAAGGGAAAAAGGTTTGGCAGCTGTTACAACAATAGTGGTCTGGAGTTCCCGTGTCACATTATCGGCAGGGGCTACAGAATCCTCATTCTGGATTATGGAGTAGATAGAGTGTCAGTGCAAATTGAGATATCCCTTCTCCATGGCTGAGAAAACAGTGCACGCGTGAGACCAGTGATTCCAGATCACAGAAGAAGAGAAAGAGGAGTGTTGATTGGGGAATCTAGTAGGGAAGAGTGTATATTGGGTTGGGGATCTCCTGCCAAGGCCCCAGAACCCAGACCAGAGAGAGAGAGAGGGTGACCAGAGATCCTTATCCTGTGGCCAAAAAGAATGGGCACAATTTTATGGTCAGTATGAAGAAGTAAACAAAAGTATGCTGGAAAAATGAGGAAAGTTATTAAACAAAAAAAGTCCAATCCAATTGCAAAATTCTTGAATAAATACTGTGTTCATCACAAAGGTCTGTGGTATAGATATAAGGACTCAATTTATGGCCCAAGACTGAAAAATGCTGAGCTCCTAAATTTAAGCTCTTAGGGGATCCTTTAACTAAGCTGCAGTAAGCACTAATGAGTTGCTTACTGCAGCTTAAAATGCTTTACTGTGGGTGCCATCAGGCTTCCTGTGGTAATTTTGGCATCTGCATGCACAGGCCAGGGGTAGAGAGTAGGTATGCACAGTGCTAATTAGATAGTGCAGCTACATCACCGTGCGCTGATTAGCACATGAGCCCTAGGTAAGTGACCACACGCTAATAGCACGAGGCCGTTAATTCAAAAACTAGAAACCTCGGCCATTTTACCCATGTGAAAAAATGGCCTTAGCGTGTGGGAATGGCCCGCATAAGCAAATACTGGACCCTAAAGGCCTGATATTCAAAATGATTCAGCTAGGTAGCAGAGGCTTCTGTTAAATCATGTTGACTGGCCCAACCACTAATATTTAAAGGCACTTAACTGGGGTGGTTCCAGGGCGGAGTTGGGGTGGACTGGGAAGTTATATGGGCACTACAGATATTCAATGCTGATGCCCGGATAGCTTAGTCAGCATTGCTTTCATCGCCAATTTTTTTTGGGTCGCCATATATAGAATCTCGTAAGTGCTCCTTCATTAACGTTGCATTATTCAGTTAGGGCCAGATTCTGTAAATGGTGAATTCTATTACCATTTTCATCTCTACTATCTCCCGCAGGAGGGCATTCCAGATATCTATCACCTTCTCAGTGAAAAAAGTACTTCCTGACATTATTCCCGAGTCGGCCCCCTTTTAACCTCAATTCATGCCCTCTGGTTCTATCACCTTCCCGTCTCTGGAAAAGGTTTCTTTGCTGATTAATACCTTTCAAATATTTGAACATCTTTATCATATCACCCCTGTTTCTCCTTTCCTCCAGCGTATACAAGTATAGGTCAGTAAGTCTCTTCACATACGTCTTGCCACGTAAACCCCCTACCGTTTTAGTCACTTTTCTCTGAATCCCTTCAAGTCTTTTTACATCCTTAGCGAGATAAGGCCTCCAAAACTGAACACAATACTTCAAGTGGGGCCTCACCAATGACTTGTACAGGGGCATCAACACCTCCTTTCTTCTCCTGGTTATACCATCTCTATGCAGCCTAGCATCTTTTTGACCGTGGCCACTGCCTTTTCGCACTGTTTCGTCACCTTGAGGTCTTCAGACACCATCACCCCAAGGTCCCTCTCCTGAGCTGAGCTTACCAATCTCTCCCCTCCTATCCGGTACATCTCTTTTGTATTTCTGCACTCCAAGTGCATCACTCTGTACTTTTTGGCAATAAATTTTAACTACAAAAATACAAATACTGCCAGACCCTCGACCATTCTTCTAACATTTGGCGATACCTTCTCATGATTTCTACTCCCTCCAAGGTATCCACTGTATTGGCTGTCTTTGTGTCATCCAAAAAAAGGCAAACTTTTCATTCTAACCCTTCAGCAATGTCTCTAATATATTAAACAGAATTGGCCCCAGCACCGACCCCTGAGGCACTCCACTACTTACCTTCCTTTTCTCCGATCCCATTCCATTTACCACCATCCTCTGCTGCCTGTTGATCCTAAGTTCAGCCCTCTCAGGTTATTCACGAGTCTTCTGTGAGGGACCATATCAAAGGCTTTGCTGAAATCCAACTAGATCACATCTATTGCATATCCTTCATCCAGTTCTTTGGTCACCCATTCGAAGAAGTCAATCAGATTCATTTGACAGGATTTTCCTTTGGTAAAGCCATGTTGCCTCGGATTCTGTAACCTGTTGGCTTCTAGAAAGTCAACTATCCTTTCCTTCAGCAATGATTCTATTATTTTTCCTACCGCTGATGTCAAGCTTATCGGCCTGTAGTTTCCCACTTCTTCCCTGTCTCCACTTTAGTGAAGAGGGACCACATCAGCTCATCTCCAATCCCGTGGAACCTCTCCTGCCTTTAAAGATCTATTAAATAAATCCTGAAGAGGTCCTGCCAGGACTTCTCTGAGTTCCTTCAGAAAATAATAGTATTGACTGATGAGATGTGTATGATTGATACAATTAATTGTTTTTGTCCTCTATGGTATGGAAGTTTTTGTTAGTGCTATCCTATCATAAAACGGATTTCTTTTATAAGTTAGAATAACATTTATATGTTATTTGTATTTTTCAAGATGTAAACCGTTCTGATTTTCTATGCAAGAAGTGACGATATAGTAAATAAATAAACGATAAATGATCCTGGGATGTATCTCATCCAGTCCCATAGCTTTATCCACTTCAGATTTTCAAGCTGTTTTTTTAAACATGTTCTTCCATGAAGGGCGTTATATCCACTCCATTCAAAGATATACCCTCAGTAGCCGACCATTGTCCTTCTCCAGGATTTTCTTCCGTGAACACCAAAGTGAAATATTTGTTTAGCACTTTCGCTTTATTCTCATTGCTTTCCACATAGCTATTCTCAGTATCTTTCAGTCTTGCAATTCCATTCCTATGTTATCTTCTTTCCCCAAAATATCTAAAAAAGGTTTTGTCACGTCTCTTTACATCTTTAGCCATTTTTTCTTCCACTCCTGCTTTCATTAGTCATATTTCCCTCTTTGCTTCTTTGAGTTCAGTCCGGTAATCTTTTCCGTGATCCTCTCATTGTGTTCTTCTGTATTTCTTGATATGCCCACACTACTCCCTTGGCCTCAACTATGCAAGTTAGAATTTACACATGCCTCTCTTTAGAATATGCCTAAAAAGAAGCACACATAAATTCCAATTATTGCCAGTTGGTGATGATTTGTTTTTTTCATTGGCCAATTATCATCACTGATTGGCTGTTTACTCAGTACTTAGTAGCATGTGTAAATTAGGCACGCATCCAATTTAAAATGTACTACTCATCACATCTTATATAGAATCTTTGGGTTAGTGTGTATTAAGTATAATGCGCTGGCAGGATAACGTTTCCCAGTCCATTCCTCATCCAGGCCATGCCCCTCCCAGAAAAATTCTTAAATTTTATCACTACTGTGCGGTTCACAGAGAAATTACCACAGAACACCTTAACACGGTGTCGCTATACCCTGTTAGCATGCATTTACTGTGTGTTATGGGCTTAACACTCTTTAGTACCAGGGTCCCATAGTCACTAATGCTGATGAGGTTTTGAAAGAAACTTGTACTTGGTCTAAAGAAAGAAGGAGTCCATAAGAGGGAAAATTAAGAGAAATTTCAAAGAACAACCTATATAATTTTTCCAGAACTTATGTAGATGGTATTAGAATGGCTGGAGAGAAAACAATCATTGTCAGAGGATACAAAGCTCTAAAATTATCTCATTGGGCAACAAAAGAAGTAGAAGTGAGAGAAACTGACCCTGATGCATTACTACTCTAGGCACTAGGAAGTTGAGCAAAGTGATTGAGAAACTTGAAAGAGCTCACGAAGAACTGCACAGCCCGTTCAGACAACAAAGAAATATGAATGATAGCCATGAAACTTCTTTCCAACCAAGAAATAGCACAAGTTGTCCTAGAGAAAACTCTTTTTTTTTCTGATAATCCAAGGAATTTTGGAAGCCAGTCAGTAGCTAGCAATCCTAGAAGAGACATTATTTGATACAGATGTAACGAACTGCACCATATACTATGAAAGTGCCCTATTGAGAGGAGAGGAAATATGTCTAGGAATGATTCCAAGCAAGGAACTTCAAAAATGTTGCATGAAAAAGAAAACAGAGAATTTTTTCAGAGAATCTGGAAAATAACTTTATAAAAAGAATTTAAAAAAATGAAAAAATAAATATGCTGAGTGCAGCTACCTCATGTGTGGGATTACAGACTGTTCAGACTTCCTATTATTCATATGGGGAAGAAATGAAAAAACAAGCTTTTAGAAGTAGTCTTGTGATAGAAATGAAAAAATTAAAAAAAAGATTAGTAGACATTGGATCAGAATTAACCACCCACCACTACCGCCTTCCCAGTAGGTCACTGCAATAGAAATGTACATGCTTTGGGAGAAAGAAATACTATACAGCTTATAAATACCAACTGACTAAATATTCCAGTCATTGGGAACTGGGAAGTAAATATCCTTTGTTTGAGACAGACCCATTCACTTATGTCCCCTGCTACAGTGGATCTATGAACAGGTTCATCATGGCCTATAGCTATGTCAAGGATAATATCTTTACCTCAGAGTTCTGTGTTATCATTACCACAATCATTAGCATTTGTGCTTTAGCTTTGGCTGGGCACCTTATTATCCCGGGTAGCATATGGACAATGTGAATTTTTCTTTTGCCTTCCCATTATTTATTTATTTATTTGTTGCATTTGTATCCCACATTTTCCCACCTATTTGCAGGCTCAATGTGGCTTACAATTTCTGTCATGACATATGCCATTTCAGCGTACAGATACAATTGCTAATATATATAGAAACATAAATGATGTAATGAATAATTAGGTCCAAAAGAGAAGAACATGCAACAATAAATTAGGCAATATTATATAGGGAGAAAATAATCTAATCGTTAAGTATATGGTGGAGAATTAAGTCCAATTATACATTCTGCTCCACGGCTTATATTCTGCCAGTCTCGCTATACTCATATTAGCCCTCTCCTCAAGTTACTTCATTGGCTCCCTATCCATTTCCGCATACAGTTCAAACGCGTTTTATTGATTTACAATTGCATTCACTCTGCAGCTCCTCAGTACTTCTCCACTCTTATCTCTCCCTATACTCCTCTCTGGGTACGCCGTTCATCGGGTAAATCTCTCTTATCTGCACCCTTCTCCTCCACTGCCAACTCCAAACTCTGTTCCTTTTATCTTGCTGCACCATATGCCTGGAATAGACATGCTGAGCCAGTAATTAAGTACATAAGTATTGCCACTCTGGGACAGACCAAGGTCCATCAAGCCCAGCATCCTGTTTCCAACAGTGGCCAATCCAGGTGACAAATACCTGGCAAGATCCCAAAAAAGCTCAATCCATTTTATGCTGCTTATCCCAGAAATAAGCAATGGATTTTCCCCAAGTCAATTTAATAATGGTCTGTGGACTTCCCTTTAGGAAACCGTCCAGACACTTTTTAAACCCTGCTAAGCTAACCACCTTTACCACATTCTCTGGCAATGAATTCCAGAGTTTAATTACATGATGAGTGAAGAAACCTTTTCTCTGATTCGTATTAAATTTACTACTTTGTAGCTTCATCGCATGCCCCCTAGTCCTAGTATTTTTGGAAAGAGTAAACAAACGATTCACGTCTACCCGTTCCACTCCACTCATTATTTTATAGACCTCTATCATATCTCCCCTCAGCCATCTCTTCTCTAAGCTAAAGAGCCCTAGATGCTTCAGCCTTTCCTCATAGGGAAGTTGTCCCATCCCCTTTATCATTTTTGTCACGCTCCATCTCTGTCTTCAAATCTAGGCTAAAAGCCCACCTTTTTGAGGCTGCTTTTAACTCCTAATCCCCATTCACTTGTTCAGTACCTATGTATGTTTTATCATTCCCACCTTAAGTATTTCCCTTATTTGTCCCGTTTGTCTGCCCTGATTAGATTGTAAGCTCTGTCAAGCAGGTACTGTCTCTTTATGTTCAAGTATGTAGTACTGCGTACATCTAGTAGCATTATAGAAATGATATGTAGTAGTAGAACTTTATTTGTAATGGTCACCCTGCTGAGATCCGGAATAGATGTTAAACAGTGAGGTCACCATGTGACAGTACTCAGCAAGTCCTGGTAAGAGTTAATCTTTTTCCTTTGGTGTTACACAGCAATTCACCAGTCTTGCTGCTGGATTTTATGCTGATATCACCTCAGATATCTGATTGTTGCAGATCTCAACTAAAGGGTACAAAAAGGGTCTATCCTTTCTCCAGTGCTCTTTAATTTTGGTTTAAACTGATGGGAAGGGGATAACTTCCAAAATGTATTCGGAAAGACAAAGAGAAAAAAGAAGCCCTGTTGACAGGAGGAATAGCCTAATAGTTCAAATGGTGGGTTGAGAATCAGGGGAACCTGGTTCAAATGCCCTTGTAGGTCCCTGTGACCTTGGACAAGTCACTTAACCCTTCATTGCCTCAGGTATAAACTCAGATTTTGAACCTCCAGGGACAGAAAATACCTAATGAAGCAGAATTTAGACTAGTTCATTAGCTTTCAGGCTATATATACAAAATTAAAATATTTATAAATAAATAAGGCTTAGGCAAACAAGGCATGTCCATAGGATTTAAATGTTTAGGAGGGACTTTTCAGATTTGCTAATTCAGTGGCTCCCAAGGCAGATTGCTATCCTTGTAAATCAGCTGTGGTTGAAAGAAGAATGGGAAGGGAAACAGCCATCACTGCCTATGCTATGATAGTATGATTATTATTAAATTGATGTGATTTTTACATCTTGGACTCTTCTTTTCTGTTACACTTCACTCTTTTTTATTGAGGCCTGTCTATTCTCCACATCCTCTTTTGTTGGCAAGTAGCACTTCCTCCTCTGATGTTTTCCTTCTGTTGTCAGAACCATAGGGGGCCCAATTTATAGCACTTCTATAATGTATTCACATTACAGTGGGGGGGGGGGGGGGCATACACTTGTTTGCCCAAAGCCTACCAAACAGTTAATCCTTCCCAGCTTGTAAAGACTCCAAAAAGAATGGCCAGATTAGCAAACATAGATATCCTTTGGTTCAATGACCATCATTAATAGCTCTAACTCCTACTATAATTTTAGATGGGATACAACTGAACACGTTAATTAGGTTAACTCTTGGTAGTAGGGGTTAGCTACTGGCATACTAATGAAATCTCCCATTGCTGCTAAAACTAAGGTAAGTGGAGGAGTGGCCTAGTGGTTAAAGCACTGGTCTTGCAATCCAGAGGTGGCCAGTTCAAATCCCACTACTGCTCCTTGTAATCTTGGGCAAGTCACTTAACTCTCTATTGCCTCAGGTACAAACTTAGATTGTGAGCCCTCCTGGGACAGATAAATATCCAGAGTACCTGAATGTAACTCACCTTGAGCTACTACTGAAAAAGGTGTGAGCAAAATCTAAATAAATTGATTAATGTACAGTGGTGGCCAAAAAAGCAAAGAGAATGTTAGGAATTATTAGGAAAGGAATAAATCAAAGAATATCACAGTAGCTCTATATCTCTTCATGGTGAGACAGCACTTGAGTATAGTGTGTGATATATATATATATATATATACAGTGCACTCCATTTAATTGCACATCGGATAAGCGCATGCTCTGTTTAACTGCATGCCGTACTTCGGTCCCATTTTTGGCGCCATCAATTTCAATGGGGACAAACTTCGGTTTAGCACACCACTGATAAGTGCAAAATTTGCTTATATGCATGGTTTAAGACCGCTCCTCTGCAGGAAAGACTCCGCATAAGTGCACGCACGGAATATGAAAGCCAATTGGCGCGTGACAAAGGGGCGGTAAATTTGAAATCTTGTTGGTAAACTGCCACAGGCAGAATAAGCGAAAGAATGTTGTTGGAGTGTATACTGGAGTCATCGTCACGCAACTGTAAGACTTTAACACTGGCTGAACGAATAGAAGTTCTTAAAAAATTAGAAAACAAACAAAGTAAAGCATCTATTGCTAAAGAATATGGTGTCAATCCCAGTCAAATTTCATGTATCTTGAAGCAGAAAGACCAGCTTCTGGAAGACTGGCAAAACAATACAAATCCACACCGGAAACATAAACGGGCTTGAAAAGCTGAGGATGTAAAAGATGATCTTCTTCGGTGGTTTTCTCAAGTCAGGAGCAGACAGTTTCCTGTCAGTAGTCCACTGCTTATGGAGAAAGCTAATCAGCTAGCTGAAAGTCTTGGACTAAATGAATTCAAAAGCCACTGTTGGATGGTTGGAAAGATAGAAGGAGAGGAACAACATAAAATTCAAGAAACAGCATGGTGAAAAACAAGACACTGATGAAAATTGGGTTGTTTCAGTTCTTCCTACCATATTGAAAGAGTTTGCATCTCGTGGCATTTTCAATGTTGACAAAAACGGTCTCTACTGGCGAGCGATTCCTGATGGAACATTTGCATTCAAACAAGCCGAAACTACAGGAAGTAAAACGTTGAAGGCCTGACTGACGATCCTCCTTTGCTGCAATATGGATGGGAGTGAGAAGTTGGAACCACTTGTCATTGGAAAGAGAAAACAGCCCCATTGCTTCAAGAATATTAAGCAACTTCCTGTGTCATACGAGGCTAACACAAATTCATGAGTGACTTGGGAAATTTGGAAGCAGTGGCTAAAGAAGTTAGACACTAGAATGCGGGCACAAAAGCGTCAGATTTTGTTGCTTTGTGATAATTGTGCTGCACATAGTGATGATGTCAGGTTGTCTAACGTCAAGGTGGTCTTCCTGCCACCATACACTACCTCTCTGATCCAACCTATGGATCAGGGCATAATAGCCAATTTCAAACAACATTATTGGTCTCTTGTGCTACGTTGTCTG
Source organism: Microcaecilia unicolor (assembly GCF_901765095.1). Lineage (NCBI taxonomy): Eukaryota > Metazoa > Chordata > Amphibia > Gymnophiona > Siphonopidae > Microcaecilia > Microcaecilia unicolor. Next base: position 514,369,281 of record NC_044031.1, read on the forward strand.
ATGAGTGTTATGGATGACCAGTCTGGCAAGGATAAACATACTATTGAACTGGCTCATAATCTATCACTGTTGGATTCCCTACATATGCAGAAAGAAGCCTGGAATCATGTTACACGCAACCATTGTGAACTGCTACAAGCGGGCAAGCTTTGTTAGGGATGTGGAGAGGGACGAAACAGATGCAGCTGTTGCAAACGCGTCAGATGAACAGGCTATTGACATTCCAGCAGGTGTTACTGAAGAGGAGTTTCATCCCTACATAGCTGTTGATTAGGATCTACAAACAGCTGACGACAGCACTGAGGTCGAGATATGCGCCTGCATGCAGGCAATGGCTGATGATGAAACAGATGATGAAATGAACAGCGAGGCACATGCTGACAAAATTCAACAACCTCCTGTCACTTTTGCAAGAGTGCTGGAGAGTCTCAACACCGTGCGGGCCTATCTGGAGGCCACTGGATGTCAGTGCTATGACAGTTTATACCATCTGGCAGACGTAGTCTATGGAACTCACAGACACAAGAGTGTACAGAGGACTATGACTGATTACTTCAAGTAAGCCTAAAGTCAGTTAACGGAGACTGTATAACGTCAGTTAACAGAGACTGTATACTGTATGTATAATAAACAGTACTGTACATATGTTTATCAGATGTCAAGCTTCTTTGGGTCACAATGGTTAAGTGCACGCTCCGGTTAACTGCATATATTTCTTTGGTCCCAGGAGGATGTGGTAACAGTACTTAGTATGTCTGGGTTTAAAAAAGATTTGGACAAGTTCCTGTAGGAAATATCCATAAACTGCTCTTGAGGTAGAAACTGAACTCGGTAACATGGAATCTGCTACTCTTTTGGATTCTGCCAGGTACTTGTGATATGGATTGGCCATTGTTGGAAGCAGGATACTGGGTTAGATTTACTAACAAATCAAGTGCCCCTTTTACGACAATGCATTAAAATCTGGGATTAATGCACTTTTACGTGGGCGTTTCCTGCACACTGACCCCTGGTTTCTATAAAGGGCACCCAAATTTTAATGCTCAAAATTGGGCACAGATCCCAGCTTGGTGCCCACAATAATTAGTTAATGGGTTCCTATGATTTAATTGTTGGAGCTAACAACTAATTATAACACTAATTATAACTTGGGCGCCAATCTGGCTATGCATGATTCTATAACAATGGGCGCCTAAATTGGATCGTGCGCAACTCAAAAGGAGCGTGGACATGGAAGGGGCATGGGTGAGTCATAGGCGTTCACAAAAGATGCACAAAGTGTTAAAGAATAGCGAGGATCTGTACCCAATTTCTGCACAAGGATTTAAACCAGATTTCCGCCGACACAAGTTCTTATGCCAAATTCAGCCCTGAAAGTTACTCATCCTGAAATATGCTTTATAGCATAGTGTTAAGCACTGAATTTTATTGGCGCCAAATTTTCAGTACAATTTATAGAATCTGGCCCTAAGACAATGCATCAGTATTTAGGGCTTTTTAAATATATTCTTTAAAAAAAATTATTTGCATTTATAACATACAAAGTCAAAAACAACTTTGAAAGAAATAATAGCAAAATTAAACATGTGAATTAACACCATTAGCTAAGCAAATACTAAAGAAAATAAACAAAACAGAGGGAACCAAGGCAAAAAATAACTCCATGAGGAAATGGAGATAACAAAGACTAATACAAGAAAAACAGCAGATAACATAAAATGACCTACCAGACTAGGAAGCACTTAAAGAAGCTTCAGAAACCCCCTTACCCTCCAAAAAGAACAATAGTTGGGAAAATATATATTTTCCCTTCATAGGTGACAAAACATTTACATGGAAAACATTATTGAAAGGCTGCCCCTAATGAAAGAATGGCTTGTCTATATGATAGAAATCTCTTCCTCCTATGTTGTGTCCATCTCTAGACATCTGGAACTTTATCATCTAAAAATGTGACATTCTTAAGTCTAAAGTCAAGTCATAACACCATCTCCTTATTCTGTAAGAAAACAAAGGAAGAAAGCAAAGTAGCTCTTCTAGATACTTCCACTTGCGATGATTCTACTAGTTCAGATAAATTCAAATCCTTACCATTGCCATTGCCTTTTGACTCAGTTTCTGTACATAACAAATAATAAATCTTCTGAGGGACACTAGCGGCTGGTATCTTCAAAATTGTTATCAAGAAATTTTTAAAGAGTTCATTCGGTTGCAAAAATCTAGAAACCAGGAAACTAAGAAACCTTAAATTCAGACTTTTATTTTGGTTCTCCAAGTTCTCAATTGTTTTCAAAAACAGCAAAGTTTTATCACCAGCCTGTTGCGGCAATGAGTTTTCAGAACATAAGGACATAAGTATTGCCATACTGGGCAGTGGCGTTCCTAGGGGGGCGGACACCCGGGGCGGCGCCCCGCCCCCTGGGTGCAGCACCCCCCCCCGATGCAGCGCGGAACCCCCCCGGGTGCCGCATCGCGCGCCTGCTCAGAGTTCCCTGACTTCGCGCGTTCGCTGGAGCTCCCTCTGACCCGGAACAGGAAGTAACCTGTTCCAGGACAGAGGGAGCTGCAGCGAACGCACGAAGTCAGCGAACTCAGAGCAGGCGCACGCCGCGGCACCCCCCCAGCGGCGTGCACCCGGGGTGGACTGCCCCCACCGCCCCCCCTTGGTACGACACTGATACTGGGACAGACCGAAGGTCCATCAAGCCCAGTATCCTGTTTTCAACAGTCACCAATCCAGGTCACAAGTACCTGGCAAGATCCCTGAACAGTAAAACAGATTTTATGTTGCTTATCCTAGAATATGCAGTAGATTTTCCCAAGTCCATCTTAATAATGGCTTATGAACTTTTCTTTTAGGAAATTATCCAAACCTTTTCAAACCCTGCTAAACTAGCTGATTTACCACATTCTCTGGCAACAAATTCCAGAGTTTAATTACTCGAGTAAAGAAATATTGTCTCTAATTCATTTTAAATTTACTACTTAGTAACTTCTTTGCGTGGTCCCTAGTCCTAGTATTTTTGGAAAGAGTAAACAAATGATTCACATCTACCTGTTCCATTCCACTCAGTATTTTATATACCTCTATCATATCTCCCCTCAGCCATCTCTTCTCCAAGCTGAAGAGATCTAGCTGCTTTAACCTTTCCTCAAGGGGAAGTCCTATTCCCTTTATCATTTTCATCACCCTTCTCTGTACCTTTTCTAATTTGTTTTTTGAGATGTGGTCACCAGAATTGCACACAGTATTCAAGGTGCCATCGCACCACGATTACAAAGGCATTATAACAGTCTCAGTTTTGTTTTCCATTCCTTTCCTAATAATTCCTAACATTCTATTTGCTTTCTTAGCCACCGCTGCACATTGAGCAGAGGATTTCAATGTATCATCAATGATGACGCCTAGATTCCTTTCCTGGTCGGTGACTCCTAGAGCCCTGTTTACTAAGCTGCGTTATAGACGCATTAGCGTTTTTAACATGCATTAACTGTGTATGTGCCTACAATATCCCTATAGATGCCTACACAGTTAGTGCGCACATTAATTGTAGGCACGTTAAAAATGCTAGCACGCCTTAGTAAACAGGGCCCCTAACATGGAACCTTGCATTATGTAACTATAATTCAGGTTCCTCTTTCACACATGCATCAATTTGCACTTGCTCAAATTAAATATCATCTGCCATTTAGATGCCCAGTCTCCTAGTCTCGTAAGGTCCTCGTGTAATTTTGCACAATCTTCTTGCGATTTAACAACTTTGAATAACTTTGTGTTGTCAGCAATTTTAATTACCCTCACTAGTTACTCCCATCTCTAGATAATTTAAAAATATGTTAAAAAGCAGCAGTCCCAGCAGTCCCAGCACAGAGCCCTGGGGAACCCCACTATCTACCCTTCTCCATTGAGAATACTGACCATTTAACCCTACTCTCTGTTTTCTTTTAACCAGTTTTTAATCTACAATAGAACACTACCTCCTATCCCATGACTCTCCAATTTCCTCTGGAGTCTTTCATGAGGTAATTTGTCAAACACCGTTTGAAAATCCAGATAGACAATATTGACCAGCTCACCTTTATCAACATGTTTGTTATATGATGTTGAGTATGACCACAATAACCATGTTAGCATGTAGCCCACATTTATATATAAAACTCACCCTCAACGTTCTGAAGACAGTGACGTCAGTGAAGCCAAACCCTGACTTCCTTCAAAAAGGTTCGAAGGTTCGTGGTGGTGAAGCCACCAAAATCGCTCCGGGCCCCGCCTTGAGGGCGGAGCAATGGCAGAACAATGAAGGGGTTGCCAGGGAGGGAGGCAGGGAGGGGGGGTGTTGCTGACGAAAACCTTGATGGCAGAACAATGAAGGGGTTGGGCAGGGAGGGGGGGTGTTGGCGACGAAAACCTTGCTAGTGCCTGTTTCATTTGCTCAGAAACGGGCCTCTTTTACTAGTTGAGAATATTATCAAGATATTGTGTTGGAATTTTATGCAGTATTGGAATTAGGAGTGTAAAAAGTGTGTGCCACTTAAAGACATCTCTCTAAAATCTATAAACATCTCTTTAACTTTAGAGCACACTGCCATTGCTTAGACAGTTCTTGCCCGTACCACTGATGGAGTGGAACGTGACTGATATGTTTACTAAGCCTACATCATGACGTTGAGGGCGGAGCAATGACAGAACAATGAAGGGGTTGGGCAGGGAGGGGGGGTGTTGGCGACGAAAACCTTGCTAGTGCCTGTTTCATTTGCTCAGAAACGGGCCTCTTTTACTAGTTGAGAATATTATCAAGATATTGTGTTGGAATTTTATGCAGTATTGGAATTAGGAGTGTAAAAAGTGTGTGCCACTTAAAGACATCTCTCTAAAATCTATAAACATCTCTTTAACTTTAGAGCACACTGCCATTGCTTAGACAGTTCTTGCCCGTACCACTGATGGAGTGGAACGTGACTGATATGTTTACTAAGCCTACAGTAACAGTCCCAACTCCAGCTCAGACAGGTCTCACCACAGTCTGGGCTTTCATTTATGATTTGTTTATAAGTGATGGATGCTTATCACTTCTACCTCTGAGCAAGGCAGTTATGCAAATTGTATAGAATTTCTCAGAGCAGAATTATACTGTATTTTCCATAGAGCGATGGACATTGTGAATGATTCAGTTGTACCTTACATTAGAAATGGGGAACAATATAAAACAAAAGGGGAAAGGGGAAAGGGACTTGATATACCACCTTTCTGTAGTATTTTGCAACTACATTCAAAGCGGTTTACATATATACAGGTACTTATTTTGTACCTGGGGCAATGGAGGGTTAAGTGACTTGCCCGCTGTCACAAGCAGCAACAAGTGAAAAAATATATTTATTGCAACTAGCCCTGGCATTCAATGGTTATATTCATAGTACAGTAGGATATATTCCTTTTTATCTAATGCTCAGATAGGGAGTTTGATTACTGCACACATCTCTGCTAGAACTCTACAATCACTGCATTATGGATGGCTGCATATATTCCATCCCTAAAAACCTACTTCTTGGAACAAGCCTACAGCAATTGAGAAGAAGCTGTCAATGATTGAGCCCTGTGTACTCAGATGCTTGCCATTATTACTACTTATACTCTCATGTTCTCTATCACTCTTTCCTATCTGACTTGTGGTTCCTTTCTTAGGGGCCCCTTTACTAAGCTGCAGTAAAAAAGTGGCCTTAGCTCACTCTTCTGCAGGTCTTTCCTGTGTGCTAAGGCCATTTTTGCTACAGCTGGAAAATGGCTAATTTTCCTATTTTTTGAATTAATGGCCATGCACTAAGGGGCCATTTTACTAGGGCACGTAGGTGCTTATACGCGTCCAACACACGTCAAATTGGCACTACCGCCCGGCTACTGTGTGCCCTGGGTGGTAATTCCATTTTTGACGCCTGCCCAAAACACGAGGTAGAAAATATCCGCATGGTGCTTACCCAGCGGTAATCGGCAGTTTATGCGAGCTGGCCACAATGCCTGGTTAGTGCGTGAGACCTTACTGCTAAGTCAGTGGGTGGCGGTAAGGTCTTAGCCCGAATATGGACACGCACTGGTTTTAATTTTGCCGCATGTCCATTTTTCGGCACAAAAAAAAATGTCTTTTCCAGGCACACTGAGCAAATGGATCTGCACGTATCCAAAACACGTGCCTACACCAGTGTAGGCCACTTTTAACGTGTCTTAGTAAAAGGGCCCCTAAATTTGCCGTTAGTGCACAGCTAGTAAAAAACGAGTGTGTGAGCACTATTTTGTAGGGGGTAAGGGCTCACGAATTAATCCTGCGCTAATCAGTTACCTCAAGGTAATGTAGATGCACTAACTGATTAGCACAGAAATGTCCACTCTCTGCCCCTCCAGAAAAATTAAAAAATAATTTTTAGCTCATTTGTCTGTGCAGATCTAAGACTTACTATGGGACACCTGTGCGCATTGTGTGGTAAGTCCTTGTAAGCAGTTAAACTGATTTTGTAAACTGCTTTGCTGTGTTCTGATGATTAGCGGTATATGAAGTTAAATAATACCATTTGTGTTCATTAGTTAGTGCATTAGTTATTATGCATTCAGCTCGCTAGAGCACCTTAAAAATAGTACCCACTAAAGTATTTTAACGTGCATTAAACTATGAATTGAAATGCATTGCTGATTAGTGTAGACTAAAATGCTTCACACGGTGTATTACACATGTATTTGCTGGCACTTATCCCTGGATTCTATACTACTACTACTACTTAACATTTCTAGAGCGCTACTAGGGTTACGCAGCGCTGTACAGATCAACAAAGAAGGACGGTCCCTGCTCAGAAGAGCTTACAATCTAAAGGACGAAATGTCAAGTTGATGCAGTCTAGATTTCTTGAGTAGAGGTGTGGTGGTTAGGTGCCGAAGGCGACATTGAAGAGGTGGGCTTTGAGCAATGATTTGAAGATGGGCAGGGAGGGGGCCTGGCGTATGGGCTCAGGGAGTTTGTTCCACGCATGGGGTGAGGCGAGGCAGAAAGGGCGGTGGTGGAAAAGGGTACTGACAGGTGGGATTTGTCTTGAGAGCGGAGGTTACGGTAGGAATGTAAGGGGAGATGAGGGTAGAGAGGTAAGGAAGGGCTGTGGATTGAGTGCATTTGTAGGTTAGTAGGAGAAGCTTGAACTGTATACGGTACCTGATCGGAAGCCAGTGAAGTGACTTGAAGAGAGGAGTGATGTGAGTATATCTGTCCAAGCGGAAGATAAGACGTGCAGCAGAGTTCTGAATGGACTGAAGGGGGGTTAGATGGCTGAGTGGGAGGCCAGTGAGGAGTAGGTTGCAGTAGTCAAGGTGAGAGGTAATGAGAGAGTGGATGAGAGTTCAGATGGTATGCTCAGAGAGGAAAGGGCGAATTTTGCTAATGTTATAGAGGAAGAAGCGACAGGTCTTGGCTATCTGCTGGATATGCGCAGAGAAGGAGAGGGAGGAGTCGAAGATGACACCGAGGTTGCGGGCAGATGAGACGGGGACGATGAGGGTGTTATCAACTGAGATAGAGAGTGGAGGGAGAGGAGAAGTGGGTTTGGGTGGGAAGACAAGAAGTTCGGTCTTGGCCATGTTCAGTTTCAGGTGGCGGTTGGACATCCAGGCAGCAATGTCGGATAAGCAGGCCGATACTTTGGCCTGGGTTTCCGCAGTGATGTCTGGTGTGGAGAGATAAAGCTGGGTGTCGTCAGCATAAAGATGATAGTGGAAGCCATGAGATGAGATCAGGGATCCCAGGGAAGAGGTGTAGATAGAAAAAAGAAGGGGTCCAAGGACAGATCCCTGAGGGACTCCAACAGAGAGCGGGATAGGGGTGGAGGACGAACCATGAGAGTGTACTCTGAAGGTACGATGGGAGAGATAAGAGGAGAACCAGGAGAGGACAGAGTCCTGGAATCCAATAGAGGACAGTGTGTCAAGAAGTAAGTTATGATTGACAGTGTCAAAAGCGGCGGATAGGTCGAGGAGGATGAGGATGGAGTAGTGACCTTTGGATTTGGTGAGGAACAGGTCATTGCAGACTTTAGATAGTGCCGTTTCTGTTGAGTGCAGGGGGCGAAAGCCGGATTGAAGCGGATCGAGGATGGCATAAGAGGAGAGAAAATCGAGGCAACGGCTGTGAACGGCGCGTTCCAGTATCTTGGAGAGGAAAGGTAGGAGGGAAATGGGGCGGTAGTTGGAGGGACAGGTAGGGTCAAGTGATGGTTTTTTGAGGAGAGGTGTGACTACGGCATGCTTGAAGGTGTCCGGGACAATTGCAGTGGAAAGAGAGAGGTTGAGGATATGGCAGATAGGGGGGGGGGGGGGGTGATAGTAGGAGAGATGGTGTTAAGTAAATTGGTGGGGATGGGGTCTGAGGAACAGGTAGTGCATTTTGAGGAGGAGAGGAGATGGGCGGTTTCCTCTTTGGTAATATCAGGAAAAGAGGAGAAGGAGGCCTGGGTTGGATGGTTGAGGGAGTGCGTAGTAGGATGAAGAGGAGGAGAAGGTTTAGTGGTGAATTCAAGGTTGATCTTCTGGACCTTGTCACGGAAGTAGTCAGCCAGTGATTGAGGAGAGAATGAGGGGGTGGGGGGGTGGGAGCAGAGGGCACTTTGAGGAGGGAATTGAGGGTGGCAAAGAGACGACGAGGGTTAGAGCTGAGGGAATTGGTCAATTGGGTGTAATAGTCCTGTTTGGCGAGGAATAGGGAGGACTGGAAGGAGGATAGCATGAATTTGTAGTGAATGAAATCAGTATGGGTGCAAGATTTCCTCCATAGGCGTTCAGCCGATCGGGTGCAGGAGCGAAGGTATCGGGTGCAGGGGGTCAGCCAGGGCTGGGGATTAGTATGCCTTGTGGGACAGGAGACGGATGGTGCAAGGGTGTCTATGGCTGAGGAGAGAGTGGCATTGTAAGTGGAGACAGCCTTGTCAACAGATTCGGAGGACATGATGGAAGGGAGGAGATCAGAGATAATAGAGGATAAGGTGGGGGGTGGGGGGGTCCATAGCCTGGAGATTCCTGGAAGTGGTGGTTAGTGTAGGGCGGGACTGAGGGGGAGGGTGATGAAGTGTGAATGTGATCAGGTGATGGTCAGAGAGAGGAAGAGCTGATGCACAGAAATTGGATGGTGAGCAGGTAGAAGAGAGGACGAGATCAAGACAGTGACCAGATTGGTGAGTAGGGGTGGTGGAGCTCACCTGGAGGTTGAAGGAGGCAGTTAGAGTGAGGAATTGAGAAGCGTATGAGTTGGATGGGTTATCAATGTGTATGTTGAAGTCACCAAGAATGAGGGATGGGGATGAGGGCTCAAGAAAAACGGAGAGCCAGGCATCAAAGTCAGTAAGGAAGGAAGGGAGGGACTTATCAGGGGGGCGGTAAATGACTGCAACCCTGAGTGGCAGCGGGTAGAATAGACGGATGGAGTGGACTTCAAAGGATGAGAAGCAGTGAGACTGTGGTAGGAGGAGAGGTTGAAAACTGCAGGAGGACGAAAGTAGTAGACCAACGCCGCCACCGCGGCCAACTGGGCGGGGCGAATGGGAGAAAAGATAACCTCCGTGGCATAGGGCCACGACTGAGGCAGAGTCGTCAGGGGTGAGCCAGGTTTCGGTTAGGGTGAGCAGTTGAAGGGAGTGGGAGATGAAGAGATCGTGGGTGAAGGAGAGTTTGTTGCAGACTGAGTGGGCATTCCACAGGGCACACGAGAAGGGGAGGGAGGAGGGGGAGGAGGGTAATGGAGATGAGATTGGAGATATTGCGGAAACGTTTGCATAGATGAGACGAGGACGAGGACAGGTGTGGGGGACCTGGGTTGGGGTTGATGTCTCCCGCGGATAGCAGGAGGAGGAGCAAGGGAGAGCGGAGAAGGGTGGGCGAGGTAGGGCATCGAAGGCGACAAAGACGGGATGCGCTTAGGAGGAATGGGGAAGGGTTCATGGCAGAAAGGAGGTGTTGAAGGTTGAGAGCTAGGAAGGAGGAGGAGGGATGGTGAGGTGGTGGGGGACAGGGGTAGGTAGGGTATTGCAGTGGTGAGTAGGACGGGAGAGGACATGGCTGGGCAGTGAGTTCGTGTGGTATACTGCGGTGGGAGGGGGAAATATTAGGGAGGGATAGGGCAAGGAATAGAATGTGAATGGGGGCCATAAGTAGTAACTGAGGTGTTAGCGGGAGCAGGTAGCTGGGCTGTGAGACAGGCAGGTTGAGGTGAGCAGTCGGGCAGGAGAGTAATGAACTGGCAGAAAGATGGACTGGGAGACAGGCAGGCAGGTGAGCAGTTGGGCAGGAGGGTGATGAGCTGGTAGGAATATGAACTGGGGGCAAGCAGGATTCTATATAGCATGCCTAGTGTTCTGCGCCAAAATCCAGGTGTATTCTATAACAGTGTGGTAACTTAATTGGCTTAACAAGCCAATCAGCATTGTTAACAGCGCTTAACAAGCAATAATGAGCACTAATTAGCAATAATTAGAATTTACACGCACAACTCCCTAAATGTATTCTATAATACACTGCGCCTAAATTTTAATAGGTGCAGGCAAAAAGGGGCATGGTTATAGGTGGGGAAATGGGTGTTTCATGGACATTGCAAAATTTATGCGCACTGGTTTAGAATATGGCCCTCTGCGTCTAAATCTATGCACAGGGATTTATGCTACATTTTCATTGGTGTAAATGGAGGCACATAGTTTTAGGTGCTAGGATACCAACTAAGTGTATTCTATATTCCGCGCCTAAATCTAGATGCTGCTTATAGAATACACTTAGGCAGAAATGCTTTCCACATGGAATTTTCAGGCGCCTTATATAGAATCTGGCCCTGAGGGGGATAATTTTATAACAGTATGCCTATGTGGGGTCTATTCTACAAAGAAAACTAAAATACTAGAGTAACAGGTGTCATACTTACCTAAATGTGGAGATATGTACCTGTGAGTCCTGCCCATCCTCTGCCCAGATTCCTCCCATGTGCATACCGACCTGTAAAATACACACTATATAATATATGCAATCTGCTCGTTCCTTCATCAGTCATCTGAAATTATGCTTCTGCTTTCATTAGTAATCTCTCATCTTGATTATTGTAATGTCATTTATGCTGGTCTCTCCCAATCTCTTTTATGAAGATTACAATCAGTTCAGAACACAGCTGTTAGGACTCTCTGTCATGCTGGCCGCTTTGATCATGTTTTCAGGATAAAATTCAAGATCCTCTGGTTCCACTCTATGCATTTCATCTCACATTATACGCTATGCTCCAGTCCACACTTTATAGTCACTTGATGATCATTGCCTCTGCCTCCCTTCTCTCTTCTCGGGGCATCCTGAGTCCACTCGATCTTCAGCATTTTTCTACTTGGCACCTTCCCTATGGAATTCTCTCTCTCCAAGGATTTATGACTGGAATTGTCCTATCCCAAATTCAAAGCAGGTCTAAAGTCTCATCTATTCTCATCTGCCTTTAACATATAATTTTACTGTACATCTCATTCTCCTAGTTCTTTTTCATTTTCTTTCTTTTTGTTATTTTCTTTCCTGTCATTATTGTAGTTCCTTTCCTTTTCTGTTGTTATTGGAATTTTGTGAACCACTCTGTTGTTACTTATGAAGAGTGGTATATTAAATGTAATAATCCATATGTCAGTGGCATAGCCACACAAAGGGGGAGGGGCTTGGGGGCCTGGCCCCCCCTATTTAGGTTCAGGACCCCCCCAAATTGATGTGTTGTCTGCTGGATTGGCTGGTGGGGGTTTCCAAAGCCCCACCAGCAGAAGCCTTCTTACAGCCGGTTTATTTTCCTAAGATGCCACGCTGCCTTCCCTGTCCCCCCCCCCCCCCATGCACACGCTTGGTTTTAGTGAAATTGAGTATGCGCAAGGGAGGCTCCCCCCTCCATGCATACATAGGGGGAAGGCCTTCCTTGCACTTGCTCAATTTCACTAAAACCAAGCATGCATGTGGGGGGGGGGGGGGAGGGGGAGGGGGCTGGTAAGCAGGGCAGACAGAGCGGCGGCTCAGGAAAACAAACATTGGCTGGAAGAGGGCTTCTGCTGGTGGGGCTTGGGGACCCCCACCAGCCCAGGTATGTGGGGTTGCAGTGGAGGTGGAAAGCGGCAGGGAGATGGGGCAAAGATTCTGTGCCCTTCCACTTTGGGCTCAGCCCCCCTAAACCTGAAGTCCGGCTACATGCCTGGTATATGTGTGCATACATATTTATTTATTTATTTGTTACATTTGTATTCCACATTTTCTCACATATTTACAGGCTCAATGTGGCTTACATAATATCGTGAAGGCATTCACCAATTCCGGTACGGGATAAGTACAAAATGTTGTATTAGCTACGTCTTGCAAGGTTCCGCGTTAGGAGTTACGGATCAAGAAAGGGATCTGGGTGTCGTCGTCGATGATACGCTGAAACCTTCTGCTCAGTGTGCTGCTGCGGCTAGGAAAGCGAATAGAATGTTGGGTGTTATTAGGAAGGGTATGGAGTCCAGGTGTGCGGATGTTATAATGCCGTTGTATCGCTCCATGGTGCGACCGCACCTGGAGTATTGTGTTCAGTACTGGTCTCCGTATCTCAAAAAAGATATAGTAGAATTGGAAAAGGTACAGCGAAGGGCGACCAAAATGATAGTGGGGATGGGACGACTTTCCTATGAAGAGAGGCTGAGAAGGCTAGGGCTTTTCAGCTTGGAGAAGAGACGGCTGAGGGGAGATATGATAGAAGTGTATAAAATAATGAGTGGAATGGATCGGGTGGATGTGAAGCGACTGTTCACGCTATCCAAAAATACTAGGACTAGAGGGCATGAGTTGAAGCTACAGTGTGGTAAATTTAAAACGAATTGGAGAAAATTTTTCTTCACCCAACGTGTAATTAGACTCTGGAATTCGTTGCCGGAGAACGTGGTACGGGCGGTTAGCTTGACGGAGTTTAAAAAGGGGTTAGATAGATTCCTAAAGGACAAGTCCATAGACCGCTATTAAATGGACTTGGAAAAATTCCGCATTTTTAGGTATAACTTGTCTGGAATGTTTTTACGTTTGGGGAGCGTGCCAGGTGCCCTTGACCTGGATTGGCCACTGTCGGTGACAGGATGCTGGGCTAGATGGACCTTTGGTCTTTCCCAGTATGGCACTACTTATGTACTTATGTACTTATGTACTTAGGATAGGGAAGATAAGATTCAATCAAATTGGGTTGAGGCAAAAGAGTTTGTCAATGTCCAATATGATCTTTGATAGTGAAGTGTTGCAGGGTTGAGTCACTTAAGTTGGGTCATTCGGATATGCCTTTCCGAATAGGTGAGTCTTTAGTAATTTTCTGAATGTTAGGTGATCATAAGTTGTTTTCACCACTTGTGGCAATGCGTTTCACCACTTGTGGCAATGCATGTGCCTATGTAAGAGAAGTTGGACGCATGGGTTGTCTTGTATTTTAGTCCTTTGCAATTTGGGTAATGGAGATTCAGGTAAGACCGTGATGAACTAGTACTATTTCTGAATGGGAGATTGATTAGGTCGATCATGTAACCTGAGACTTCACCATAGATAATCTTATGGACTAAGGTGCAGATTTTGAAAGACATATGCACTTATATGTTATTATTCTAATCGTTTATATTCCTATTCTGTACAAAAATTATCCTCATAGAAGGTAAGGAATATGAATGCAATGATGACGAGGTGGAGTCATTCGCTGCAGAACATTTCAACAATACTGATGATGATGGTACAGACTTTGAAGGTTTTCCTTCTAGCGATGAACAAGATAATGTTTGAGACACTATGAAGTATTGATGCCATAAACTCTATCTACTATAATAAAACTCACCCTCAATGTTCTGAAGACAACGTTCTGAAGTCACTCAGTCACTCCCTGAAGGGTTCATGGATTCATGGTGGTGAAGCCCCAACACTGACCATGTCTCTCTGCCCCACCCTCGCATGACAGACCAATCAGAAAAAACACCCTCAACATTCTGAAACACAAAGGACCATCACAACACCGTTCCCACGCAACACTAGGCAAAGTAAGACGGACCAATCAGAGGAAACTACGTGACAATAAGGGAGGAGCATTCCCCAGCAGAATGGCTCATTATCTGTGCAGCACGGAGAGCACAGAACCAGCGCTGGAATGAGAGAAGAATATTCCTGCTGTGGGTGGGTATGTGCAAAACTAGACCGGGGGGGGGGGGGGGGGGGGGGGGGAAGAATTTTTAAATGCCTAATGCCAGTACTGAAGAGTGCCAGAGGGCCCATAGCAAAGACTATATTTGGGATCGCTTGACATGGAGTCAGAGGAGCCAGAAAACAACGTGCCCATCACCATCTGGGACATGGGCGAACAGGACAAGCTGCGACCCAGCTGGTAGGATTACCTGCGACCCAGCCAGCAGCAAACAGCGACCAAGGAAGGGGGAGGAGTAGTTTCCCTACTCCTTCCCTGCCTAGGAATCGCTGGAGACTGGCTGCCAAACTAACGAAACAACCGCACACCGATGCACCACCTCCATCATTCAAAAGGCATCCACTCTTTCTTCAACAGAAATGCAAACTAATAATACAAAACAAAGAATACCCGTTTTCTCACGCAGCTACAGGTAACTCCCCATCCCCTTCCTCTTCCCCTTTTGCAAAAGCGGCCGTGCCCAACTATCCCCAGCCTCAGGCAAGCCGTCTCCCACCTCAAGGATTCCCCGAGCACCCGGAAAAAGACGGCGCAGCTTCCCGCAGCGCATATTCCAGCATTCCCCTGCAGCCGGCCTGAAATGGACCGAACATACCGGATCACCACCCGATGGCCCAAGACCATGCTCCTGTCCCTTCCGCCAACTTAAAACAACCATCCCCGTCCTCAGGCAAGCCGTCTCCCACCTCCAGGATGCCCAGAACCCCAGCCCAATGGAAAAAGACGGCGCTGCTTCCCACAGCACATTTCTCTTCCAGTGTTCCCCTACAGCAGCCCTGAAATGGCCAAAAAATACCGACAGACCAAGATCGTGCTCCTCTACCTTCCGCCCATCTAAAACAACACTGCTGCCTCAGCACAACACAAAAAAAAACCCGGAAAAAACAATCCACCACTCAGCAAAGGCTGACCCCCCTACAACCACATTTACATTTCACCAACAGAAAGACCCCCCTCCACAAACCTCCTTGACAGACAAAACCACACACACACAATACAACAGACACACACACACCCTCAAAGCCACACACCAATCCATCCCACTTTGCCAGCATAGCACAGCACATCCCCCAACCCCCCAAGCAAAAAAACAAAACAAAACAAAAAAAAAGACACACATCAACAACCTGCACACACACCTCACCCTCACACACTCACACACACAAAATAACTCTGTGACACATACACACACACAAAAAAACCCCACATGCTAGCGCCCGTTTCATTGGTTTCGGAAACGGGCCTTTTTTTTACTAGTTTTTTTTAATAAAAACTGTTTTATGCTGGCCATTTGGAAGTTATTTTGCTATAGATTTGTTCAATGCCTCCTTATAAGGTATATTACCAAGAGTACCTATGGGTACTTTACTAAATGCTTCTTGTAAGAAAAATATTTGTTTGTAATCATTTAGGAGTTGTGGTTTTTTTGAATGTCTCCTCTGCAGTGACCTTTAAATGTAATGACTTGTATATCCCGCACCCTTGTTTAACCCGCAGTGGGTTGTCACAGTAAGTAAAAACTTGTATAACTCATGGGTTATATTCACAAAAATACAGAATATGACTATACATTTACATGACATTATCTGCTGGATTCTATATATTGCGCCTAGTTTTCTGCGCCGAAATCCAAGCGTAATCTGTGTATTACTTAATTGGCATAACAAACCAATCAGCATTTTTAATAGCACTTAACAAGCAATAATGAACACTAATTGGCACTAATTCGCAATAATTAGAATTTACAAGCACAACTCGCTAAGCATATTCTGTAATGCACAGCACCTAAATTCTTGCCAGGTATTTGTGATCTGGATTGGTCACTGTTGGAAACAGGATGCTGGGCTTGATGGACCTTTGGTCTTTCCCAGTATAGCAATACTTATGTACTTATGTACTAATGGATAGAGCCAAAAAGGGTTGTGGTTATAGGTGGGAACTAGGCGTTTCATGGGCATTCCAAAATTTACGTGCACTATTATAGTATATTCCCCTCTGCTCCGAAATCTAGACACCGTATTTATGCCACATTTCCCTTGGCGTAAATGGATGTGCATACTTCTAAGCGCTGGGATATCAACTAAGCATATTCTATGTACCACGCCAAAATCTAGGCGCTGCTTATAGAATACACTTAGGTGGAAATTTATTCCATGCGGATTTTTCAGGCGTCATATATAGAATCTAGCCCCATGTGCATAAATGTTTAGAATACTAGTATTTACACCCATATCTGTGCACTTATGCATGTATATGCCAGCATGATGCTTAAGTGCTGCTTAACTCAAATAGCAGATATTTGCAAGAGGGAGCATATACAGAGGCAAAGCATGAATGGGACATAGGTAGGGCTCCTGTTTACATTTGCAATTTACAGAATACTGTTAATTAGATGGGTAGTTGCTGTACGTAGGCACTTGTGCTTATCCAGCTCTATGGCTTGTGTAAGTGATCACACCTAAATATTGCACATGTTGATACCTGGTTACACTAGTATTCCATAAAGGAATGTATTTGCGAATGTTCCTTCATAGAATAGGCTTCTACCATATGTCCTCCAGATGCCTAATTCTAGGAGCCCTGTTATAGAATTTCCCCTTGGAGGGGGGGGGGGGGGGGTCATCAAGTGGTATTAGGGATATAATGCATGTTATTTGGACTATAACTTACATTATTTGGCTCTAATGACACTTGACTTAAAATACAGTGGTGATATTTAAGTCACCATGGGTTAGCTAGTAATGAGATGCTACCGCTAGAGGTCATGTATTTCATATAAGGAAGTATTTCGTTATATGGAATATGACCCCTAGCAGTTTTCGCAAAAGACTATTGCTCTGGGTGCCATTTTGAAGGCGGCCCAGCAGATGGCAGGAGCGACTGAGCATCTCTTCTCCTCAAAGAGCTCCCCCTGGACACCAGAGGACCCCTGGGCCCCAGAAGACCCCCCCCCCCCAGATGACAGCCCCCAGAAGCTCCCTAGAGGACCCCCAGACCTCGGAAGACCCCCTAGAATACCCCCACCCTGGACCACCAATGCAACCTTTCAGATTGGTTGAAGGGGAGTGGTGGGCTTCAACTATGAGGGTGCTTGAGTGGGAGGCAGATGTCTGGGGGGGGAACCTGATCTACTGGTCTGGGAGCATCAGGCCTCTGTTTTGCACTTTTTCTCTTCCAAACAATGCACATAGGGGTCCTTTTACAAAGGCGCACTAATCATTAGCATGCTAAACGCTAGCGATGCCCATATGGGTGACTAACATTTAGCGCAAGCTTATTTTTATCATGTGCTAAAAACGGTAGCATATCTTTGTAAAAGTACCCCATAGTTTTAAAGATGCTAAATCATACAGATGGTTACATTCCCCACTCCCAGGAATATCTCCACTGAATGGGGATGGGAGACAATTTCCAAAAACCCTTTTATTTATTTATTTATTTATTTATTTATTTATTTATTTATTTATTTATTTGTTGTATTTGTATCCCACATTTTTCCACCTACTTGCAGACTCAATGTGGCTTACAATATTTCAACATGGTAAGCGCCATTCAGAAGTAGATAGACAATTGGTTACAAAAAAGAACAATGGATATTATCAATTCAATAAATCAGAAAACAGATTATCAAGTAAGCAGTGATGTGTTGAAGTTCCTATTATTGATTATTATGGTAAGTCTTGTTAAAAAGGAAGGTCTTTAGTGATTTTCAAAAGTTAATAAGGTCATGAATATTTTTCAAATCAAGTGGTAGTGCATTCCACATCTGCGTGCCAATATAGGAAAAGCAGGACGCATGCAATAGTTTGTATTTTAAACCTTTACAGCTAGGAAAGTGAAGTCCCAAGAATGTGCGTGCTGATCTTTCAGCGTTCTTGGGTGGCAAGTCGATAAGGTCTGACATGTAAGCTGGAGCATTTCCATGGATGGTTTTATGAACCAGGGTGCAAACCAGGTAATAGTCATTTGTCCATGTAAATGGCTTCTGAAACGTTCTTCTGATGAGGCCTTTGAGACTTTCCATGCCAGGGGTTATGAAATTTATTCAGTGCCTGATTTCTTTATGCATTAGTCTCGTTATCTCTTTGGGACATGCAAAATTGTTTCGTAGCTATGGAAACAGGCAGGGAAACTGCATGAAACATGATCAGTCTGTGGTGTCAATCTGATTTAGGAGCAAAATGTCAGAAATACCTGCCCACACATTTATCTCCACAGCAATTCATTTTAATACTCTCCATAACACTTATTTCTCCTAATTCCATGGGGCTGAATAGGGGAAACTGCTGAATTCCTACACGCAGATAAAATAGTGTTAAAGTTCTAAAAGAAATAACTAATGCTTTTTGCATATTGCAGGACATTAAAAAAAAGCCACTGGGAAGTCCAAAGTGTCTAAATGAAAATAAAAACACCTGTTCCCGCTACACAATCATTATTCAACATGCTTCATTCACAGCTGTTCTCTCCAGCATTCCCAGGATCTAGTCACACATATTTCCCCTAGAAAGACCATGCTACTTGGTTGGACCCTGAATTCCTGTCCTGGCCTCACAGTCCTGTAATTCCCTTCTGCACAGGCCAGAAAAAATATAGACACTGCTCAGTGAAGCCTCATCTGTCACATACCTGAGCTCCCTCACTGTATCTCTATCCTGCAGCCATACTATAACAGTGGAGATTTTAACTTCATACATCTCATCTCTGCAAGTATCCCACCACCTCTTTTAGTACAACCCCCATGTAATAACTCAAACGGTGTCTTCTGAGATAGGATGCCCTGCATTCTCCTGTCACTGCTCAAAATAGGGACATACAGTAAACAACTGCTAAGTGTGTTAATTAGGCTAGTGTTCTATAAAAGGAAGTTGGTGCTTACATTCCTATAGAAAATAGGCTCCTGCCTAGTGCCTTCTGGGTGCTTAATTGTCAGTGCCCTGTTATATGAACAAAAGAACATAAGTGTTGCCATACTGGGACAGACCGAAGGTCCATCAAGCCCAGCATCCTGTTTCCAACAGTGGCCAATCCAGGTTACAAATACCTGGCAAGATCCCAAAACAGTACAAATTGAATTGCCCCAGTGTACTTAACACAATTTAGTAAAAGGGCCCCAATTTTCTTTTATATAATATGCACACATAAATAAGTATCTAAAGCAAAATGAAAGAAGCAGGATTTATCACGTAATCCTCTGACTCTCACCCCATTTCTGTATCCACCTTCACTCATTTCCCCTCTCTGTACTTCAAAGGCTGAATTTCCTGAACAGTCCTCTTTAAGTTATCATGAGACTTTGTGAATAACTGCAGAGGCAAATCTTAGAACTTTCATGACAGTCATTTGGTGTTCTTATCCTCCCCATATGAAATAAATGTAGCATGTAACTTGCTGATCTACATATATACAGTGTACAAGCATACAAGATGGGTAATTTCCTAAACGTCTTCACTTATTTCCCCTCTCTGCTAATACTTTAAAGGCTGAATGTCCTAATCAGTTCTCCTAAAATTATCTTGACACTTTGTAAATAACTGCAGAGGCAGGTCTTAGATCCTCCCTTGCATTTACCCATATTTTTAGTGCAAGAATCAAAAGTATGATACCACTCGGGCAAGGTTTCCAGCTTCTCCTGTTCCTCCAGGCTCTGAAGGGGCTCCAAAGGGGCTGCCATGCCCCTGTGGTCATGAGCCTGCATCTTTTAAAGATCTTCCAGCCTCAGCACCATTGATGATGTCAAATTCTGCCGACGTGCAAACCAGTCTCGCATAACAGAGAAAGCATTTCTGAATGGTCCTTGCTGGTACTTTCTTCTCTTCAGGCTTCTAGGACTTCCAATACTCCTAGGTGACTGGCCCATTGGATAAAATCTAGTGCAGGCTGGTCCTTCCTCTTTATTGCGTGATCTGACCACCTCAGGTGCTTCTCTGAGTTCAGGGTCTCATCCCAACCCTACTCCTTCTAAGTTACTCCTTCCCACTAGAGTAGCATGATTGTCTCTAAATGGTTTGTCCTCATCTCCTGGAATATCTTCTGCGAAGGCTGCCCAGCTGAATCAGTTCAGACTCCACCTATACTTTTACCTATTCTGGTTTTCTGTACTGACTTTTCAAGTACAGAGAGTAAACCTAAGCAAGATATTTGGAGAGTGGTTTCTGGAACTGAGGAATGATTCAACTCTTCAATTCCTCAATTATGCACTTTCACTAAACAGATGGTGGACAACTTAGCAGAGGTCCATATGAAGATTAGATTTATGGACACTAGACTGTGAAACTTTGAATCTCAGGATACTAATTGCAGGTAATTATGTGTTTTTTTTACAAAAGCTTATTAAATTTTCCTCTTTGTCGACTTCTATCTGCTGAAATTTTGTTTCGAAGATACTCAAAAGAAGTATTGCTTTTTGATACTGCTGATTCTAACGTCATTCAAAATTGTTATTATGTTAAGAAATCTGACAGGGACCCTAGTGAAATGACTGCTGAAGATTCCCTCGATTTAACAAATTTCCTTGAAATGTCTCAGGACAATATATTTACTCATGCCACTTTACTAATCATCTTGTCATCTAAGCAGGAAAAAAAATTACTCTTAAGACTTACTTCCGTTAGAAGGAAACACAATTTTGTGGCCAAATCATCCAGATGTTTCTGCATTTAGCAAAGTCAACACAACTGTGTCAAAAGGAATCTCTGAAATTGAAATCTAGGGCATTAGAATTAAGTGCAACTTTTTTCTTGCAAGTCCCCTGTAAAAACCTCATTACATTGTAAGGTGTTTGATATGTTTATTTTGATAGATCTGCTCAATTAGAGACTTTCTTGGTTGAGAAAGGTAATAAATAGAAATAAATGAAAACATAGAAAAGATAATAAGATGATGCCTTTTTTATTGGACTAACAATGCATTTTTTGATTAGCTTTCAAAGGTAACCCTTCTTCTTCAGATTGGAAATAAGCAAATGTTGACAAATATCAGAATATATAAGTGAAACAAAAGCATTCCAATTATTCAATAGCTCAGCATTAGTAGAGGCGTAGCCAAATGATTAGTGCAGTGCTCTAAGAACCTGTGGAACTGGGCTTAATTCCCACTGCAGGTCCTTGGAAGAACATAAGCATTGCCATACTGGGACAGACCATAGGTCCATCAAGCCCAGTATCCTGTTTCCCAAAACAGTAAAATAGATTTCGTGCTGCTTATCCTAGACATAAGCAGTGGATTTTCCCCAAGTCCATCTTAATAATGGCTTATGGACTTTTCTTTTAGGAAATTATCTAATCCTTTTTTTAAATCCTGCTAAACTAACTGCTTTTATCACATTCTCTGGTAACAAATTCCAGAGTTTAAGGTTGGGGGGGCATGAGGTAGGGTCTTCATGCAGGCTAGGGAGAATGGAGGGAAAGTGGGGACATTGACATGGGGGGGGGGGGCAAGATGGAGATCAGGGTTTAAAAAAAAACAAAAAGGTTATGCAGGTCCCGTCCCAATATTCAGCTGTTGTTGCATAATTAAATAACCTGATTGCCTGTCTAACAACAGTTCAAGAATGAGTTAAAAAACAAACAAACTTTGAACCAAAGTAAACAGAGATCCTGTAACCTTGGGGTAAAGCTGGCCTTAACAATTATCACTGATCTCCCAAATCCAAGCAACCTTCAGCAGCTGCCTCTATCACCTATGGCAACCATGCTATCTCTCTCTGTGTATTGTGAAGGCAATTATTCACACCATAATAAAATCAAGGCTAGATGATTGTAATTCACTCTACATTGGTGTGCCTACAAAATGTTGGCACCCACTGCAATTGAGAATGTTTCGACATGGCACCACACCACATCACAACATTTCTGCAAAAACATCACTGGCTACCAGATCTAAATGTAAAACTCTGTGTCTGATCTTCAAGGTCAATGAAGGAAATAAGCCAGAGAACTCAAAGAATGGAATCTCCTTCTTTGCACTTCCAAGATATCTAAGGCCTTCCAAGGACCATTCCTAACCACATCCTCTCTAGAGGAAATGAAACAATGTGACACCTGCCAATGAACCTTCTCAGGAATAGCCCCCAGAAAGGCTTCAGCTAAAATACAACTATCTCTACTTCAGGAAGCAGGTGAAAGCCTGGCTCTTCTCCTAAGCTTTTAATGGAAGAGGTAACTAACTAGATGGAGGGGCATAATTGAACGAAAACGTCTATTTCCATGGGCGTTTAACTCCGAGAACGGGTCCGTGAAGGGGCGGACCGAACCGTATTTTCGAAAAAAATAGACGTCCATGTTTTATTCGACAATTTGTGAGCTGGGCGTTTTTGTTTTTCAGTGATAATGGAAAATGAAAGCGCCCAGCTCAAAAATGAATAAATCCAAGGCATTTGTTCGTGGGAGGGGCCAGGATTCATAGTGCACATGCCAGGACACCAACCGGGCACCCTAGGGGGCACTTTTACAAAAAAAAAAAAAAAAGGTAAAAGAGCTCCCAGGTGCATAGCACCCTTCCCTTGGGTGTTGAGCCCCCCAAATCCCCCTCAAAACCCACCGCCCACAAGTCTACACCATTACTATAGCCCTAAGGGTTGAAGGGGGGCACCTACATGTGGGTACAGTGGGTTTGGGGGGGCGGTGTGGAGGGCTCCCATTTACCAGCACAAGTGTAACAGGTGGGGGGGGGATGGGCCTGGGTCTACCTGCCTGACGTCCACTGCACCCCCTAATAACTGCTCCAGTGACCTGCATACTGCTGCCATGGAGGTGGGTATGACATTTGAGGGTGAACATAAAAAGTTGTGAAACGGCATATTTTTGTGGTGGGAGGGGGTTTGTGACCACTGGGGGAGTCAGGGGAGGTCATCCCCGACTCCCTCCAGTGGTCATCTGGTCATTTAGGGCACTTTTTGGGGCCCTATTCGTGGAAAAACAGGGTCCAGGAAAAGTGCCCTAAATTCTCGCTAAAAACGCATATTTTTTTCCATTATCGGCGAAAGGCACCTATCTCTGATCGGCCGATAACCACGCCCCAGTTTCGCCTTCACCACGCCTTTGACACGCCCCCATCAACTTTGTCCGCATCCGCGACGGAGTGCAGTTGAAAACGTCCAAATTCGGCTTTCGATTATACCGCTTTATTCGTTTTTGTGAGATAAACGCCTATCTCCCGATTTGGGTCGCAATATAGGCGTTTTTCTTTTTCAATTATAAGCTGGATAGTCACCTAAACAAGGACAAACATTGATATCAAGAATGGGAAACCTTGGCCCTTGAGGGCTGCAATCAGTCAGGTTGCCAGGATTTCCTCAATGAATATGCATGAGATCTGTTTGCATGCACATTGTATGCAGATAGATCTCATACATATTCATTGGGGAAATCCTGAAAACCTGACTGGGCTGCGGCCCTTAAGGACAGAGATTGCCCACCTGTAGGCTACATGTACTGCAAAAGACTTGTTTACCCCATGTACTCTAGCTGATATCAGTTGCAGGCACCTTTTCTGATTGCACATACAATTGTTCCATAGATTAGTCACCCTTATCATCTATACATTCTCCTGTTACTTTATTTTCCTCCTCATCTTGTCCTTTTCACTGTTATGACGTTTTAATATGTATTGTGATGACATTGTAAATAGTATACTGTGGTATAATGTGGGCTATTAGTTAACTAATTTACTCTTGTAATTGTTTATTGCCTATGTTGTGGCTTATACTTGTATACCACCTTGGCTGAATTTATTTTAAAAAGGTGGTAAATTAATCAAAATAAATAAATAAATAAATAAATAAATAAATAAATAAATAAAGTGTTGGAGCCATGATATTAATGTGCGTTATCACCATTAGTGCATGTTAGCAATGTGATTGCCTTCTGTAGGGGTTTTGCACCTAATACATCTTAAATTTATTTGTTAACATGATAAGTACAAAATCTTAGCACATGTTAGTAAGGGGGGGTGGTGGAAGAATGATTTCTATGATGAAATCAACATTTCTTTTATGGAAAATGATGAATAAGCAACAGTTGCAGCTCAGTAATAACAGAAATACTGGTATGAAAATATGTGCTATGCGCAAGGCATGACTGGACCACTTCATTTGACTGCCTCGGTTAGAATGGTGTTCAAAAGGAAAATAATTTTGCATGCTGCATGAGTAAGGCAAGTTATGCCAGATGACAGGGGGATTAAGTGGTTTGCTATAAATACTTGCACTGAGTATGCAGTTGATTGGCTAACTCACAAATAAATAGCTCCAATGTTTCTCTTTCCCTCTGGTCTAGCCAGGGCCGCCGAGAGGGGGGGGGGGGCAGGGGGGACAAAATTCCCTGGACCTCCAAAGGGGGCCCGGCGCTGGGGTCAGGTCGCTGGCGCTGCAGTTCCCAGTCTCACCTGCCTGCCTCCTGCATTCGAAGCGGCAGTCACAGATCGCCTCCCTTCGGGCCTTCCCTCCCTGTGTCCCGCCCTTGCGGAAACCGGAAGTTACATCAGACGAGGGCGGGACTCAGGGAAGGAAGGCCAGAAGAGAGGTAATCTGCGACTCAAGAGAGGAAATTTGCGACTGCCGCTTTGAATGCCCGGAGCTGTGGAGGCAGGCAAGAGACTGCAAGGTGGGGGTGTGACAGGGGGCAGCAGCGGCGGAGGCGGGGCGGCCTTGTCCCGGGCCTGGCCTAGTCTCTCGGCGGCCCTGGGTCTAGCTATTGCAATGAGGGGGCCATGACCAAGAGATATGGTTTGCAGATCCCTTCAGAGCTCAGTGCTGGTGCTGCCTATACTGGCTGGTTGGCCTCACTGTACAGTAAGAGGCAGGACTCCCTACCTCCTATAGGCTGTGACGTCTACCTGCATAATGCCCTTAGCTCTAGCCAGTCAGTCCAAGGAACAGACAGTGGATGTGAAATCAATCCTAGATCATTCACGTGGTTGAATATAGGATGGTTTGGGTATCATTGGGCTTGATCCTGGAGAAACCTAAAGAGTACATTTTCCAAAATTTAGTTGGGACCTACATGGAAAAAATACTATTTAGGCACATGTATAAATATGGCACAAAGAGGGTAATTTTGTAATATACGAAAGGTCCAAAAAAAGGCCCATATTTTATAAAGTTAACATAGGCACAAATGCACCTTGTATAATGTCCCCATAAATTCTATGTGGGTCACTAAACATTAGCTCCTTGATTCTATATATCATGTATAGTGTTCCACGCCAAAATCCAAATGTATGCCATAGAAATGTGCATAACTTAATTGGCTCAGTAAGCTAATTGATAATAGGTCTTAACGAGCAATAATAAGCACTAATTGGCAATAATTAGAATTTACACGCACAACTTGTTAAGTGTATTCTGTAATGTAGAGTGCCTAAATTCAAATGTGCGCAGACAAAAAGGGGCAAAGTTATAGGCAGGGAAATGGGCATTTTGTGAGCATTCCAAAATTTACGTGCACTGTTATAGGATATGTCCTATGCACTGGCATTTATAGCACATTTCCCTTGGTGTAAATGGATGCACGCAGTTTTAAGTGCTTTGATATTGTGAAAAGGGTCCACTGCTTCCCAGCAAGGTGGAGCTGTCCACCAGCCGTTCTTCCAGATCTCACCACAATTGCAGACAGTGACTAGGTCAAATGATTTTTTTATTATCAAGCCAATAACAGCTGTCACAAACTCCACTACATAGGTTATCCCCAAACAAACAGGTTTCAACCACATAGGTTTCCATTAAAGCAGGTAAGTAAAACAGGCTTCCAAATGAATCAGGCTTCCAATAAAGCAGGTTACTCTCACCTCCAGCACCCTTCCAAACCCTCAGGGGCTGGCCATCCCCACTTTGGAACTCTCCCACTCCATAGAGGCTTCTCCTCCCTCCTGGGATTCCTCTCCCCTCCTCTGATCTACCCCTCCTTCCATATAATCCATCCAATCATCTTCTTCCCTCTCCATGGGCCCCTCTCTATTCCAGCTGGGCCACATGGTATATTGATTGCGTACCAGGGGAACTGAGCTTCTGCCCTCCGCCTCCCCCTAGTGGGGGATGAAATTATAGGCTCAGCCTGGCTATCCCCCTGGCTCCCTCTGCTGGAGCTGGGAATCCATTCCCTTGTTTCCACATTACTCTCTGCCTCCCTCCTTGCAATGGCTTCTGGTACTTGTATTTCAGGGTTTAAATGCTTCATCCTAGCCACCCTGGCAGTAGCCTTGTCACAATATTAACTATGTGTACTCTATATACTGCCCCTAAATATAAGCGCTACTTACAGAATACGCTTAGGCAGAAATTTATTCTGTGCGGACTTTTCAGGCCCATATATAGAATCTGGCCTTAGGCGCCAAAAAACTGGGCACTAATCTATGTAGATTAAATGGCACTAAAGGATCCTTTTCCTGAACTACAGTAAGTGTTAGCACACACACCTTAAAAAGACTTACTGTAGGACAAGTTCAGACATCATGTGGTAAGTATGAAATTGGCACGTGCTACCTACATACTAAAAATTATTTTTTCGTTAGAGGGGGAGTGTCTGGGGAACAAAGAGCAGACATTCCTGTACTAATCTTTTAGTGTGTCCTCATGATCTTGTGTTAACTGGTTAGTGCAGTATTACCACATGAGCCCTTACTGTTTACAAAATAGGTGTTGGTAAATGCTCACATGGTAATTTTTTTAAATGGCTGCGCTCTGATGGCAACATCAATGCATGGCCATTAATATGGAAAATGGGAAATCAGTCATTTTCTGGCTGCAGTAAAAATGGCCTTAGCGTGCATGAAATACCATGTAAGGGTGCACTAGGGATATCTTCTACTGCAGCTTAGTAAAACGCCCCCAAAATTAGCCAACAATAGCGATAAGTACCAATAATTGGCATTAACAAGTACTAATTGCTGCTAATTTGCCATTGCATAACAGACTTACACCCCTGTTCCATAAGCAGCACACCTATCTTCTCTGACGCGGAAATGCAAAGGAGGCGTTAACATGGAAGGGGAATAGGTGAGTCAAGGGTGTTCCAATTATTTTCACAAGCCCTTTAAGAATAGCTGCATTTAAGAGCCCAGTTACCACATTTAGGCACCACCATTTGTGCCAGGAATAGACATGGTAAAAGCAGTTGTGCCTAAAGTTTGGCACTTAACTGCGAACTTACGCTAGTATTCTATACCACATGTTGTGTGACAAATCTGTTCTAGAATACTAGCATAAGGTCTGCAGTTATGTCTCAAATGTGAGTCATGACCACTTCTTCCATATTTATGGCTGGTGTAAATAGTGACAACAAAAAGGAGTGATAAACATAACAAAAAAAACACAACAGCAAAAGGTAACAAAAGAATCTCAAAAGATCGATCCTGGTAGTAAAATACTTAATTGTGCTGATAAAAAGACTCTACACGAATTCGTGTTGTGGCCAAAAAGCCTTCTTCGGGAGTTTTACCTTACAAATTGATCTTAAACAGAGTGATGCTATTAATGCTGGAGTGATGCTGGAGTGGAGGAGTGGCCTAGTGGTTAGGGTGGTGGAATTTGGTCCTGGGGAACTGAGGACCTGAGTTTGATTCCCACTTCAGGCACAGGCAGCTCCTCGTGACTCTGGGCAAGTCACTTAACCCTCCATTGCCCCATGTAAGCCGCATTGAGCCTGCCATGAGTGGGAAAGCGCAGGGTACAAATGTAACAAAAAAATGCATTGGGGGAGCTGAGGCTGATGCCGGACAGACTTCTATATTCAGTGTTCCGTAAATGGCAAAAGACTGAAAGAAGATTCAGCAGCTCCAGCTTTGGGGGAACTGAGGCCAATGCCGGACAGACTTCTATGGTCAGTGTTTTGCAAATGGCAAAAGACTGAAAGATTAGCCAAATCCAACATGGGGGAAATGAGGCCGATGCCAGACAGACTTCTATATTCGGTGTCCCGCAAATGGCAGAAGACTGAAAGAAGATTTGGCAGCTCCAGCTTTGGGGGAACTGAGGCCAATGCCGGACAGACTTCTATGGTTAGTGTTTCGCAAATGGCAAAAGACAGATGAAGCTTCAGCAGCTCCAGTGTTCTAGATCCAGGGCTTTTTTTGAGGGGGTACTTGGGGGTACTGAGTACCGGCACCTTTTCCACTGTCTGCTGAAATTGACCCAAGGACCCCAAGTTTTAATGAAAGAGCTCAGGCTCTACACACCAATTCTGCCTTGTCATAGATTCTGTGACTGGTTGCAGGGGGCCTGGCTATTGTGGTATGGATCCATCAGCGATCACCTCACCCCTGAAGGGTGGCCTTAGCATTTGAGTACCGGCACCTTTTTTGCTAGTAAAAACACACTGTCTAGATCACTTTATTGTCACGTGCTGTGAGTGAAGGTGCTATGCAGCTCAGTGCGGTGGGGAACACATCTTGACTGGTAAGTTGAATATTGTCAGCAATACTTGGAGCCTTGGTTATAACCACATATCATCCCCATCATGTTTGGCTGCCTACAGTGGTGGAAATAAGTATTTGATCCCTTGCTGATTTTGTAAGTTTGCCCACTGACAAAGACATGAGCAGCCCATAATTGAAGGGTAGGTTATTGGTAACAGTGAGAGATAGCACATCACAAATTAAATCCGGAAAATCACATTGTGGAAAGTATATGAATTTATTTGCATTCTGCAGAGGGAAATAAGTATTTGATCCCCCACCAACCAGTAAGAGATCTGGCCCCTACAGACCAGGTAGATGCTCCAAATCAACTCGTTACCTGCATGACAGACAGCTGTCGGCAATGGTCACCTGTATGAAAGACACCTGTCCACAGACTCAGTGAATCAGTCAGACTCTAACCTCTACAAAATGGCCAAGAGCAAGGAGCTGTCTAAGGATGTCAGGGACAAGATCATACACCTGCACAAGGCTGGAATGGGCTACAAAACCATCAGTAAGACGCTGGGCGAGAAGGAGACAACTGTTGGTGCCATAGTAAGAAAATGGAAGAAGTACAAAATGACTGTCAATCGACAAAGATCTGGGGCTCCACGCAAAATCTCACCTCGTGGGGTATCCTTGATCATGAGGAAGGTTAGAAATCAGCCTACAACTACAAGGGGGGAACTTGTCAATGATCTCAAGGCAGCTGGGACCACTGTCACCACGAAAACCATTGGTAACACATTATGACATAACGGATTGCAATCCTGCAGTGCCCGCAAGGTCCCCCTGCTCCGGAAGGCACATGTGACGGCCCGTCTGAAGTTTGCCAGTGAACACCTGGATGATGCCGAGAGTGATTGGGAGAAGGTGCTGTGGTCAGATGAGACAAAAATTGAGCTCTTTGGCATGAACTCAACTCGCCGTGTTTGGAGGAAGAGAAATGCTGCCTATGACCCAAAGAACACCGTCCCCACTGTCAAGCATGGAGGTGGAAATGTTATGTTTTGGGGGTGTTTCTCTGCTAAGGGCACAGGACTACTTCACCGCATCAATGGGAGAATGGATGGGGCCATGTACCGTACAATTCTGAGTGACAACCTCCTTCCCTCCGCCAGGGCCTTAAAAATGGGTCGTGGCTGGGTCTTCCAGCACGACAATGACCCAAAACATACAGCCAAGGCAACAAAGGAGTGGCTCAGGAAGAAGCACATTAGGGTCATGGAGTGGCCTAGCCAGTCACCAGACCTTAATCCCATTGAAAACTTATGGAGGGAGCTGAAGCTGCGAGTTGCCAAGCGACAGCCCAGAACTCTTAATGATTTAGAGATGATCTGCAAAGAGGAGTGGACCAAAATTCCTCCTGACATGTGTGCAAACCTCATCATCAACTACAGAAGACGTCTGACCGCTGTGCTTGCCAACAAGGGTTTTGCCACCAAGTATTAGGTCTTGTTTGCCAGAGGGATTAAATACTTATTTCCCTCTGCAGAATGCAAATAAATTCACTTTCCACAATGTGATTTTCCGGATTTAATTTGTGATGTGCTATCTCTCACTGTTACCAATAACCTACCCTTCAATTATGGGCTGCTCATGTCTTTGTCAGTGGGCAAACTTACAAAATCAGCAAGGGATCAAATACTTATTTCCACCACTGTATATGGTTGGTATGGTGGAGATTTGACAACCAGCATTTAAGCATGGGGCCTGCACAGAGTGGCAGGTACAGCTCTGGTCACCTTGTTGGGCAGACTAGATGGACCATGCAGGCCTTTATCTACTGTCATTTACTGTGTAAATTTATGCACATACTGTACTTGACAATTCTACTCCTCCTTTCAAATATATCCCCGGGAATGCCTGAGCAAGGTCTGCATGTGAGCTTTTTTTCTCAGCATACATACTCATATATGTGTATACAGTGGCAAAATGTATACAAATTTCACATTGGAAAATTATAAAATTACCTCCTTAAAGTGTAAACTAACAAACACGCCTGGAGTTTTTTTTTTCTGTTTTGCAAAGTGCAAAAATAACGGTGATAGCAGCAGCAGAATAAGAAAGCACTCTGGCGAGAAGGTAAATGACATTCTACAAAGACTTTCCAGTTAGATGAGGATATGGCAGAAGACTTTACAGCAAGTTGAAATCTCTGTGCTTAATCTTGTACAGGTGCTCCTTCCTGTGTGCTGGGAAATCTTTCATCATAAAACAAGCTAACTGAGCCACACCTGGACTTCAACTGAACATCTGGATCTCTTCTTTCTTATGCGCTTACTTTTCTCCCATCCACACTAAATAAATGGTGCTTTAACACAGGCCTGACACCAGAAATTTGTAAACCCTGTGCTTACTGCCAAGTTCAGTTTGACACAAAACATATAGCTCGTCTTGTACAGAGTACTGTTGAACGTAACACATCACAGAAGCATATTTTGATTAATTAAACCTTTACTGCAAGGACATTTATATAGGTTATTATTAACCATCAGTGATAATATATATTTCATAATGGTAGAAACCATTGTTAAAAATTAACACAATACATTTTTGTTATAAGCATTGAGGGGCCCTTTTACAAAGGCACGCCAAATTGGGTAATAACAAGCAATTATCAGCACTAATTGGTAATAATTAGAATTTATGTGCATCTTTTTAGGCGTATTCTATAAAGAGGTGTGCGTAAATTCTAGTGTGCAGATCTGAAAAGGGGTGTGGCAATGGGAGGGGCATGGGTGGAGTGGGTGAAATCCCTAAAGTTTATGCATGTTATACAATTATCAGGATCCACACCTAATTTATGCATAGTAATTTACACCAGGTTTTCATTGACATAAATGTTCGCACCTAAGTCACAGTTCCCAGCACTGTAAGCGTGGTTTATGGAATAGCGCTAAGTGCTATTTTTTCAGCGCTGATATTTTAGGCTCCATTTATAGAACCTAGTCCTTCTAATATAGCATGAATATGCATGTACATTTTGTGATCCACCAAGATTTTTAGATTGTGCAGAATAAAAACAAACAAATGAACAAACAAACAAACTAAGGAGCCTTTTGTTAAGATATGCTAAGAATTGGACTTAATACATCCTAAAGTAGGACTTTCCTACACGCTAAGTACATTTCTAGCATGTCCCTATAATAGGCTTTTTTTCTTTTTGAAGGTCCCACTCTAAGTTTTCCATTAGAATGCGGGACTTGCATAAAACTAATGAAGGAACACTTACCACTTCCTATTTAGGAGGGTGTTAAGTGCTCCTTGCCCGGGCATAGCCAGACCTCAACGCTTGGGGGATCTGGAGCCCACAGTGTGTGTGTGGGGGAACAGTTTGGCCCACCTGCCTGTCACAGTTGATAAGTGGGTGTGGTTATGGGCATGGAATGGGTGGGGCATGGGAGTTTCTAAAATCTATGCATGTTGCTATAGAATACACCCACTCTGTGCCTAATTTAGATGTCGGGATTTATACCAGGTTTTACTTGGCATAATTGACCAGAACTAATTTAGCTACATGGACCGATGCTTGGCATATTCTATAAACCGCGTGGAAACTTAGGCTTCATTTATAAAGTACGCCTAAATTAAAGTGTACTTTATAGAATATGCCTAAGTGAATTTCATTTCACTCCTGATTTTTTTAGGCATGATATAAAGAATCTAGTTCATAATATGTACCCACCCCTGGGGTTACCCTGGTTCCCAGCAATTTGAGGGACGAGCTACAATTGCATTATTCCAAATCTGACTCAAGGCCAGTTACACTCAACTGTATAAATTATTTCCTTGGCCGGGAACTCACAATCTCAGCTGTTCCAAGATAAGTGACTTTGCTTATGGTCACAAAGATCACCAGCAAGAGAAGCAGGATTTGAACCCTGGCTTTTCTACCTGCTTCTCTAACCACTAGGCTACTTTTCCATGCCATTAAACTGTAACTTTGAATGTAAGCTATCAAACCCAGAAATACAGAAAATGGCAGAAGAAAAGGATGATTTTGGCCCACCCATTCTGCACATTTGAACCTGCCTGTTATTTTATCACATTAGTTTACATTTTCATTTCTTAGATTTACAAACTACTTATTACGCATCTGGGCAGTATACAGTCATGACCTACATAATAAAATTAACAAAAACAAAATACAAGTACCATCTTACTAGTTTTGTTCATCATCCTCCTCAATCTGCAACTAACAGTGTATAACATTAACAGTATAATTTGTATTCCGCCTTATACCTTGTGGTTCAATGTGGATTACATTACAAAAGAAGCTGGACATTTCCAGGAAATACAACCTTCATTCCTCACGTTTGTATACAATTACTACAATAATCCAGAAGTTATAGACATGATAACCCAAGCCAGTTATTACATTTCAAAACACATTTCCTAAATAAATAAATTTTGATTTGTTTTCAAATCTGACTATAACTTGTAGTAAAAAAACAGAAAAGCTTGAACAACTTTTTTCAGGACGGGCGGCTTGAAATGAGAAAAGATTATCTAATAACCCAAATCTTTTCATAATCTTCAGTGAAGGAAAAGTAAACAGAGCCATTGTTCTGGTAACCCTGGATTTTTGTGAAAAAATAAAATGATCCTAAAGATATAGCAGAGTTAAGCAGAGTTAACCCATAAAATACCTTATAAGGTCCTGATTGTTTTCATTCACACAAAATAAATTTAGTTTCTGTGCACGTTGGAAAACACCAAAAGGATCGCCTGCCACAGAAGAAGATATGAAAGAGATATATTCAACCAAAAATATATTCACTCGCAGACTTACTTGAAATGTCTGATTCAGCCACATAAATATATGCCTTTTATTTGCTTGCTAGAGAGAAGGTATCTCAGAAAAATACCATCATAAACGCTAGAGTGTAAGGCCCATTTTGTATACCAGAGAGAGGAATTACATAGAACTTGAAAAACTGAGAGTAGACCCAACATTCGGGCAAAATGGGGTCCATCTCAGGATATTGTTAGCTTAGAAATGTCCTAGAACATGGGTGTCAAACTGCAATCAAAATATGCATAACTCAAAAAGTATATAAATCAGGGGCGTAGCCACAGGTGAGCCTGGGTGGGCCCAGGCCCAGCCACTTTTGCTCTAGGCCCACCCACCCTAACTAGCCCCAACCCAACCAGTGGCATAGCTCTCCCAAGCGAGGCTCCAATCTTTTCCTGCCTCTTCTGCCCGCTCTCCCCGTTCGCATGGTCTGCTCACTTTTACTGCCCTGAAGCACCGTTCTCCCTCCAGCACCGGCGATTCCCAAAGTCAGCCTTCTGCCAGCGTGGGTCGTCGGGGCCTCTCCTTAGGTGCGTCCCGCCTACTCTGCAACTTCCTGTTTTCTGCAAAGGTAGGACGTGCCCCTGAGGAGAGGCCCCAGGCAGAAGGCTATGGGAATCACCGGTGCTGCAGGGAGAATGGCGCTTCAGGGCAGTAAAAATGATCAGACCACGCGGACGGGGAGAGCGGGCAGAAGAGAGGAGAAATGCAAAACTCGGGAGGGGATGGAGAAGGGAGAAAGCGCTGCCCAGGTAGGCCAAGGAGGGAGAGAGAAGCAGATGCTGGGGGGGGGGGGGGGGGGGGGGGGCAGAGGGAAAATTTTAAAATAACTGTACAGGGGTAGGGGTGGGAAGGGGGCCCACCATAGGCGTAGTTTGACTGTTTCATTTGGGGGGGCAAAAAATGGGCGGAGCATATTAGCATATCATTTGCATATATACATATGCAAATGAATATGCTAATATGGAGGAAGGAAATGAAATTTACAGGCAAAATATCACAGATGCACATTTCAAAAAGCTGACATTTCAATTAATAAATTATGAATAAAATAAACTTTTATTTACCTTTGTTGTCTGATCATGTAGTTTTTCTATTCGCTTTGATCCCAGTGTCTTCTGTTTTATGCAGTGTCTTCTTTCCAGTAGGCTTCCCTCTGCTCCCCACCCTCCCAGTCCCATCCATCTCTTGCTCCTTCCCTCTGCTCCCCACCCCTCCCAGTCCCATCCATCTTCTGTTCCTTCCCTCTGCTCACCATCCCTCCGTCCCATCCATCTCTTGCTCCTTCCCTCTGCTGTGCCTGACCTCTCCAAATCCCATCCATCTCCTGGTCCATCCCTCTGCTCCCCACCCCTCGCAGTCCCATCCATCTCTTGCTCCTTCCCTCTGCTCCCCACCCCTCCCAGTCCCATCCATCTTCTGTTCCTTCCCTCT
This sequence comes from Microcaecilia unicolor, assembly GCF_901765095.1. Lineage (NCBI taxonomy): Eukaryota > Metazoa > Chordata > Amphibia > Gymnophiona > Siphonopidae > Microcaecilia > Microcaecilia unicolor. The sequence continues at coordinate 514,404,126 of NC_044031.1, forward strand.
GCTCACCATCCCTCCGTCCCATCCATCTCTTGCTCCTTCCCTCTGCTGTGCCTGACCTCTCCAAATCCCATCCATCTCCTGGTCCATCCCTCTGCTCCCCACCCCTCGCAGTCCCATCCATCTCTTGCTCCTTTCCTCTGCTCCCCACCCCTCCCAGTCCCAACCATCTCTTGCTCCTTCCCGCTGCTCCCCACCCCTCCCAGTCCCATCCATCTCCTGCTCCTTCCCACTGCTTCCCACCCTCCCAGTCCCATCCATCTCCTGCTCCTTCCCACCCTCCCAGTCCCATCCATCTCCTGCTCCTTCCCACCCTCCCAGTCCCATCCATCTCCTGCTCCTTCCCACTGCTTCCCACCCTCCCAGTCCCATCCATCTCCTGCTCCTTCCCACCCTCCCAGTCCCATCCATCTCCTGCTCCTTCCCACTGCTTCCCACCCTCCCAGTCCCATCCATCTCTTGCTCCTTCCCTCTGCTGTGCCTGACCTCTCCAAATCCCATCCATCTCCTGGTCCATCCCTCTGCTCCCCACCCCTCGCAGTCCCATCCATCTCTTGCTCCTTTCCTCTGCTCCCCACCCCTCCCAGTCCCAACCATCTCTTGCTCCTTCCCGCTGCTCCCCACCCCTCCCAGTCCCATCCATCTCCTGCTCCTTCCCACTGCTTCCCACCCTCCCAGTCCCATCCATCTCCTGCTCCTTCCCACCCTCCCAGTCCCATCCATCTCCTGCTCCTTCCCACTGCTTCCCACCCTCCCAGTCCCATCCATCTCCTGCTCCTTCCAACCCTCCCAGTCCCATCCATCTCCTGCTCCTTCCCACTGCTTCCCACCCTCCCAGTCCCATCCATCTCCTGCTCCTTCCCACCCTCCCAGTCCCATCCATCTCCTGCTCCTTCCCACTGCTTCCCACCCTCCCAGTCCCATCCATCTCCTGCTCCTTCCCACTGCTTCCCACCCTCCCAGTCCCATCCATCTCCTGCTCCTTCCCACCCTCCCAGTCCCATCCATCTCCTGCTCCTTCCCACTGCTTCCCACCCTCCCAGTCCCATCCATCTCCTGCTCCTTCCCACCCTCCCAGTCCCATCCATCTCTTGCTCCTTCCCTCTGCTCCCCACCCCTCCCCCCCGCGCGAGGTCCAAGATGGTGACTCCGTTTACCCCCTCTCTTCCTCCCTCCCTCCCTCCCTCCGGCGCAGGCAGCAGTCTTTTCCAGCGTTCCTGGCAGCGGTAGCGTTGTATATGCTGCCTTCGGTCTGCCCCGGAAGCCTTCTCTTCAAGTTCCTGTTCCCACCTATGCGGGAACAGGAACTTGAAGAGAAGGCTTCGGGGCAGAGCCAAAGGCAGCGTGTACAACGCTACCGCTGCCAGGAACGCTGGAAAAGACTGCTGCCTGCGCCGGAGGGAGGGAGGAAGAGAGAGGAGTAGACGGAGACGCTCCTCTCCGTCCGCTTGGCTTCCCTGCCCTCTCTGTCTTCGTCCCGCCCGAAAGGAAATGACGTCAGAGGAAGGCGGGACGCAGATAGAGAGGGCAGGGAAGCCAATCGGACGGAGAGGAGCGCGTGCCTGCATGTGTTTTTTTTTTTTTTAACTTTTTTTTTTTTTTTAAACTAATGGCGCGGCAGCGCCTCGCGTCGTTTGGGGGGGGCACTGCCCCCCCTCGCCCCCCCCAGTCTACGCCTATGGGGCCCACCCAGGTTAACTCGGGGCCCACCCAAAATGGCAGGTCTGGCTACGCTCCTGATATAAATGGGATTATAAAACTACAGCTTCAATAAAAAGATATCCCAGGGAGGCTAGAGATGGAGGACTGAAATTCTTGTTTCCAAGGTACCCCCTGATGAAGCTGTTACAAGCAAAACCTGGATCCAAGTTGGGGTGGATTCATGGATATTAAAAGCATTGTATATCTCATTGACGAGCACTTCCCAGTAGTGTTTTTTTTTTAACAGCAATGTGCACAACCCAATAGTTGCGTTATTCAATTATACTGAATGTTATTATTAAAAAGGAATTTTGTAGACTGCAATTTGCATCTGGGATTGTGACTATGATAAAACCCAAGGACTGCTGTCTAAAATATAAGGAAGTGCTATGATAGATAATGGTGACCATGTGTGTGTTTTTCACTTTAAGGTCACAAAGAGGGGCATAATTGAACAAAAACGTGTATCTCCATGGGCGTTTATCTCCGAGAACGGGTCCGTGAAGGGGCGGACCGAACCGTATTTTCGAAAAAAATAGACGTCCATGTTTTATTCGACAATTTGTGAGCTGGACGTTTTTGTTTTTCAGTGATAATGGAAAATGAAAGCGCCCAGCTCAAAAATGAATAAATCCAAGGCATTTGTTCGTGGGAGGGGCCAGGATTCATAGTGCACTGGTCCCCCTCACATGCCAGGACACCAACCGGGCACCCTAGGGGGCACTTTTACAAAAAAAAAAAAAAAAAAGGTAAAAGAGCTCCCAGGTGCATAGCACCCTTCCCTTGTGTGTTGATCCCCCCAAATCCCCCTCAAAACCCACTGCACACAAGTCTACACCATTACTATAGCCCTAAGGGGTGAAGGGGGGCACCTACATGTGGGTACAGTGGGTTTGGGGGGGTTGGACGACTAAGCATTAAGCAGCACAATTGTAACAGGTAGGGGGGATGGGCCTGGGTCCACCTGCCTGAAGTCCACTGCACCCCCTAACAACTGCTCCAGTGACCTGCATACTGCTGCCAGGGAGGTGAGTATGACATGTGAGGGTGAAAAAGTTGTGAAACATCATTTTTTGTGGTGGGAGGGGGTTAGTGACCACTGGGGGAGTCAGGGGAGGTCATCCCCGATTCCTTCCGGTGGTCATCTGGTCATTTAGGGCACTTTTTGGGGCCTTATTCGTGAAAAAACAGGGTCCAGGAAAAGTGTCCTAAATTCTAGCTAAAAATGCATACTTTTTTTCCATTATCGGTGAAATGCGCCCATCTCTGTTCGGCCGATAACCACACCCCAGTTCCGCCTTCGCCACACCTCTGACACGCCCCCATCAACTTTGTCCGCATTCGTGACGGAGTGCAGTTGAAAACGTCCAAAATCGGCTTTCGATTATACCGATTTATTCGTTTTGGGGAGATAAACGTCTATCTCCCGATTTGGGTCGCAATATAGGCGTTTTTCTTTTTCAGTTATAAGCTGGAAAGGTTTTCAGAGCACCTTCACACAAATTTTATAATATTCTTTACTTATAATATTGTGTCTGGGCAAAGATTTGTATCTATTAAAAATGAATGAGATATATTTACATGTTACACCTCCATTGTATTTAACTATAGCTTATGAATATTCATTAAGATATGCTAAAAACCTGACTGGCATGCTGTCTCTCAGGATCGCAGTATGCCTCCCCTGCCTTATTTCCTAGTTAGAGGATTTGAAAGAAAGAATAAAAGCAGAGCACAAAATAAATAAATACAATCAAATTAATTCAAAATAGACACAGGAAAATATTTTGAAAATGAGCCCCTTTATGATCTGTGCTAAGCTAGTATTCTGAAAAGCAAACTCCATGCTGTGCACCCTTTACAGAACAATAGCTTGGTGCATTTCCCCATGCCTAACTTTGAACGTGATCACTTTATGCCTACCAAAAGCTGGTGTAAATGTTCATTCCCAAATGATGGCAGTTGGGCATGCAAATCCAAGAATTTTATAACTTCTTACCTTACTCCTAATTAGTACCAATTAAGTGCCAATTAAATCCAATAATTGATTGTTAATACCTAATTGACCAATTAATTTACATGCACATCTGTGATCTGCATCCAAATTTAGAACATAAGAACATAAGTGCTCCCATACCAGGACAAATCGAAGGTCCATCAAGTGCATTATCCTGTTTCCAACAGTGGCCAATCCAGGTCACAAGTACCTGGCAAGATCCCTGAAAAGTAAAATAGATTTTATGCTGCTTATTCTAGAAATAAAGAGTGAATTATCCCAGGTCTATCTTAATAATGGCTAATGAACTTTTCTTATAGGAAATTATCCAAACCTTTTTTAAACCCTGTTAAGGTAACTGCTCTTACCACATTCTCTGGCAATGAAGTCCAGAGTTTAATTACACGTTGAGTGAAGAAATATTTTCTTCAGTTTATTTTAAATTTACTGTGACCCTGCTCTCCAAGAGTCAACCACACTCTACTCTATCTCTAGTCTAACTGGCTTTTACCTTGGGTGGGTTTCTCTCTCAAAGGACAGAGCACATAAAAGTAGTGGGGAAGAGGGGAAAGAAGAAAGAAATTCTAGTTGGGAACTACAGGGGAAAAGGTCAGGCAAAGGAAGTAAGGGAACTCTTTCTCTCTCTCCTTGCATGTGTGTCATCTGACTTAGTCTCTGTTTCCATATTGTGGAGTCTCACTAGCCTTTATTTATAGCTTCTTCTTTCTCCTTTCTTGGCATTGGAGCTCTCTTTTCTTCTGTGTTCTTCTTCCTCTGTGGATACCTACTCCCTAGCTGTAAGTAATTAATGTAGGCAAACCCCTAACTAATCGAAAAGCTTGCTTCAAGTAAGTTTCCCTCAGCTGAATCACTATTAATATATCAAGAAAAGAAAAGATAATTGGAGTCCCCTGTAGCCCTTCTACAAATTAATTCCTAGCTCTCCTGACAATTAATTCCCAGCTCAGGTCTTGCTAAGTTTTAAGGTATTACAGTTTTCTCTCACTATCAATCAAGCAGCTTCATTATATTTATTCTGCCACTTTCCAGACTTAAAGGAGCATTTTCCTTCTCCAACTTTCCTCAGCTTAGTTCCGAATGTAAATTATGGAACTGTATAGCATAATTCCCAAGGGTCTGCATCCCCTACTAGAAAACTGTGGGGGTCATTAGTTAGTTTTCTAATTGATCCAGTTTTCAGTTACCTGTTATTGTTTGCCAATTGCACATTTTTTGTTCATTGTTCCAGTGTGAGAATAAACATATTTGTTTGTTCGTTCTGCCTGTCTGGACTGATAAAGAATTCTGGTGGTCTGTGAGTGCTTTCTGGGAACTGAGGGACCACTGGGAGTGTGGCCCCAGTAACCTAGAAATCAGTGGGGATAATTTGAGAGTGGGTGTCTCGCCCAGAGGCAGTTGTGACCGAGTTGGTGGGAGGAGGGTGCTAGTGTAAAGCACAATCAGCAGGTGCAGGTGAACCTGAGTTGTGTTGGAGATAGATCTTCTAAGTGGCCGTGGGGTAATCCCAGGCAGCTGGCTAGGCATTTTGTGACAAGTGTCATATGGAATCTGTAGTGTATTAGATCGATATTGTAGTTTCTGATACTATTTTCAGTGATTCTGATTAAGATGTATTATTTGTAAGTATCTCTGTTAATAAAACAGATTTATGTCTTTATGGAACCCACCCTGACCATTTTGGGAGGATAGGTGAAATATCAAAATATATATAAGTTAATCTAATACCTTTCAATTCTTATTATAAGACAAGCTTTCCTTCCTGTAACCAAATTTACTCTGTATCCTCTACCTTAACTATGTATTTCTCTTCTCTGGAACTGGTTATTCACCACTTATGGATCTATGTAAGCCACATTGAGCCTGCAAATAGGTGGGAAAATGTGGGATACAAATGTTAATAAATAAATAAATAAATAAATATGAAATAAAATAAAATTCCATTTTCATAACTGTACATACAGGAATAGGTATGCCACTAATTTAACTACTTTACATAATTGTTCAATATGCCTTAAGTACAATACCTGCGTGTTCAAAGCAAGGCACCCCTTGTGAGTGACCATGGGGTGCCATGGCTTAGCCTTCCCCCCCAACAACTACCACTACCACTTGTTTGTTCATATGGGGCTGAGGGAAGTTGTGAAGAGCTCGAGCTTGAGCATTGTTGTCAGGCTATTCTTCTTCCTCAGTTGGACTATTGTAATTCTTTATACTCTCAGATTAATTCTAAATGGAAATATCGGTTGTAAGTGCTGCAGAATATGGCAGCTAGATTGATTTCTTGCCTGGGCCAGTTCGATAGCGTTTCATCACTCTTTGGGGCTAATACGGAGGGATTGGTGGATCAATTAAAGATCCCTTCTTCGGGAAGAAATCTCTGCTATTTCCGGACTTTGAAAATAGGCTATCCTACTACAAAAAATGTTAGGTTTAAGTCATTCATCGAAAGATCCTTTCCTTTCCATGGAGCACGCCTTTGGAATACGCTACCTCAGAATATGAGATTGCAATCATCATATATGTGGTTTAGGAAGATGTTAAAGACTTACTTATATTAGTATCAATGATGACTTGTATTATTATATTTTCCTATGTAATTTCCTTCTAATTGTAGAAGTTTCTTTCTGTGAACTGCTGTGAATCCTACTGGGAATGGTATATAAGACCCAGATAAAATAGAATAGGAAAGGGTGATTTGATTAGTGCTCGAGGAACATCAGGCATCATTCAAATTTAAGATGACTTGCAGGTTACAGTGAGAAATATTTTTGGGGCAGAAAAATTGTTAAGGGGAGCCAGGTAGTAGCAGGTTTCTGAACTACCCATCACTTTGTATGAATTAGTATGATATGTATGTGTTTATTGTAGTAGATGAGCGAAGGGGGGAGAGGTGGGTTGGGTGATGTCGCAGTAGAGTTTTGGAGTTGCTATCCTCAAGAATTCAACTGGGGTCAGGGCAGGGGGAGGATTGGGGTTAATATAAGACACAAATCATGAGCCTCAGGGAAAGGGCCATGACATTACCATAGACTATGACATGAGGGAATTAACCACATGATGTTCATTAAAGGTGAATTTTGTTAGTTTATTACTGACTAACCAGGAATTGCCAATTAAATTATAAAATGTATGGATAAGATTATTATATTCGGGTGTTCAGGACAAATTAGGGATTGTATTGTTAAAACAAAATGTCAATTATTTCAAGAAAGCTGCGGGCAGTTTCTGCCACATAAAGTCAATGTGTCTGTTATTTTCTAGAGAATTTTGGGGAAGGAGGCATGGAGACATGCAAATGCCTGTGTTTTGCATAAAGATACCATGTGTTTGAAAGCCAAGTGGCTTTGTGTAGGTTGAAAAGCAGGTGAATTCACTGTCAAACAAGTGGCCCATTGAACATTTATCACTCAATGGGTAATTTTAACTTAGTATGCACAAAAGTTTATTCTTTCTGTATATGTGGCTTTTACAAAGTGACCTGTAAAGTAGGTTCCATTAATTTTTTTTTTACCCTCTGTGTTTCCTCCAATCCTTTACTGCTAGCCATGGGTAACAATTTTAGATCTAGTATATGCCTAGCAGCGCATGCAATCATGATCATCTCATCTGAAGATTAATTTAATTCATTTCATTTTGCATCTATATGCTAGCCTCCTCCAACAATAATTTAAGCTTGTCAGGGTGAAATGTGCACAGTAATTTATAAACTGTGAACAGGCAGCTGCAAATTTCACAGCTCCCACTGCAGTACATTCACAGTTTAGAGATTCATAAATCTCTCTGGCTCACACAGATCTTTTATTAGCGTAAGGCATCAACTACCACAAAAATGTATTTTGTCCTCTTCCTTCTTTTATGATTTACAAGGGTTGTCATATCTCCTAGAATTCACTATTAAATTTAAGCCTTGCCTCAAAAGAATACAGAATCATTTTAGGAAAACAGTTTTTCTGACAGTTAATGTGGCATTGATGCATTAGCTGATTCTGTTCATTGTGTGAACTGTTTTGAAGTACCATGGGAGGAAATGCCAAGATTTCTATTGAGAGAGAGAGAGAGAGAGAGAGAGAGAGAGAGAGATTCAAGCCTCCGTTTATTTATTTTATGTGTGTATTCCATCATTTTCAAGCAATCTCACAGCAGCTAACATTTTAAAACATCATTAGCTACTAATCTAGTCAAGTAAAAACATATCATACATAACCAATAAAACAACGAAAGATATACCAATCCATAACAACAAAAACAATCTATGCAATAAACCATACTACTAAAAGAAGTAACAAAATAAAAAATAACAAACATTAAACATAAAATTAAAAATGGCAATGTTACTACAGGTAGAGGGATAACTTTGTGTAAATTTTCTAGGTTGGAAAATAGATCAGTACATAAAATAAACTCTAGTATTTTAGAAAAAACTTTGTAATCTGCACATATGTGCATTATTGATTAATGAGCTATCCTGTAAAACCCCAATTTTTTTGGCAATTTGAGCTAATTTTGAATGCCAGAAAGGTAAGCACAATTCCCTCCTCAAGCTATCCTCCAAACCCCAAGCCCAAACAAGAAGTTAGCCAAGACTTATACTTCACTTGAAGTAGATGTAAATGCCCATGGGCAAATTTACTGAGGTATATCTGTATTACCAGTCTAAAATAAAGAATGCACTTGTACATACAGAATATGGTAACCGGTGTAACCACATCCTCTGGCAAACAGATCCAGAACTTAACTATTCATTGAGTGAAAAAATATTTCCTCCTATTTGTTTTAAAAGTATTTTCATGTAACTTCACTGAGGGGAAAATAAGCCAGGCTATCCAAAGATTGGAACCAAAATGAAATTAAAATAAACAGCTGTTTATTTTAATTTCATTTGGTTCCAATCTTTGGATAGCCTGGCTTATATTCCTACCTTTTTATTTTCATTTTACGCCTCGTGGGATCTATTGAGTTCTCCACGTATGTGGATTCTCTCTAGATTTCACTGAGGGGTCTTTTACTAAAGCTTAGCTTGAGTTATGTCCCATTTTATTCCTATGGGCCCTGTTGCAGATAACTCAAGCTAAGCTTTAGTAAAAGCAGTGGCGCAGGAAGGGGGGGGCGGGAGGGGTGGTCCGCCCCGGGTGCACGCGCTCGGGGGGTGCCGGCCCCGCTGCTTCCCTGCTCTCTCTGCCCTGGAACAGGTTACTTCCTGTTCCAGGGCAGAGAGAGCAGGGAACCAGAGGGGCTGACGCAGCTCCGAGTGACGTGCACTTGGGGCGGATCGGCCCTCCTGCAGGTAAGAATGCGGTCCGGGGGGGGGGGTTGCGCTCCGGGGGGGGTCCGCCGGGGGGGGGGGGGGTCACGCCGTGCTGCACCCGGGGGGGGGGGGGGGGGTGCGCAGCGGCGACCCGCCCCGGGTGCCATTAGCCCTCGCTACGGCACTGAGTAAAAGACCCCCCTGAGTGTCCTCTAGTCTTGTACTTTTTGAAAGAGTAAAAAACCGATTCACTTCGACCTATTCTGCACCACTAAGGATATTGTGGACCTCTATCATACCCCCTCTCAGCTGACTCTTTTCCAAGCTGAAAAGCCCTATCCTCTTTAGCCTTTCCTCATATGAGAGGAGTTCCATCCCCTTTATCATTTTGGTTGCCCTTCTTCGAATCTAATTCCGTTATATCTTATGTGTGGAAATCCATCTGTATTCTATAAAATATACTTTAATTTAGGCTTATATTGTAGAATATGCTGAATGCTGCTCTGCATGAATAAATTTAGTCAATTACGCAAACTAAAACCTGATGTAAATCTCGACTCCTAAATTCGGCGTGGAATGGGTGTGTTTTATAACAATGCACATAGATTTTAGAAAACCCGCCCATTCCACGCTCACTTTTCAACTATGCGACTTAGAATTTACGCGCACCATGTTACAGAATATGCTTAGCAAGTAGTACGCATAAATTCTAATTAATGACAATTAGTGCTCATAATTGCTTGTTAACATCCAGTTATCAGCGCTGATTAGCTTGCAAGCTAATAAAGTTATATGCATTGTTAAGGAATACACTTCAATTTCCACGCAGAAATCGAGGCGCGATATATAGAATCCCAGGGTAAGTGCAGGTGCAAGAGTAATGCTCTTTGTGGTAAGCAATATAGCAATGCATAATAAAATAAGGTATTTTAACCAATGGAGATGCACATTTGTTTGAAACAACAAGTGAGATACTTTCCCAAGTTGTTGGGAAAGTATCTCAGTTGTTTCCTGTTGTTATTTTGCATGAAATGACCTGTGTCATAAATAGTGCATACTCTTTCAAAAAAGTGTGCACTAATCTCTAGGAGTGTACACTATTGGGAAATAGAATTTAAACAAACAGAAAGAGTGTGCACTAAGGTGTAATTATTGGTTAAAAGATGTTGGCAGCCCAAAAATGTTCATTTAATTTAGTGGCCCTTTTACTAACCTGCAGGGGCGCTGCCACAGGCGGGCCTGGACGGGCCCAGGCCCAGCCACTTTCCCTCCAGGCCCGCCCATCCAACATCCTGCTGCTGTCGCTGCCTTTTCTCTCGCAACTCCGCCGGGTCCGGGAAGCAGCGTTCAGCAGCGTTGCCTGCCTGCCTGCCTTTTAAAATAATTCATCTCCCAGGCTCCGCTGCATTTACTTCTTCGCCCGTCGCAAAGCGCTGCCGTTCGCACAGGCAGCTCCGCTCTTCTTTGCCGCATCCATCTGGCCCTACGTATCCACTACAGGAAGTGGATCAGAGAGGGCTGGATGGACGTGACAAAGGGAAGCGGAGCTGCCTGTGCGGACGGCAGCGCTTTGCGACGGGCGAAGAAGTAAATGCAGTGGAGCCTGGGGAAGTGAATTATTTTAAAAGGCAGGCAGGCATGCAGGCAATGCTGCTGAATGCTGCTTCCCGCCACGCTGGTGACTGGCGCAGGGATGACACTTCTCAAGCCTTGGGGGCCTCCAGAAGATTCTTCAGCTGGCAGGGCCCGAAGATCAGACCAGGCATTTATCTTTACGGGAGGGGGATGGACAGAGAGGAAATATGTGGGTCATGCCCACCCAGTCCACCCCCAGGCCCACCCAAAAATTGAGATCTGGCTACGCTACTGCTAAGCTGTGGTAAAACGTGGCCAGCACTGCTGTCAGTACATGGGTTTTACTCATGCTGCAGCCATTTTTAGCATGGCAGTAAAATGGCCTCATTTTTTTTTTTTTAAATGGCCAAATGCTAAATCTCCATTAATGGATGGCCACTATTGCAGGGAGCCTTCTACTGTCGGGAGCCCTTACTGCCACTTATTTAGGAGGCAGTAAGGGCTCCCATGCTATTCAGGTAGCACATGGTAATGTGTCCATGCTACCCAATTAGAGCAGGCATGCCTACTCTCTGCCCCTCAGAAACGCCTCCAGCGGGAAAAAATAAAAAATATTTTTTAACCACAGGAGTAGCGTGTACTGATGTTCAAACTACCGTGGGATGCCTCAGTGCATCCCGTGGTAGTGTCCTTTTACTATACGGTAGGCCTGCATTAGGCATACCGTGCCTTAGTAAACGGGCCTCTTAATTTCTTGTGTTGTTTACAGGAATTTAAAATTTAGGATTAAAAAAAATGTATTTCCTTAAAGAATGCAAACTATTCATGGAAGAGTGCACATGCTTTCTGTTTGGATATACTCCAAAGTGTAATTATTGGTTAAATGGGGTTGGCAGCCGAAAAAGTTTCATTTCACTACTGATCAGCATGCACTGAATGCAAAGAGGCCCATACAGTTGCCATGGGCTTCTTCACGTTCAGTGTACGCTAATCAGTAGCACTGCTTTGCAAAACGAGCCCTTAGTTTCTTGTGTTGTTTATAAGAATTTTCATTTTGTTTGGATTTTTAAAAATTTGTTCAATTCAGGAAAGAACACATGGAGGGGCATAATCGAACGGGGCGCCCAAGTTTTCCTGAGGACGTCCTCGCAGGACGTCCCCGTGAAGGGGTGGGGAAACCCGTATTATCAAAACAAGATAGGCGTCCATCTTTCGTTTCAATAATACGGTCGGGGACACCAAAATCTCAACATTTATGTCGACCTTAGAGATGGTCAACATAAATGTTGAGATGGTCGACCTTAGAGATGGTCGTCCCCGGTTTTCGCGATAATGGAAACCAAGGACGCCTATCTCAAAGACGACCAAATCCAACCCATTTGATCATGGGAGGAGCCAGCATTCATACTGCACTGGTCCCCCTGACATGCCAGGACACCAACTGGGCACCCTAGGGGGCCCTGTAGTGGACTAACTGATGCACTAACTGAACGGAAAAAGCCCTTCCCTTACCAATCCCTTAGAGATTCGGAAAGGAACGGGCATGCATGAAGGAAATCACATGCAAATGAGCTGCTCACTGTTAGCTCATTTGCACATGATTTCCTTCCTAAGGAGGGGAAGCTAGTGCAGAGCAGCCAAGCATTATGCATGGCTACTATGTGCATGCCAAAGACGGCTTCATACATGCAGACAAGCTGCGTGTATAATAGCAATCTACAACCTTAAATAAATTGCCATCTACAACCTTAAATAAATTGCCATCTACAACCTTAGAAAAATACAAGCCCAGGTGAAAACATCCAAGTGCTTTGCACTTACTGAGTGCTAGTTTATGTATCTAACATGCAGCAAGTTTAGAAGCTACTTTTGAGCAGCTACTCACCAAACTGCTTCTAAAATTCATAGGATGGAGCCCTGGACAAATTCACAGACAGCATAAATTTCCCTGTCGAACACCCAGATAGCAAGTGTGGAATATATGATTTGGTTTCTCTCAAAAAGTTCACTTGAAGCCTATGATGACTTGAGCCAGGCTGACGTGAGCCAAAATGAATGACAGAAAAAGAAAAATATGAACTCAGTGTTAGTCAACCTAATTAAAAATGGCATCTGGGTTAAGGCTACAGCTAGTTCTCTCAAACTTCATTTCCCTATTTCTGGAAAAGCTTTAAACCTAGAATAAAGAAAGGGAAAAAATGAGTTTGAATCTGTCATATTTGTGATATTTTATTCAGCTTTAATTTTGGGGCCCTGCCACTGTCTACTAGTAGTTGTAACCTTGATCATTCTACCATAACTCAAAATATTAAGTAACAAACCAGAAGGAAACGTGTTGATCTCCACTAAATGTGAGACAGCTGGAAATTTACTGTAGGCACTTTGATCATCCAGTAAATGTACTTAACAAGAATAGTGAAAGTAAATTGATTCTTTCTATTCACTGGTAAATATAACTCTTCTGTCTGAAGAAAAGCTTATTTACCTCACTACTAACCACAAGGTGCAGTTTTTGGTAGCCCATGGAGGTGGAAAGTCCTTTGGTATTTTTGTACCCAGGTATCTTGTGAGGAATTTCGTAAAGGGAAATTGCATGTGTTGTTTCTCCATAAAAATTTCCTTGAAGATACGTGGGTTAAAAAAGTGCTGAAAGACTTTGCACCTCTTATTTCTGCAAATAGCAGAACAGGGGTAAAATAATGAGATTTTTGAAAATATGCTGCTTTCCTCTCTAAGCTACCTCCTGAGAATACCTCTTTTCACTATACATTATAAAAATCTGCACATATTTTTTACTGTGAGAAAGGACAATCTATTAACTGGAACAACCTATTTAACCAGGCATAGGAGCCAACTTTTCAAAATTATTGGGGGTGCTAAGCCCAAATGAAATAATCCCTCCCTGGACACATACAAGGAATTTTCTCAATATTGGGGGTGCTCAAGCACCCACAGCACCCACAGAGTCGGCTCCAATGTAACCAGGTATGTTGCTCTGAAATTTGTCCTCCTATAGTATATTTTGGAAGACTAAGGAAAAGCTCTGATGATAATAAACCATCTCAACAGTTATCTTTTGTTTGGGGAGAACGGTGTGGGTGAGGATGGGAGTGGATAGGGGTTTTGAGAGAGAGAGAGGGAAACTGGATTGTGGGTTGCTTAACATATTTAATACTTTGGGCGCATTATTGTTGTATCTTATAATGTTATTCTATATGTTCAAAATATCAATAAAGATATATATTTTTTAAAGAGTGATAATAGCCTGTGTAAAAACTATTGCAGATCGCAATTTAAACAACGTTGTTGGCATTTCTTTTAAACACAGTGTTTAAATTCATGCCTGAATATTCAGCCCCAGCTGATATTGGTGCTGAATATCCAGAATAGCAGCGACCACCACCATTATCTGGATAACGCAGCTGAAAATTGATGCATAACCCCAGTCAGAGTCATTTATGGGTAGAAAGTGCTGAACCTGGGTAAATACTTTTAAATAGCAGGGTCCCTGAAGAGTCAGTTTTTAGGTTATCACAGTGGGAGACTATAGGATTTGGATTTAGCTTATCTTTCTCAGTGGTTCAAAACAAACCATGTGGATCCCAACAATACGTACATATGGGGCAAAGGAATCATCCCAAAACTTCTGACTGCCATATGAAGCCATATATGCACAAAAAACAACAAGGCAAACGATCTGCAAAATCCAATATGGGAAAGAAAGCCAGCAGATCAATGCACAGACAGAACAGGAACAAACCAGGGATGACAGTGCACAGCAATATGCAAATTAGCCACAAACATCCTAGCCATAGCAACAAGTCCTTCTATATAGCTGTGGAAGAGTAGGGAGCATATATAATGAGTGATAGCACTCATCAGTGTGGACAGGACAAAAATGGATAAGAAGTGGGGAGGTCCTGGAGGTAGACTGTGGTCCCAGGCAGGGTCATTGAGAGGGGGACAGGGGGTGCCGGGGTCTCTCCCTCTCTCAAGGTACTGACAGGACCTGGGTGATCGCGTCCCAACAGAACTAGGAGGGAGAAAACTCCGGTGCCGGGCCTCATTTGGAGGCTGGGGAGGAGCAGACACAGGGCTTCGGGCCAGGGCCTCTGGTTTGGCTGGCAAGGATCCCCAGGCCTCGCCAGCAGAAGAAGTCTTCCTCCAGCAACTTGAGAGAAAAAGCAGCTGCAGGGGCAGGGCAGGCAATGTGGCAGAGTGAAGAGCAGCGCTGGAGGAATACTTCTTTTGTTGGAAGGACCTGGGGATCCCCACCAGCCAAGGTATTTGGATTTGCAGCGGTGGGGGGGGGGGGGGGGGGGGGGTGATCCTGGGGGGAGGCGGCTAAACATTAGCACGCACTAACCATGTAGATGCCCATAATATTCCTATGGCCGTCTACACATTTCGTTCGTGCTAGCACTAGCGTACCTTAGTAAACAAGATCCAAAGTTATCCAAAGTTGTTAAATCGCAAGAGGATTATGAAAAATTGCAAGAGGACCTTATGAGAATGTGAGACTGGGCATCCAAATGGCACATGATGTTTAATCTGAGCAAGTGAAAAGTGATGCATGTGGAAAAAAGGAACCAAACTTTTAGTTACATGATGCAAGATTCCACATTAGGAGTCACCAACCAGGAAAAGGATCTAGGTGTCATCATTGATGATACGTTGAAACCCTCTGCTCAGTGTGCAGCGGCAGCTAAGAAAGAAAATAGAATGTTAAGAATTATTAGAAAAGGTATGGAAAACAAAAATGAGAATGTTAAGATGCCTTTATATCTCTCCACCACATCTTGAATACTGTGTGCAATTCTGCTCACCCTATCTCAAAAAAGATGTAGAGGGGCATAATCGAACGGAAATGCCTATCTCCATGGGCATTTATCTCCGAGAACGGATCCATGAAGGGGCGGGCTGAACCGAATTTTCGAAAAAATGGACGTTTTTGAGCTGGGCGTTTGTTTTTTTTTAGCGATAATGGAAACTAAAAATGCCCAGCTCAAAAACGTCCTAATCCGAGCCATTTGATCGTGGGAGGGGCCAGGATTGGTAGTACACTGGCTCCCCTGATATATCAGGACACCAACTGGGCACCCTAGGTCAGTGCGGTGGACTTCAGAAAAAGCTCCCACGTGCATAGCTCCCTTACCATGGGTGCTGAGCTCCCAACCCCCCTCCCCCAAAACCCACTACCCACAAATGTACAACACTATCATAGCTCTTAGGGGTGAAGGGGGCACCTACATGTGGGTACAGTGGGTTTTGGAGGCCTCCCATTTACCAGCACAAGTGTTACAGGTGGGGGGGGGGGATGGGCCTGGGGCCACCTGGCTGAAGTGCACTGCGGTACCCACTAAAAGTACTCCAGGGACCTGCATACACACAGGCCTCTAGGACTGGTTGCTGCTATATAGCATTGGCACACCAGTTGACACCTGAAGACTAATCTCTTCGAAAACGTCCTTTATTGGAATAACCGCCTTTACTCACAGTTAACTGCAGATCAGAGGTTGTGCCCCACTGGCAACGAGTCTCTCTGGTACTGAGATGAGCAGTAGGTCAGAGCTGGCAAATGCTGTGCAATGCCCTCTTTTAGCCACATTCAAGGGAAGAACTAAGTTCTGTAACGTGGCTAACACAGGAAAGGGAACTAAAACTGGCTTACAAAAATGGCCACTACCGCATGGACTACAACAGGAAACACAACAGGGCACACTCTGACCCAGTAGGCAGGGGGAAAAGCACCATGGGAGAAGAGCCTACCAACTACCAACATTGTGAGACTGTAACACAAGCTAATGAAATCACGGAGCCCAATACCCTACACCCACCACAATGCAATGCTGATGTGACCCTGTACTGCACCCGAGAGCCACATCTGACCCAAGGAAAGGCTGTGACAGGATCAAACACATTCTGCTGTCATGGAGGTGGGTACGGCATTTGAGGCTGGCATACAGGCTGGAAAAAAAGTTTTTAAAGTGGGTTTTTTTTGGTGGGAGGGGTTAGTGACCACTGGGGGAGTCTGGGGAGGTCATCCCCGATTCCCTCCAGTGGTCATCTGGGCAGTTGGAGCACTTTTTGGGACTTGTTCGTGAAAAAAAGGGTCCAAAAAAAGTTTTTTTGTGTGAAGAGAAGTTAAGGTCAGGAAGTGGGTTAAATGGGTGCTGAAAGGATTCAATTTCACTTAAAAATATAATTCCCACCCAGCCCTCCCTAGGAGATTTGAGGTGATATGGGACATTTTGGTTTTTTTACTATTTGGTGTTAAAGAATTTTGTTATTTTGAGGGTTAAAGGAAGTGGGTCTGGGGTGGGCCACAGTTTGGGAAAGGCATGGGGAAATTCACAAGTGGCCTTCATGAAAGGATATAAATTTGTATAATTTATTGGGATATGATGGGCTTGTGTGCAAGACCTCCACAAGTGAAGGTGAGGCCTTGACGACACTGCGGGTCTTGATGGAACAGACATGTTTTTGAATATGAGTATTTTAAGAGATAAGAATGGGTGGCTAGGTCTTCACTGACTAGCTGTGAAAAAAAAAGGTTTTGATAAATACAAGTGAAGGTCGCGTGGGATGTAGTTGAAATTGTATCTTGTGACACTATTGTATTGTATAACTGGTTTGTTGATTTGGAATAAAGCTGCAGCCAAATTATTTTCCACATAATGTTTTGTTGGTTTGATTAATTGAGAGTGAGCACGAAAGTGAATGTGAGTGCCAATGTTTTGGCATTTACATATATGTGTGTGTGTGTGTTTGCACATATGCATGTAAATGCCACAGTTCTACTTAAGATCTATTTTGCAAGTATCTGCTTAAGTTACATAGAATGTACTTGCAAGGGGGCATACATATGGATGGAGAATGGGCGGGGTTTCCACATGCATGTAACTTGCAAAATACTGTAAGTTACATAGGGATTAATATACCAGCTCTATGGCTGGCATAAGTACTCGTGCTTAACTGTTAGACACATACATACTGGTTAGGTTAATTTTCTATGAATGAAGGTAGGTACCTGTGTTCCTTCACAGAATAGGCTCCTAACAGGTGCTTTCTGGGCTCCCAGTAGGCACTGTTATAGAATTGCCTATTAAGATCTCAGACTATTTAGGGCTATTTAGTTGTTCTTTGATTGTTTAAAGCTGTGTTATTAGTGCCAATACTATTGACCACAGTAGTAGAAAGAGAAGAGAAATGGTCCTCTGCCTAGTAATTAATTTCCAAACCAAGAGGGGTAAGCTACCAAAGATACTATCTTGTATCCATAGCTGAACAGCAACAAAAGATGAAGGCAATCAGAAATAGGACATATAATGAAGAGAAGAAAGAAGAAATCAAGGTGGCATTTCTCTTTGGTTTCTGAAAGAATGTAAAAGAACTGATGAATGGCACCCTTTTAGCCCCAAAAGCCAAGCAGATGACTGAACTATTCATCGGGCTTAATTTTAATGCCTCTGTAGATTGACTTTAGAGATGGAAATCTTACCTCCCTACGTAGTATGGTTCTTTAGTGTATAGAGGGAGCTTGTGAACAAAGGGTCATTGACCAGATTGGTTTGCAAGACATATGCTCTTTGGGAGGAGTGAGTTTTGGTTTCCTGAGCATGCATGTAAAATTTTGTTTGTTGTTTCTGGGTCCCTTCTTCTGGGAAGGGAATGAATTTGGATTTCTTTCGCTGATACTGAATGTTGAAATCTCGGTGCACCTGTGTCTTATCAAGGAAAAAAGCTAGCTGTAAACAAATGAGTGGACTTTTCAGCCGACAGAACTTGTAAAGGGTGGGGGGTGGGCGGCTGTAGTATTTGAACACTGCTGTTTGTAAGCACATTTGCAGGAGGGTATATATTCTGGTAAGGACTTACATTTTTCACACTTTAACAACAGTAAGTTTAGTTTGGTTGTTAATCTAACTAACTTCCGAAAATCACTAAAAACCAGCCTGTTCAATAAGGCATACCACAATGATCTATCCTAAACACCAGACAACGAAACTTATACCAGAACAGGACAAAACCGAACTCTCTGTACCTGACTGTTTCAGTTACTTTGTCACTAATGAACTTTAACGCAATACCACTCTATTTTTCATTCCAAATATGAATTCTCTACCTTGACTGCTTAATCTACTCTGTCACTTATGACTTTAATGCAATACCTCTTTGTATTTCTCATTCCGGAAATGGTGATCGCCATTACAGAATAATGTATGCCACATTGAACCTGCAAATAGTTGGGAAAATGTGGGATACAAATGCAACAAATAATAAATAAATAAATAAATTCTTAACCAAATTAATACAGGGTAGAAGGTAGAAGGAATGCCATTTTGCCTATTTCCAATTCCCAAGCCAGAGGAAAAGTTACCAAACAGGTTACAGGTTCACAGTTTTTTTTAAATAAATGCATTTAAGGATAATTTTAATCTTTCTAACTGCCTGCATGGATGAAAAGACTTTGTCAGATTTTCAAAGTGAAAGTGCATGTATACTTACATGAAAATTATTCCAGGAAAAGTACCTGTACAGATGTACATTAGCTAATTTCTACAGATAACTGCTCTGAGTTAATCACTTACACAGTTTCCAGGAGTACCTTCCCCTTGAACAGATAACACATGAGATTGTGCTATATGTATACCTCTACCTGCATACTGGGTGGCTTGGAGGAGCAGCCTAATAGATCAGCAGGCTGAAAAGCAGCAAAGCCTATGTTTCAAATTCCACAGACACCTCTTAAATCTAGGGCAAATCACTCAACACTTCACTGCATCAGATGCAAAATGAGATCCCTTTTGGGATACAGAAATACCTATTCTCCCTGAACACAACTCACCTTGAACTACTACTGAAAAGGCATGAGCTACATCCAAAATCCCTCATTCCTTATAAAGCCCATTTCCACTTTACCCTTCCTAGCTACTTATTCTGTTACAGAGAACAAAAATAAAGGGGGACAAACTATATTAAAATGACTGAACTATCACCAGATGCCTTAGGGCCACACGAGATGCCTTTTCCACTCTTGAATACCTATCTCCCATGTGATAAGGAACCGGCAGTTAATTATACTACATATAATACATTCCACAACTTTGGATACCTTTCCCGACTTAGAGGGGCATTTCAAAAGAAACATCTATGTTTGGATTTGGACGTCTTTGTAAAACGTCCAAATCCGGGGGGTGGGGAAAACTGTATTTTCGAAACAAGATGGACGCCCATCTTTTGTTTCGAAAATACCGTCAAAGACATAGAAACATAGAAACATGACGGCAGATAAAGGCCATATGACCCATCCAGTCCTGCCCAGCCTCTGTAAAATCCTAATTCTTCCTGTTCCTAAGCGATCCCACATGCTTATCCCATGCCTTTTTAAATCCTGGAACAGTCCTAGACTCCACCACCTCGTGCATCCCTAGAGATGGACGTCTTTGACTTTCGGCGATTTTCGAACCAAAGACATCCAAGTCAAAACGTCCAAATGCAAGCCATTTGGGAAGTGGAAGGAGCCAGCATTGCTAGGTGCACTGGTCCCCCTGACATGCCAGGACACTAACTGGCACCCTAGGGGGCACTGCAGTGGACTTCATAAAATCTTCCAGGAATATAGCTCCCTTTCCTTGTGCGGTGAGCCCCCCAAAACCCACTACCCACAACTGTACACCACTACCATAGTCCTTACGGGTGAAGGGGGGCACCTAGATGTGGGTACAGTGGGTTTGTGGTGGGGTTTTGGAGAGCTCGCTGTTTCCTCCACAAAGGTAACAGTAGTGGGGGTATAGGCCTGGGTCCGCCTGTCTGAAGTGCACTGCAGTACCCACTAAAACTGCTCCTGGGACCTGCATGCACTGTCATGGACTGAGTATGACATCTGAGGCTGGCACAAATATTTTTTAAAGATGTTTTTTGAGGGCAGGAGGGGGTTAGCGACCACTGGGGGAGAAACAGGAGGTCATCCACGATTTCTTCCGGTGGACATTTGGTCATTTTGGGCACCTTTTTGTGCCTTATTCGTAAAAAAATACGTCCGGGTGAAAACATCCAAGTGTTCGTCATGGACGTCCTTGCTTTTCTCGATTATGAGTCAAAGACGTCCAAGTGTTAGGCACGCTCAAGTCCCACCTTTGCTACACCTCTGACACGCCCCCTTGAAATTGGGTGTCCTTGCGACGGACTGCAGTTGGAGACGTCCAAAATTGGTTTCGATTATTCCGATTTAGACGTCTCTGGGAGATGGACGTCCATCTTCGGTTTTATGTCAAAAGATAGACGTCCTTCTCTTTTGAAAATGAGCCTGTTGGCCTCTGATCCCATGAGCAAAATATGCCACTCTGTCTTTTTTTTTTAAATACAGTCTGTTGTTTAATTCCTTATATATAAACAAGCTGGTCGCTGTGATGTGCAAGTCTTGTATTTTCAATAACTTGCAGCTACTTCCTTTTTCATGCAGTTACATGTTCTAGTATTCTATAAAGAAAAGTAGGTGCCTACTTTTCTTTCAATTGTAAAGCTCCCAGCCACGGAGGAGCGGGATAGGGCCCCTCACAGCCTGTGTCCTGCCCTGCTCGATCTCTGCACTTTTACAGTCTTGGAAGTTTCTTTTTACCCTCCACGTTCTGGGGTTTGGAATTTCACAGGGTCCTTGCAATCCACTGGACCACAGGGAGAGCTATATTGTAATCCACAGTCAGGGCTATCTAGCTCAACCTCTTTGCTTTTACAGTCTGGAGGTTTCCCTCTTAGCTGCCCCCTGTTTGGGACTAAGGGCCAGATGCACTAAACTTAACGAGCCATTAATGAGCAAGTAGTAAACACTGGCATGCACTAAACGCCATTTCCCGATCACGGTAGCAGCTAATGAAAACAGAATGCAAATCATTATAATGAGCTGCAGTACCATTGCAAGGCTATTATAATGATATGCACTAATGTTTACCGATTCCCCTTATGGTGGAACCGTAACGTGAGGTCTGCACCTCTCGTTAGGCAGGGCTGCTGTGGGAAAGGAAAAAAAAACAAGCTGCGTGTCTGTGCCTAACATTGACATCCTTCAAGGACGTCCCTGATGAGCACTGCTTTCTTTTTCACTTCCGATGCCCCCCAGCCCGAGGTCGCCGCCGCTGCTCCCCCTCCCCCCTGCATTGAAAGAGCTTTCCGCAGCCCTGGCCCCCCCTCTGAGGCCACTGCCACCGCTTCCCCTCTCTTGAAATGACAGCTTCCCTGCCATCCTCTGCACCCCCATGGCCCCGCCCCGCCGCCACCCTGAGGTTGTCCCTTACTTACGTCAGATGAGGGCGGGCCAAGGAGGAAAGAAGGGAAGCTAAGCGATCATCTGTTGCTGCTGTGGCCAGTGCAGCGCCTTCACACGGGGGTGAGAGGTGCTGTGAGGGCCTGGTGGCAGACGGAGGGGGCGGGTGGAGGGGGAGCGGCGGCGTGGCACAAAACCTCAGGGGGGGCGGCGGGGGCGGGCCACGGGGGTGCAGAGGATGGCGGGGAAGCTGTCATTTTAGAGAGCGGGAAGCGGCGGCGGCAACCTCGGGGGGGGGCTGGGGCTGCGGAAAGCTTTTTCAATGCATGGGGGAGGGGGGAGCGGCGGTGGCGACCTCGGGCGGGGGGGGCGAACGTCGTCTATAAAGGACGTCCATAAGGACGTCCATAGGCACGTAGGGTTTTTTTTTGTTTGCTGTTTTATTTTTTGATGTCCTTGGCATGCGCAGAACAGCCAGCATAACGCTTGGCTGCTCTGCGCATGCTCTACGGCGATTCTCCGACTGTTTTACGAGGGATTAGAGAATGCAAGTGAGCTGCAAACGAGCAGCTCTTTGCATTCCTTTTTTTTGATGCATTGCCGTCCCTACCAGAATTCGCTATGGAATTCGGTAGGGAACGGCTCTAACAACGACTTTAGTGCATCTGGCTATAAGACTCCTAGGTGGGTGTGGCCCCTCAGTACGGTCCCGGATTCCACCACCACTTCCCCCTACTCAGCTCCAAACTCCCTCCGATGCCATCCCTCCTCTCTCTCCCTTCCCCTTTGCTACGGAAGGAAGGAGAGCTCTGTGCGCTCCCTTCTCCCCCCCTTTTTCTTTCAGGTTCCTTCAACTTTCTTGATTAGGGAGAGAGTCAGTGTTGCAGCATAAACCCTCAATTTAAACAGTTCACTTTTATCACAGCACAAACCCCAATTTAAACAGCTTACTTTTCCGCTTCAGCCTTTTTTCCTCCTGTCCACCTATTACCAGGCCAGGGGAATGCAAGGGTCCCACCCGTTCACTGTCAGCACCAACTCCTTAATTCCTCTTCTGATGCAGCCACCTTCTGCCCCCCCCTGCATCAAGCCAGAGAACCAGGCTGCCATCTGCCCTCTTAACTCTCTTCCTTTTGCTTTGGCAAGAGCTGAGCTATCCATGGGCTCCTCTTCCAGGCTCTCCTCTCTCTCTCTTTCTCCCCACCATCCCCTGATTGCCAATCCATGGGTTCTTCTACCCTGCCCCCTCCCAACTGCTCTTCATTCCCCTGATTGACCTTACTCAGAGTCTCCTCCTTCCCCTCAGCCCTCTGGGACTGGTAGTGTAAATAATTCTTACTTGCTGTACTCTGTGTCTCCTCAGGGGCTGCTGGAATTGTAGTCCCTGACTCTACTTGTGTCTCCCTCAGGGACTGGCTGGGAATTGTAGTCCCTGGCTCTACTCTGTTCTCCCCTCAGGGGCTGCTGGGAATTGTAGTCTTTGGCTCTCACTAGTTCCTCTGAGGAAGGTGGCCAACTGCTGTCCCTTAACATGCTGGATCCTTGGGACCCGGAATCTAAAGTGATCATACCTATGGGCGGACTCCGGCCACCCGAAGGAGCCCTCCTCTCCCCTTCCCTGGCCATTCCTACTCCATGTCCTCGTACTCTTCACAAAATGTAAACAATTTTTATTAGGATCACAAGTAGCAATACAATGGAACCTCCAAAAGGAGACAAATGGATCAAATGCAGCACTATAAAACGTAGAACATATTTTTGTAGTGCCCAGAAATGGTGGGAACTACCCGCAGGCTCTTGTAGTAGCCAGAAAGTAGTTCTGGACTGGTACAGCCAGTTGCCGGGCACCAACCCTTGATAAAATGGCCCCTAAAACTTAAATGCAAAAGCTTATGGAGGGGAGATTATAGTCATTGGTGAGGATTATACAGGGATAAAGTTGTAGTTATAACAGCAAAGACTGGGAATAAGGGAGATACAGTAGTTGCTAAAATGATACCTTCCAAACTCAAAGGTATCTTTCAGTTGTGGGCAATTTGAAATAACTTCCCAGTGTTTTCAATCATTCTTCTCAGCTTTTACCAGAACTCTGCTTTTCTTGCTGTCTTGTTCAGAGAAGTAAATAGCTACAGCTGTATAGCACTACAGTGTTGAAATAAGGCCTTGCTGCTGCATTTCTTTTTTATGCTGAAATGAAATAAAGCTGGCAGCAGAACCTAATATTTTCAAAGCTATAGAAAGCTTGAATGGCTTACACAAATGGTCTGGAATTAAGGCCAGGAAGACTCCATAGCTAGGTTAGCCTCCTGGATTTCCTTTCAAGGACTAGCTTTTTTTTTTTTTTTTTTAAAGAACATCCTGTTTTTGTGGGCGCAGAAGACAGAGCACACATACATCTATGTCTCAATTATATTTTAAGTTTTACCAGCATCGCGAATCATCAGAAAGCCACAGACCTGTTCACAATATTTAGATCTAAATCAGACCCTTTGTAAACTTCAGTATTTAGCTATATACCTTCATCTTATCTATTTTGCTTCAATCCTTTTTGCAGATCCTAGATAGATGTCAGCCTCTCAACTCAGATTCAGTAGTCTTATGCCCTTTGTAAATTATGCATTGAAGTAATTTCGATATGTGCTTATGTAGACTGGCTATTGGATTGACATGAGTTGCATCTGTTCCAGAAAAACAGGCAGTTTCAGAGCTGGCTATGATAGACACACAATTCATAAATACTATGGAGCCCTTTTACTATATATAACACCCCTCCGGAGTGTTCCCTAGAATTGAGGGGCCCACTCCAGGGCCAGCTTTATTGGGGCCACTGACCTCCAGCATTCGTCCAGTGCAGGCTGTGCCTGTTTGCTACAGCCAAGGGTCCTTGGGCAGAAGAAAGATGTGGGCTGCCCCAGATGGTGCCTGTGGGGGAGGACAGTTCTTCAGGAAGCTTGTTTCGGCTCTATCTCACCCCCCCCCCCCACCTTTAATCTCTGGCACCCTGATGCCTCCACCCAAGGAGAAAGAGTTGTTAAAGAGTAGTTTCCCCTCCACCTTCCTTCAGGAACTACTGGAAAACTGCAGTGAATTTAACTTTTTAAAATTTCTCTTAGTTCTTCCTCATCCAGTGGTATACCAAGGGCGGGGCAGTAGGGGCGGTCCGCCCCAGGTGTCAGCAGGTGCGGGGGGGGGGGGGGTGCTCCGCTGGCTCCCCGGTCCCCACCTGCCTACCAGCTCCGTCGACAGATGACCCTTTTCTCCTGCCACCCGGCACCTGACCCAGCCTTTAAAAAAATCTGTGAGGCGGCGGCGCAGCGCCTCGCATCTGCTCTGTGTGTAAAGGAAGAAAAATCGCCTCGTTGGCCGGCCTTCCCTCACTGCGTCCCGCCCTCTGATGTAACTTCCTATTTCTGCGAGGGCGGGACACAGTGAGGGAAGGCCGGCCGACGAGGCAATTTGCTTCCTTTACATGCAGAGCAGACAGACGTGAGGTGCTGCGCTGCGCCACCACTTCACAGATTTTTTTTTTTAAGGCTGGGTCAGGTGCCAGGTGGCAGGAGAAGAAGGTCGTCTGTCGACGGAGCTGGTAGGCAGGTGGGGACTGGGTCGGGGAGGGGGCTCAGATGGGAGAAGGGGACTGGGTCGGGGAGGGGGGGCTCAAATGGGAGAAGGAGGCTGGAACTGGGGTCTGAAAAGGGGGCAGGAGGGAGAATGGGGCTATGCCTGGAGCATGTGGGAGAATGGTTCTGGGGCTGAAAAGGGGGGCCCTAATGCAAGGCATGTGGATGAAGAGGACTGGAACTGGGGGCTGAAAAGGAGGGAAGGTAGTATAGGGGGCCAGTACTGGAACTGAGGGCTGAAAAGGGGCAGGGGCTGAAACTGTGGGGACTGGGGGCTGAAAAGGGGACAGGGAGAAGTGGCTGGGGCTGAAGCTCGGCACTGGTGGGAGAAAAGGGCTGGGGCTGAAACTGGGGACTGGTGTGGGGACTGGGGACTAAAAAGGGGGGGACAGGGAGACGTGGCTGGGGGCTGAAGCTCGGGACTGGTGGGAGAAAAGGGCTAGGGCTGAAACTGGGGACTGATGGGATAGTGGGACTGAAAATGGGGGCAGGTGGGAGATGTGGGCTGGAACTAGGGGCAGGTGGGATAATGGGGCTAGAACTGGGGGCCAAAAAGAGGGGGTAGAGAGAGGGGACAGATCCTGGATGGAAGGGGGAGTGAGAGGAAGGGAAGACCCTGGATGGATAGGAGAGGGAGGACAAATGGTAGATTGAAGGGGCAGAGAGAAATGGCAGACAGTGGATGGAAGGGATAGAAAGGGCAGACAGTGGATGGAAGGGGGAGAGAGAGAGGGCACATGTGGATGGAAGGGGGAGAGAGGGCAGACATTGGATGGAGGGAGTGGCAGAGAGAGAGCGAAGACAGATGCTGAATGGAAGGAAGACAGTGAAAAGAAGATGAGGAAAGCGGAAACCAGAGACACAAACTGTAAATAAAATATGTATTTTTATTTTTTTGCTTTAGGATAAAGTAGTATTGTAGCTGTGTTAACTATTTGTAAATAGAACATGTAAATAAGGTAATCTTTTTATTGGACTAATTTTTAATACATTTTGACTAACTTTCGGAGAACAAAACCCCCTTCCTCAGGTCAGGATAGGATACTGTAACAGCACTATACTGTATTGACCTGAGGAAGGAGGTTTTGGCCTCTGAAAGCTAAATGTATTAGTCCAATAAAATTATATTATTTGTTTTATTTCTATTTGTTAATTTGTAAAGTGGTGATTGGTATTTGTTAGTTTTTTCAAATTTACATCTGCTGTCTTTATATTTTGCACAGTACTAGGGACATTTTCTGTTTCTGTGGTGTTGCATTGTATGCAGAGTCTGGCCATCTTGGGGGTTCAGTTAATTTTTGTCTAAATAGAAAGTTTATGATTACTTATCTATAGTGGATTAGGGTGTATCTGTGTTTGTGAAAAAGACATGGCTTTCAATTGGCATTGACTGTGCAGGATCCATGATCTGTATTATTCTGTCTGGTTGGTGTCTGAAGCACTTTTAATCCAAAAAAATGTGATGAATTGGACCATTTCCTTGATCCATAAATAATATAAATAATTTTAAAAAATTGTCTATAAAAATACTGTATAGTCATTCTCCTGATTCAGTCCAAAGGGTTTCACTGTGTTGAATTTAAAAATCATTCTTGCTCTGCTTGTAATAGTTGCCTGTCTGTATCTCCACCTCTCCAAAATGTTTTAATTTTTAATAATACAAGGAACTTTAATTCTTCAAAAGAGTGCTTCAAGTCATATACATGTTCAACTAATGGTTTCTCCTGTATATTTCTCTTTATAGCACTTTTATGCTCAGCAATGCGTTGTTAAATGCTCTCATAGTTTTTCCAATATACACAAGTCCACATGGACAAATCACTGCATAGACCACCTGTGTAGTCTTACAGTTGGAGTATTGCTTCAATTCATATCTCTCTCCTGTCATGGGGTGAATAACCATTTAGTTTTCAAATTAACAGTACAAAATGAGCAATTCAAACATGGAAATGTCCCCACACTGGATCACCTCTTATGAGTACAGGTAGAGCCGATGGTGCAAGACAGTCCTTTAAATTCCTATTCCTTTTGAATGCTATTAATAATTCTTTATCAGAAAAGTATGGAATACTCTGTATCAATGACCAATGCTTCCTAAATATTTAATTAAATCAGATGACATGTGGTCATAATATAATGTACATACAATCTTATCTTCTTTTTTCTTTTTTCAAATCAATAGTGGATGGAAGGAGGAGATCATTTCCTTTGTTTCTGTGACATTCTAAACAGTCCTTCTTCAATGTATTTCCTTGGGTACCCTCTTTGTATAAATCTGTTAGCCATTACCTTCATTTGTTTTCTGCATTCGTCATTATTTGAACACAGTTTCTTTACTCTCAAAAACTGAGTATAGGGCAGGTTACGCTTCAGTGGATGGCTATGACAGCTACCATATGGTAACAATTTATTTCGGTCTGTGGGTTTTCTATATAATGTCGTCACAAATTTACCATATCTAAATTGAATGAATATATCTAGAAAAGGTATCTCCTTTCTGCTATAATTCATTTGAAACTTCAAATTTTATATCCCTTTTATTCACCATTCAAAGAACTCTTTTAATAATGATTCATCTCCTTCCCATATCACCAAAATGTCATCAATAAATCTCCTCCATACCATGATATGTCTATTATACGGATTCTCTCGTATATATTTCTCTCAAAATGTGCCATATAAAGATTGGCTACAGAGGGGGCTACCGTTGCCCCCATAGCTGTCCCCTTCACTGTTTATAATATTGGCCTTCAAAAACAAAAAATTTTTTTTTTTTTTTTTTAGGGCTAATGTAATCAATTGCATGATAAATTCGGTAGGTACTCTTCTAAACATAGTCCTATGAACCAGTGCTTGCTTAATCACTAACAAGGCTTCATCTTGCGGGATGTTAGTGTATAGGGATTCAACATCAAATGTAACTAATAATATATTATTGTTGGTAACTTTTATCTCATCAAGTATATTAATAATATGTGTTGAGTCCCTGACGTAGGAAGGAATGAGGGGAATCAAAGGTCGGAGGAACATGTCTGTGAATTTAGAAAGAGGTTCCAACAGAGAGCCTATCCCTGAAACAATAGGTCTGCCTGGAGGATCCTTCAGAGATTTGTGTATCTTGGGTAATATATAAATCACAGGTATCCGTGGGTGATCTACTTTCAAAAATTCGACTTCCCTTGGTGTCAAAAATCCTGCTTGTGATCCCAGAGAAATAAGTGAGTCAATTTTCGATTTCAAAGCTGATGTTGGGTCCCTTGGTAGTGGTAAATAAAAACCTTTTTCACTTAGTTGTTTCTTAACTTCATTAATATATTGTTCTTTTTCCATTATCACTACTGCTCCCCCCTTGTCTGCTTGTTTGATGATTATACTGTTATCATTCCTTAATTCTTCAATAGCTTTCCTCTCTTCCTTAGTAATATTGTGATATGGAATAGTTTCCATTTTTTCTACAACATCTATATCTTTTAGGAGCATCCTTTCAAAAGCTAGAATCATTGGGTTTACTTGAACATGAGGTACCCATGTACTATTCTTTCTAATTATAGAACTCTCTGTAGTGAATGTGTTCTTATTAGAAAAAAACTCCAAAATACGTAATTTTCTTGTGAGTCTAAATAAATCTATTCTTGTGTTCAAAGCATTGTAACGTGGTGTTGGTATGAACGATAATCCCTTATCAGGATAGAAAGTTCATTGAATTTAATTCTCTTTTAGATAGATTTATAACATTATGTGATTTTTGACACCCTTCTATTGATAATTTATTTGAATCTTTGCTCATTACTTCCAATAATCTTCTATTGGTTTTGTGTGTGGAAAAACACTTCTGTTGTTGGGTTGTCTGTTTATAGATTGCCTGTTCATTGAGTTTCCTCTTCCTCTTCTTCCACCCCTCCCCCTCCCTCTCCCTGTGTAGTAAGGTAACCGACCTTCTTGTTCTTTGTGTACCATTTGTTGATCCGTGATTGAGTCTTTTTTCCATAATTTCCCTAATTGAAAAACCTGTTCTGACAGATTCTGTCTCTGTGGTGATGAAAATAATGGAGCTGATGGGTCAAAGACCTCCTCATTGTCACTCCGAATTCTCTTTGATTTACGCTCAGTGGTGGGACTCTGATGTATAATATTATCCCTTATTCTATTATTATGATTTATATTCCTATTTCTATTCTCATAATATCTAGACCTAATATTTTTCTGATGCCATGGGTATATCTTGCCATACCTATAATCTAATTCATCTCTCTTATACTTCTCAAATTTCACACTTTTTACATCCTTTTTAAATCTTTCAAGTTGTAGGTTGAAATCTTCGAATAGGTCTTTAAAGCATCTATCTTTCTCTTTAAGTACAATCAGTTCATTATCAAGATCTGCCTTGATCTTCTCTGTTTTCTTATTGGCAGTCTGGATGATCAATATCATTAAGTCCAGAGAACATTTATTGAGAATTGCCTCCCATTTCAATAAAAAATCTGCATCCTCATTATACATTTTAGGTTCTTTGCTAATTCTCAGTCCTCTCGGAATCATTTTATTCCGGCAATACTCCAACAAGGTATTCTGTCTGGTTTCGTTTTACAATAGGTGAATTGATGTTCTACTGCTCACTGTAGTGTTTATGATGCTTTCATTTTCCTTGTGTGACTCATAGAAATTACTGCTTATGGTATAGTAGAATTGCTCTATAGGTCCTGAGTGTTTTGTATTTTCAGTATGCCTAGTACTGGATTTTGGAGGGGGGTGTTAAAAAATGACCAGCCCCGGGTGTCAACTACCCTAGGTATGCCACTGCCCTCATCACTAAGCTCTGTCCACTCTGACAGTCTCTCAAGCTCCCACAAAACCTCTCACACCTCTGTCACCTGTGATCTCTTCACACTGACAGAAATGACAAATAAACTCTCAAAATTCTTCACCTATCTGTCTTCTATGATCTGTTCCTGAGCCAAGGAAACATATTTACATGGAGGTTAGTCTGAGACAGGAGACAGCGCGAGTCTATCTAGCCCATTATATAGACTGAAGCCAGTAGGCAGAGCTTGCCGGCAGTAGGCAGATCTTGCAGACCCAAAACAATAGAAAACGCTATTAAAAACAATAGCAAAATGATTATTAGAAATAAGGGACTGCCTATGGGTGGTCTATCTGTAAAGAGACTAAAGCTGTTCCAGTTGGATAGGCAGTGCCTTAAAAGGCGGAGGATAAATTTTTATTTTAACTTATTTGACAGCTTTTTTTTATTTATTTGAAAGCTTCCCATATCTAGATTATATACCATCAAATAAAATTCAATATCACTAAAACAGCTTTATTGTAGCTGGTAGAAACCGCAGTAATAAACTTTCAATTATGTGCTCATTTTTCTACACTTTTACAGAATACAGTAATACATAGCCAAATTTAAGTAAGGATATCATGTTTCCTGATAGGTTCATCTTAACTGTTGTAATCTGCCTTTGGAAGCCTGGTGTTAAACTCTCCTTTCATTGAGGCACAAGGAATCACATCTTCACCTCATCTGTTTGTAGAAGTTTACATTTTAGATACACATATTTCAGGGACAAGTGGTTTTAAAAGTCAAAATAATAAAAATAATGCAGTCCATTGGTTTTCTTACGTTTTGTTCTTGTGCTGACTTATACTGTGCCAAAACTGAAAACTCTTATCTCTTCTATCTGGTCAATTGAGCTCACTGTGAACACTATCTACTCTAAAAGGTTGTTTTGTGGCTATACATGAGGAATTGTGATATTGAATAATAAGTGTATGTTTGTATTCCTAGCCATGCATCCAAAGGTTAATAATCCTTTCAAGAAAGCTAGTTAATCATTTAACTTATTAGTGGAACATAACCACAAAGGCATGGTATGGTCGCATTTTCAATATGATAATACTAAAGCCCAGCCAGCTAAGGAGCAAGTTATTTTGAGTTAGTCTTCATTAGACCAAACTTGCCATCACCATCCAGCTGGACAGGCAGTACCTTAAAAGGTGGAGGATAAAGGACTCCTTTTTCTATATTTATATCTCTCATTATCCCAAGCAAACTTGGGTTCAATGTGGCATACATTTCAAAGTACAGTGAGACAGAATAAGAGAGTAACATCATAGGAGCAAGTTGATGAATATTTCTGAAACATTTAACAAAGTTGAGATTAGCATATACACCCAAATGGGCATTTAAAAGTCTATCGTTTAATGATGCCACATGTTCAGAAATCATAGCCATACATATAGACAGTTATTCAAATATTATCAGAAGCACACAGGCATCCATACACTCATTGCAAAAGTAGACAACAGTTTCTATAGAGTACATCCAAAACTTAATTTTTATTTCCTCATTTCTATCTTTCAAAATTCTAGACAGAAAATGAACAGATCTTTAGGACCTAAAGCAGTCCAAAACAAGTAAAGTCAGAAACAACACAGTTTACACTTAATTGTTCAATCACCCTTAGGATTTGCCTTTGGGTTTAAAAAACAATACAATGTGTATGTAAGGTCTGGATTAACAAATTAAATCAATAAAAGTTTAAAGCAAATGCCAATAATATATATAATACTTGGTAGCAATAATGACACAGTGGTGGAATATGCACATAGCAGGTAGCCTGATCCAACAGATTTATTTTCAACTGAACATGATTAACTTTGTATGAACTTGACAGCTAATAGTGTGCTGAACTGGACTATGTTTATTTATTTATGGCATTTATACCCCACTCTTTCCCGCTCGGTAGCAGGCTCAATGCGGCTTACAGGATATGGTACAGAGTATCATAGAGACATCATAAAGTAAGGTACAGGTACACATTTAGACTAACTCTGGACCAAACTTCTACATGAAGGAAGCTCTTCTCTCACTGTTCAATACCTCTCTGTGAAATAGTAGTAATAAAAAAAAAGCAAGTGCATTTTTATAATATACCACTGCATTCCACAAAATAAAAGAGCAAGTTCCCACATACCATGCTTTTCTTTTGATGTACACACAGGAAAAAAAGGTGTTAAATGCTCCCAGGTTTCAACCTAATTCATGTTAAAAAAAACAAACTTTACTTATAAATAGTAACTCTGATTATTCAGCACTTGATTCTCATAACATGTCTGCTTTGGTGGCTCTTTACTAGATGAAAGCATCTCTGCACAAATACAGGGAGTCCCTATAACCAGCTCCTCCAAATGACACATTGATTACGATTTAGAACTAGTTATTTATTTATTTATTTATTTATCTATCTATCTCATTTGTACCCCACAGTTTCCCAACAGTGTCAGGCTCAATGTGGCTTACAACGGACCACAGAGGCAGATGCCAATGCAGTAAAATGAAGCTAATACAGAAGAGAAACCTACAAGAGATATTGGGGAAGAGTAGGAATGGACGGAAGGATTAGGTAAACCTGGAGGGAAGAGGGAAGGGGAATGTACTCTAACCAATGAAATCAATGGTTCCTCTGTGTACATCTGTATGTTGCACAAGCCAGCATGTTCAAAAATATAAGTGAGATCAAATAAAATGCTACCAACAATAAAGAATGACAATGTGGATACAGCAGCTCATAAGTTTGTTTGCTTTGTTTTGAGTTTACGAGGATGACAGCTGTGCAGGGGAGAAAGAAAGGAGGACTAACCTAATTGGCATCATCTTTTTGACATCATGCCATCTCCTCTTCTTAAACCCAGCTCCTTGGATATTTCCCTTCTCAGAAAACTCCTCCAACTTCTTCAGAGCCTTAGTTGCCATGCAGAAGACAAATTAGTACATTTACTGACAGCAGGCTCTGTCTCACAAACATAACATCATCAAGTACCAACAAGAAAATCATACAAAACAAAATGCGAGCTTCATTAACACAAAACTACCCTTTATCAAGCCCGATATGTATTTGGGTTACACAAAACAGGGTTAAGCAGCTTGTGTGAGTTTTACCAAGTGGTAAACATTAGCACAGACCTGTGCTAACACCTACTTCATTAGAACAAGTCAACATGATAAAAATCCTGCACTAGCTACTCAACCTGGGTAGGGGTAGTGAGTGGGCGTGACAAGGGCAGAACATAGACGTGGCCTACTGTGACAGCTAGTGGGCAGAACAGTACTGCACTCTAGCTGTCACAACTGAACTTACCATTATCTGTAAAGGAGGTGGTAGGTGCAGCTACACTATCAGCAGTCCTATAGCTCAGCTGCCTCTGTAAAGTAACTATGGTAGCTAATCCTCCCTTCCGCTCCCTGCAATATGATCCCCCTTCCCAAATCAGAACCTCTGATCTGGAACCTCCCTGATTCAATACCCCATTCCAAATCAGACCTCCCCCAAATGATCATTCCACCCAGCCCATGCATCCATAAGAAGCCCGACTCCTCCTGGGAGTCTCTTCCCCAGCATTCACCTGACCCTCCCCATTCACTCTGACTCCCGAGAACACCCGGAACTTACCAGGGGGCTATCCCTTGTGGTCTAATAGGATAAGGCTAAAGCGGTCCTCCTCTGCTTCCACCCCATCTGGCTCTGGGTACAACATGGCAGCTGCTGACTCCTAGCATTAGTCTTGTGGTACTACTGCTAGAGTCCAGCCTTCCATATAAGGGCAACTGCTTATATTGATGCATGCTATGTTGATGCCATGGTTTAAAAACAGCCCAAACATTTGGTACTGTACAAGAAGCAAATTGGAGAGGAAAAGGAGATGCCAGATATCTCTCGTATAAGATTCATATGGAAGTGTTAGCAAAAAAAGCGTTATTTTTCAGGTAAGATCAAATCAGCAACAAATTTGTTGACAGAACTTGCTTATATAGGCACAATAATCCTCACTCTTCACACCAGCTTTCAATAAATGGGGTTCCAGTCCTGTTAGAGAATTTGGTCAAGTTCTTGGGAGTTACTTTAGACAAGTGTCTAACTTTCAACCCCCAGTTTTCTAAGTTGGTGAAACAATAGCTTTTCATTTTGAGACAAATCCATGTAGCCTGCTCTCTACTGGATACAAGAGCTTTACATCTTCTTAACCATTCCTTTGTATATTTCTGCTTAGTCTATTGTAACTCTCTAATCCAAGGATCATAGGGTTGGAATCGGGGGAGGAGGGAGGGCACATGGGCCATGGCCCCACCAAAATTTTCTTGGCTGTTGCTGTTTTACCTGCAGAGTGATGGGAGCTTAACTTTCTGCTGCAGCCACTATGCTGATCCTTGGCTGGCTCTGGCTGCCAGCACACCATGCTTGTTAAAATTGGAGAAACAGGAAGTAGTTGCTATTCAATTTTAAAAAGCATCAGTGCAAGCAGCCAGAGACAGCCAAGGGTAAAGTAGACCAGTGGCAGCAGAAGCACATACGCCTGTCACTCTGCAGGGGATTTAAAGCTGAGGATACTGGTGCTGGGCATAAGAAAGGAAGGGCAGGGGGTTGTCAAGGGGTGAGTGGGAGTAGGGAGTTAAGGCTTGGAGATGGGTCTGATGCAAAGACTGGGGACTAAGGGGGATGGGTCTTGGTCTAATGCAAGAGCTGAGGACTGACAAGGGAGAAGGTGGGAGAGGAGGGCTGGGGCTTGGAGATGAGTTTGATGCAGTGAGACTGGGAGAAAGGGGATGGGGGGCTGATGCAAGGCTGGAAATGGAAAAAGGGGGCTTACACTGACAGATGGTAAGGGTAGCAGAAGGGGTCTGATTCTATGGACAGGTGGCAGAAGGGGGCTGATGCTAGTACTGAGACAAGGGTCTGATGAGAAAGAAGGGGGCTCAGAGATAATTCAAGGACTGCAGATAGGGGTTGGAGAAAGGATTTACTGCTGAGCATGGAGGAACAGGGCTGGGGATGACAAGGCGACAGGTGGGAGACATAAGCTGGGGATGGGAGAAAGGACTGGTAGTGACACAGTTTCTGTGATGGGAGAAGGAAGATAAAAGTAGATAGTGGAGGTGGAAGGTAGAAGAAGCAAGGGCATATGCAGGAAAAGGTGAAGATGGAGGAATAGAGGAATGGATGGAGAAGCAGAGGGGCAGGGTTGGAGTGGGGTGACGGCAGAGTGGAGCTGGGGGTGAGGTTGAACACCTTCAAACAAAAGACATTTTGCTTTTCCTGCCAAGGATTGAAACTGTCCTAAATCCAAAAACTTTAACTCATACAAAATGCCCCTGCACAATTGCTCTCATACAGCAAGAAATATGATCGGGCTACCTCTTCTGAAGAAGAGCACTGGCTTCCCATCTCTTTACAACTCCTGTTTAAAATCAGTTATCTATGCTTTTCAAGTGCTTTTTTTAATTCCAGCCTGCCTCTCTTTCTTTCCATCCTATTTGTACCTTATACCCTCATGATCTCTTCACTCAGCACATCAAAATCGCCAAGTTCCTTTTCATTTAAATATCTGCTTGGACTGCTATACAGTTCGATCCTTCAAGAAATTTAAATGGCCATAAAAACCTACTATTTTGGTCAGGCATTCCTTACAGACTGTTATTCTGTGGTTTTTGGTCTGCTCTGTGGCAATCTGTGATCTTGTCAGCATGGTTTCCCATGTTGTTCCCTTCCTTCTTTTATTCCTTATTTCATGTTATTGAATATGCTTAAAACATAAGCCTTCCACTGTAGTTATATGTCTTGTCTACTCCCCTTGCTTTTATGTCAATTGTAAATTGTTTAAAATCTTTTTTTTGATTTGAGACATATCAAACAAAGATGAAATGTGAAAATGTGAAATATTTATTAAAGTGTGGTAAGGCTTTACCAGTACTTCATGGAGATGGACAAAACTAGTGTGTGATAGCTGCAAACCTCTGCATTAACTGTTGTGAGTGTTTTCAGCATTTTAAGGAAGCTTGGCTTGCAGTTAGTGCAGAATAAGACCACTCCTAAAGCAGAGAGCATTAACTGCTCTGCATTATCTGCTGTGTTAACTGTTATTATTTATTTATTTATTTATTTGTTTGTTTGTTGTATTTGTATCCCACATTTTCCCACCTATTTGCAGGCTCAATGTGGCTTACAATATCCGTTATGGCATTCGCCATTCCACAGTAAATATACAATTGGTGTTACATGAAGTACATGGATGATGATATAGAATTGAGCTTACAATGTTCCATTATGGCATTCGCCATTCCGGAGTGCAAGATACATTGGTGTTGCATGGAGTACATGGATGACATTTAGAATTAAGCAGACGGATAAAGCGAGAATTTATCAGAGTAAAGTTGGAGTGGTGTTGTGTTATAATTGAATATTACTCGTTGTGGTATGCCTTGTTGAATAGATAGATCTTCAGAGATTTACGGAAATTTATTAGCTCATAGTTTGTTTTTAAGGTAAGTGGTGGTGCATTCCACAACTGCGTGCTCATGTAGGAAAAGCTAGAGGCACATATTAGTCTGTATTTCAGTCCTTTGCAGCTGGGGAAGTGTAGATTAAGGAATGTTAAAGGTCCCTGCCCAAAAGGCATTTTCTGCGTTAGCAGTTTTAAACAGCTAATTAGCTAATAGTTAGAGGCCAATTTTAAGCGGTAAAATATGTGACCCTTTGTGTGTGTTAGTCATTGTACGTGTGAATGTGGCACCTATGTTTGTAAGTAACCTCGTAAGCAATACTTGTATTACAATGATAGCATATACTTTACCTGTGAGCGTGCATGGGGACGGAGTTTGGATGGAGTGTGAGTAGAGTACACAAGTAGTCATATAAATGATTAATACTATAATTAACACATGTATTTGACAAATATTGGTGTGGAGATTTACACCTGCTCTAAACTGGTGTAAATGTCTGTCACCTGCCACTTATGATAATATATTATGAAACAAGTAGATGTTTAGTTGTCTTTACAAAGTGCTTCACATTTGATTGCGAGTCTTACTGCCATTTCCGGTAGAAAGAAGGGTTGCCCAATCAACTAGATATAATGGGGCTTCACCATATAAGATCCGAAATGCTGGAGTACAAAATTTAAATAGAACTCTGGCATGAATAGGTAGTTTCTTATGCAATGTGAAACAGAATCTGAACGTTGGGCAAAGTATATCAATCTAGCAGCTGCATTCTGCAGCAATTGTAGTTAACCAATCAATGTTTCAGAACAGTTTATGTAAATAACATTACAATAATCTAATCTGGACAAGACCATGGATTGTACTAACAGTCTAAAGTTTTCTGGTTCAAAGTATTTATGTATCATTCTAAGTTTTTTAGCATGTAAAAGACTTACTAATCAAAAATTTAACTTGAATAGATAATGTCATAGAACAAGCCATATCCACACCCATGATTCTTGAACCATGAATCTAGTGTGAAAATATTAGTACCTATTGAAAAATGCTGAGATATTCTATGGAATCTGACTGACCCAACCACAAAAATTTGGTTTTCTCAGGATTCAACTTAGACGATTATTCAGAATCGAATTTACAATTGTTTGCACACATAAAGTAATATTGTGTAAAGTAGCAGACCAATCCCACTAAATTGGAAACAGCATCGATATATTATCTGCATAAATATAATATGGAACTTACATTTTCCCAAATAACACCTAAGGACTGGAGTAAGATATTGAATATTGATGGGGATAAGGGCAAACCCCTGTGGAACCCCACAACCTGGGCCCCAGCAATTGGAAAAATACCATCTTTGTATACTTTATAATTTTTGAGTTGACATAAAATTCATCAAACCAAGTTAATACCTATTACTTATACTGATGTTGATTAGCCTGGTCAACAAGATGTCATGATCAACTGGGTCGAACGCACATGATAAATCAAATTGAATCACTATAGCTTTAAACCTTTGACTTAGCAAAGCTTTACCGTGTGTGATAATTGAAGCTACGGTCTCTGTATCGTGATTTTTATGGAACCCTAACTGAGATGAGTGTAAACTCTGGAATTCATTACTGGAGGAGGTAGTAAAGCATTTAGGATAGCTGTATTTCAAAAAAGGTTTGGAGAAGTTCCTGGAGGAAATGTCCATAAACCATCATGGGGAAAGCTTTATCTATATTTTGGGATCCTGCCAGGTACTTATGACCTGGATTGACCTCTCTTGAAACAGGACACTAAACTTGGTGGACCTTTGGTTTGACCCATTATGGCAGTTTTTTTAACAAGTTGCCTGACTAGAATTTATCCAGTCAGCAGTCCTAAAATTTTAAAAGAAAAGATTGTCCAATTAACTTCCAAAGTTTTAAGTGAAGAATCTTTTAATATCCACTCAGCTGGACCTAGTTTGTTTACTATATGGGCGAGCTGGATTTTAGCTTCTAATCTGATTCCTGTAATTCAGAATGGACTTGTACCAGATTGTAGAAGAAACCACCATCTAGGACATCTGGCTGAGGTCTGTTAGAAAAGTTGGGTAGTAAGAGAGAAGAGAGTGTAAAATTTAGGATGGAAAATAAAACTCTGGAGGAAAAAAAACCTAAGGAGCAAAAAATTGTATTCATATGATTCCCATTCTTTGTTCTGGTTTACTTATTAATTGAACACTACACTGCCACAAAAATATGCAAGGCATATCACACTGACTGCCAGCCATGGAACAAGTACATAACCCTTTGTTTTTCATCTTTCTCTTACTACTTGAGAATCTCTTTTATTACACTTAAAAAATGTACTTGGTATATTTTTAGAGGACACAGTCCATAGTGAACTCTGTTTCCGTAATCATGTTTTCCCTACAGAAATATTTCCTTTCATTGAGAAAAAGAAAAAAAAAACAAATTAGGGATTGTTGCAAACATTTTTGGCCTTGCATTTTGACAGCTTAATCTGTAGCAAAAAGAACAAACCAGCCCTTCTTCCTCTCACATGGGACTGACTGTCTAAAGAGAAAGCAGGCTAATTATAGTAGTTGAAACTTTGTTTTTAGTAATTGCACCAAAAACACACAGTTTCTGTTTTAGTGAGAGATTTCTAAAGCAGACAGGGAGAGACTTTGCATGTCTAAATGAAGGCTGTAGGGAAGTTTGAATAGAAACCTGTTGTTAAAGAAGTTGAAGATGGAAATGAATAATAGTTAACAATATTTCTGGTATCAAACAAATTCACAGGGTACCATACAAGGCCAGGAGTCTGTGAAGTCTAGAATGGAATGATAAGTGTTGGGTAGAAATACGGAAACTGAGTGCATGGAAAATCAGCAAGCCATGTAATTGCTTGAAGCAAGGAGCATAAAACTAAATTTAGTTATAATGATAAAGCATATGTGCAGTTGTCTGCTAAACATGAACAGATAATGTCACAGAATGTTCTTACAGATAGCCAGGGCAGAGACAGGGCATTGCATGGGCATTCCGCCTAACTCTACTGAAAGTCAGTAGCATTCAGCTGCTATCCACATAGCTATGTTGCTAAATTTATGCCAGCAAAAAGGCTGTCCTAACGTAAATAGCACAGCCATATGGAAGAGGGTAATTTTATTACAAAGTGCCTAGATTAATTGGCTAGGAAGATGCTTGCTATGGTGCTCATTTTCAAACAAGAAAAATGTCTCAAAGGCGGCACAAAGTGGCAGGTGGACATTTTTCTCGCAAAAACATCTATCCTAATTTTTGAAACTCGGAATTGGGATGTTTTACTCCACAGATTGTCTACATTGCAAGGGGAAATGGAAGTGTGTTTTGGTGAGACTTGGGCAGAACGTGGGGGAGGGGTGTAAAATCTGGACATTTTCAGCAAAAAAAGAAGTATATTTTTATTTAGACCTGTTTCAATCACAACTAAGTCACAAAATGGTGCCCTAACTGACCAGCTGACCACTGGAGGGAGGCAAGACTTGCTTAATCTCCCAGTGGGCACTGACCTCCTCACACCTCCGCCAAAGATGTGACAGTGACAGTAGATACCAGGTTCTATGAAAGCTCCAGATATTATGGCCATTCCTATGAAAGCAGCAAGCAAGTGAATGGAGTAGCCTAAAAGCCAGTTCAGTGGCGTGTGAACAATGAAACCCAGGTTCAATTCCCACTTTAACTCTTTCATTTCAGTACAAATATGTGAGCCCTCCTGGAACTTAGAAGTATCTCCTGCACCTAAATATATAAGTGACCTGCAAGCCTGAGGGCTGTTGTAGAGCCTTTAGGTACAGCAGGGTTTCTCTGTTTCTGGAGGGCTCACAATACAATATGAAGGGATTTAGATGGGATTTGTACCCATGTCCCTTTATGTGAACTCCACTGCACTGATCACTAGGCTGCCACTTTACACAGGTGGGATGTCTGTGTGGCCAGTTTACTAGGAGTGCTGCCAGACAGACTTCCCTATGGCTTGGTTTTCTACATTTTTCCCTGGGACTTTTTTTTTTTGAAAATGGTACTTAGAGATGAACATGTTGAGGCCAGAAATTTAGACGTTTTTCTGATTTGATTGTGGCTGTGAACAAGACTTTTTTTTAGATGTTTTTGGCAAAACATCTCAATTCGGACTTAGCTATCATATAAAAAATGCCCCTCCATGTGTCTTTATAAAATGCTTGTACAAATCCTATAAAAATTGTGCCTGGATTGAAGACATGGATATTAAACCTACTTGCTCGGAGTTGTAGATGTGCAGGTTATAATTTTTTGAAATAAAATAACTAAAAATACTGTACAGCTGGCATTTCACATGCATATTTTACAAATCATGACTCTGCCCAATTCTCTCCCCAAACTCACCTACTATACTTATGTTTATTTATTATTACTTTTGTATCCCGCATTATCCCAGAGTTCAGGTTCAATGTGATTTGCAATCCAATTATAAGCAGGTACTATCTTTGTCCCTAGAGAACTCACAATCTTGGCTTCTATATCTGATGCAATGGAGGGTTAAGTGATTTGCCCTGGATCACAGGGAGTAGTGGTGGGATTTGAACCCAGGATGCTGGGCTCAAGGTCTGCTACACTAACCACTAGGCCACTCCTCCACTCCACAGCTTAAACTGTGCATAACTTTAGGCATGATCTAGTTTTATAACAGCTTACCTACTTTAATAAAAAGCACCTCCAACGTTCTGAAGCTGACTCTGTGGCAGTGAATGGTTTGAAGGGTTCATGCTGCCTGCAGTATCCATCTCCTGTCCTGACGTTTGCGTGCTTCCTGGTTCGTCATAAGCAGCAGTGACCAATCACTAGAAGGGAACGCTGCAGAGTTGCCAGGCAAAGGAACACGACGTCACACGCATGAGGGTGTTGTCATCCCTCCCTTCCTCCCTCCCTCCCTTCCAGTTCCAGGTCCCCTCTCTCCAAATTTTAAAAATCATCTTCACTTACCAAGTCAGGTTTACGGCGGCCGGCAGCAGCACTTAAATTGCGTGCAGGCTCGGTTTTTCTCTCTCTCAGCTCTGGTCCCGCTCTTGCGGAAACAGGAAATGAGGGTGGGACCAGAGCTGAGAGAGAGAGAAGGGCCGAGCCTGCACACCTTTTACCGCTACTGACGGCCGCCGTAACCCTGACTTGGTAAGTGAAGATGATTTCTAAAATTCGGAGGGAAGGGTACTGGAACTGGAAGGGAGGGAGGGAGGAAGGGAGGGACGACGACCTTGGAACTGGGAGGGAGGGAAGAAGGGGGACCCTGAAACTCGGAGGGAGGGAGGGAGGGAGGGGGAACCTGAAACTCGGTCCCCTGGAACTCAGAGGGAGGGGACGACCCTGGAACTCAGTGGGAGGGAGGGAACAACCCTAGAACTTGGAGGGAGGGAGGGAGGGAGGGGACGACCCTGGAACTCAGAGGGAGGGAGGGGGGATGACCCTGGAACTCGGAGGGAGGGAGGCAATGATCACTCGTCATTCATGCAGATTACTCACCAGCAAACTGATATGACTGATTAATAAGCTACACGTGTTGCTATCACATTGGTCTAACCCATTGGTTCCCAGACGTGGTCCTGGAGGCACCCCAGCCTGTTAGGTTTTTCAGGATATCCACAATGAATATTCATGAGAGATATTTGCATGCCTTCCTTCACTGCATGCAAACCTCTCTCATGCATATTTATTGTGGATGTCCTGAAAACCTGACTGGCTGGGATGCCTCCAGAACAACGTTTGGGAACCACTGGTCTAACCCTTTCTCCGTTTTTTCTGTTTGCTATTGAAGATATGCACATATGTACAGAATAGTATAAAAGAGGACTATTGTCATTTACACATTTAAGTTTTCACATACATGGGTAAATGAATAGAATATTAGGATTTACACACACAAAGGCTGCCTAGCTTTAGGCAGCCTGCTTACACAATTACCTCCATAGTTGCTTCTATCTGTAGAGTCAGCAGCGGTCACCATAGGAGCCAACTTTTCAAAATTATTGGGGGTGCTAAGCCCAATGGAAATGACCCTTCCCTGGACACATACAAGGAATTTTCTCAATATTGGGGGTGCTCAAGCACCCACAGCACCCACAGAGTCAGCTCCAATGGCGGTCACTGCTGTCCATGTGTATTCAGTTCCACTTGCTATCCAGTTAGCGGCCTCTGAATATATGGAATAAATTTCAGAAAGCATGCTGACTGCAGCACAGCGTCTGGATGTCGACCTGTTAAAATGTTTTCCTTAAAAACAGAATGAGAAATCTTTTCTCATCTATGAATTCTCATACAATGCTACAGAGTTTTATCTTACTACATTTTGATTATTGCAATGCTCCTTTAGTTGGCCTTCAATCAACTAATTTAACATCATTGCAGGTGGCTCAAAACTATGTTGTATGTTTGATTACTCAAACTTCTAAGTTTCATCATATGTCTCTGGTATTAGCATCTCTCCACTGGCTTCCGATTTAAAATTTTACCCTTGGTTTTCAAGGTCTTGAAAATTGAAACTCTGTTTACCTTGTCTACCACTCTAAAACTCTATAAACCAAACAAGGACTTTAAGATCTGCAGATAAATTTCCATGCAATTAGTCTCCGGTCATTAACATAAATTGATAATAACTACCCATCTCTATTATATACCACAGCTTTACTCTCTTCCTCTCCTGGTAAGAAGTTTTTATTCTTCTTTGCACAGCTCTCACTCTCTCCTTTCTAGGCTTTATCCACAGGTTCTCTTGCTGGATAGCCGGTACAAAATCCCCCTCGCTTATGGGCTTCAGCAGTCTCTGCTGGGGGCTGAGTCCACCTGAAATTCTATTACTTCGTCCTTTCCTCAGTTTAGGCATGAGGAGGATCCTGGCACATCTTGCACTCTTTCCCCTTTGTCTCCTATTCCTCTGAGTTCAGAGAGACCCCACTGGTTTGTGCTGGTCCAGTGTTCAGGCCAGCTCAGTAGGAAAAGGAACCCTTCGAGTTCGATGTGGCAGATTCTGCACTGTACCTGAGGTGATTGCTGAACCATGTATGAGACCCAAGTCAGAGCTTTCATGCCGGTGTACAGAAGTAAGTAGCCTATTGTTTCTCCTCCTTTTTATGCAATGAGCATACCTTTATCCCATGCCCTACTACCTGATAGACAAGGAAGATTGGCTTGAGTTGCAAACTTTCTGGCTGTCAGGGTTCTGGGAAACGATATTTTCCCTCAAAACACACTGGTATATATAGTTGAAAAAGCTATCCTCTGAGTCCCTCCTAACATAGTAGATGACGGCAGATAAAGACCTGTATGGTCCATCTAGTCTGCCTGAGTAGATAAACTCATTACATAAAGGTATGAGGTGATACAACATATGTATACCTGATCTTG
The DNA here is from genome assembly GCF_901765095.1 of Microcaecilia unicolor. NCBI lineage: Eukaryota > Metazoa > Chordata > Amphibia > Gymnophiona > Siphonopidae > Microcaecilia > Microcaecilia unicolor. The sequence goes on from NC_044031.1 coordinate 514,448,216, forward strand.
ATTTGTTCATACTATTTTCAGGGCGTAGACCATAGAGGTCTGCTCAGCACTGTCCTTGTTCTAAAACAAGGCCTTGAAAAGCCCTTGAAAAGCTCCAGTCCAGCCCATCCATATCTATCCAGTCCATAGACCGTAGAAGTCCGCCTATCACTGGCTTTGCTTCCCAATTTCCAGTGTTGCCACCTGATTTCCACTAAGTTCTCTGGATTGATTTCTTTTAAACAGGATTCCTGTGTGTTTAACCCACGCATTTTTTAATTCCGTTAAGGTTTTCATCTTCACCACGAGCCACGGGAGAGCTTTCCACGTATCCACCACCTTCTCGGTGAAAAAATTCTTCCTCCCATTATTCCTGAATCGGCCCCTCCTTCAACCTCAATTTATGTCCTCTAGTTCTACCACATTCCCATTTCTGGAAGAGGTTTGTTTGTGGATTAATACCTTTCAAATATTTGAACATCTGTATCATATCACCCCTGGTTCTCCTTTCCTCCAGGGTATACATGTTCAGGTCATCAAGTCTCTCCTTGTATGTCTGGCTACGCAAACCGCATATCATTTTTACTGCTTTTCTTTGTACCGCTTCCATCTTTTTTTTTACATCTTTAGAAAGATACGGCCTCCAAAACTGAACAAAATACTCCAAGTGAGGTCTCACCAACGACTTGTACAGGGGCATCAACACCTCCTTTCTTCTGCTGGTTATATCCCTCTCTATGCAGCTTAGCGTCCTTCTGACTTTGGCCACCACCTTGTCACATTATTTTGCCACTTTGAGATCCTCAGACACTATCACCCCAAAGGTCCCTCTCCTGAGCCAAGCTTACCAATCTCTCCCCTCCTATCTGGTACATATCTTTTGGATTTTTGCATCCCAAGTGCATCATTCTGCACTTCTTAGCATTAAATGTTAGCTGCCAGACCTTCCAACATTTGGAGGGTTTCTAGAATACGCCGAGTGCCTGTCCACATGACTAAATTTAGTTGCGGGCAGATGTGCTGAGTAAATACTGATGCCTAAATTAGGCGTGGACTGGGTGTATTCTATAACAATGCACATAGATTTTGGAAATGCCCATGACTCACCCATTCCACGCCCATGGCCATGCCCCCTTTTCAACTATGCGACTAAGAAATTTATGTGGATCAATTTACAGAATATGCTTAGTTGTGCGTGCAAATTCTAATTAATGCCAATTAGAGTCAATAATTGCTTGTTACTTGGCAATTATCGGTGCTGATTGGCTTGTTAACTAAGTTGCATGCACAAATCCAGAATACGATTGGATTTGCGCACACAACTTAAGTTGTGCTATTTAGAATCTGGAGGAAAGTGCAATACACTATCTATCATGTTTCCTTATCCTTTATTCCCCACCCAGGACACCTTGCTCCTCCCAGAGCAAATATCTAGTGGTTCCCTCTTTCCACTCTCTTTGGTTTGATTTCATTAGGACCCGTATTTTCAGTGTATCTGGTCCTTCTGTCTGGAATGCCCTCCCTCCCTTCTATGCTGTGCCATGAACATTCATTTATTAAGTTTAAGTCCAGCCTAAAAACCTTTCTGTTTATTGATGCTTTTAACCCTTGACTTTGCTAACCCTGTGCCCGCCAATTAACCATAAGAAGATAGGACTGCTCTGAACCTCATTTTACCTCCTTCTTTCCTACAATACCATGTATTTCCTTTCCATAATTATATTTTGTGCAAACCGCTCTGAAGAAATCTCTAAAGGCGATATATCAAATATTATTAAGCTTGAAACTCACTACTGGTGCTTAACTTAGTATGGTTTCCACATTGGCTGAATATTGTTCCGTATATATATATATATACATATATAAAGAGAGAGAGAGAAAGAGCAGTGTACTCTTACTATGAATGCAATTCTTGATTCTTAGTTGGTCTGGCTATATGAGGTTAGTTATTCGCCCACATACTCTATAATGTCTCCTGATACTTCCTTATTGCTTTTGCAGGTATATCAGCAGTACAATATATTTTAATTTCATTAATCTTTTCTCAGGGGGCAATTCATCTGACTCTCTCTTTTCAATTAAAAACTGATCTCCACAGATGGTACTGGCATTAGCAGTAGCCCATTCCATCTAGAATAATAAATATGGAGATATTTCAGGAATTAGCCAATAAATCATTGAACATGACTGCAGGATTTTACATACAAAAGTGTTTGGTGGTAGGGCAGATGAGAATTTGGCCCATATGGTTTGTCTCAAAGGTGTATCAGTTTCATCACTGTGGAGCATTTAATTGGGAATTAGAGTGGAACTTAGTTAAAACTGAGCAGAAGAATGACTGTGGTACCTTTTTCGCACTCACATTGGAATCACAAAGGTACTAACAGAAAAGTTTAAACTGAAGGAAAATACTTTGTGTGGGCTAAACATGGTGCCATTTATTGTATAGAATGGATTTCTTCCAAGCCCCTGTCTGCAGACAGCATACAATGTGTGAATAATTCACCTAGAAAGTCTATCGTAAAGTTGTATCGGTTTCCACAGTAAAACCTGGCTATGGAGGAGGAAAATACATCAACATCCTATGACAGGACCTATGGAGAGACAGTTGCAAAGCCTTTCAGACACCGGGAGCAAATCAAAATATAATACATTTCCCAAGTGTCAATTATGTGCCAGATGAGTAATTACACCATATGTCTGAACTGTTGTGTCACCATAAGATTCCCTGAAAAGACAAATACATTATAAAGATTCTGTCAACATAGAAAATTAGCTGCATAGGCTACTGGTTCTCACTCAAAAGGCACGTAAAGACTCTTTTCTTTTAGAGATAGAATATTGTTGGCTGAAGGCTTGAGAGAAGCATGCCCAAGTGAAACAGCTACAAGAGTCAAGCATCAGTGAGGTCAGCTTTGAGGAATTTGATATGTCATGCTTAATGTTTGTGTAAGCACAAAGAAAAAAAGGATAAAGTGCCTCCAGAACTGGAACGATGGTACAATCTTTATTGGAATAGACCCGACACGGGCCGTGTTTCGGTGCTGAGCCTCAGGGGTCTAGCAAAATAAAAATACAAATACATAGTAAGTATAAAATTATATAAAATTATATACAGGCGGCATATAAAATAGTGTTTGAATAAAATGTATTGAAATCAAATACATACATATACTTAAAATATAATCATGCATATGATCATTCTGTATGTGAACAGAATGTGTTTATGATTGAATAAATGAATAAGAGAAAAAGTCCATGCAGATTAGACCATGTGTGTATGTGAAGTGGATGACTAAAGAACCGTATAAAAATGTTCCAATGTGATAACAAAAAAAGAAAAAAAAGAATCAGTGTACTTATGTATTGTGATAACCACAGTGTCTGCCCTTACATGAGGAGGCCGCCAGAGGGCGCTCTCCCATTGAAAACCTAAAATGTCCTGATCTGGCCACTAGAGGGAGCCAAAGAGTATAGTCCATGGTAGTGACCAGAAGGAACAGCTAGGGGTTGCTCCTGGCATAGGACTTGTACTTCCCGGGGAGGCCACCAGGGGGACTCTCTGAGTTGAAGCTGGATAGGTGGAGAAAGTTCTGGGTGCGGACCTTTCTGGAAGCAGGGGGAGAGGATTATTGGGCACCCTATAAAAAGCATCCTCTAGGCAAGGGAGGGGGAGAAGATGGGGGGACCTGCAACACCCAGAACTGGAGAATTATAAGCCAGGAACTGAAGAAAGAGGCTGGCTGAAGTAGAGCTCAAGAGAGAGATCAGGCGAAGATTCCCTCCAAAGGGCAAAGAGGTACTTACCTGGTGGGGGCCAGGCAATGGATATGATTGTTATGCACAATTGCTACTGAGACAGAACTAACAGCCGTGGGGTGGAGGATAGGACCGTAAGGTTAAGGTGAATAAAGTGTGTCCTATCCAGGGGAGGTGGCTGTTATACCCTGAGACCCAGATGTTCCCCAGTAAATGGTCTCGGGGGGGGTGAATCGCAGTCAGAATAAGAGTGGGGAAGCCAGGTTCCCAAAAGACTGTAACCTAGCTAATAAACTGAATTTACATGCAACCAGCTAATTTGCATATTTTTGCAAGCAGAGGAAGCTGTGCTATCTTCCAGAGAAGGGTGACCTGGGGGGCCCCACCAGAAGAACTGGTAAGGTGGGTCGGTTACCAGTAGATACAGCGGGGAGGCCGGGCCAGGACTGCAGGTTAGAGAAGAGGTCACCCTGAGGGAAAGGGGAGGACCAAACCTAGAGGCCTGAGTCAATGCATTCACAGAGAAGTCTGGTTTCAAGGTGGTTCCTTGAGGCAAAAGGCTGGTGAGGCCGGGCCGGAGCCACTAGAGGGCCACTGCACACCAGAGCACCCCTGTGGGAGTTACAAAGGGCACTATCCCAGAGGGAATCTTGTGGTTGAATAACCCCCTGAAGACAAGGACATCAGAGAATCCCTGCTACCCTTGACTGTTGAATAACAGTGGCTGGAAGTTGAAACCAAGGGAAGAGCAGAGGGTTAGTGGGACCCAGGCAATAATTTTATCCCCAGGGAAGTGTGCAGAAAGGCCTGCTGACTACAGGCGGGTTTTGGGGGACTAGAGAACTCAAAGTGAAGCCGAGTGGAAAAGGCATCGGTCTCCTGTGTGGGGGATAGTGGGAGCGGTCGAGTTCCAGAGGCAAGTCAGCAGAGTGCTACGAGGTCGCCTGTGTGTGTCCTTTTTACAAGTGGTGTCAGGAGTGGGATTCACAGCGGACGTCCACGCAGAAGGCAGACAGACCCAAAGGGAGCTGAAGAACGCTGACCAAGTTGGAGGAGTTCCAGAGTCCAGAGACCAGACGAGTGGCCAGAGTGTGAAGGTGGTGTCCAGGAGGTTCCTGAAGCCCGTCGAGGGGGCCAACGCTGACAAAGGCGCATTACTCGCCTACCCAGGTAAAGGGTACCTAGGGGGGAGGCGAGGGAGGATCCAGTAAGCTGAGAAGAGCAGTTCATGTAAATGATAGAAAGGCTTGTTCTTGTGGAGATTCTGGTACGAGTTTAAGAAGTAGAGAGCAAGTGTAGGACCAGGGAAAAAGACAGTCCGCACTTGGATATCTCTCTTGTGTTGCAGGCTGCATCCCAACAGATGGTTGAGGAGGACGTCGGAGCCATGGGAGGGCGGAGACGGTTCAGACCGAAGAGAAAAGTCCAGAGGCCCGAGGAGCCGGAGCCCAAGTCGCCAGCAGAAGGAATGGACATGGCAGAGTTGGACACCATGATCCAGGTTCTGGGACTTGGAGGGGGACTGTGTTCAGAGACTGTTGGGACATTGTTTAAGCCTGAAGGGGTGTCTGGGGAAGACAGGACCCTGAGAAAAAGAGAAGTGATTGAGCCAGAGTGTGACCAATGTGGGGAAATGGGCCATGTTGGGAAGTGGTATCTGGCAGTAGGCAGTTCAGGGGATGAACTGGGAGGAGATAAGGAATCCTACAGTCGGTTGGTTGGGGTTAAGTGACATGGCAGGCAAGAGGAAGCCCAAAGGCCATGGGAGTCGGGAGGTAACCCATTCCGCAGGGGCAGACTGCATGGGTAGGCCGGGAACCCAAGGGGAAAGAGGTGTCTGCAGGGAAGAGGGTCAGGAGGAACCCACTGCAGGGAAAGCACCCAATGTCCCAGGGAGAGGGGTGGCCACAAACCTGAAAAGTGCCAGGAGGGAGGATGGGTGCCTGGACAAGGAAGGAAAGCCCCAGTTGCAGGATAGTGAAAGTCCTGGTAAGAAGGGTAAACCCTCTAGAAAAGGGAAAGGGGGTGTAGGCCCAGGTGAAAACTTCCCAGCTGACAGGTTAAAGAGTAGTCTTGATTGTGGAGGGGAAGTCAATGTCCACTGTGAGCAGGGGGGTGAGACAACTGAAGATAAAGTAGGCTGCCCAGGCTACGGTGAGGACCGGGCAGTATTTCCATGGGGTGTGGAACCAGGGAGCGTTGCCCCAAGGGAGAAATACTGGGAGGCCTGGGAAAAGAATGAGAACCTGCTGTTAAAATCCCTTACAGAGAATCTCTGGCAGTTAGAAGGGGAATTACAGGCCCTAGGTAAACCGGGGGAAGTCAATAGGCACCCGGAGCAATGTCTGAGGGAGGTCCTGGAACTAAACAGAGGGCTAATGGTAACTTTAGTGGGCCATATACAGCAGCAGCAGGAGGCATCCCAGAAGGCGATGGAAAATAGTCTGAGGGAGAATGAACAGAAATGGATCCTCTTCGAGTCAGCTTGTAAGGAAGAGATGGCTGCTTCAGTGCATGCCTTAGAGGCCAGACTGGCAGAGTCCCTTAGGCAGAAGGAAGGCTGTGAGGCACTGCTAGCCACGGTTAGGGCTGAGCTGCGCACAGAAATTAAGCTAAGGGAGGAAAGGGAAGCAGAAGTAGCCCAGCTTACAACTACCTTGAAAGAGACCCAAGCCTTGAGGGAGACCCAATTAGCTAAGCTGCAGTCCACACATGAACAAGAGATAAGGGACCTCACAGACAAATTGCAACAAGACCAGGAGCAGAGGGTATCCCTAAGTAAAGCTGAGTTACAGAATGCTCGCCAGGAGTGGCATAGAGAGCGGGAGGCCCTGAGGGAAACTATTAGAGAGATGGGTAAACTACAGCACACAGCTGTAAGAGAGCTGAGGGGGAGTTTAGCCCAGGTAAAGGCTTGGCTGGGAGAATTAAAGGGCCAACAGGAAAGTCAGCTGAGGGAAGTACAGCAGGGGTATGATAGAGCTGTGGTAGAGTTAATGGTGGCCTTGCAGCGGACCCAAGCTGAGTGGGCTGTAGAGAGACAGCAAGCCAAAGAGACCACAGAAAGGGCAGAAAGATGTAGGGAGGCCATGGAAGAGAAGTGCAGGGTGCTGACCCTAGCAGTTGAGGTGCTCTTCCAGGATGGGCAAGGGAGGTTAAGAGAGCTTCAGGAAGCCCACTCCTGCATTGTAGCCCTACAGGAAAAGCTCAAGGGGAAGGAGCGACCAGGAGGGGTCAGTCAACTCCTACCCATGAGTAAGGGTCAGGATAGGGAGAGTCAGAAGGACTCTGTTAAACCCACAAGGAGGGGTGGTGTAAAGTTTAAAGTGGATGAGAAACCCCAGAAGGGCAAACAGAAAAGGGAAGAGGCTGCCCAGGGAAGGGAAAGGTTCAGGTCCCAGAAGAAAGGGTTGATCCTAGGGCCCCGAGACCGCCCAGTAGAGTTGGGGGATGCAAGAGCTCCTAGGCAGGGGACCCCAGCTCAGGAAGGGTGCCAGGGGGAGGCTAGATCACCCAGAGGCTGGGGGGAGTCTTGTGCTAAAAGGGGTTATCCTAGTCCAAAAGGGAGGAATAGGAAACACTTAAAAGTCTCAGGGAAAAGGAGACTTGGAACCCTACATAAAACCCACAGAGGTCAGTCAGGGCCTAAGGGTCAAAGAAGTACAGCCCAGGGTTGTAGAAAGGAAAAGGGTTTGATTGGAAGTTTCCCTGAAGTGCTAGGGGCACTAGGCCTGAGGAAAGTGCACCCAAAACCAAGAGTGAAGAAGGGGGTGTACCCATGGGCTAGGAAAGTAGGGGAAGAGATTAGACGCCGAGGCCTAGGAAGGCGGAGAAAGAAAGGATTAGGGATTTTTGAGTTTCTAGGGGTTACAGAGGAAGGTCCCCTAGAGCAAAGCAGAGCCTTTGTGGTAAGGCGGACCACTGGGTACAAAGCCTTCCTGAGAATCCCTCCTAAGTGATAGGGGAGAGAAGAAACCTGACCCCGAGATGAGTTAGAGGGAGTCAGGAATTGCTGCTCCTCAAAGAAGAGATTTGAGGGAGCAGCAATATTTTAAGGGTGGGGGTATGTGATAACCACAGTGTCTGCCCTTACATGAGGAGGCCGCCAGAGGGCGCTCTCCCATTGAAAACCTAAAATGTCCTGATCTGGCCACTAGAGGGAGCCAAAGAGTATAGTCCATGGTAGTGACCAGAAGGAACAGCTAGGGGTTGCTCCTGGCCTAGGACTTGTACTTCCCGGGGAGGCCACCAGGGGGACTCTCTGAGTGGAAGCTGGATAGGTGGAGAAAGTTCTGGGTGTGGACCTTTCTGGAAGCAGGGGGAGAGGATTATTGGGCACCCTATAAAAAGCATCCTCTAGCCAAGGGAGGGGGAGAAGATGGGGGGGGGACCTGCAACACCCAGAACTGGAGAATTATAAGCCAGGGACTGAAGAAAGAGGCTGGCTGAAGTAGAGCTCAAGAGAGAGATCAGGAGAAGATTCCCTCCAAAGGGCAAAGAGGTACTTACCTGGTGGGGGCCAGGCAATGGATATGATTGTTATGCACAATTGCTACTGAGACAGAACTAACAGCCGTGGGGTGGAGGATAGGACCGTAAGGTTAAGGTGAATAAAGTGTGTCCTATCCAGGGGAGGTGGCTGTTATACCCTGAGACCCAGATGTTCCCCAGTAAATGGTCTCGGGGGGGGGGGGGGGGGGGGGTGAATCGCAGTCAGAATAAGAGTGGGGAAGCCAGGTTCCCAAAAGACTGTAACCTAGCTAATAAACTGAATTTACATGCAACCAGCTAATTTGCATATTTTTGCAAGCAGAGGAAGCTGTGCTATCTTCCAGAGAAGGGTGACCTGGGCGGCCCCACCAGAAGAACTGGTAAGGTGGGTCGGTTACCAGGAGATACAGCGGGGAGGCCGGGCCAGGACTGCAGGTTAGAGAAGAGGTCACCCTGAGGGAAAGGGGAGGACCAAACCTAGAGGCCTGAGTCAATGCATTCACAGAGAAGTCTGGTTTCAAGGTGGTTCCCTGAGGCAAAAGGCTGGTGAGGCCGGGCCGGAGCCACTAGAGGGCCACTGCACACCAGAGCACCCCTGTGGGAGTTACAAAGGGCACTATCCCAGAGGGAACTTTGTGCTTGAATAACCCCCTGAAGACAAGGACATCAGAGAATCCCTGCTACCCTTGACCGTTGAATAACAGTGGCTGGAAGTTGAAACCAAGGGAAGAGCAGAGGGTTAGTGGGACCCAGGCAATAATTTTATCCCCAGGGAAGTGTGCAGAAAGGCCTGCTGACTACAGGCGGGTTCTGGCGGACTAGAGAACTCAAAGTGAAGCCGAGTGGAAAAGGCATCAGTCTCCAGAGAAGGTCTCCTGTGTGGGGGATAGTGGGAGCGGTCGAGTTCCAGAGGCAAGTCAGCAGAGTGCTACGAGGTCGCCTGTGTGTCCTTTTTATAGTATGCATATATTGCCCCTATAGTGAGAAAATGTATTATTGTGCCATATATTTGTATTTTTATTTTGCTAGACCCCGTGTCGGGTCTATTCCAATAAAGATTGTACCATTGTTTCAGTTCTGGAAGCCCTTTTGTGCCTTTTTCTTTTGTGCTGCTTTGTTCTGTGTACTTTTGGACCCTCTCTTTTTTTTTTTTTTTGCTAATGTTTGTGTAATACCTATCCAACATTTTTTCTTTAAATTTTTATTGATTTTTACATAAAACATATTAATTTGTTTGCACAACTTACTTAATGGGATAACAAACTGTAAGCAATGACTATACCAAGTACCAAAGGGCCCTGTTTACTAAGCCGTGCTATAGGCACGCTAACATTTTTAGTGCACACTAAAAATTAGTACGCACTAACGCTAGAGACACCAATAGGAACAAACTGAAATGTGATGTAAATGTATGCACCTAACTTAGGGCCCTGTTTACTAAGCAGTGATGTAGGCGTGTTAACCTTTTTAATGCATGTTAACCATGTACGTGCCTACAATATCCTTATAGGCGCCTACATGGTTAGCACACGTGCTAAGTGTAGGCATGCTAAAAACACTAATGCACTTTAGTAAACAGGGCCCTTAGGCACATATCCCTCTTATTCTATAACACGTGTAAATGCTAGGAATGTCCCTGGTTCCACTCATGACCCTCCCATTTCTATTCCCCCTTTTTTAACTCACACATAAAATTGAGGCATTGAGGGGTCCTTTTACTAAGCTGCATCAAAAAGTGGCTTGCGGCAGTGCGGGCTCTTGTTTTTGTCACGCACTGGGCCAGTTTTTTATCGTGTCTGGGGAAAAAGGGCTTGCAGTAAAATTGAAACCAGCGCACACCTATTTATGGCCTGAGCCCTTAAATCCACCCATTGATCTAGCGGTAAAGGCTCATATGCTACACATGCGGTGACCAGTTGGCATGCGCCAACGCTGATTAATGCCAGAAACGACGTGCACAGTAGGAAATAAAAAAAGAATTTGTCCCGGCGGTATGGGTGCGTGCCAAATATGAAATTACTACCAGGGGTGTGCTAGCATGGTGGTAGTCTCATTTTGGCATGTGTTGCACGCACATAGAGCCTACAGCGCCTTTGTAAAAGGGCCCCTTAAGACCCTGTTTACTAAGGTGTGTTAGCATTTTTAGCGTGCACTAAAAATTAGCATGTGCTAATGCTACAGACACCCATAGGAATATATGGGTGTCTCTAGCGTTAGTGCATGCTAATTTTTAGCATATGCTAAAAACACTAGTATGCCTACAGCACGGCTTAGTAAACAGGGCCATTATTTATTTATTTTAAAATTTTACACTCCACTTAAATCTAAGAGGCTAACAAAATAGAGCCATACAAAAATAATTATATACACAAATATACAAACAACAAATGCGCTGTTATTCCTCCACCAGATCTCTTAAAAACAATAACTGCTATTACCTGCCAACGTCAAAGAGTAAGAAAAGCTTGGACAAAATTGTGAGTTTTTAATAACTTCCTACATTTGCACAAAGGTGCAAATGGCCAGGCAAGGCATTCCACATTACTGGACCTGCTATTGAGAATGGTGTGGTCATCATCAGAGCATAATGTTTGGACATTAACAAATCAACTGCTAAATTCTTCTTAGCATGGATCCCGCGCCTAAATTTACATGAGTAAATTCCAATTAAATCTAATTAGAGCCAATAATTGATTGTAAAAGCCAATTATTGATGCTAATTAGTTTGTTCAATTAAATTGCATGCATAATATTCTTGTTACATGTTGTTCTATGAAATAGTGCCTAAATGTGATGACCCATAGTTTGAAGGTGGGCGTGCCAATGGGTACAGTCTGGTGAGGCACACAGTAACACATATACATTATAGAATAGCATAATTCATACATGTTTTTTTTTTAACCACCTAGGTATGAAATTTGCAGTAGCTCAATGGCTGGTGCAAGTGGCCATACCTAAATTAAATGCACCTATTTTTGCTGTTATGCTAGAATTCTCCGAAGGAAAGTAGGCGCCTACTTCTTTTTTTGGAATAGGCTCCAATTATGTACCCTCTAGGTGTCTAAATCTAGGCACCCCTTTATAGAATTACCCTCTATCTACCTTGCTATGTGCCTTTAATTGTATTTCTTTTTGATTTTGTACATTTTAGTTCTGCTGTCTCCCCTGTGTGACTGACATTTTATTTTATTTCTTATTTATTTATTAACAATAATATCTGCAATAACATACACAATGCATAATATGTACTGCTTTATCTTCAGTGCATTGCATCAATAGACAATGCAGAATCAACCTGAATACTAAGAGGTAGATAGTCAGCCTGCGATGGTTAGTGGTTTTTAAGCCACTTATAGTCACAAACTGAATTAACCCATATATACCAAGATGGCAAACTGAGAGGAGCGACTACGAGGTGCTCCCCAGTGACTGGACCGGCATGAACCGAAACCTGGGGTCAGATCCAAGACAGAGCCCCCACAGTGGTGCAGGACCAACTGAGTAGGCAAAAACAGCAAAGGTGACACCAAAGAAGATGTAAAAACGCCCAACGGACTCAAAGAGTTCACATTAGAAGTTTTATTCAAAGTATGTAATGGACTTGACACAAATCATGTTTCGGCCGCTAAGGCCTGCCTCAGGCAAAGTGCCAATATAAACTTCACAGCGCTCTACAGCATCTGAAAGTAATGACCTACTCTCTGGTGTAACAAGTACAGGAGCATCCACTTACAAAGTAGAATAGCGATACAGCAAAAATGTTGTATACTTGTTACACCAGAGACCATATAAAATTTAAGACCCTCCAGATACTGTCCACTGTTTGGCTCCCCAGTTATAATGACAGCTTGATCAGAATGCACCAAATGAGGCATATAAACTTGTAAATGAGTAGCCATGATTTTAGTTAAGATTTTATAGTTTATATTTATCAAGGAAATAGGTCCATAAGAGTCATACTGCACAGGATTTTTACTATGCTTATGAATTATAGTTATACCAGCCATGCATTTTGAATGTGGTAATACCCCCATATACTCCAAGTAATTAAGCATTCTTGTTAAAGGCTCAGCCCCAAAACTATATAGAACTTAGTGGTGAACCCATCTATCCGTGGAGCTTTCCCTAATGATAAATGTTTAAGCCCACAGTGTCTCCAGTGTCATGATTGGTGTTAAGGTAATAATAGAAATAAAACATAACATAGAAAAGAAAATTATATACTAACAATACATTTTTTGATTAGCTTTCGAAGGTAACCCTTCTTCTTCAGATCGGAAATAAGCAAATGTTGACAAATATCAGAATATATAAGTGAAACACAAAATCATTCCAGTGACAGTCTCACAAGAAAAGGGTGGGGTCGGTTAGATGAGAAACGGAGAGCTGGGTGGATGAGATTCAGGGAGGCTGGATGGCTGATAAGAGGGTGACAACACAGTAGAATATTATGGTTTATAATGGACTAGAAACCCCAGATCATTGTTAAGTCCTGCTTAGTGGGTGTCAAAATGTTTCATCATTTTGACTTCAAAGGTCTTACATTCCTGGATTGTCTTAAAGTTTCCTTTCAGTATTCTCATATGAGGAAAAGGCTAAAGATGTTAGGGCTCTTCAGCTTGGAAAAGAAATGGCTGAGGGGAGATATGACTGCGGTCTAGAAAATCCTGAGTGGTGTAGAACGAGTAGAAGTGAATCAATTTTTTAATCTTGCAAAAAGTACAAAGACAAGAGGATATTCAAGAAAGTTACATAGAAACACTTTTAAAACAAATAGGAGGAAATGTTTTTCCACTCAATGAATAGTTAAGCTCTGAATAACTTTATGTCATCAGCAATTTTAATTATTTCACTAGTTATTCCCATCGCTAGATCATTTGTAAATATGTTAAAAAGCAGCGGTCCCAGCACAGACTCCCAGTATCTGCACTTCTTCATTGAGAATACTGACCATTTAATCCTACTCTCTGTTTTCTATCTTTTATCCAGTTCTTAATCCACAGTAGATCATTGCCTCTTATATCACGACTTTCTAATTTCCTCAGGAGTCTTTCAAGAAATACTTTGTCAAACGCCTTTTGAAAATCCAGATGCATAATATCAACCGGCTAACCTTTACCCACATGCTTATTCACTCCTTCAAAGAAATGTAGTAGATTGGAGAGGCAAGATTTCCCCTGACTAAATCCATGTTGGCTTTGGGGCTCATTTTCGAAACAGAAAAACGTCCAAAAAGTGTCATAAAGCAGTCTCAAAACACCTGTGGCAGAACCACGGCTGTCATTAAAAAAAAACCAAGCACACACACACATAGGCAGTCATAAAGGAATCCTGCTCAGAAGGAAGGGATCCCCAGAAGCTTAGCCGGTGGTGGGAGGCAGGGCTGGTTGTTGGGAGGTGGGAATAGTGCTGGACAGACTTATACTGTCTGTGCCCTGAAAATGACAGGTACAAATCAAGGTAAGGTATACACAAAAAATGGCACATGTGAGTTTATCTTGTTGGGCAGACTGGGTGGACCGTGCAGGTCTTTTTCTGCCGTCATCTACTATGTTACTATCCAGCTTATAATCGAAAGTAATCGCCGGCTTTTTCCCGACACAAATCGGGATATAGCCGGCGATTTCGCAAAAGCGGCGAAAAGCGTATAATCAAAAGCTACATTTGTGATAGCTTCACCGCTTTCCCTTCGCCTCGCCGGCGAAAGTTCAAAGGGGCATGTTGGCGGCGAAGCAAAGGCGGGACATGGGCAGGCTTGGGCGTGGCTACCAGATGGCCGGCTTTCGAGGATAATGGAAAAATAAAACCCGGCGATAAGCAGTATTTCGCCGGGTATACTTGGTCCTTTTATTTTCACAACCAAGCCTCAAAAAGGTGCCCCAACTGACCAGATGACCACCAGAGGGAATGGGGGATGACCTCCCCTTACTCCCCCAGTGGTCGCCAACCCCCTCCCACACTAAAATTATTAAAATACAAACCTTTTTTGCCAGCCTGTATGCCAGCCTCAAATGTCATACCCAGCACCCTGATGGCAGTATGCAGGTCCCTGGAACAGTTGTTGTTGGTTGCAGTGGTCTGCAGAAAGGCAGAGCCAGGCCCATCCCCCCTACCTGTTCCACTTGTGGTGGGTAATGTTGAGCCCTCCCAAACCCCCCAAAACCCACTGTACCCACATGTAGGTGCCCCCCTTCAGCCCTTAGGGCTAGGGTAATGGTGCACACTTGTGGGCAGTGGGTTTTGGGGGGGATTTGGGGGACTCAGCACACAAGGGAAGAGTGCTATGCACCTGGAAGCTAATTTGGTTGTTTATAAAAGATGTTTGAAGTGCCCCCTAGGGTGCCCGGTTGGTGTCCTGGCATGTGAGGGGGCCATTGCACTACAAATGCTGGCTCCTCCCACGGCCAAATGCCTTGAATTTCGCCGGGTTTGAGATCGCCGGCAGTTTTTTCCATTATCACGGAAAAACAAAAGTGGCAGTCTCAAACCCGGTGAAATCCAAGGCATTTCGCCGGGCCACACCGTATTATCGAAAAAAAAGATGGCCGGCCATCTTTTTTGAAAATACGGTTCCGGCCAGCTGTTGCGCCGCCACCAAAATAGATCGCCGGCGACCTATTTTGCCGGCGACGTTCAATTATTCCCCTCCACGTTATATATTGGACTTTGATGTTATATCAAAAATGCCCCTCGTGGTCTACTATGGTCTTCATTACAACCTTGCTATTGGGATACCCTATTGTCCCTGATATCATTTAAAGATACCTCGTTCTGAACCATGTGCTTTTCAAAGACTGCCGACCTTCTCCCAGGTTCTAGTTTAAAAGCAACTGTATTTCCTTTTTAAATGTTGATGTCATCAGTTTGCTTCCCCTTCCCCAGAATGTTGCCCAGTTCATAACAATTCTAAACCCCTCCTCCCTGCACCATTGTCTCATCCATGCATTGAGACTCCGGAGCTCTGCCTGTCTCTTGGGCTCTGCGCGTGAAACGGGGAGCATTCCTGAAAATGCTACCCTGCAGTTTCTGGATTTGAGTTTTCTACCTAAGAGCCTAAACTTGGCTTCCAGAACCTCCTTCTCACATTTTCCTATGTCATTGGTACCCCCACATGTACCAAGACAGCTTTGTCTTTCCCAGCACTGTCTAAATTCTTATCTAGGTGATGCATGAGGTTCATCACCTTTGCATCAGGCAGGTAAGTGACTAAGAGGCATATTTTCAAAGCACTTTGGGAGGCTAAGTTCCATAGGTTTCTATGGAACTTTGGGAGGCTAAGTGCTTTGAAAATATGCCTCTAAGTGATCATCACATCTACCAGCCACCCAGCTATCTACATATCTAATGATCAAATCTCCAACTAAAATGGCCTTCCTAATCTGACCCTCCTGGACAGAAGCCCCTGGAGACACATCTTTGGTGCGAGAGGATATTGCATCTTCTGGAGGGCAGGTCCTGGCTACAAGATCACTTCCTGCTTCTCATATGGTAATGCTTATTGTTTATTGCATAACCATGGTATTTTTTTTCATTAATTTTAAGGTAGAAGCTATGCGATCAGCCACGGGCTCGCGGTTCTACTGCATGGCTTTCTGCATCGGCCCAACATGGAGCAGGATGAAAACACAAAAGTTTGTGATCTGTTAAGATATGGTTTCCTTTTTTGAGAACAAGCACATTCTGGGAAACGATTTAATAATAGGGGTGTTAATCATAGATGGATGAAGCCTGTGATGTTTTAGTTTTAATATTGTCATAGAGACAACGGGCCTGATAGTCAAAGTGACTTAAGTGGGCAAGAGAGGCTACGTCTGCTTAAATAATCTGGGGCCACCCAACTGCTGATATTCGGTGGCACTTAACCAGGCAGTGCAGCTGAATATTGGTTCTGACTGCCCATATAAAAAAATGATCAGCTCAGAGAGGTGGTACAGGGGGCAGCATTGGGGAGGAGCTCAAAATATGTCCTAAATAAGCCGGTTAGTTATGTGGGTCCTGGCACTGAATGTCAGCCGGAAACTGCATAACTTTATTTTAAAGTCCCGCAATCCCTTCCCACCCTCAATGCAGCCCCCTCCTTCATTTACCCTCCCCTCCTCCTCAGCCCACTAGAGTCACAACCCCCCAACCAGAACATCACCTCAGCCCTTAGCCCCCTTGGATCTACCTTCCATCCCTGATGGTACAACGGGGGTGATGGGAGCAGGAATGAAGCCCACTCATTCCTGTCCCTTGTGGCAGTTCATACTATGAGCTGCCAAGGGAGGTTGTAGTAGCCATTTTCTATAGGCAACTGCAAGGGGCAGGAGTGAGTGGGTTTCACTCCTGAAAAGTCTCTCGAGACTTGTATAGCTGTTTCTTAAGAGTTATTTAGCTATAAGTCTCAATATCTTGAAGTATAAACCCCTAGCACATCAACACACCTAAATCTCTTGTTCTTTTCTGAAGTTCCTTTATTGAATAACATAGATGATTACTCACAGTTAGATGTTCATAAGCACAAAGGAACCCTGTAATTTGTGAGCTGTATCAGTGGAGAGAAGGTAGACGTTTAACCAGGACCAGTTGCAGAGATAAGAAAAGTAGTTCCACAGATAGAGGCAGCTCGGATTTAGGTGTTTGGGAGTGCAGTACCCTCTTTTAGGAGGGTATTTTCAGGAGTGAAATAAAATTACCGCAAGAGCCACGCAGTACCAAGTGATAACTCCATTTTGGCGTACCTTGGGCATGCATAGACGCTTATGCGGCTTAGTAAAAGGGCCCCTAAGTTACCACTCCCCTGAGGTTATTTGGGTACCCTTATTTCTCAGTACAGATGGAGTATTAAAACTTGCAGCTTTATTAATTTTATTTTTATAGGTATAGGATTTCATGCTCATCTGTATTTCTCTTCCCTCTCTTTCTCTCTCTCCCAGGTGTTTTCTATCTTGTTCTTTCTTTCTTTCATACATTTCTGTTGCCTTTCTCCTACTCTGCCTTCTCTTTTTCCTGTACCCTCTTTCCCTCTATCCTCTCTCTCCATTGTGTCTCAGTTTTTATTTCTTCTATATATTTCTGGCTATAGTTCTACTTTTTCTTTCCATCCCTTTTTACTATCCTTTTGCTTTTTTTTTTTTTATTACTCCTTTTTAATTTCTCTTTTTTTTACACCAGATCCTTTCTTGCCTCATCTCTTATGCCTTTTTCACTCCTTGAATCCTGCCTCATACTCTCCCTTTGAGATTTTGCTTTAGCCCACCCCCCCCTCTCTCTCTCTCCTTCATGGCCTCTGCATCAGCAACACTTTCTCCTTGTCATTAGCATCCGAGGGTTCTACCACTGACCTCTCATACATTTCACAGGACACTTATTTCTCCCTCCACCACCTTCTTCTTCTTGGCTCTCAAGATTAGGAAGTTTGACTCTGGAATCCTATGGGATTTCAGCCATTTTAACCAAGTGTTACTTGTTTGCCCTGTTAAATTCAAATCCAACACCCACAGTTCAGTGGTTTGTGGTTTTAGATTTGGATATAAATCAAATTCAGTCTCCTGGTTTTAGTTTATGGTTTGTCTGGATTAGATCAGTTTGGGCCATTTCAAATGTCTGGTGCAGGTTTGTTCCATTTCTAGAATTAACTAACTGGTAGAAAATCATAACATGGGACTTTGTAATCAACAGCGTGCTGTATTCTCTTCGTTTACTTGGGAGAGTTAGTACTGCAGTAAAGAAAGCTTCTGGCAATGCAGATGCCTGTTTTTCATAATCAGAGAGTCTGAGAGACCAATGTGCTATGCTGCAAACAGTTTCATTAAGATAAATTTACTAAGATAAAAATTTTGGGGTCGATATTCAGCTGGCAGTGGTGAGAGTTTTTTTTAGCTGTTGCCAGTATTACTCCCTGTTATTCCAGGCACCAGCACTGAATATCCATGTTTATGTGGCCGGTTATCTTTTATATGGTTAAGTACAATATTCCCAATATTTTAAAGATTTTTTTTAGGAAGGAGGCAGTAGAGTGGGGAATGTTAATAATCCTTGTATCTATTGTTAAAGGGGGGGGGGGGGGGGTTCCTTGAAACAGCTCCAGGGTGAAATATAGTCTATGTTGGATTAAGTAATCCTCTGACTGAACGTTATGATTTTCATCCTGAGATGAGTATTCAGAAAAACCTATTATTTAAAGTGTTAATGAAGACTGAAAATTGAAAAAGAAAAAAATATATCTATACAAGAATGTAAAAAAACATTTAACATAAAATTTGAAATAGTTTTACTGTTAGACCAATGAGGAGGTGGGTGTGTAAATCTTACTGATTGAAAAACTTAAAGTTTATGAGGACTATGGTAAACTTTATATATACGGGAGATAGTTTATATATGTGTTGTATAAGGACCACTTGACTGCCTAAGGGGGCCTTTTCCAAAGCTGCGCTAGTGTTTTTAGGTTGAGGTAAAAATCAGCTGGCGATAAATACTGAGATGCCCTTAATGGGTGTCTCAGCATTTACCAACAGCTGATTTTTAGCGCAAGCTAAAAATGCTAGTGTGGCTTTGTAAAAGACCCCCTAAGTGATACTGCATAAAGATAGGACTGACTCAACTAATTCCACCCCTGGACAGCCCACAAAATAGCGGACTTTGGGGCCGATATTCATACCACAGGAGTTAGCCAGGTTGCCTCCCACGGTTGGTGCTGAGCCCAGTTATTCAATGCCGGGTCGTTTCCGGTGACCAGCATTGAATATCCAGTTTATTTTGGGCCACTTACAACTTAACCAGCCCAAAATAAACTGGATATTCAATGCCGGTCACCGGAAACGACCCGGCATTGAATATCTGAGCACAGCACCGGCCGTGGGAGACGGCCTGGCTAACTCCTGTGGTCTGAATATCGGCCCCAAAGTCTGCTATTTTGTGGGCTGTCCAAGGGTGGATTACTTAGCGCTGACTGGTTAAGTTAAACCAGCCGAAGATAGGCCTGCTATTTCGGTGGTTGAATATGACCGCCAAACTTAGCTGATGATGTGCTGAATATTAGCAGATAGCTGGCTGTATTGTATGATATCGTTTATCATTTAATTGTTTATTAACCCGTCACTTATTGCACAGCAAGCCAGAATGGTTTACAGCTCTAAGATTGTATAATAACACACAAATTAGTTTAAACTAGGAAATCTTATATGATAGGACAGAACAGACAAAACTTCCATACTGAGAATAACAACGTGGAGGGGCATAATCGAACGGGGGCGCCCATCTATAAGGGCACCCATCTCTAAGGATGGCCCCGTAAAGGGGCGTCCCTGACTGTACTATCGAAACAAGATGGGCGGTCATCTTTCGTTTCGATAATAGGCTCGGGGACGCACAAATCTCAACATTTGGGTCGACCTTAGAGATGGCCACCCTTAGAGATGGCCGACCTTGGTTTTCGCCGATAATGGAAACTAAGGACACCAATCTCAAAAACGGCGAAATCCAAGCCATTTGGTCATGGGAGGAGCCAGCATTTGTAGTGCACTGGTCCCCTTGACATGCCAGGACACCAACCGGGCACCTAGGGTGCACTGCAGCGGACTTCAGAAATTGCTCCCAGATGCATAGCTCCCTTACCTTGGGTCCACCTGCTTGAAGTACACTGCACCCACTACAACTGCTCCAGGGACCTGTATAGTGCTGTGATGGACCTGAGTATGGCATTTGAGGCTGGCATAGAGGCTGGCAAAAAGTATTTTTAACCTGTTTTTTATGGTGGGAGGGGGTTAGTGACCACTGGGGGAGTAAGAGGAGGTCATCCCCGATTCCCTCCGGTGGTCATCTGCTCAGTTCGGGCATCTTTTCACGGCTTGGTCATGAAAAAAAATGGACCAAGTCAGCCAAGTGCGCGTCAGGGCCGCCCTTCTTTTTTCCATTATCGGCCGAAGATGCCCATCTCCTAAACACGCCCCAGTCCTGCCTTCGCTACCCTGCCGACACGCCCCCGTGAACTTTGGTCGTCCCCGCAACAGTTAAGCACTCTAAGCACCTATGTGGTCTTCCTACTAAAATACAATATTGCATATCAAAGGCTGTTTGGTAAAAATAAATTTTTAGAGCTTTACGGAAAAGAGGGTATGATTGTTCTAAACTAACTGACTGTGATAGAGAATTTCACAATACCGGGGACAAAAAGAAAAATGCTGATGGATGGGTTGATTCCCATCTAGCCCTTGAAGGTGGTGGTATCACTAGTCTATTGTCTGTGAGTGAACAGAGCATTTGTGTCGGCGTGTATGGAATGGTTAGGGTCGCAAGGGAAGATGGAGTTGCTGCATAACATCTCCAGTTATCTGCGAGTTATCTGCTAAGCGTTATAGTCATCAGGAGATATCTGGCTGTCTCCTGCTGAATATTCACAGATAGCCAGCTAAGAACTATCTAATCAGCAAGGAGCCATTCTTGGCTGGTTAAATAATGCTGATTATCAGGCGGTTTGAGTTTAGTGCTCTGTGGTGATTTTCATTGGCACTAACCAGTTACTAAATATTAGTGGATAGTCCTGCACCAGCATTTTAACTGGCCAGGAGCCATTTCTGGTCAGTTACCTTGTTTTGAATATTGACCCCTTTCTTGATTTTTTGAGAACATGTGAATCTAGTTTAAGTATGACTTTATAACCAGTATTGTTTTCAAAAAATATTTAAGTGGGCGAATAATTAGATTTTTGGTTTAGTGACTTTATCACCCTTCCACTTGTTTTTATTGTTGTTACAACTACCTTACTGTAGATAGATGCCTAATTTTTAAAGATGCCATGGTAGAACCATGGTAGAGCTACTGCGGCCCTGGCGTGCACCAATCCGGCCTACCCCTGGCCCACTACAGGAACTGGCGGTAGTGCCGCCCTCTCTGCATGCCATTTACGGTGTGACTGGAAATATTTTTTATTTTTATCACTGGGGGCTTACCCGATGGTAATCGGGCAGCTTCGCACAGTTCCCGGTTACTGCTGGGTTAGCATGGGAGCCCTTACCAACTCCTATTTAAAAGACAGTAAGGACTCATGTGCTAAGCTGGTGGCGACGCTAACCTGACAGTAATCGGGCAGCACGTGACAATGTGCCCACGCTGCCTAATTACCACTGGGAGCACCTACTCCCCACCCCCAAGCTAGAAAAGAAAAATTATTTTCTAGCGTGGGAAATGGCACGTGGCAAACTCAGAACTACTGCCAGGAACCTGAGCATGCCCGGAGATAATGGTGTTTTAGCCCTACCGCTGCTTGATAAATAGGCCACTAAAACAATTACCTTAAAAGTAGCTCCAACCATATTAATGTTTTACTTAACACAGTGACTGAATTTTCTGCCTAACCCCCCCCCCAAAAAAAAAAAAAAAAACCCATCAAAATCCCTTTCAAGGTTTTTTTTTTAAGTAGTCATGTCTTTCTGCTTTATTTTTAAACCAGCAGTCTGAAACCTTGAAGAAGATCTGCCCTCTGTTTTACCTGCACAAAATGCAGTGCCAAACCTGTGTGAACCAGAAAATACCCCGAGGCACCAAACCTGCAGTCTCAGAAACCACTAACAAGACAACTTCTTTCTCAAACAACCCCTCCACCCAGTAAAACATTTAAACTAGTGCCAGAAACACAAAGACGATGAGCTACCTAATGGCTTCTTGGCTTCCCTAGCTTACCCTGAAGTCACAAGCCCATTGTTTATCTGTTCTTTTGAAGCCTGGGAAAAAAAATATATCAAAGTGTTAAAGGCTGCCAGAATTTTGCACACTTAGATATTGGCACTATGACAGGAAATCCAAAGAAAAGTTTTCTGTTTTTTTAATGTCGCATTACCCCCTTAGCACTTCTCATGGACTTGAAAGGTGCTCTGAGTCAAGGTAAAGATTACATGCTCCTGCACGAAAACGGAAAGGCTGTGTGAATGGCCTGCTTTTACTGACTGGAAGGGCCAGCAGCCTCAGGTAAAGAAATCTTCTAGTCTGACAGGTTGACAGGTAAGATTCCATTAAATCCTGGACTCAGGATGTAAAGAACTCAGTTTTACCTCTGATGACTGGCAACAGGCTCTCCGGATCTGAAAATGATACCGTAACAAGGAAAGGGAGGTTTTCAATGAGTTTGGGCTATGGTATTTCTGGCCTATTTGGGGTTTTTCTTAGTGTGTTTCAGTGTTATTTGAGCCATTGGTTGAGGGAACATTCATTTCCAGTAGGTGTGCATCATGCTATATTGTAGAGATAAGAAACGGAAGGGCCAGTTGTACAGAGAACGCTAAGATCCTGCAAAATTAGAACACACTATTTCACTTTTTTGTTCAGTGTGTTATATTTTCTAAATTAAGAAAATAAGTTCTTAGATGTGGATTTTCTAGGTGTTTTACAATTCTGTGAAAAGTTGTGTTCTCTGCACGGGTGTTAAAGAAATCAAAGAAAATACTCTTACACATAATTTTCTGGATGCCAAGTACTGATAGTATGAAACATTTTCATCTTCAATATATAGCTATGTGAATCATGAATATGATAATTTCTAGATTTCCATATACACACATTGGGAAACTCTATAATGAAGGTGCTCGACCACCAAGGTGGAGGAACAAGAGACACTATGAACACAGAAATGCAGTCGAAGGAATAGTGAAGACAAATGACGCTTCCAACAAATGTGAGGGAGTCGAAGAATGCCATGCAAAGGATTTATTAATCAACAAACACTAACTTAACACAGAGCCATGTTTCGATGCTGAAAAGCACCTACCGCAGGAGTCTGTATTAATGATGTGATGTAAAAGGGCACACTGCTGAAAGAACCTCGTGTGTTCCCAAAGTTAGGCATAAGCGGTCATGGGTTAGTGCCTGTGTCATGACATTCTTCGACTCACTCAAGTTTGTTGGAAGCGTCTTAATGAAGGGGCAAACATTTATGCACCAATTATATGTTTAAATGACTAGAATACAAACATATATGCATGTGATACCCCAGATTCTATATAGGTTTGTTAGAGATAGATCTCAGATGTGTGCATAAACTTGTTATTTATTTATTTATTCAGAACATTTATACCCCGCTTTATACCACTGAGAGCAGCCTCTAAGCGGCTTACAAAGAACTGAAGAAACAATTACAATATCAATATAGGGAAAGGCTCAGGGGAAGAAGGGAGAGGAAGAGACAGAGAAATGGGGAGAGAGATGGTCCGCAAAGCTGAGGATGGAAAGGACTGCAGGCGTGACGATGAAGCACTGGAAGGGGCTGAATCTTTGAGTCCGCTGGTAACAAACATTGATGATGTGAAGGCCAGGACTCTCTGAGCGAGTGACGAGAGCCTAAGAAAATAAGAACATAAGTGTTGCTATACTGGGATAGACTGAAGGTCTATCAAGCCCAGAATTGCACACAGTATTTGAGGTGTGATCACACCATTGAGCGATGCAAAGGCATTATAACATCCTCATTTTTGTTTTCCATTCCTTTCCCAATAATACCTAACATTCTATTGGAGTTGATTGGCACTTAAATGGCAGCAATTAGGAATTATGTGCACATCTGTCCAACATCTTTTCTATATCATCTGTGCCTAAATTTCATAGCACGCAACTCAAAAGGGAAGTCGCTCTGGGAGGCATGTAGGCGGATCAGGGGGCATTCCCAGAAGTTAGGCGCAATGCTAATGTCATATCCTTACCAGTGGCGTACCAAGGGGGGGCGGTGGGGGTGGTCCGCCCCGGGTGCACGCCGCTGGGGGGGGGGGTGCTGTGCGCCTGTTGGCTCTTCGTTTTCATGCTCCCTCTGCCCCAGAACAGGTTACTTCCTGTTCTGGGGCAGAGGGAGCATGGAAACGAAGAGCCGACAGGCACGCGGCACCCCCCCCCCAGCGGCGTGCACCCGGGGGGTTCTTTCTCCAGGGGGGTCACGCTGCACCCGGGGGGTTATTTCACCGGGGGGGGGGGATCGCGCTGTTCCGGGGGGGGGGGCGCTGCACCCGGGGGGCGGGCGCATTGGCGATCTGCCCCAGGTGTCAGCGCCCCTAGGAACGCCACTGATCCTTACCAAAGATGGGCACCAACATTACACCAGGTTTCAGCAGGCATAAATGCAGCGCTCAATATTAGATGCGAGATCCACGCTAAGCTAATATTCTGTAAAGGCTGAGTACCCTTTGCAGAATAGTAACTTAGTGTGGATTTTTTTCTGAATTGAGCCCTATACATGCACGTATGTAAATCTGCCTTGTTCATTTTTTAATACTTAACACATTCTCTCCTCAGCATCCGACCAAAATTCTTGGAGGTTGGGACAAAAGTAGAGCACATGAACCAGTGTTCCTGCTATGGATTTCCAGGACCAACAAGTACTTTGTTCATCTCTTCTTAATTTCATTACCCTTCCTGGCATCCAGAGTGCTCTGTAAGCTAAAAAGAAAAGTGATTGAGTAATGGCAGCAGCTAAAGAGAACTGTCTACCCTTACAGAACAATTTATTCCATTACCTTTTTGTTAAAGACCCTTGTAGGTTTCTGTATCTTCTCTATACCTATGCATCATTTCACTTGGGCTCCTCTGGAAAGTTTGATAATGTTGAAACTGCTTTGAAAACCCCATTACCCACTTGCATAATGTCTTCCAACTGCCCACTCTTCTAAAAATACTTCTGTCTCTGGACAACTCTTTTGTATTCAGTACTATAACTGCATCTATTGATAATACAGGGAATCCAGAAGTCCAAATTCCCTTTGTAGTCCCCTGAATGGCTTGAAAGTGTTATCTCTAATCAATGAATCTAATGACTGATGAAATGCCCTTTATCTGCCACTAAGTTATTTTGGTTTCTGAAATGTTAAAATGAGGATTAAGCCAAATTGCGGTTTTTAGAGGGATGGGCTCCCAAATTTGCATTTAATGATCAAAATCCCTAAAGGCCCTCTGGGTTGCATGTATTGCCATCTTATCCTCTTGTTCATTTATTAAAGTGATCCCTGGCAAAAATTCTTAGGGGAGCTGGGGCTGCCAACTCTTTTTTTCCCATTAATAGCCAACCAGGACTATTTCCAAGAACATTTTGATCAAACCATCAACATCTGCAATGTAGTTTAAAAGATTGAAAGTATATCTAAAAGCTGGAAAATTCACAACCCCAATTGATTGGGTTAGTTTTAGCTTGGCAAGTACAATTCTGGGGATCTTCTTTTGCCATAAATGCTCACAGGTAAAAATTCAGCCAGTTTTTTGTTTTTGTTTTTTTGCATTGAATGCTGCTGGCTAAATTAGACCCAGATATTCAGTGACCTGGGCACTGGCATTGAATATTTGGACATGTCTGGCTACCAGCATTTATTTAACCAATATTCATTCAGGACCTGCATAAAACACTTATCCTGGTTCCAACTGAATATTACACTTATGTATATCAAAAAATAGATCCAATTCACAACCCTTAGTTCAAGAACAATACACTCAGTGAATCTCTATTGCACATTCACGACCACTGCGTGTCTGCAGTTGTGCTATTAATGAGAGGAAAAACGTCATACTGCTGTGGCCACACTTGGTCCCATTTAACTAAAAAATATAATGTTGGCTCACAGTGAAAAAGTAATCATGGGTAAAAAACCTCCCTTTGTTCTAATCGTGGTATAATCTTAAACCACCTCGTGATATAATTTAAAGCCACTTATCTTTTTATCAGTTCTCCGTTGCTCCGTGGATGCTCTGTGGGAGTGAGGTCCCGACGGACCTGTTTCGCTGCCGCTTTGTCAAGGGTTCTCACCATACAACTGTGGTTCTGGAGCGCTGATCATGTTTTCTGTTGCTTTTTCAGCTCCCACAGTTGTATGGTGAGGACCCTTGACAAAGTGGCAGCGAAACGGGTCCATCGGGACCTCACTCCCGCAGAGCATCCATGGAGCACTGATAAAAAGATAAGTGGCTTTAAATTATATCACGAGGTGGTTTAAGATTATACCACGATTAGAACAAAGAGAGGTTTTTTTACCCATGATTACTTTTTCACTGTGAGCCAACATTATATTTTTTGGTTAAATGGGACCAAGTGTGGCCACAGCAGAATGAGGTTTTTCCTCTCATTAATAGCACAACTGCAGACATGCAGTGGTCGTGAATGTGCAATAGAGATTCACCAACTAAATATTAACCAGAACCTGTATTAGGAGATCTGTCAGTCCAGCCACTGCCCCCTTCCCCCGGATGATCTCCTCTTCAACACCACTCCTCCAAATTTCCAATCTCTCCCCACACACCTCCTCCGGTTCTCCCTCCCCCTCCCAGATCACCTTCCATTCCTGAGACTTACCCACAGATGATTCCTGGTGGTCTGGTGGAATGAGGCAGGAGCGATCCTCTTCTGTTCCTGCCCCTTTGGCTCTGGTTTCAAAATGGTAGCACTGACCCCTAGCATTAGTCTTGTGGTACTACCACTAAGGGGAGGGGGGGGGGGGTCAGCCTTCCATATAAGGGCAATTCAGGAGATATGGTATGGACTTGACAGTGATAAAAGCCATAATGTCATCTATGTAAATTGAGAGTTTACACTCTGCCATCCCTTTCACTAGATCACTCTGCCGGATTGCTGTCACTAAGTGATCTAGTGCTGTGTTAAACAGCAATGAGGAGAGATGATAACCCTGTCTCATTCCTCTTTGTAAGGCTGTGGTTCTGTCCTATAATTTTCTGATGTAAGGTAAGCAAGGCCTTTTGTAGTTATATTTGTGATAAGACTGTGAGGGTTTATAATTTTAAATATAAAAAAAACTGCACCCAGTTCATTATGATATTTTTATTCCTTCAGAACAAAAGCCATGTTTTTCCTCCCTTAACAGCTGTAATTTTGAAATAACTACAGAAATACAACAGAAAACAATGTTGTGAAGGATTTTAATTCCTGTGCAGGGAATTGACGTTAACTGTTTGACCTAACAGCTCAAAGTGATTAAGTTTTAACAAAGCTCCTTCACCCACAAGACAACAGAGATCATGAGCTAAACTTTGGAAAGAAACCAAAGATTTTTGCAGGGAAACTCATGTGGTCTCATGGAACAGGGGACCTGTAGTTAATGCATTTGAAATTGAGGTGTATGAATCACTATGTAAAGATTGCTTGCAGATGTGGTGAAGTACGCCTTTCATTTGAACTGATATGAAGGCAAACTGAAGAAATAGGCAAATTTAAAGACTCATCTTCAGAACCAAGCAGCATCCTGCAAGCACTGTAATCTATGAAATAGAAGAGCTGTATTGACTAGAGCAGGGATTTTCAACCCAGTCCTCAGGGCAGGGCACACCCAGCCAGTCCTGGTTTTCAGGATATCTCCCCAAGTCAGAACTGTTGCAATGAATTTCCTGCTTCATTTTCCTACCAAAATTTAAGTTTGTGACCAATGAACACAATTACCACCAAAGAAGCCAAATTAGCAGAAGTGCGAAAAGTGAGTAGCAGTGTCTATTATCAAAGCTTCAATCCTGGCTACTGTCCATTCTTGCATGTTCATAATTGAATCATCTTTTTAAAAAAATCTATCTCAAGTGCAGAGCAGATCTCCTACTTACCTGCCTCATGCTAGGATTTGAAATTGCTGAACATTCAGGCTGCAAATTCTAAAGGAATTCCCAGGGGATATTTGAATATCAGTGGGAGAACAGATCTTTGGGTGGGTGAGGTTGTCCAGCAAGAGGAAGGAAGAGGAGGGAGGGAATGAGGTGCAGAAATGAATTAAGACAGGAACACCCCGCCACTCATCTCCCCTTGCTCATCATTCCTCCCCCCTCATTTCCCACCATCACCCCTATTCCTTTTAACCCAGGTAATCAATAGAAATAAAACATGGAAAAAGAAAATAAGATGATATCTTTTTCCATGCTTTATTTTGTTGTATTTCTATTGATTACCTTTAAAAGTGGACTAACATGGCTACCACACCTCTCTACTTTTAACTCAGGCAAATTTCATTTAAAAGAAACAGCTTTTATTAATACAAAAACACTATAGTGGAATAAATGACCCACAGAAGGCAAATAAAATCATTGAACTATTTAATCATAACCCAAATTATACCCATGGAACAGCCACCACCAAGGAAACATTACCTTGTTTTCTATTATTATTATTAACATCTACTTTTCCCCCTCAAACAGCCATTCAGTGCTGGATATGTGGAGCCTTGGACAGCAATTTTGAGTTGTTCCCACCAACTCCTTTCAAACAAATTCCAACCACACATATTTGCTGTCTGGGGAAATTTTTAACCTTAGTTAGACATGTGTGTTTACAACTTTTACTCTGCCAATCAATTTATGTGAACGCTCCCCTCTAACAATTACACCCTACGCAAGTGCAGCACATAATTATAGAAGTGTTTGGGCATGATGTTGCCATTCATGTGGTAAATGTACACTTACCCGTTTAGATGGCAGTAATTCCATAAATGTATTCATGCAATCAGCATATAAATGGAATGAGGGGGATTGTGCTATGAGACAGCCTTTTAACCTTACCCAACCATCCAATTTGTGGTCTGAGTAACACATCCTCAGCCACTCATATTGTGGTGTGAGGAAGCCTTTAAACCTTACTCAAGCACTCGATTTGTGTCTAACATATCCCCAGCCACAGGTATTTGTCATCTAAGGCAGCATTTTAATTTTGCCCAGTCACCCTTTTTGTGGTCTGAGTATTGAGAGCTTCAAACAGCGTAGCCTCATACATATCTCTAGTTGTTTATGCTAGAGACCCCAGCATTTTCTCAGAATATTTGCCATTATTAGCCTGCTTTAATGCTTCTTTGTCCATGTTTTTTGTTCAGCCTTCCACTACTTTTGTAAGACCTTCCTTTCCACTAATTTTACAAAGAGTGTGACCTCTACATGGCATGCTTTAACATGTAGTTGATTTTCTCTTGTACTTCACTTTTTAACATAAACTTGACTACTACTACTATTTAACATTTCTAAAGCGCTACCAGGGTTGCGCAGCACTGTACAATTAACAAAGGACAGTCCCTGCTCAAAGGAGCTTACAATCTAAAGGACAAAAAGTGCAGTCAATCAAGATTGAGGCAGTCTAGATTTCCTGGATAGAGGTACAATGGTTAGGTGCTGAAAGTGACATTGAAGAGGTGGGCTTTGAGCAAGAATTTGAAGATGGGAAAGGAGGGGGCTTGGCGTATGGACTCAGGGAGTTTATTCCAAGCATAGGGTGAGGCGAGGCAGAAAGGGCGGAGTCTGGAGTTGGCGGTCCTTTTACTGAAAAATGGCCTGCGCTGGTGTAGACGCATGTATTGAATGCATGCAAAACGTAGATTAAGTCTACAATAAAGAGAAATCAATATCCATCATAGGAAACATCGATCTCTAAACAATGATAAAATCTTGCAGCAGAACAAAGTAATGGAAACAATTTAAATACTTACAAGACAGTACTGAAATAAACATATTAAAAAAGGTACTATAATGAAACCATAATGAAAAAAAATAATATATATTATGGCTATATATATATATATATCTACTATAATAAAACGCACCCTCAACGTTCTGAGGACACTGACATCACTGAAGTCACTCAGACTCCCAGAACGGTTCGTGGATTCATGGTGGTTAAGCCACCCCACAGACCCATGCCCCGCCCTTGCGTCAAACGTCATGATGTCAGGGGCGGAAAAAAAAATTTAACTAAACAAATGGATCGCACCCACGCAGGGGGAGGAGGAGTAGGGAAACATCCTCCCCCTGCCGACCCACCCGCGGAAAGGGAAATCACCTCCTAAGCTCGACTCCGGAGACCACTGTTCCGACATCCAACACCCCCCCCCCCCGCCGCCCGCGCGGCAAACCTCAAAACGTAGAAGCCCCGCCCACAGAATGGTAGATCCGCCCCCGCCCCACCCCGCCCCCCCCAAAGCTGCAGGTCAAAAGAAGAGGTCCAACACCCCCCCGCAACAACCTCCTACTAAGCCACCTACCTTCGCGTTGTTTTGCCGGCGGGGGACCCAAAACCCCGCCAGCACAAATCCTGTCTGCTGACTACGGCGTCATCTTCACTGTTGCTAGCCTGTGCAGGCAGGGCTTCTGTGCGTCTGACGTCCTGCATGTGCAGGACGCCAGTCACATAGAACCCCGCCCTGCACAGACTAGCAACGCCGAAGATCACTGCAGGAGTCAGACTCACTCAGCACACAGAACACAGGACTTCTGCTGGTGGGATTTTGGGTCCCCCGCCAGCAAAACTACGCGACGGTGGGTGCGATGGCCATGGTGGGTGGGATGGCGGCGGCCGGGTGCATCGCCATGGGTGGGATGGCGGCGGGAGGGGGGCATCGTGCGGAGGAGGCGCTTCATTCCTTCTTCTTAAAAGCAGGATCCTCCCCCCCCAAAACTGAACCATACAACACACACACACACACACACACACTCTCATCTGCCAGCGCTTCCTCACCCCCCCAACACTTACTCACTCTCATTTGGCCACACTTCCTCAATGCCCCCCCCCCAACACACACACACTCTCATCTGCCAGCGCTTCCTGAAACCCCTGCCCCCCCCCCACACACTCACTCATCTGGCTGTGGTTCCTGACCCCCCCCCCCCCCACACACACATTCACTCTCATTTGGCCACACTTCCTCAATGCCCCCCCCAACACACACACACTCTCTCTCTCTCTGTCTCATCTGGCAGCGCTTCCTAAAATCCCTGCCCCCCCCACACACTCACTCATGTGGCAACCCCCCCACCCCCACCACACACACACACACACACACTCAGTCTCTCATATCGCACCGCTTCCTGAACCCCCCCCCCCCCCACACACACACATACAGTGGTGGAAATAAGTATTTGATCCCTTGCTGATTTTGTAAGTTTGCCCACTGACAAAGACATGAGCAGCCCATAATTGAAGGGTAGGTTATTGGTAACAGTGAGAGATAGCACATCACAAATTAAATCCGGAAAATCACATTGTGGAAAGTATATGAATTTATTTGCATTCTGCAGAGGGAAATAAGTATTTGATCCCCCACCAACCAGTAAGAGATCTGGCCCTACAGACCAGGTAGATGCTCCAAATCAACTCGTTACCTGCATGACAGACAGCTGTCGGCAATGGTCACCTGTATGAAAGACACCTGTCCACAGACTCAGTGAATCAGTCAGACTCTAACCTCTACAAAATGGCCAAGAGCAAGGAGCTGTCTAAGGATGTCAGGGACAAGATCATACACCTGCACAAGGCTGGAATGGGCTACAAAACCATCAGTAAGACGCTGGGCGAGAAGGAGACTACTGTTGGTGCCATAGTAAGAAAATGGAAGAAGTACAAAATGACTGTCAATCGACAAAGATCTGGGGCTCCACGCAAAATCTCACCTCGTGGGGTATCCTTGATCATGAGGAAGGTTAGAAATCAGCCTACAACTACAAGGGGGGAACTTGTCAATGATCTCAAGGCAGCTGGGACCACTGTCACCACGAAAACCATTGGTAACACATTACGACATAACGGATTGCAATCCTGCAGTGCCCGCAAGGTCCCCCTGCTCCGGAAGGCACATGTGACGGCCCGTCTGAAGTTTGCCAGTGAACACCTGGATGATGCCGAGAGTGATTGGGAGAAGGTGCTGTGGTCAGATGAGACAAAAATTGAGCTCTTTGGCATGAACTCAACTCGCCGTGTTTGGAGGAAGAGAAATGCTGCCTATGACCCAAAGAACACCATCCCCACTGTCAAGCATGGAGGTGGAAATGTTATGTTTTGGGGGTGTTTCTCTGCTAAGGGCACAGGACTACTTCACCGCATCAATGGGAGAATGGATGGGGCCATGTACCGTACAATTCTGAGTGACAACCTCCTTCCCTCCGCCAGGGCCTTAAAAATGGGTCGTGGCTGGGTCTTCCAGCACGACAATGACCCAAAACATACAGCCAAGGCAACAAAGGAGTGGCTCAGGAAGAAGCACATTAGGGTCATGGAGTGGCCTAGCCAGTCACCAGACCTTAATCCCATTGAAAACTTATGGAGGGAGCTGAAGCTGCGAGTTGCCAAGCGACAGCCCAGAACTCTTAATGATTTAGAGATGATCTGCAAAGAGGAGTGGACCAAAATTCCTCCTGACATGTGTGCAAACCTCATCATCAACTACAGAAGACGTCTGACCGCTGTGCTTGCCAACAAGGGTTTTGCCACCAAGTATTAGGTCTTGTTTGCCAGAGGGATTAAATACTTATTTCCCTCTGCAGAATGCAAATAAATTCATATACTTTCCACAATGTGATTTTCCGGATTTAATTTGTGATGTGCTATCTCTCACTGTTACCAATAACCTACCCTTCAATTATGGGCTGCTCATGTCTTTGTCAGTGGGCAAACTTACAAAATCAGCAAGGGATCAAATACTTATTTCCACCACTGTACACTCTCGCTCATCTGGCAGCGCTTCCTGAAGCCCCCCCACACACACACACTCATGTGGAAACACTTGATAAACTGCCCCACACACACTCACTCACTCATCTCGCAGCACTTCCAGACCCCCCACACACCCCTCTTCTTCCAAGCTGAAACCCCCAACACACCCCCACCCCCACACACCCCTCCAACACACCCCCCCCCACACACACACACTCTTTCTCACTCTCATCTGCCAGCGCTTCCTGAAACCCCGTACACACACACACAGACACTCACTCTCTCTCATCTGGCAGCGCTTCCTGAACCCCCCCCCCCCCCACACACACACTCTCACTCTCTCTCTCATCTCGCAGCGCTTCATGAAACCCCATACACACACACTCACTCTCTCTCTCATCTGCCAGCGTTTCCTGAACTCCCTGCCCTCCCCCCCCACACACACTCACTCACTCTGTCATCGCTTCCTGAACCCCCCCTCACACACACACTCACTCTCTCACTCGCATCTGGTAGCGCTTCCTGAACCCCCCGCACCCCTCTTCTTCCAACCTGAACCCCCCCAACACATCCCCCCTCCTCCAGCAAAGCAATTGCTTGGGTGCAGTGGTGGGAATCTCAGACACCAGAGATGGGGGGGGGGGGGGGCTGACACCACAGAGACACAGGAAGGGAGGTATCTCTGTCACACACACACTCTCTCTCTCACATACAATGTCTTTCTGACTCTCACTCTGACACACTCTGTCTCACACTGTATCACATTCACTCTCTATGTGTCACACAGTCACTCACACACTCGCTTGGTCTCATACATTCACTCTCACAGAGAATCTGTGTCTCACACACACTCTCTCTCTCTCGCACACACACACACACTCTCTCTCACACTGTGTCTCACACACTCTCATTCTCACACACACACTCTCTCACAGACACACTCACACCCAGACTCACTCTCTCTCTCTCACACACACACACACACACTCACACTTTCACTCTGTCTCTCACATAGTCACTCTCACATACACTCTCCCAAACATACACACTCCGAGGAAAACCTTGCTAGCGCCCGTTTCATTTGTGTCAGAAACGGGCCTTTTTTACTAGTATATATATATAAGCCATAATAAAGAGTAGGGGAGTTGAAATCGTAAGCTGACAGGTGAGAGAGAGGACAGTACGACTGTAGTAAAACAGAGATAATATAAAATACAGGAAAATAAACATAAAATAATGAGGGATAAATCTTAAAGAAGAAACAAAGAACAAAAAGAAGAAAAACATACTTTAGTATAAGGCAAATGCAGTAGGAAAAACTAGAATAGTTAATTCAAGCTTCTTGAAACATGAGTTCCTCTAAATTAATATTGTTCATGACCCATTTACAAAAGTCTAATGTTTTAATCCCCTTTTCAGCTTCTGTAACAATCTCCTGCAGCTATTAGCACTGCACTGTTTTAAAATACATTGCTAATACAGCATCACCCATATTAATATTATGTTGCATAGTCAATTTAACACCAGGACCAGCAAAAACACCTCCCTCCTGGAAGTAAGTTGGCTGCTCTATCTCCCCCACACTAATAAGCCTCTATCTAAACTAGGATCTTCTGTGGCACCAAAGATGTGGCCAAGAGAACAAAGTCTAGTACTCACCCTTCCCCTGCTGCAACTGAGACACAATTAGCAGTAAGCCGCTGCAGGGAGACAGCGAGAAGAAAGGGGATAGGCTCTGTTTTGGGCCGCTCATATAAGTGTGAGATGCCCCACTCTAGAGCCTTGTAATATATATTAGATTATGATGTAATAGCGTTAATTACCTTACTCATCTTCGCAGGTGCTATAATTAGTGCTGATGTGGACACCATCTTGTCCTTAGGACTTCAAAGAATATATTTGCATTCTTCTCTGTGATTTTGCACTTACTTGGTGATAGTTGCTAATCCTTCTGTGTGTTGTAACTTTACCCTATCCCCATTTCACTTACAGCTTCCTCCCTTCTCATCTTTGCCTGTTCTACCTCTATTTCTCCCTCCCTTCCCACCATCTGCTCTCCCTCTCCCCCTACCCCTCCCCCATATGTGTATGCAATGTGGTGTGTTTGTGTTTAGGTGTATCTGTATTGGTGTGTCTTTTTGTGTGTGTAGTAGGGTTTGCCTTAGTGTTTGTATTAGTGTGTGTATTAAAGTCTGTATTAGGGTGTATTAGGGGTTGTGCTGCAGCCACTTGTCTTTGGTGTGTCCCTCTTTGTGTCCCTGTTGCTTTCTCATAGCTTGTATGTTTGTGGGTGGGTGTGTATGTTAGTGAATGCAGCATGCAGACACAGCAGATGATTTTTTGGGAATCCTGATGGTCCAGAGGAGGCAGGCCCAGCAGGGGAGGTAAAGGTGGAAGAGGAAGAGGGGGAGGGGAAGGGTCAGGAGGGTTTACAGGCCCAGTGTGTGGCTCAGTTCAGATTTAATAGGGAGATCATAGAACATTTGTGTGAGGAGCTGTGGGAGGACCTGGAGACCCAGACCTGGAGGAGGCATCCTCCTGGTACATGTGTTTGTCAGCATAGCCTTGGTCTTTCTGGCTACTGAAACTTTCCAGACTCTAGTAGGAGTTGCAGGAGGGATCAGAAAGCCAGCTGCCTCCCGTATCGTTAAACAGTTTCTGGAGGCCTTCTTGAAAATGGACACCATGTATATCCATTTCCCCATGCGTGAAACTGAGCAGCAAAAAACAATGACAGCTTTCTATCATATAGCTCGTTTCCCCTCTGTGCTTGGTGCCATTGATGGGATTCATGTGGCCCTCAAACCAACTGTTCATAGTGAGGCTGAATATTGAAATCGAAAGGCATACCACTTCATCAATGTGCAGGTAATCTGCAATGCAGCACTTGAAATAACAGATGTTTGTACCAACTATCCTGGGTGTTGCCACGACTCCTATGTGCTGACATGCTTGAGCATCCATGAGAATTTGTACAGTGGCTGAATCAGAGATGGGTGGCTATAAGGTGAGGAGTATCCTACAACCCCCTACACCCGTCTAATAACTAATTACAACTCTCTGTTTTCTCCACAGGTGTGTGGCCAGTATGGGTCCTGTGATCTGGAGGATAGCACTTCTGGGGATTTCCACCATACAACAAAAGTTGTGTGTACCTTCATCTTCCTTCCCCTCAAGACAGGTGACCACGACTATCCACTAAAGACATGGCTTTGTAGCGCTATAAAAATGCTAAATAGTAGTAGTAGTGGGCTCATGACCCCAATCATCAACCCCCAGAGGAAGTTCGCTACACTTGGCCTGCTGAAAACCAGATTCTGCTGTTTGGACCGTTCTGGTGGTGAGCTACTGTACAGTCCCACTAAGCTATGTGAGATAGTCACAGCCTACTGCATGCTTGATAATCTGGCTATTAGAAGGCAATGTGTCAGAGCCTAAGCCAGAACCTTGGCAACAGGTCATGGAGGAGGAGAGTGACAGTGAAAAGAAGGAACCTCACTTGGAGATCTACCCTCGCGGAAATAGGAAGTTACATCAGAGGAGGGCGGGACACAGTGAGGGAAGGCCCGACGAGGTGATCTGCTTCTTTTACACACAGATGCGAGGCACTGCGCTGCCGCTTCAGAGATTTTTTTTAAAGGCGGGGTGCCGGGTGGCAGAGAGAAGAGGGCTGTCAGTGGAGCTGAGGGTAGGCCGTGGGGACTGGGTTGGGGGGGCTCAGATGGGAAAAAGGGACTGGGTCGGGGGGGGGGGGGACTCAGATGGGAAAAGGGGCCTGGAGCTGGAACTAGGGTCTGGTAAGTGGGCAGGTAGGAGAATGGGTCTGGGACTGAAAAGGGGGGCCCTAATGCAAGGCATGTGGATGAAGGGGACTGGAACTGGCAGCTGAAAAGGAGGGTAGGTGGGATAAGGAGACTAGTACTGGAACTGGAGGCTGAAAAGGGGCAAGGGCTGAAACTGTGGAGACTGGGGGCTGAAAAGGGGGCAGGGAGAAGTGGCTGGGGCTGAAGCTCGGGACTGAAGGGAGAAAAGGTCTGGGGCTGAAACTGGGTACTGATGGGATAGTGGGGCTGGAACTAGGGGCAGGAGAGATAATGGGGCTGGAACGGGGAGCTAAAAAGAGTAAGCAGAGAGAGAGAGGGGACAGATCCTGGATGGAAGGGGCAGAGAGAAAGGGCAGACAGTGGATGGAAGGGAGAGAAAGAGCGGACAGTGGATGGAAGGGGGAGAGAGAGAGAGGGCAGACAGGGGCAGATGGTGGATGGAAGGGACAGAGATAGAGGGCAGACACTAGATGGAATGGAGAGAGAGGGCAGATGTGGATGGAAGGGAGAGAGAGGGCAGACAGTGGATGGAAGGAGCAGGGAGCGAAGGCAGACATTGGATGGAGGGGACAGGAGAGAGAGAGGGCAGACACTGGATGGCAGGGAGATCGAAAGCAGATGCTGGATGGAAGGAAGACAATGAAAAAAAGATGAGGAAAGCAGAAACGAGAGACAACAAACTATAAATAAAATATATATTTTTTAATTTTTTTGCTTTAGGATAAAGTAGTATTATAGCTGTGTTAAGAAATGTTTATTAATAGAACATGGTAATAAGGTCATCTTTTTATTGGACTAATTTTAAAACATTTTGACTAACTTTCGGAAAACAAAACCCCCTTCCTCAGGACAGCATAGGATACTGTAACAGCACTATACTGTATTGACCTGAGGAAGGAGGTTTTGGCCTCTGAATGCTAAATGTATTAGTCCAAAAAATGGTATTATTTTATTTTCTATAATTGTTTTATTTCTATTTGTTAATTTGTAAAGTGGTGATTGGTATTTGTTAGTTTTTCAAATTTACATCTGCTGTCTTTATATTTTGCACAGTACTAGGGGACAGTTTCTGTTTCTGTGGTGTTGCATTGTATGCAGAGTCTGGCATCTTGGGGGTTCAGTTTAATTTTTGTCTAAATAGAAAGTTTATGATTACTTATTTTATAGTGGATTAGGGTGTATCTGTGTTTGTGAAAAAGAGATGGCTTTCAGTTGGCATTGACTGTGCAGGATCGACAATCTGTACTATTCTGTCTGGTTTCGTTTTACAATAGGTGAATTGATGTTCTAGTGCTCACTGTAGTGTTTATGATGCTTTCCTTTTCCTTGTGTGACTCGCAGAAATAATTGCTTATGGTATAGTAGAATTGCTCTATAGGTCCTGAGTGTTTTGTATTTTCAGTATGCCTAGTACTGGATTTTGGAGGGGGGTGTTAAAAAATGACCAGCCCCGGGTGTCAACTACCCTAGGTACGCCACTGCCTCTTACTCTGCCTTAGTGCTGAACATCTATGTAGTAAGCTTTCAGCATTGAAAAATCTATGTCTAGTTAGATCAGACAATTGTGTTAGAAAAATCTTAAGTGCAGATGAAATTGAAAAAAACTTTTATGTTTAGATCCCAAGGACAATTGGCATTGGTCAGGTTGTTTATGAATTCTCATCAACAATTTTAGGGATCTTGATTGACAGTTCACTATCACTATAAAGTCAGGTTTTGTCTCTGGTGAAAAAATATTTTTTATAACGAGGAAGTTAAGGTGTGTCCGGAACTGCTTTGAAGTAGATCAATTCGAAATTTTGAATCGGGCACTTTTGATTTCACAGTTGGATTATTGCAATCTCATTTATTTAGGTTATAATAAAAATCTTCTAAGAAGAATTCAGACCATTCAGAACACGGCAGTTCATTTAATCTTTGGTCTTACCAAATTTGATCATGTCTCGTCAAGTTTTGTTAAATTGCATTGGCTTCCAGTTGAGGCTAGAAACATTTTTAAGTTAGCATGTTTTCTTTTTAAAATATTGCATGGTCTAGCACCTAGGAGCCCTTTTAGTAAGCCACGTAGGCGCCTACACGCATGCCCAAAGCACATCAATTTTGAGTTACCACCCTGCTATCGCGTGACCCTTGCGGTAATTTCATTTTTGACGCATGTCCGCTACAAGTGATGTGCGGCAAAACCCGGACGGTAATTGTCATTCTACGCATGTAGACAATTACCACACAAGACCTTACCACTAAGTCAATGGCTGGTGGTAAGATCTCAGACCCAAAATGGATGCGTGGCAATTTTCATTTTGCCGCATGTCCATTTTCGGCAAAAATGTTAAAAAGGCATTTTTTACGGGTGCACTGAAAAAGGATTCTGCGCGCCTCCAAAACACGCATCTACACTACCGCAGGCCTTTTTTCTGAGCGCCTTAGTAAAAGGGCTTCCTAATTACTTATATGATCGTTTTAATTTCTCTACAGTCCCGAGGATTAAATGTTATGAAGATATATATTTTATTTTTCCATTAGTCAAGGGAAAAAGAAGATTACACCTATTTAAATTGACTTTAGCATTCCAGGCACCAGGAACTGGAAAATGTTCAGGGATATTTTAAACTCTGCTTTATCTTATTCTGACTTTAGAAAAAAAGTTAAAACCTTATTGTTTCAAAAATATGGTCTGACTCCCACTTTCTGATTTGATCTGTCATAGTTTACTGTTTATTTCCAGAGGTCTGTCTCTGGTCTCTTAGATTATGTAACCCGTTCTGAACTGTTAAGGTATAAGCAGGATATAAGACTAGTTTATTATTATTATTATTATTATTATTATTATTATTTCAAGCAATTTGCAACCAGCGATGCAGAAAGGGAAAGCATCTGATGCCACAGATACACTAAAGCCAAGCCACATTATGGCATTCTATCAAGATGAATAACAAAAATAAAGAGGCCAAAATCAAGCCTCATGTTAACACCAAGTGAAGTTATTTTTGTACTTTTAAGTACACTTTTTATTTTTATTTTTATTACTCATCACATAGTTCATTCATTACTTGTCACCAGTTTCTTTTTTGTGTTTTCTCAGCGATTTCTTGATTACTATAATCATGGCAATGGAATTTTTGTGTTCACATTTTTGACTGAAGTGTTACAGTTTTAAAACAAGATTTGGCTTTACTGTTTGTCTTTTCATATAATTTTGAAAACCTAAATCATTATGAGGCTTGATGTAGTGTTAACACGAGGCTTGATTCTGGCCTCTTTATTTTTGTTATTCTGGCGCCAAAATCATCAAGAGTCTTGATAGAACACCAGAACAAAGCTTAGTTTGGTGTTTCCGTGGCAACTGTCTTTATTACATCGATGCGTCATACGCTTTCCCTTTACTTCATGTTTATTCTTACTGCCTTTCTCTGTTTGCTCTCTCCGTTCCACTTCACTGTAATTTATTTTGATATGCTTCCCGCTGCTTTAATGTTTTTCAGATTTAAGAGTCACTCATGCTGTTTGTCCATTTAAACACATTTTCCTGCAGTTTTTTCTTTATTTGTCTCCTTCATGGTTTTCATTTTATGTAGTGCAGTAATTTCCACTTTCTTTGTTATTTTTTTTTTTTTTTGCAGTTTCTATTTGGTACTCCATTAGTAGGTACACTTTTTTCTTGTTTTTTAAAAATCATTTCCATTATTTTTCATTATTTTTAAAAATCTTTTATTTATCATTTTCATTATTTTATATATATTTATAGTTCATTGATACATATATATAATGGTTACCGCGTGCTAAAAGCACGAACACACCTCTAGCGCAGCTTAGTACACAGGGTCCTAAAATGTTGCCAAAAATTATGCACTCAAATTTAGGCACGTCCCCGATTTGCTCATGCAATTTAATAGCACAATGAGCCAATTAGTGCCAATAATTGGCTTTTTAACAAACAATTATTGGCACTAATTAGATTTCATTGGGAATTATCCACATCAAGTTAGGCACGGGATCCATGCCTAAAATTTATATGTAGTCCAAAAAATGGGGGCACCGAAATGGGAGGTTCATGGGCATTTTGGGGTGGATCTGGGGCATGGTTTGGAGTTATGCACATAAATGTAGAATAACAGTGCTTGATGTGTAAATTTAGACACAGGCATTTTGCACCGTGTTTTTGTTGGTGGAAATGGATGCACCTAAATGTACGCGTGACCTCGCTGTTAATTCTTTAAACCACGTTGAATTTTAGGTGCGGCTTATAGAATACTGCTTTAATGGGTTTTTGCAGTGCCATAGATAGAATATAGCCCATAATGTCTGTGTGTTGATATTCGATTCTGTTATAGTTATGTGTTCATTTGTAATATCATATCTTACTCTCTATATACATTTTTTGGTAGATGGTATAATTTTAGCAATCTTTCTTTGTTACCTCTGTGTTGTCCACTGAATTGGTATGTTTTGCATTATTATCAACTTTTTATGTATGCAGGCTGCTTCATTGTACATTGTAAATTTTCTGATTTTTATGGTTTGGTCCTATTTAAATTATTCAGTAGATGTAATACTTCTTACCATTTGTTCATTATAATGTTAACCTTTTATTATATTTATACTTATATTTTTGTTATTCCTGATTTTCTTTATATGTATTTGTTTTATATATATGGGGCTAGATTCTATATATAGTGACTGAAAATTCCACATGGAAAAAAAATAGGCCTAAGCATATTCTGTAAAGTATGCCTAAATGTTATAGAATAGGCTTAAATTTCTACACAGTATATAGAATAACGTCAAGCACCTCTCCACATGACAAAATGTATCTGCAGCCATTTACGCCATATTTTATTTGGTATAAATCCTGACGCTTAAATAAGGCACAGAGCGGATGTGTTCTATAACAACGTACATAGATTTTAGAAACGTCCACACCCCGCCCATGACCACATCCTCTTTCCAACAAAGCAACTTAGAATGTAGGCACATCACTTTACAGAATACGTTTAGCGAGTTGTGTTCTTAAATCTTAATGCCAATTAGTGCTAATAATTTCTTGTTAATGTCCAATTAACAGCACTGATTAGCTAGTTAACCAATTAAGTTGCATGCATTGTTATAGAATACTCTTCGATTTCCACACAGAAATTAAGTTGCCATATAAAGAATCCTGGGAATGTTTCCTAAATAATTATATTTTATGATGTTTTTATTAGATGATTTCGTATACATTTTATCAGCGTTTTATATGTTTTACATATTTATAATGTTTCTTTGCAGAATTGTTTGACTCCTGAGGCAGCTGTTTTCTGAGCTGAAATGCAGGACTGCGTTGTCTATTGCAGTGGCGTTCCTAGGGGGGCTGACACCCGGGGCGAATCGCCGATGTGCCCCGCCCCCCGGGTGCAGCGCCCCCCGGAACAGTACGACGCCTCCCCCAGCGAAAGAACTTCCGATTCCCCGGTGAAAGAACCCCCCCTGGGTGCACGCCGCTGGGGGGGGAGTGCCGCGCACCTGCCGACTCTTCGTTTTCATGCTCCCTCTGCCCCGGAACAGGAAGTAACCTGTTCCGGGGCAAAGGGAGCATGAAAACGAAGAGCCGACAGGCGCACGGCACCCCTTCAGCGGCGTGCACCCGGGGCAGACCACCCCCACCGCCCCCCCCCCCCTTGGTACGCCACTGGTCTATTGTTTGCACTTTAATTAAAGATTGCCCTTGTGCTGGAACTTGATTAGTCTCCCCCCATTCATGATTTTTTTCTTCCTTTTGAAAACTTTAGTGTATTAGACCCTTAATCAGCTTCAGTGCATATATTTCAAAATATCTTTATCCTTTAATACATCTCCTTTGTCTGTATTGCTTTATTTTTATTTCAGATTGAAAATATTTGAATTTATGAACATAGAATCAATTTTCTCTGCCATATTCTTTATATAAAAACCATGTTTCGTTCTGTGACACTAATGTTTGTGTACACTACCTTTCATGCTTGATATATTCATTTATGTGGCAATTTGCATGTGTAATATAAGGATTTGCATATGGAAATTCTTAGACTGCAAAACTGCTCAGTTTGTCTGTTACCCATAGTGATTTGTGTTAATCTGCATTCATTCTTTTTCTTCTTTGCAAAAGAAACTGGAGCAAAGAAGATTTCCTGGCTAGGATGAACAGATGGATGCAGAAATGTTAAAGGAAATTAGAGACACAAACTGGGCAACACAATAATAATGGGTGATTTCAATTACCAGAGAACTATGGAATGTGTAGAATATCAATCATCTCAATTTCCAACTTAGAGGAGCGGCTGCGAGGGTCAAAAATTTACATCAGGTGTGGATGCTGTTCAAAAACACCATCCTGGAAGCCCAGGCCAAATATATTCCGCATATTAAAAAAGGAGGATGGAAGACCAAACGACAGCTGGCATGGTTAAAAAGTGAGGTGGAGGAAGCTATTAGAGCTAAAAGAAAATCCTTCAGAAAATGGATGAAGGAACCGACTGAAAATAATAAGAAACATCATAAGGAACGTCAAGTCAAATGCAAAGCGCTGATAAAGAAGGCTAAGAGGGACTTCAAAAAAAAGATTGCGTTGGAGGCCAAAACACATAGTAAATTTTTTTAGGTATATTAAAAGCAGGAAGCCAGCAAAAGAATCGGTTGGACCGCTAGATGACCGAGGAGTAAAAGGGGCAACCAGGGAAGACAAAGCCTCAGCAGAGAGATTAAATGAATTCTTTGCTTCGGTCTTCACCGAGGAAGATTTGGGTGGGATACCGATGCCAGAAATGGTATTCGAAGCTGACGAGTTGGAGAAACTTAATGAATTCTCTGTAAATCTGGAGGATGTAATGGGGCAGTTCTACAAACTGAAGAGTAGCAAATCTCCTGGACCGGATGGTATTCATCCCAGAGTACTGATAGAACTGAAAAATGAGCTTGTGGAGCTATTGTTAGTAAAATGTAATTTATCCTTAAAATCGAGCGTGGTACCGGAAGATTGGAGGGTGGCCAATGTAACGCCGATTTTTTAAAAAGGTTCCAGGGGAGATCTTGGAAATTATAGACCGGTGAGCCTGAAGTCGGTGTGGGGTAAAATGGTAGAGACTATTATAAAGAACAAAATTACAGAGCATATTCAAAAGCATGGATTAATGAGACAAACAGGCTTATTTTCGAAAGAGAAGGGCGCCCATCTTTCGACACAAATCAGGAGATGGGCGTCCTTCTCCAGGGTCACCCAAATCGGCATAATCGAAAGCCGATTTTGGGCATCCTCAACTGCATTCCATCGCGGGGACAACCAAAGTTCACAGGGGGCATGTTGGAAGCATAGCGAAGGCGGGACTAGGGTGAGCTTAACACATGGGCATCCTCTGCCGATAATGGAAAAAAGAAGGGCGTCCCTGACGAACACTTGGCCGACTTTACTTGGTCCTTTTTTTTTTTATGACCAAGCCACAAAAATGTGCCCTAAATGACCAGATGACCACTGGAGGGAATCGGGGATGACCTCCCCCTACTCCCCCAGTGGTCACTAACCCCCTCCCACCCTGTATGCCAGCCTCAAATATCATACCCAGCTCCCTGACAGCAGTATGCAGGTCCCTGGAGCAGTTTTAATGGGTACTGCAGTGCACTTCAGGCAGGCAGACCCATCCTCCCCCTACCTGTTAAACTTGTGGTGATAAATGTGAGCCCTCCAAAACCCACCACAAACGCATTGTACCCACATCTAGGTGCCCCCCTTCACCCCTTAGGGCTATGGTAGTGGTGTACAGTTGTGGGGAGTGGGTTTTGGGGGGGATTTGGGGGGCTCAGCACACAAGGTAAGGGAGCTATGCACCTGGGAGCAATTTATGAAGTCCACTGCAGTGCCCCCTAGGGTGCCCAGATGGTGTCCTGGCATGTGAGGGGGACCAGTGCACTACAAATGCTGGCTCCTCCCACAACCAAAGGGCTTGGATTTGGTCATTTCTGAGATGGGCGTCCTCGGTTTCCATTATCTCCGAAAACCGGGGATGACCATCTCTAAGGTCGATCTAAATGTTGAGATTTGGGTGTCCCCGACCGTATTATCAAAACGAAAGATGGCCGCATGTCTTGTTTCGATAATATGGGTTTCCCCGCCCCTTCGCGGGGGATGTCCTGCGAGGACGCCCTCAGGAAAACATGGGTGCCCCGTTCGATTATTCCCTTCAAAGTCAACATGGATTTAGTGAAGGGAAATCTTGCCTCACCAATCTACTACATTTCTTTGAAGGGGTGAACAAACGTGGATAAAGGTGAGCCAGTTGATATTGTGTATCTGGATTTTCAGAAGGCATTTGACAAAGTACCTCATGAAAGACTCCAGAGGAAACTGGAGAGTCATGGGATAGGAGGTAGTGTTCTATTGTGGATTAAAAACTGGTTAAAAGAT
Source organism: Microcaecilia unicolor (assembly GCF_901765095.1). NCBI lineage: Eukaryota > Metazoa > Chordata > Amphibia > Gymnophiona > Siphonopidae > Microcaecilia > Microcaecilia unicolor. Next base: position 514,493,079 of record NC_044031.1, read on the forward strand.
AGAAAACAGAAAGTAGGGTTAAATGGTCAGTATTCTCAATGGAGAAGGGTGGCTAGTGGGGTTCCCCAGGGGTCTGTGCTGGGACCGCTGCTTTTTAACATATTTATAAATGACCTAGAGATGGGAGTAACTAGTGAAGTAATTAAATTTGCTGATGACACAAAGTTATTCAAAGTCGTTAAGTCACAGGAGGATTGTGGAAAATTACAAGAGGACCTTATGAGACTGGGAGACTGGGAGACTGGGTGTCTAAATGGCAGGTGACATTTAATGTGAGCAAGTGCAAAGTGATACATGTGGGAAAGAGGAACCCGAATTATAGCTACGTCATGCAAGGTTCCACGTTAGGAGTCATAGACCAAGAAAGGGATCTAGGTGTCGTCGTTGATGATACGTTGAAACCTTCTGCTCAGTGTGCTGCTGTGGCTAAGAAAGCAAATAGAATGTTAGGTATTATTAGGAAAGGAATGGAAAACAAAAATGAGGATGTTATAATGCCTTTGTATTGCTCCATGGTGTGATCGCACCTCGAATATTGTGTTCAATTCTGGTCGCCGCATCTCAAAAAAGATATAGTTGAGTTAGAAAATGTACAGAGAAGGGCAATGAAAATGATAAAGGGGATCGGACGACTTCCCTATGAGGAACGGCTAAAGCAGCTAGGGCTCTTCAGCTTGGAGAAAAGGTGGCTGAGGGGAATATGATAGAGGTCTATAAAATAATGAGTGGAGTTGAACGGGTAGATGTGAAGCGTCTGTTTATGCTTTCCAAAAATACTTGGACTAGGGGGCATGCGATGAAACTACAATGTAGTAAATTTAAAATGAATCAGAGAAAATCTTTCTTCACTCAATGTGTAATTAAATGCTGGAATTCATTGCCAGTGAATGTGGTAAAGGCGGTTAGTTTAGCGGAGTTTAAAAAAGGTTTGGACTTGGGAAAAATCCACTATTTCAGGGTTAAGCAGTATAGAATGTTTTGTACTTTTTTGGGATCTTGCCAGGTATTTGTGCCCTGGATTAGCCACTGTTGGAAACAGGATGCTGGTCATGATGGACCTTTGGTCTTTCCCAGTATGGCAATACTTATGTAATATATTTGTTATTTTATTTTTTTATTACATTTGTACCCTGTGCTTTCCCACTCATGGCAGGCTCAATGTGGCAGGCAATGGAGGGTTAAGTGATTTGCTCAGAGTCACAAGGAGCTGCTTGTGCCAGGAATCAAACTCAGTTCCTCAGTTCCCCAGGACCAAAGTCCACCACCCTAACCACTAGGCCACTCCTGTCATAGGAAACTCAGCAAGAAACAATAAAGAAGATAGTAATATCAATTAAAACAAATATTAAACTTGTTTAGAGTACAACTAATCAGGGAGCATCTCAATAATTATGAGATTTAAATACTAATACAAATTAGCATATTCAAATAACATATTAAAGTAACGACTGTGCGATAATCCCTTCCATAACATCATTTCCAACATTTTCAAGTTCTCTTTTTTAACTCCAAAACAGCCTTCAATTGCTCAGGGGAATAAAATACATATTTAATCCTCCCATATTGGATCAAGCATTTACAAGTATATGCAAGTAGAAAAGTTGCACCAAGATTCAAAGTTTCCTGTCTCATTGTCAAAAATAAATTTCTCCGTTCTTAAGTTACTGGATCTTAGTAACATTTGGATAGATCCAAATCCATGTTCCTTTCTGTCACACTAATGTTTGTGCACACTACCTTTCATGCATGATATATTCATTTATGTGCCAATTTGCATGTGTAATATAAGGATTTGCATATGGAAATCCTTATACTGCAAAACTGCTTAGTTTGTCTGTTACCCATGGTGATTTGTGTTAATCTACATTCATTCTTTTCTTCTTTAAAAAAAAAAAAAGTGGAGCAAAGAAGAAGGTTTTCTTTTTTTTTTTTTACTGTGGTCATAGACCTTCAAGTGCTTGGATTCTTCAGTGTTAGTCATTGATGTTAGGATTCTCTACCTTTAATGTTATTGCTATTTTAGGTGTAACTTTGTATAATGTCCCTTATTGTGTTGTCATTTGCTAATGTTGAAACTGTTCCCAGCTTAGAATATGTAGTATGATAGGAACAGTGGTGTAGCTAGGTGGGGCCACAGGGGCCTGGGCCTCCTCCCAAATTTGCTCTGGGCCCCAGGTTGGCTGGCGGGTGTCCCCAGCTCCCGCCAGCTGAAGACTTTGTCCAGGACAAGCAATACGGCGGCGCCGGAGACCAGGGCTGGACGAAGTCTTCAGCAGGTGGGGGTTGGGGACCCAGCCAAAGTATTTGCGGTGGCAGTGCTTCAACTGGTGGGTGTTGGGGCTACCCACCAGCCAAGATGTACAGCAGTGGCAGTGGGTGGAGGAGGGGGCATTGAGCCAGCAGGGGAGGTGGCAGCGGAGGGGGCGGTGCCCAAAATGTGCCCCCCACCTTGGGTTCTGGCCCGTCCCACCTCGAGGGCTAACTTTGCCCCTGGATAGGAGGGTTGCAAATCACTTAAATATATATATATGTACATACTATCTTTTATTGTTCTTAAGTAAAATTAAGAAATTCTTTTTAAAATAGTCAAGAGTAGTGTACGATGTCCTTCCATCCTGTTGTGGCAGTAAATCTATTTGGGTGATTTCCTCCTCTCTATTGGCTTGCTTGTTAATAATGATTATTTCTGGCTTATTGAGCTAATGGTTTCACAAGCCATACACCTGACCTGTGTTAATTGCTTGTTCCCCTGATGCAAGCTGAAAAAGGAGCTGACTTAAGTTTCAGGCTTTGGCTTTTGCTGCTAGTGCTTGACTATTTAGAAGGCAATTCCCCATAGTGATCTAGCCACCCAAGTAGAGTTATAAGGCTGGATGAAATATGGGCATGCCATGTTACGATGTGTTTAGGAAGGATGCAGATGGCAGAAAAAGGGGAGGAGTAGGTCTAAAATAATATTAAAACAACTGAAATGATGGAGGTGTGGAGAAAGAAGGAAGCATGGTGGAAATTCTTTGAAAGAGGAGATGGCATTTCCATTCTCATTGGGTGGGAGAAAGAGAGAATTTCTACAGGGGAACTGGACAGAGATTGGCCAAAAGATGGACATGGAAGGAGAGATCTTGCTGCTAGGAATCTTTAACCTGTTGATGTGCATCCGGGTATCCCGCCTGCAGAATCAGCATAAAAATAGCAAGATCATGGATGCTTTGCAAGAGAGTCTGCTCAGATAGATGACAATAGAACCTATGAGTGGAAGAGTATCCTAAAGGTTAGCACAGTGGCCTGAGAACCAGGGGAACTGGGTTGATTCCCACTGCAGCTTTTTGTGACTCTGGGTAAGTCACTTAGGGGCCCTTTAACTAAGCTGCGGTAAAAAGTGGCCTGCAGCAGTGTAGGCACGTGTATTAGGTGTGCGCCAGGCCAGTTTTTACCGCATCTGCAAAAAAGAGAGTTTTTTTTTTAATGTGATAGAAAAAGGACATGTGGTAAAACTGATACCAGCGCAAGTCTAAAACCAGCCTGAGTTCTTAACACCACCATTGATCTAGCAGTAAGGACTCATGTGCTACACGTGCGGTGACTGGTCGGCGTGCGCCAACTGCCGATTACCACCGTATACGGTGCATGTGGGAGGAAATAAATAAGTAATTTTTCCAGGTGTTATGGGCGTACGCCAAATCTGAAATTATCACCGGGGGGTGTGCTGGCCTGACGGTAGTCTGATTTGGGTGCACGCTGCACATGCATAGAGCTTACCGCGCCTCTTAATTCTCTAATGACCCATTTATAAAATAGGTACCTGAGGTTAAGGACCCCCGCCAGCCAAGATGTACAGCGGTGGAAGTGGGCGTAGGAGGGGGTGGTGCCCCCCCAACTTTGGGCTCTGGCCCCCTCCCTCCTCAAGGCCTGGCTATGCCCCTCAGACAGCACTACTTCGAATGCAGATGATAATGATAATAATGATGATAAAGTACTCTTTGCTATATGGAAGTCAGGTATTTTCCCTTGATTATAACCTGAAGACTGAGTCAGAAGACATCAGTAGTACTGCAGCCTGGCCTGATTTGAAAGAACTTTTTATCACACTGAATGATCCACTTTCTGCTAGTGCAGTTGCTGAACCTTTTTAGCTGTGCTGGATTTATGACCCATAAGCACACTCTTATGTGTGACAGCCATTAAAAAAAAAAAAAAAAAAAAAAGAATTAGTTTTTTTACTAAAAGCAAAGTAGGTTCAATTGTAGAGCAATAAAGTTGTTGGGATAAAAAATTTTAACAATAGTTGCATTCACTGTAGTTACGGTACCTTTACTTTTTACTCAAAAAGTATTATATTAGGCAATAACTTTTTTTTTTTACTTTCACTTGTTTAGATGTGTTCTTCACTGTACTTTTATTTTTACTTTTACTTAAACACTTTGACCTAGTACTTTGAACAACCATGGAGAATCTATTCAGCAAAAAGGAGGTAAGAATTAAACCTTCTTGTAGATGCTTTCAAGGTGACATCACCATTCAAACAGAATCAGGAAGTACTAAACTATAGACACCTCACATAACATATCATTAAGTAAATAAGGAGTTATTTGACCAACTGAAGTGCTAAATGTTCTACTATACACAATGTACCAGTGGTCCAGTATTACTCTCTTTGTATGCATATGACACCTTTAGAATGGTAAATATTTGCTATGTTTCAGGACTATTTGACTAAAAGTAGTAGTTGTCTCAGTTTTCTTTGGTTTGTGTTTGATACCTTATCTTTCACATTATCTGGCTATGTTTGCAAATATATCAGGAGGCAGAGCTTTGCAAAATTTATTTGCTCTGTAGTCAATTGGTATCTTCTAGTGGTGCAACTGAGAATACCAGGTTGAAAGGATCTTGTTCAGTAATTCATTCTGGGCACTGACTTTCTCTTTGTGATATAACTCAAAATGGACAGTAAAGAGTAATTATGAAAAAAAAAGAGCAGCCTACAACTGAGAGAGTGTTAGCGTAATCAGAGCGTTTTCAAATATCTCCTCTCTTACTTCCCCTTCTCTGACTTCCTGTAGTGTCGATCATTCTTAAGAGAGGAAAACAAACGGGTGATATAACCCACAATGCTCAAATTGGGTCAGGTCATGAAATTTGCACCACTGAATCTTCAGGAGGGTAAGACTTTTGTTTTATATATATTTTTTTCTCATAGCATTATTTTAGAGTTGTATTGTTTTGGGGGATTAATGAACACCTGGATGGAATTTAAAATGTTTATGTATATTTTAATGATTTGATGAATTGGCAAAGCCTGGGAATTCCCATATCTAAGCGATTTACAAAATTTCACAAATATATACAAAGAAAACAGAATGCCATTGAGTGTCAGCATTGATTTTAGAAATGCCCATGACCTGCCCATGGCTACACCCCCTTTTCAACTGTGTGACTTAGAATTTACGTGCACCACATTACAGAATTAGTGAGTTGTGCATATAAATCTTAATTAACGCCAACTAATGATGATAATTGCTTATTAACATCCAATTAACAGTACTGATTAGCTAGTTAAGCAATTAAGTTATGCTGGGCAGACTTGTACGTTCTGTGCCAGAGCCGGTGGTTGGGAGGCGGGGCTGGTGGTTGGGAGGCGAGGATAGAGCTGGGCAGACTTATACGGTCTGTGCCCTGAAGAGCACAGGTACAAATCAAAGTAGGGTATGCACAAAAAGTAGCACATATGAGTTATCTTGTTGGGCAGATTGGATGGACCGTGCAGGTCTTTTTCTGCCGTCACCTACTATGTTACTATGTTACATTGTTGTAGAATACACTTTGATTTCTGTGTGGAAATTAAAGCACACCAGAAAACAGACATACACAAAACAAACTTTAGAAAGCTATAGAGGAAAGCAGAGGTGACTAAAACTTAAATAAAAACTGTAACTAACTGTTGTTGCTGAAAAGTTCACCAGAACTAACACATATTAAAAGTCACAGCGAAAAGATGGGTCTTGTTTTTTCTTAAATAATTAAAAGGATTGCTCGGTTTGCAAGTCTAGAGGTAAATTATTCCAGAGGCAAGGGGACAGGAACAAAAAGGCAGAGGATCTCGTAGATTCCCGAGTCTGAGATGGAGAAGGAAGAACCAGTCTATGATCATTGAGAGATTGCAAGTCATGTAGGAGAATAAGGAATTGTAAAACAAGTTAAGTACTCTGGAATACCATCATGTAAGGCCTTGAACGTTAGAGATAGAATCTTGAACTGAATGCAGGCCCGAATGGGAAGTCAATGCAATTTAAAAAAAAAAAGTGGAGTGACAAATGGCAACAAACGGTGATCCAGTATAACCTAATAAATACGAATTGATTTATACCCTCTGCCCTCCAAGTCTTTTTGACCTACTTAAGACAAATATCAACATATTTATCTGTAGTATAAAATTTACTATACAAAATTTACTGAAAAGTATCAGAGCAGTTTGCAAAGCATATTATAACAAATAAAACAAAACATATTAGAATTGTTAAAATAAATCACATTACATTAAGAAAGAAAGACAGACAGACAGACAGAGGACAGACATAAAAACATGCAAGGGGCAGAGAACAACCATTATCCATAGTGGCTCCTCCTACAATTACTAACAAGAATGCTAATGTAAAAGTAGTATTTTCTTAAAGTGGTCTCAGCTCTCAGCATAGAAGCCAACTTTTCAAAATGATTGGGGGTGCTGAAATTTTTTTCTTACAGGTGGTGCATTTCCCCTCCCCTCTCCTCCCCCTCCACTCCCCCTCTCTCCTCCCCTCCCCTCCCCCTCATCTCCCCCTCCCCTCTCTACTACTACAACTACTATTTATCATTTCTTTAGTGCTACTAGACGTAAGCAGCGCTGTACACATGAACATGAAGAGACAGTCCCTGCTCGACAGAGCTTACAATCTAATTACCCTCTCCCCCCTCCCCCTCTCCCCTCTCTGTTCCCCCTCCATTCATATCCAGCAATTCTCCTCTCTCCCCTACCCTTCCCTCTCATCCATGTCCAGCGAATTCTCCTCTCTCCCCTGCCCTCCACTCCCTCCATCCATGTCCAACAAGTCTCATCTCTCCCCTGCCCTCTCTTCCATGTCCAGCGATTTTTCCTCTCTCCCCTGCCATCCCCTCCATGTCCAGTAACTCGCCCCAAACACCACCTGCCCCTTTTCAGCCCCCCTCTTCCGAGTTCCAGGTCCCTCCTCCTCTCTTCCAAGTTCCAGGCCCCCCTCTCCTCCGAGTGCCAGTCCCAACCCCTTCCCGACCTATTCTCCCACAACAGTCCTCTGTCCTCGCTTTTTTTTTTGTTACATTTGTACCCCGCGCTTTCCCACTCATGGCAGGCTCAATCTGGCTTACATATACAGGTACTTATTTGTACCTGGGGCAATGGAGGGTTAGGTGGCTTGCCCAGAGTCACAAGGAGCTGCCTGTGCCTGAAGTGGGAATCAAATCAGTTCCCCAGTACCAGAGTCCACCACCCTAACCACTAGGCCACTCGTCCACTCCTGCCGCCCAGAATTTAAAACTCATCTTACCTCACTCGGTCCTGGCAGAAGTGAAAGGTGAGAAGGCTCGGCTTCAGCCTTCCCTTCTCTCTCAGCTCTGGTCCCGCCCTCGCAGAAACAGGAAATGAGGGTGGGACCAGAGCTGAGAGAGGGGAAGGCTGAAGCTGAGCCTGCTCGCCTTTCACTGCTGCCGGGACCGAGGTAAGATGAGTTTTAAATTCTGGGTGGCAGGAAGGCGAGGATGGAGGACTGTTGAGGGAGAAGAGGGTGGGCGGGTTAAAATATTGGAGGTGCTCGAGCACCCATAGCACCCACGGAGTCGGCGCCTATGGCTCTCAGATAGTGCAGTAGTGAGTTTTACAATGCTGGTGCTAAGAAACCAAAAGTGGATTAAAGAATAGTGTCTGACTGTGTTTTCTCTATTGTGGGAACCACTAGACAGTATTGATCTTGTGAATGAAGACCTTGATCATCACATTTTGCACTTTTTTAAATGTTCTCATAAGAACCTAAGAATAGCCATACTGGGTCAGACCAACAGTCCATCTAGCCCAGTACCCAATCAACAAGGAAGGATCCCCTACTAAAATGATGTCTATACCAACAGAGTAGGGATGGGACGTAGGTCAACTAATAACAAGTAGGACTCTAGAGGTCTATTGTCAGAAGACAGATACAATGGACTTGACACAGTCCTGTGTTTTGGCAAAACACATGCCTGCTTCAGGAGTCAGGGGCCCTTTTACTAAGCTGTGTAAATTCCTACATGCACCCAATGTGCGCCAAGTTACTGCCCGACTTATGGGTGACCTGGGCAGTAATTTCATTTTTGACGCATGTCCACAATGTGTGCTAGAAAATAATTTTTATTTTGTGGCGCTCTATGCTACCAGGCGGTAAAAGGTATTTGACACGTGTTGACCATTACTGCCCAGTTAACACGTGAGACCTTACCACTAAGTCAATGGCTGGCGGTAAGGTCTCAGACCCAAAATGGACACGCGCCAATTTTCAGTCAAAATTTTTAAAAAGGCATTTTTACTGGTGTGTTGAAAAATGGATCTGCACGCATCCAAAACATGCACCTACACTACCGTAGGCCATTTTTCAGCGCACCTTAGTAAAAGGACGCCTAAGTATCTGTAAAACTGTCACCAATATCAGCAGAGGGAGAGAGAGCACATCTACACTCAGACAATGTAGATTTCCCCACAAGAAATAATATATAACTATAAAGATTACTGCTGATTTTTGTCCAAGTAATTACGTAGCAGTGGTCCTTCTGCTATATTTTTTCTGTGAAATGACATTGGTGATAGTTTTAGAGAATTTTATAATGGTTCTTCTTCATATCTCGCTTCATTGACGATATCTTGTATACCAAATCACCCTCTCTGATCGCTTAATGGCAATCATTTAGTTTTCCCTTTTTGGACTCATGCATGTCTTGAATCTACTCATCATTCCACAATTTTTGTCTTGCCCCTCCATTCTGGAATTCATTACCTAATTATTTATGTTCAGAACTGACATATGCTAAATTCAGATCCTCCCTGAAGACCCATTTGTATCCACTAACGTTGGGAATTCGGGTCTGGAGCTCTGTACTAGTTCACAAAATTTCAAAGTTCATGAATGCCTTTATAGTACCCACAGTATATTGTAGCCAATGGGGAAAGGAAAATCTCTGAGTAGCTGTTTGAAAATGACCAGCATGCATGCATGTGCCTATTTTCAGTCTGTTTTATAAAGACACATAGGTGTCTATGTGACATTAAAAAATACTGGGGGCGAAGCAGCAGAAATCAGCAATTAAACTGAAGCCATGGATATTTCCACCTGCTCAGGCAGCACGAGTAAATGCTCGCACATAAGACACAAACGCACATGCATATTTTACATAAATCATGACTCTGACTGCGCTTTGCAGAAACTTTACCCCAAATCCATCTACACACTGAAAATTAAACATCATGCATAGTTTATTACGTATAGGGCCAAATTCTATATATTGCGCCTAGCCTTTCGCAGTGAAATCCAAGCGTAATCTATAACTACACTTGTAACTAAATTGGCATAACAAGAATCAGCAATTTAACAGCACTTAACAAGCAATAATGAGCACTAATTGGCAATAATTAGAATTTACGCGTATAACTTGCTAAGCATATTCTATAATGCACAGCGCCTAAATTCTAATGCATGGAGCCAAAAAGGGGCATGATTATAGGTGGGGAAATGGGAATTTCATGGGGATTCCAAAATGTACATGCACTGTTATAGAATATGCCCCTCTGCGCCTAAATTGACGCTCCAGTATTTATGGCACAGTTCCTTTGGTGTAAATGGATGTGTGTAGTTCTAGGCGCAGGGATATCAACTAAGCATATTCTATATACTATGCCTAAATCTAGGCACCATTTTTAGAATATGCTTAGGCGGAAATGTATTTCGTGTGGAATTTTCAGGCACCATATAGAGAATCTAGCCCATAACCCCTGGGGTATTTTTATAAAAGATCTTTTAAGCATGAAAACTACTTTAGAAAAATTATCTGCATACTGTTTAGGTAAAAGTGTGTTGTTCACTTAAGCAGATGCACACAGCAGGGGCATAGCTAGGTGGGGCCACTGGGGCATGGGCTCCCGCAGATTTAGCCCTGGCCCCCTGCTTTCACCCCCCCCCCCACCGCCGACCTTCCCCCACCACATTTGACCCCCCCTACCGCCGCCGCCAACCTTCCCTCGCCGCTGCCGCCAGATACCTTTGTTGGCGGGGGTACCCAACCCCCGCCAGCCAAAGTCCTCTTCAGCGCCGGTCTCCGGCGCATTGCTGATCTGGATTCTGTTTCTGTGACAGAAACAGAATCCAGATCAGCGAACACGCTGAACTTGGAGATTGCCACTGAAGGAGACTTCGGCTGGTGGAGGTTGGGGACCCCTGCCAGCAAAGGTACCTGGTGGTGGCGGGGGAGGGTTGGCGGCGGTGGGAGGGGAGTTGAAAGGGACGGGGAGGGGTGCCGGCGCCGGGGAGGGGGTCAAAAGTGGAGGGAGGGGCGGCGGTGCTGGGGGGGGGCTAAATGTGCCCCCTCACCTCGGGTTCTGGACCCCCCTCCCGCCGAAGTCTGGCTACGCCCCTGGCATACAGATATATCAATGTTATATACTGTAGCCGATGAGGTATTTAAATGAACAATATAATTTAAAAGAAGGGCACATGCAGTATTTTGTGCTTTGTAGTTGGTTTTGCTAAGTATAAACACCTGTCTGTTAGTTATTTGTATCCATCTATGAAAAAAGGTTTTGGATTTGAATACATCTAAAGGGTGAGGTTTGCTTTATTTTTATAAGTATTTGATGCTATTGTGGTTTTACATACCGTGCTTTAGAAAAAAACACACCAGTGGAGAAAATGCAAAAGATGCATCAGTAATGTTACTAACAAGTTGATGCTGTGAGAGACCTAAAGGCCACAAATAGTGACAGTGTCACAAACATTTTACAGAAAACAAAATAGCAGCCCTACTTTTGGGGATCTGCTAGGTACTAATTACCCAGACTGGCCACCATTGGAGATAGGATGCTAGGTCCAATGGAGCTTAGCATGACTCAGCATGTTTTTTTCTTATGTTCTTATATTCTGCTAATTTCTAGTAGACATTATAGGGTTGAGTATTAGGAGATATTCAGGATATAGGAGTTCTGAGGTCGATATCCAAAACAGTTTGGAGGTTAATATTGCCCTCCAAGTAAACGTATGCACATTTTCACATTCCAGATTTCAATTTTAATTGTTATAGTGCAAATAAAGGCTATCTAAATGATTTACAATGAATAAAAATCTCAAGGTAGGAGTAAGGGATCACACATGAGGAGGCCTAAATTAAATACACTATTAAAAAAAGAGAGAGAAAGTAGTATTAATTAATCCAAAGATACAAAAAGGAAGGGATGAAGTGAAACGATAACAATTGTGAAGTTGCTATAAGAGGTGCAAACAAGTATGAACTACTTAATATTTGGTTTGATTGAGGGAAAGGCTTGCGCAAAATAGTAGGTTTTAAAGGTTCCTTTAAATTTCTTAAATGGAAGCTCAGAATATATATTCAGAGGTAGTGAATTACACAAAATAGGTGCAATTATGCTAAAACAGGAGGGTCTCCTTAATCGGTCTCTTAAAACAGCAAAGGTGTCTCTATATCTAAATAATCAACCACCCAGCTGTAATTATTTCAGTCTGTTTATAACATCACTCAAATCCAGACTTCCTTGTATTCCAACCATCTTGAAACTTTATTCATAGAAACTATTTTTCCTTAAGAATTCTTAAAACACACTTTACAGCTTCAATTTGTATCACTTGCATATCTTCCAATCAAGTTTACATAAAATGCAGTACACGGACGCCTCCACCTACATGTGGCATGTTTCGCAATTCGCTGCCTCAAGGTGTGGTCCGAAATTCAACTTAAACATAGAACAGTTTTACTCCACATTGCATCGGTCTCTGCCATCTTTTGTATAAATAATTACAGCTCGGTGGTTGATTATTTAAAAACAGGAGGATCTAGCAGAATGTGAGTGAATTTGAAGATAGGTAGGAATGACTAGTAAATTTCACGGGCTGATCTATGTGAGCAGGACAGAATACAAGGCATAAGAAATCTATATAAGAAAGATTTAAATCCAATGTGAAAGATCTGTTGGGCCAGAGATAGAATTTTAAGCAAGAGGCAAAAAAAAAGGCAGCAAGCCAGTGTTCTTTGATAAGAGGTGAAAATTCGCCATCATATTTCTTAGCCCCATAGAATATCTTCACAGTAGTTTTTTGAATAGTTTGTAATCTCCGGAGTTGATATTGCGGTAAACCCTGGAGAAGTGAATTGCAGTAGTCTAGTTGTGAAATGATAAGAGAATGGATTAACAACTGAAGCCATTGAGTATCAAACAATGGGCATGCAGCCCAAATTTGCTTTAATACAAAAAAAGGACTTCTTTACTAAAGTTTCCAACTTTATTAGAGTTTCTACCCCATCCATCAAACATAATGTCTGGGTGGCTTACATTCTTGAGAGGAGAGGGAGTGAGAGAGTGTAATGACAGACTATGGAGGAAGAGAGGGTGAACTACAATGTTCAATAGGAAAGTGGGGTGGGATAACAGAAATGGAGGGGGATGCATAGTCCAGGCTGGCGACCTGTACCCCCAGAAGTGCAGTACTGGGCAATCTTAATTGTAGGCATCAGCGAAAAGGAAGCTCTTGAGATCCGTTTTGAATTGTTGAAGAGAGGATGAAAGTCTGAATTGGGCTGGCAATTTATTCAAAAGCTCTGGGCCATGGACTGAAAAAAAATGGAGTGTTGTGTGGTTTCATAGATAATTTCATGAAAAGTAAGAATGATGAGCAGATTCTGTTGAGATGACGTAAGTGTGCGAGGGGGGGGGGGCAATAGGAACAGAAAAAGTAAGATGATTAGCAAAGGTAACACCTAGAATTTTAACAGAATGACACAATGGAATAAGGACCCCCATGTATGATTGGTAGTGATGACAATGTAGATGAACCACCACAGGAAAAAAGGACAGCGATAGTGGAATTTCTTCAGTGTAAATATAAAAAGTGATCCTAATTGATTGCAAGAGTAAAGCAAGTGGGGCCAAAAAGATGTTGAACATGGGTCCAAGAACTGAATCTTGAGGTATGTCACATGAAATGATTATGGGTGAGTGCTGCCACTAGGTATCAGCCTTCCATATAAGGAGGCAATCTTCTTATACCGTGACACTGCCACTAAGAGTCATGGTGGCCAAAGTGAGACCCAGAGCAGGACGGGCAGGAGCACCTAAGGGTAAGGCCAGTGATGGTGGAGGGAAGGTTCAAACTTCAGATGGCCACATGTGGGAAGGGCTTTGGATCAGTGGAGGGGCCTATTGAATGTTGCTGATTGAGGTGGGAGGTTAAGGGACTAGGAGAGTATGACATCAGGGAGATTGAAGAATTTAATCAAGTTAGGGAATTGGATTGGGGATATGTCAGGGGGATTGGATGATTGGTTAACAAGGGAATATCAGATGTGTGTGTGTAGGGGGGCGGAATGGATTTGTATGTGGGGAGTGCCACCATGGCACGTTTTTTTAGTATTATTTATTTATTTTAACAAGTGTCGCACAGTGCAGTGCAGAGTGACTTTGCCCTGTGTGGTAAATGCAGGGCAGATGCTGTAGCCAGGCAGTAACTCAGAATTGGCGCTCATTTGGGCAAGCATAGGCCCTTACGCGGCTTAGTAAAAGGGCCCCTGAGTTCATAAAAGCATGGGACAAGCAAACAAGATCTCTAAGGGAGAGGAAGGGATAGTAGATGGTATGGATGAGCAGACTTAATAGGCCATATGGTCTTTATCTGCTGTCTCATAAGAAAGAATGTTTCCATCATTTATCAAACAGTACGATATAGAAAGGAAACATAAAAAAATAACAATTTCTATTTGTTTTAAAACATTTTGAAAAGATTTTCCACCAGTAAGAGATTTAGAAAAAAAATTGTTACAGGTAAGGGATTCAAAAGTTCCTGCTGTGTAAAAAGCCACCATTATAAGAGAATGCAGCTCAAATTACCAGGTCAGAAACAATCAAAAATTGTGATCAAGTTTCCAAGCATGAATTGCGTCATAATTAGTACGCCACCTTTGGGTATGACAGACCATCCTTTCAAAGAAAAGAATTAGCAGGTCCATTTTATTTTTTTTTCACAAACACACAAAAAAGAAACAGAGCCAGAAAGAAAAAGGGGGAAAATCCCTTTAGGCATCCCCAGGGTTACAGGTAAGGGATTCAAAAGTTCCTGCTGTGTAAAAAGCCACCATTATAAGAGAATGCAGCTCAAATTACCAGGTCAGAAACAATCAAAAATTGTGATCAAGTTTCCAAGCATGAATTGCGTCATAATTAGTACGCCACCTTTGGGTATGACAGACCATCCTTTCAAAGAAAAGAATTAGCAGGTCCATTTTATTTTTTTTTCACAAACACACAAAAAAGAAACAGAGCCAGAAAGAAAAAGGGGGAAAATCCCTTTAGGCATCCCCAGGGTTACAGGTAAGGGATTCAAAAGTTCCTGCTGTGTAAAAAGCCACCATTATAAGAGAATGCAGCTCAAATTACCAGGTCAGAAACAATCAAAAAGGAATTTGTGTGACTTGACTGCACCTTCTCAGTATTGTCATACAGCCATAGCAAATTAAATTAATTTGCATTAGTTTAGCTGTGATGCATTCAGCATTTAAACAATCCTGCTTTTCTTGCCAATAGCCTTCTTTTTTTCAACAAACTAGCGGCTGCTACTTTTTAATCTCCCAATGAATTTGCTTTCTGACCATAAATTAGACTCCTTGAAGGCTGCGTTTCCTTTCATTGGCCCGTATCGAACCATTCTGGTGCACAAGAGCTTCTGGGACTACAAGTATTTCAATTTTTCAGCTGCCCTGATCTATTTTCATTATTAAAGTCTTACCACATGACGGTGCTTAGTAGTTTTATGATTCCTTGGGAGGGTTGCAAGCACTATACAATTCTCAGCATTAGTGAAACTCTCTAACACCAAGCCAACATTCTGAGGAAACAAAAAGAAAGAATCACATATGAAGTGCAAAGCAGCATAACAAGTAGAATACCTATTCATTAAAGAAGGAGCAAAGTAGAATGAACAATCTCAATAAACCGGTTAAGGATGCTATAACCAGTCACTCCTTGGTGCCTAAACCAGCTAAACAAATAACTGTATACAGGACAAGCCAGAGGAGACACAAGAATGCCCGGTTATGTCATCTGGTTACGCTAAAAGCCAGTCAGCAATAACATACTACTAGTCAAAAAATATTAAAAAGAGGACTCACCCAGATAAATGTAGTAGTACAGGACAAACGAGCAAAGGTGTATTATAGAAAAAACAGACGACCAGAAGCTGCCATATTTAAATGCATATGCATGGTCATAATGAATATGGATGCCGTAACCTACTAGATGGTAGATGATGGGTTCGGAAGGCCGGGCATGGACTTAGCCAGGTAAAAAGGTATAACCGGTTATCTTCTAAGACAATGAGCCAGACAGAAGAAATAAACATTAAAGTGTAAAAATGTATAAAAAAAACCTAACAATAAAAGAAATGTAAACCATGGCTGTTGTATAAAACACAATAAATGAAAACAATAAATCAATCAATCTCAATCAATCAATAGTGGAGGAGTGGCCTAGTGGTTAGGGTGGTGGACTTTGGTCCTGAGGAACTGAGTTTGATTCCCACTTCAGGCACAGGCAGCTCCTTGTGACTCTGGGCAAGTCACTTAACTCTCCATTTCCCCAGGTACAAATAAGTACCTGTATACAATATGTAAGCTGCATTGAGCCTGCCATGAGTGGGAAAGCGTGGGGTACAAATAAAAAAATAAATGCATGTCAATGCTTCCTAAAGACTTTCTGCATTTGTTCTGCAATATATGAATATTTCAGAGTACAAACCAAACTGGGTGCTTTTTTTGGCTGATTTTACAGTCAAGAGCTCACCTCTGGGTTATCTAGTAGTCTTCAGAAATCTGCCTCTTACACACTCGCTTGGATACCCCTTCTTGGAGAATCTATCTTGCACGATGGATGACTGTTGTATGAAGTCTTCAAACATTGAGCAGATTTCTTTAGTGGAAAAAATGACAATAAGGCAAATTTGGGGATATATGAATAGACAGCAGCGCTGAATATATAGAGAGGGTGGTGAATGTGCTGTACTATCTCTGTTTAATTTACTTAGGGGCCCCTTTGAAAATCATTTTTAATTTTCTAGCATGGGGGGGGGGGGTGGAGAGTGGGCATTCCTGGTGTTAAACGGGCAGTGCAGGCACATTGCTGTGCGCTGCATGGCTACCTCTGGGTTAGCACGTGAGCCCTTACCATCTCCTAAATAGGTGGCGGTAAGGGCTCAGGCAGTAAATGGCCACACGATAATTTTGATATTATCGCATGGTCATTAACGACTCCAAAACAAAAAATGCCTTCTTCGCACCATGATAAAAAGTGTGGCCTAAGTATGCAAACCTTCCACACGCCAACACTACCATGGGCCACTTTTTACCACTGCTTCATAAAAAGGCCCCTAAATGTATAACTTATCCAGGTAGTGACTGAATATCGCTGCTATCTGGGTAAATTTCTGACCTGCCCTCACTCTTCTTCTAACATGACCCATAAATATATGGATTTTATTTTTTTTTGGTTAAATTTGTACCCCGTGCTTTCCAACTCATGGCAGGCTCAATGTGGCTTACATAGGGCAATGAAGGGTTAAGTGACTTGCCCAGAGTCACAAGGAGCTGCCTGTGCCTGAAGTGGGAATTGAACTCAGTTCCTCAGGACCAAAGTCCACCACCCTAACCACTAGGCCACTCCTCCACTCCAAAAGCATCTGGAGGCAGGCCTGAGGGTCACCTGCCGGTAGCTGCCATACCGCGCCTGTGGAGACTAGTGCCCAAATCCACCCGGAAAAAGATATGCACCTTTGTAAAAGGGTCCCTATATATGGTGCCTAAAAAAATTGGCACCGAAAAAAGGTACTTAAGTGGTATTCTATAAGCACTGTGTTTAAATTTACACGAGGAGCACCATTATTCTACAATTACTCGCCTAACTCAAAACCACACCTCCGATCTGCCCTAAAATGACCATGACCCTCTCATTAAACAACAAGGCAGACGATCTGCAAAATCCAATGTGGAAAACAAACCAGCAGATCGGTATAATATCCAAAAAACTTTATTGAAGATACCGTATGTAAGATAATCGTCTGCTATCAATGCCTTTGATAGCAGACGATTTACCGAGCACTTGCCGACATTGCAGGTTTTGCTGTTTTGTGCTGCTCATGCTGTTTTTTTGTAAAGAGAATTCCTTTTATCCTTGTCCTGACATACAATTTATGACCGTTCTTATTTAAGAAAGATACAGATTAGCCCCTGACGCAGCCCTATTGTTGGGCGAAACACGGCCGGTGTCGGGCAATTATATTACATACGGTATCTTCAATAAAGTTTTTTGGATATTATACCGATCTGCTGGTTTGTTTTCCATGACCCTCTCATTTCCACACCCCCTTTTTGGATCCCCTGCCTAACTTTATGCAGGTATGTCCCAATAAAATCTAATTGGTGCCAATAATTGCTTGTTAAAAAGTCAATTATTGGAACTAATTAGCTGTTTAGTCTATTAAATTGTGTGTGCAAATTGAGAGCATACATGCCTAAATTTGAATGCCTAATTTTTGGTGACCTTTATAGAATCAGGGGGTTAACGCCTATCTAAGAACAGGTATACATGTCTGTTCCTATTTAAGGTGCATAAGAACATATCTTGCATTTATAAAATAGATGCAACATATCCACCTATGCAGCTTTTCTGTCGAAGCAGCCTGTTACAAACGTAGGGGTCGATGCTCAAAGGTCTGACATGAAAGCCAGCAGTGCAGACCCCATAGCGCAAGAACAGCACAGAAACTTAGCTCTCCAATGCTCAATGCAAATAGTAACAAAATTATATGCGCATTATGAAGCCAGAAGCAAAGGGGAGGAATGTGCCTGGTGCATGCGCACAAGAGTTTCACAGTAAGCACAGATCCAGGCAAGATGGGAACTGTAAGCACACATTGGCACCATTCTTCCGCACCTTTAAATATAAGAGGTTCAAAAATTGTTTTCACTTGAAAGGCTCATATTTAAGTGCACAAGAACAGTGCTGATGTGTATTTGCACTTTCTGTTTTGCTTGGACTTGCACATATTTGTTTCTCACTATTAGCGTTTATAGGCTTCATGGGCTTCCTTTTGCTTCTGAAAAAAAACAAACAAACCTGGCAGTTTAAAGTGAAATATTCTGAAGAAATCCTCTCTTGAAAACCTTCAACAGCACCCCAGAGCTGGCGGTAAGTTTCCAGAGTTAAGGGCATCACTTGTTTCTGTGCCGTTCTCTGAGCATTGGGAGGGAATACCAAATGATCTCATTAGCATCCATTTGAGTATATTTAAATACAATTTACTTTTGGCACACAAGCTGTTTCCCGTGCTAGAGCCCTCTGGACATTTTGCGTGCATTAACGTGTGCGCTAGTCCAGTGCTAATCACCTCTAATGCCAGCGTTAGGGTCTTGAGCATTAGCTCCTTACTCTCATAAGAATCCTGGGCCTGCAGTGTTGAACATACATACACAAGGGAAAAAAACAATGAAGCTTAACTAATGACGAACTAATGAAGGTCATTTACTCGAGGAGTTCACTGAATAATTCACTAGATACATGTTTAGGAACTGTAGACGTTCTCATTCAAATGTGAAAACATTCATATATCAAAACTAGTCTTCTAGTTCCAACTTTGACAAGTCACCACTCCAAATCCAACAGTCTTGACTCTTGACCTCCTTATATAAACTGGAAGAGGAAACTGTGTCAAGCAATACACTCCCTGAAGAGTCACTGAGCAGCAGCTGCAAATGTTGGATAAACTCCTTTACACTTGCCCACAGTGTTATGAGTCTAACCTGCACCTCTCAGAACAATAAAAAGGCCATTAAAAAGAGCTTTACGCCTCATCAGAAACAAAGAATCCAGAGAACGGAGACTTGCATGTTAGGGAGAGAAAGAAACAAAACACATTGAGTTCTAAATAAATTTAGGTAGGTTTCTTTGTTATTTGTAGTTCAAGTAGAATTGTGGCATCCAGATTTGCACAGTAAAAAATCAGGATAATTGTATTTGTATTTTATCTTTTTAACTATATGCAGTTTGTCTGTTATATGTTAGTTGAAAAAGGAATGCCATATTGCTCGCTATAAATTGAAGAAGAAATTTTATGGAACTTTTTCAGTTGCATTCTTGAACAAGGTATTGTAATTGCTGAATTAGTCCATATAAGGGTGAATTTACTAAGAGGGCAATTCTACAAATTGGTGCCTCAGTTTAGGTGTCCCAATGTCATATTCTTAATACCAGTTCTATAAAAGCATCTTGAGCACCATTGACCGACCTTTCACTAGAATGCTAGCGAAAGGTCGGTCAATGGTGCACCCATGTGTAGTCATGCCTTCTTACGCTAAGTCAATGGCAAGAATAAGTTGACGCATCTAGATGCACTAAGTCACACACATTGTTCATAGCATTCTATAAAGTATGCACATAACTGGGAGGCATGCCCATGGCCCGTCCATGCTCCACCCAAGTGTATACCTCTTTACAGTTAGGCACTATGACACTTAGGCACTTCCTTATAGAATAGCTCCTAGTGCAATGGTCTTCATTAATTTTCAAGCTGAGGCCACTTGGCAATCAAATGCGCTGAAGGACAGCCACCAAATACCTTCCTATGTGGGACCACAGCCCTGCTGACCAGCGTGTATTAATGACATCCATTGCTTCCATCCTGCCTTCAGACTTTTCATTGGGGGTGGCTGTGTCCAAATGCAATCTCTTCTTCTGTTGAGAAATGTCTTTCAAGCATTGAAGAACACAGACCTAGTGCAAGTAGGCACCTAACTGCCAGTTTATGGTACCTTTGACGCATATAAGTGTTGTATACCTCTAGGCAGCACTTTATGGAAATGCCCCCTAAGAGATCAATAATCAGCCACATGGTGAATGTATAACATTTAACATCATAGATGGTTTCAAATTATACATATATCCAGCAGGACTAATGTCTCAGGCATATATACCTGAACAGCAGACCTCAATTAACCAGATTCTTCAGCACAGTTATCACCCTGTCTATATATTCAGTGCTACTACCTATTCATATAGTTGTTCTGGATATATGGATTAAATTAAATGACAGTGTGGATATTTAGAAACATAGAAACATGATGGCAGATAAGGGCCATATGGCCCATCCAGTCTGCCCACCCTCATTAACTACTAACTCTTTTCCCAAGAGATCGCACGTGTCTCTCCCATATCTTCTTAAACTCCGTCATAGTCTTCATCTCCATGACCTCCACTGGGAGGCCATTCCACGCATCCACCACCTGTTCCATGAAAGAGTATTTCCTCAGATTCATCCTAAGCCTATTTCCTCTTAATTTCATCCTATGCCCTCTCATTCCAGAGGTTCAACTCCTGTACATTAATGCCACTGAGGTATTTAAATGTCTCTATCATATCCCCTCTCCCCACATCTGTTCCGGGGATATGTCGAGATTCATGAGCCTGTCCCTGTATGTTTTATGATGGAGACCACTGACCAAATTTGTAGCTGCCTTCTGGACTGACTCCATCTTGTTTATATCTTTCTGTAAGTGTGGTCTCCAGAATTGCACACAGTATTCTAAATGGGGCCTCACCAGAGACTTGTAACAGGGCACTATCACGTCTTTTGTCCTGCTGGTCATCCCTCTCCTTAAGCACCTGAGCATCCTTCTGGCTTTGAGCATTGCCTTTTCTACCTGTTTGCCACCTTAAAGACTCCGCATAAGCGCGCGCATGGAATATGGAAGCCGATTGGCGCGTGACAACCAACGAGATTTCAAATTTACTGCCTCTTTAACTGCCACAGGCAGAATAAGCGAAAGAATGTTGTTAGAGCGCACACCGGGGTCGTCATCGTGGCGGAACTGTAAGACTTTAACACTGGCTGAACGAATAGAAGTTCTTAAAAAATTAGAAAACAAACAAAGTCAAGCATCTATTGCTAAAGAATATGGTGTCAATCCCAGTCAAATTTCATGTGTCTTGAAGCAGAAAGACCAGCTTCTGGAAGACTGGCAGAACAGTCTTGTTCTTCTTCTTGTTTTATTATTAGTCTTAGGAAGGGACTGGAGCTGTAAGTACCACCAGACGGTTTGCCTGTCTAATGCCTCCACAAAAGCTCTGAAGTAACAATAAACCAATAACAATAAAAAGAAGAAGAGATATTGTGAACTACTGATGCAGGCCATTAGGCGAAAACATAGCTCATTCCAGGTCCATCCTTATTTTTTTTATTAAAGAATTGTTTTAAACATTTTGATTGCACACTTCACTGCATGTGTTTGTTGAGTTTAATTTCCACTGTTTGGTTTGTCCAACTAATTTATAGAGACTATACCTGGTTCCTAAATATATATATATAGCTACATTTTAACCAGGATTCAGACAAGTCTGTGAAGCCACATAAGTTTGGGGCTAGTTGATAAAGACATGCAGTCACCTATGTGTCTTTGGGGCTCATTTTCAAAAGAGAAAAACATCCAAAAAGTGACATAAGTCTGCATTTGGAAATTTATCTCACAAAAACGTCCAAATCAGTATTTTCAAAACCTCTTTTTAGACGTTTTTCTCTGAAGTCTGTCAGAAGGATGTCTAAATCTCAAGGGGGTGTGCCAGGGGCGTGTTCAAGGTGGGACTTGTGCGTTCGTAAGACTTAAGACACCTTTTGGCCATAATGGAACAAAATGAAAACGTCCAGGACTAAAACTTAGATGTTTTGAGCTAGACCTGTTTTTATAACAAACAGCTGCAGTGGGAATTGAACTCAATACCCCAGGAAAAGTCCACTGCACTAACCATTAGGCTACTTCTCCACTCCACACAAAAAGATGCCCATACTCCCCCAGTGGTCACTAAACTGCTACTACTACTACTTATCATTTCAAAAGCGCTACTAGACGTACACAGCGCTGTACACTTGAACATAAAGAGACAGTCCCTGCTCGACAGAGCTTACAATCTAATTAGGACAGACAGATGGAACAAACCCCTCCCACCCCCAAAAATGTGATTAAAAATATTACTTGCCAGACTCTGATGTTATACTCAGGTCCATTAGAATAGCATGCAGATCTCTGGAGTAGTCTTGTAGTGGAGCACTGCACTGCAGACAGGTGTACCCAGGCTTCTACCACCCCCTACCTGTTATACTTGTGGAGGAAACTGTGAGTCCTCCAAAACCCACCAGAAACCCACTGTACCACATATTGATGTTTCCTTCACCTGTAAAGGCTATGGTAGTGGTGTACAGTTGGGGGTAGTGGGTTTTGGGTGGGTCTTGGGGGGCTCAGCAGACAAGATAAGGGAGCAATGGTCAGATGTGTACCTGGGGACATTTTATAAAGTCCACTGCAGTGCCCCCAAGGAGGCCCTATTGCTTTCCTGGGATGTCACTTTTCCACTATTCTACCTGATGCCAAGCTTTCTATTTTTTTTTTATAACGTCTGAGCCTTGTGTCTATTGTTTATCAGTAGATTTGGGCTTTGAATTCAGATCTATAGATAAAAAGGAGGTCTCATTATATATATCTAAATACCAGAGTGCTATTTTTCCATACTTCATAGCAAGAGTGTACATTCCCTAATTACCTGTCCCAATGTAACTGAAGCTTTTACCTCCTCAGTGCATGTAAATGGTTTCATCCCTGTGTGGATTCTCTGATGACGTGTTAGGCTTTCTTTCCAACCAAAGCTTTTACCAGACTCTATACATGCAAATGGTTTCGCTCCCGTGCGGACTTTCTGATGCGCTTTGAGATTTACATTACAACCAAAGCTTTTACCACACTTAGAACACGTGAATGGTTTCACTCTATTGTAGATTTTCTTATGTATTTTGTACGTTTTGCATTTGGATGTTTTTTGTTTGAAAATGGACCACTCACAAAATGTTTTTCCAAACAGCATTTTCAAAAAGAAAAGATACACTGTTTTTTGTAGAAAATGAACTTTCCTGTTCTGATCTTGGATGTTTTACAAAAAACGTCCAAATTCAGACTTAGACGTCATATCCAAAAATGCCCCTTGTGCATTTGACTTGCCCAAAGTCACAAGGATCAGCAGTCGAAATTGAACCCGTGTTGCCAGGATCAAAGCCCACTGCACTAACCATTAAGCCACTCCTCCTCTGTTTTGGACGTTTTGCAGTTGGGTTTGTTTGAAAATGGACCAAAGAAAATGTCCAAATCACAAAAAGTCCATAGTATTTTCGAAGAGACAAGATAGACAGCTATCTTTTTTGAAAAATGACCTTCTTTCCTGTTCAGAATTTGGACATTTTTGTAAAAGTCAACATTCTGATTTAGATGTTCTATTGAAATTGCCCCTCTACATTTTTTTTGAGATATGGCAACTAGAACTGAACACAGTACTCAAGGTGAGGTCGCACCATGGAGTGATACAGAGGCATTATAGTATTTTTGTTCTTATTTATCATCCCTTTCCTAATATTTCCTAGCAACCTGTTTGCTTTTTTGGCACCCGCCGCACTCTGGGCAGAAGATTTCAGCATATTATCTACAATGACAGATCTTTTTCTTGGGTGCTGACCCCCAAGGTAGACCCTAGCATCAGGTAACTATGATTTGAATTATTCTTCCCAATGTGTATCACTTTTCATTTGTTCACATTAAATTTCATCTGCCATTTGGATGCCCAGTCTTCCAATTTCCTAAGGTCTTCCTGCAATTGTTCACAGTCCACATGTGTTTTAACAACCTTGAATAGTTCTGAGTCATCTGCAAATTTAATCACCTCACTCATCGATCTGTTTTCCATATCATTTATAAATATGTTAAATAGTACCAGTCCCAGTACAGATCCCTGTGGCACTCCATTATTCACCCTCCTCCATTGTGACAAAGACCAGTTAACCCTACCCTCTGTTTTCTGTCCAATAACCAATTCCTAATCCAAAACAGAACCATTGCCTCCTATCGCATGATTTTTTAATTTTCTCAGGAGTCTCTCATGAGGAGCTTTGTCAAAAACTTTCATAAAATCTAGATACACTACATCAACTGGTTCACGTTTATCCATGTGTTTATTTACACCTTCAAAGAAATGACCCAAATTGGTGAGGCAAGACCTCCCTTGGCTAAATTCCATGCTCACTGTCCTATTAGACAATGTTTATTTAGATGTTCCATAATTTTATTCTTTATAATAGTTTCCACTATTTTACCCAGCAGTGACATCAGGCTTACCAGTCAGTAATTTCCCAGATCACCCCTGGAAACTGGGAATAGACATTAATTTGTTGCTGAAGATCATTATTTGGAAGCCCTTCTTTCAGCTACCATTCTACAGTCTGCAATGTGTTTGATTTTTTAATTACAGTGCGACTAAAAGTTGTTGTAATTAACTGGAAGGATAATAGTGATGTACATGTTGTTCTATAGTGGCAGTGGGTCTGTTTATTTAGAAAATATGAGAATATATTAGAGGAAAAGGGCTTACTGGTACCTAAATGAAGAAGCAAGTGGGAATTTTTGGATCATTATATGTTGACTGAAACTTGAGAGGTTTCATGTTTTTGCTTATTGTGAATTGTTAATGATATTATTCTGTTGGTTTTGTAATTAAGCTTTTGGATTAAATAATAAAACTATCCAAACAGCAGAAAGACAGTATATCAAATCTATGACCCCCCTGGACCCCCTTTAGAGTGAAAAAAGAGTATTTCCTTTTCTGACACTCTTCCTCCCTTTTCTGATGGTTCTGTGATGGAATCACTTTACTGCTGGAACCCATCTCACCAGTCATCGCCCTTGTGTGGCGATCACCCCCTCTATAGAGTTTGGACACTCCTTTCTGTATCCTGGCCTCTCTCCCAGCAGAGCTGGAGCTACAGAAAGACATTAGCCCCCTAATTCTATAAAGTTGTGCCGCCATATTTGTGACTAGCATTGAAATTGTGCATGTAATTTATGCTTAATATGCTTAACAATTAGCTAATGAGCTGTTAACAACAAATTATCGACAATAATAATTAGCAGTTATGCCCATAACTGTCTGTAGTCGGTATTCTATAACCCACATGTGCAAAATCCATGTCACGTTTCAGGATGAGTGAGCCCTTAGACCACAGTGGATCAGTACTGCCTGCCTGCCTGCCCACCCAGGCGAAGGGCAAACTGTAGCAAGTGGTAGGCAATTCCCTGCTAAAGAGATTGCTCTAATAGAGGCACCGAAGGAAGTAGGAAGCTGGCACCGGAACTGGAAATTGAAGCTATCCTGAAGCTGAAACCAGGACTGGAAGCTGATGTGCTGAAAGCTGGAACCAGGACTGACTGGGAACTAAAGCTGTGCTGAAAGCTAAAAGCTGGAACCAGAGCTGGAATCAGGAGCTGTGCTGTAAGCTGGAACCAGGAATGGAAGCTGGAGCTGTGCTGGAAGCTGAAGCCAGAACTGGAAGCAGGAACTGGGCGGGCTGTTGGAACCAGGACGACCTGGTGCAAGGCAGAGAGCAGCAATTGCAGAAGAAGGCCCAGGGTGATGATGTCAGCGAGGGGTGGGCTTGAACAGCGTCAACCCAAATCCAGCCTCCTCCAAATGAGCATGCACTGCTGTCGGCAGGCTGGAGGAGGGAGCAGCGCAGGAGGCAGAGGAGGGCATCATGCGGGGCCCTGATAAGAAGGTGTGGGAGCGCAGGGGTGACTGTGAAAATCCAGAGTGTGCAACTGGAAGTGGGGCATGGATGTGGGAGGGGCATGGGTGACTCAGGGGTATGCCTAGCAGTTACACACACTGGTTATAGAATGCTTGCATTTACATCCCTAATTGCCTACAGTTAGGTGTGAGCACTTACACTAGCCCTTTGTCTGGTGTAAGTGCTTCTGCCTAAAATTAAACGTGGGCTTACGCTAGTATTCTGTAAGAGCAATTGTGTATGTAATTGTTATAGAATCCGTGTTTAGCGTATATTATCTCAGCGCCCAACTTTAGGTGGCCTTTTGAGAATAACCTTACATCAATCGCATGTCTTCTTTGGGGAATATCATACAAAATACTCCTTCTAGCATACAGACCCTGTGGGAAATCAGATAACACTGAAAGTTTACAGACACACACAGTGGCGTATTTATTCAAGGTGCGTGTGTTGCATATACACCACCTGTCAGACCCGGCCCTCCGCCCCCCCCCCCCCCCCCACCTGTGCCTTAATATTATCTCTGCTGCAGTCTTTGCCTGGGCAGTGGCAGTGACACTCATAGGGTGCCTGTGGCCAGCACCGGGACTTCCTTTCTGAACCGTCCCGTCCCTTCTGATGTAACTTCCTGTTTTGTGAAAGGTAGGAACGTGGGAGATGCACCCCCTGTTAAAAATTCCTGGCTATGCCACTAGGCACACCCATCACTTTGAGGAGACAGACTGCCATTACACACAAGAATTTTAGCTAATATGTCACATGGAAAACTAGTGAGGTTTGGGGGAGGGAGAGAAAATTAACAATTCTACTACATATTAATGACACAGATTTATAGACAGCGGAAGTAAGTACACATGCAGATCTCTCATGCATACTGACACATATTTATTAGGGATACAGTACAGTTTTGATTATCCGACCGCTGATCCAACCACCCAGCATATCTTTCAGACCCTCCAGTGACGTCACGTGGCTTCTCTTTCCATTTTCTGGACCCAGGACCATACTTTTACCACAGTTGTGAGCCAAGACCCTGCTTTTACTGCCTTTGTTTCTGCATTTTTTGAGGGGGTTACCCATAGGCGTAGTTTGACTGTTTCATTTGGGGGGGGGGGGCAAAGAATGGGTGGAGCATATTAGCATATCATTTGCATATATACATATGCAAATGAATATGCTAATATGGAGGACGGAATTGAAATTTACAGGCAAAATATCACAGATGCACATTTCAAAAAGCTGACACATTTCAATTAATAAATTATGAATAAAATACTTTTATCTACCTTTGTTGTCTGATCATTTAGTTTTTCTATTCGCTTTGGTCCCAGTGTCTTCTGTTTTATGCAGTGTCTTCTTTCCAGTAGGCTTCCCTCTGCTCCCCACCCTCCCAGTCCCATCCATCTCTTGCTCCTTCCCTCTGCTCCCCACCCCTCCCAGTCCCAACCATCTCTTGCTCCTTCCCTCTGCTCCCCACCCCTCCCAGTCCCATCCATCTTCTGTTCCTTCCCTCTGCTCACCATCCCTCTGTCCCATCCATCTTCTGCTCCTTCCCTCTCCCAATCCCATCCATCTCCTGGTCCATCCCTCTGCTCCCCACCCCTCCCAGTCCCATCCATCTCTTGCTCCTTCCCTCTGCTCCCCACCCCTCCCAGTCCCATCCATCTCTTGCTCCTTCCCTCTGCTCCCCACCCCTCCCAGTCCCATCCATCTTCTGTTCCTTCCCTCTGCTGTGCCTGACCTCTCCCAATCCCATCCATCTCCTGGTCCATCCCTCTGCTCCCCACCCCTCCCAGTCCCATCCATCTTCTGTTCCTTCCCTCTGCTCACCATCCCTCCATCCCATCCATCTTCTGCTCCTTCCCTCTGCTGTGCCTGACCTCTCCCAATCCCATCCATCTCCTGGTCCATCCCTCTGCTCCCCACCCCTCCCAGTCCCATCCATCTCTTGCTCCTTCCCTCTGCTCCCCACCCCTCCCAGTCCCATCCATCTCTTGCTCCTTCCCTCTGCTCCCCACCCCTCCCAGTCCCATCCATCTTCTGTTCCTTCCCTCTGCTCACTATCCCTCCATCCCATCCATCTTCTGCTCCTTCCCTCTGCTGTGCCTGACCTCTCCCAATCCCATCCATCTCCTGGTCCATCCCTTTGCTCCCCACCCCTCGCAGTCCCATCCATCTCTTGCTCCTTCCCTCTGCTCCCCACCCCTCCCAGTACCATCCATCTTCCCTCTGCTCCCCACCCCCCACCCCCGCCCCGCGAGGTCCAAGATGGTGACTCCGTTTACCCCCTCTCTTCCTCCCTCCCTCCGGCGCAGGCAACAGTCTTCAGCTTTTTCAGCGTTCCTGGCAGCAGTAGCGATGTACACGCTGCCTTCGGTCTGCCCCGGAAGCCTTCTCTTCAAGTTCCTGTTCCCACCTATGCGGGAACAGGAACTTGAAGAGAAGGCTTTGGGGCAGAGCCGAAGGCAGCGTGTACATCGCTACCGCTGCCAGGAACGCTGAAAAAGACTGCTGCCTGCGCCGGAGGGAGGGAGGAAGAGAGAGGGGTAGAAGGACACGCTCCTCTCCGTCCGCTTGGCTTCCCTGCCCTCTCTGTCTGCGTCCCGCCTTCCTCTGATGTCAGAGGAAGGCGGGACGCAGACAGAGAGGGCAGGGAAGCCAAGCAGATGGAGAGGAGCGCGTGCCTGCATGTTTTGTTTTTTTTAACTAATGGCGCGGCGGCGCCTCGTCGTCGTTTGGGGGGGCATTGCCCCCCCTCGCCCCCCCCCAGTCTACGCCTATGGGGTTACCATTGATTTACATATTATCAGATTTCTCATTTATCTAACAACGAGGCAGTCCCATTTAGTTTGGAGAATCAAGACTTCACCATCATGAAAGCTTGACCCATTTATGGCCGCCTACACAAGATCTGAATGCTATTGCAAAAAAAAAAAAGGGGGGGGGGTACAGTGTGGTTCACCGTTGTGATTTTTTTTGGTATATTTGTACATTTGCTATTTTCCTGGCAACCTATTTTCTTCTAGAGTACTCAATTAACAAATCAACAACCGTGAACATGTTATGCTTAAAAATCATTGTAAAGCATGAAAGGTTTTATTGCAGGCGTCATGCAGGCAGTTTTATTATTTGTTCCACCCTTGCATTATGAACAGATATGTAATATATGCTACAATCAAATAAAAAAAGAAAGCAATTAAAACTCTTATGGGGCTACATATTCCCACAGAAGAGGGTTTTATGAGCCACTAAAGTCTAAACCAGTCAAACAGATTATTAAATTCATGTTTTTCTTCAGCATATAAAGAAGAAAATATTTTGAATTGAATGAGACCTTTAATTATATTAATACATTCCTTATGTATGCTTCTTATTCAGGTTCACCAACTGGTCGGCATTTGGCTGGCCTGTCCCGCTACAGGTAATTGAAGCCGGCAGCAAGTAGGACTTTAAAATCAACAGCCTGATTGATGGCAATCTGCCTGCCTCCATCCACATGTGTCAGAGCTTCTCAGCTATTGTAAAATTCTACTAATGATACAGATCCAGCAGCCATAAGGGAGAGCCAGCAGGAAGCACTTCATTCTCCCACTGCTGCCCCCTCCCCTTTCCATTTCCCATTGATTTCTAAGTGGTTACATACATGTTGCTAAAAGTATGTAAATGAGGCATTAAGAAGATTGATCTGCTGGCAGGGTATTTTGGCTTTTTGCCCTAATGCTGTGGCCTATAAATGGTCAGAGATGTTCTTTCCCTTTTTCATAGAGGTGATCAGTGTCACTAGAGCAACTTTATACGTCACCAAAAGGATATTGAGAGTGATGCAAATTATAATAAGGCCAATAACACAATCTGCAGACCAGGTTTCAAATGCCTCATTATAAGGGCAATCTTCACAATGTCCACATTATTGCAAAACCGACAGATACCTTTTACCTGGGGATTTTGCATCAGTTTCAAAAATGCCTCAGTTAGAAGCAACCGTAGATTCTGTCACCTCCTTTTTCTGCATGAGGTTTTTCTAGCTGAAACAGACATACATACTTTTTATCCACACACAGAGGGCCAGATTCAGTAAATGGCACTTAAATTTAGGCGCCTGGATAAATCTGTGCTAAACACTATTCCAGGCTTAGCAGCCTTTATAGAATAACACTTACCCCCAGATTCTATATAGCATGACTTAAGTTGTATTCTGGATTTGCGCATGCAACTTGGTCACTTAACAAGTCAATCAGCACTGATAATTGCCACATAACAAGCAATTATTGTCACTAACTGGCTTTAATTATAACTTACGCTCAGAACTGTCTAAGCATATTCTATAATGTAATGCACATAAATTCTAAGTCGCATAGTTGAAAAAGGGGTGTGTCCTTAAATTGAGGTTCTCCGTGAATACTGAAGTCTTTTTTTTCTCCACCAACGTTTCATTGAAACTTGCAAGATACACCTTCAAATAGCTGGTATATAATTGTAGAATTATTGCTATAACATTGATATTGAATTCTACAGATTGCAAAATATTGTTGGTAATTGAAATCACCCATTATATAATGTTGTCCAATTTGCTAGCTTTCCTATCTTCTGTAAAAATTTATCTGTCTGTTCATTCTGTCCTGGCAGATGGTAATTTAGCCCTACCTGTATACTCTTTCCCTTCACACCACTGGCATAGCTAGGGGGGCGCAGGGGGAGCAGTCGCTCCCCCAAACAGGTTTTTAGAAAAAATGGCACCTATGCACCTCTCCTGCCTGCTCTCCCCGTCCGTGTGGTCAATTTACTGCCCTGAAGCGCCGTTCTCCCTCCAGCACCGGCGATTCCCATAGTCAGTCTTCTGCAAGCATCGGGGCCTCTCCTCAGGCGCGTCCCTCCTCTGTGGTAAACAGGAAGTTGTATTAGAGTAGGCGGGACACACCTGAGGAGAGGCCCTGATGCTTGCAGAAGGCTATGGGAATTGCCAGTGCCGAAGGGAGAACGGCACTTCAGGGCAGTAAACGTGACCACACGGACGGGGAGAGCGGGCAGGAGAGGCGCATAGGCGCTATTTTTTCTTAAAAACTCGGGGGGGGGGGGGTGATGATGAAGTCCACTGTAAGCAAGGAAGCCCATTTGGTTAATATGTTTCCACTCCCCCCCCCCCATCCTCCCCCCCCCCCCCGCAGTCGTCATTTCAGGTTACTCAAAACAAAGCAAGCAAACGTAAAAGGTGGAGGAGAAAAGAAATAACAATTGAATATCTCTAAAACAGCTTCAGAAATTATTATAGCTGGTAGAAACTGCAATTCTAAACTCTAGTTTGTGCTCATTTTTCTTCACTGTTCTTATATATAGATGTCCAGATTTCAGTGAGGCTATCCTGTTTCCTGATGGGTTCATCTTAACTGTAGTTGCAATCTGCCTTCGGAAGCCTGGTGTTATAAAGATGATAGAATATACTGAAATTAAATGGAAATAGAATTAAACTCTCCTTTCATCTGAAGTAGCAGAAGCTGAATCTGATAAAGCAAGGCAGATCTAGTATCTGTCACTGCATTTTAAAATAGGTTGTTTCATTTAGAAACCAGGAGAAAGCAATTATGTCAATCAAGCCCTAATAGGTTCCTGACCTTTAGAATCCTGATTGCTCCAAACCAAGCTGCAATATTTAAAACAGCATCATAACGTTTTGTACAGAACCAGCTGAATTTTACAGCATATCCCAGACAGAATAGGTGATCCTAAAGTTTCTGTCAAGGCCACGCAGAGATCATTGAGAGGAAGAAGAAGCAGCAGCAGGTTGGAACTCACTGTCTTCTCAGATTTGTTCACTTATAGACTATCTGGTTCTTAGAAAGATGTTTAAAAATATCTTATTTAACAAATATGTATTATTTAAAAATTGGATTGTGTGGTTTATCCAGCTTTTTTTTTTTTAAATTGTGTAACCTGCATAGAACTGTTTAGGTATCTATGGAATATACGTTTTGTGTAATTTAACATAACATAGCAAGCAGGATGTGGAACAAATATTTGATGATCCTCAGAAGGAGAAAGAAGACACCATTGCCACCCCCGCAACAAACAGCTGCAGCAAGAAGTTAAATAGATGTTCAAAAATTGGCAATGTCAAATAGGGATATGCCTAAATCATTTCAGCTTCTAATAGGAACAAACCTATCATTTACCACTGGAGGTAGATCAAGGGATAAGTACTTATGCCCTTGCCAGAAAGAGCAGTGTACTACAAGATTGTTCTTACATTGGGTAGGATACATAAAGCCCCATTTTACATAGAAGTTGTACTATAAAATGGGAAATACATGTATAATGTTTTGGCTCACCATGTCTCGGACATTCCCCCTTCAAATCTGTCCTTTCTGAGCTTCTACACATATTGAACATCAGCATTCTGAAATTGCCTTTTATATGTATAGCCAGTCAACATTTACAATATAAGTTATATTCCGTAGTTGACCTTGTAGTTTTGCACAGATTAGAAAAACTAAGAAGCTGGACATACACCAGGAAATTACAATATAAAGACTTCAACTAATATGACGCTGATAAATAACACCCATTAATATCTTATAACCTGTCACAGAATAACAACCAATAAATCAAGCACTGGTGGTGCATCAATCCGTTTCCTGTTACCAAAGACTGAATATGGTTTCTTTAGTAACAGGAAACTGATTTTTTGCATCCTGTTAATATGGATTGGAACTTGAGTATCCACTGGAATGGTGGTAAGCCAGGTTACAGGACTTTGGTCAGCAGAGAAGCCTTGACTAGGCCTGATAACCCACTAATGGCATAACAATTGAGAACCTGCAAATGCAGGACTATATGATGAAGTCTTAATAAAACCTGAAACTAATTACAAATTGAATATAGCATATATGATGATAGAATAATAGATAAAAATGGTTTGTAAAATCAAGCTTGTATTTCTATAGGATGGCACACAGGTCATAAGATTATATAAAAATAGATTGTGAAACTGGTATACTAGTATTAAGACAGTTTGGAAACAATAAAAAAATAAAAATAAGATGTTCAGGGTAACGGAAATGGTACAAGGTTTTGAAATAGCAAGAGCAAGAGATGTTTACCGGAAAAGACAGTTGGGTGCAGATGGACACCTGGGCGGAAAAGAAATGTTTCAAAATAACTAGAACAGGAAAGAGTTGGTACAAGATGTTACAAAAAAGTACAAATGACCATCTGCCGGAAAAGGAAAAAAATTGGTACAGAGATATTGGCCAATAAGATGAAAAAAATAGGTACTGCCATAAGCATCTATTGAGATCCATGCCTATAAAAGAGCAAACATTCAGACAGAGAAGTTAGAAGCTTCTTCAGCACTTGACCGACGGCAGAGCTCTGTGCATTTGAACCCAGATGTATGTATTAAACTGAAGACTTTATCTTGGTAAGAATAAATAAGGTCTTATTCCAGAAAACTATCCTTGTCTTTATTCCTACATATTGTATTATATGTACGTTGGGCCCTTCAAGATAGAAGCCCTGTCAGCAACAGCTGCTAAGCTGGAGGACCACACATCCTGGGTCCATCTGAAAGATATACGAGCCTACCCGAATACCGAATCAGGCCTCCTGGATGTTTCCATTGATGTTTCCAGCACAGCAGCCACTAGAGAGACCACGAACCCCATCTCCACCGCCACTGAGCCCAAGACCGCCGACCCCACACCCGACTCTCTTTAATCATCTTGATCAACTCGATCAAAGACTTAATCACTTAATCAACCAAGATCATCCATCTCCTGAATCGCACCTCCTTGATCTTGCTGATATCATCATCCAAACAATCCCTGAATCTCCAGAGTCACCACCTGAACAACCACCAGTACTCGAACCTGCATTTGAGTGGCCATCCTCACCTCCACCTTCCAGTGTTCCAGAATTCCCACTTCCCTACGTAGATCTTCGTATCCACCTCATCAGAATCCGCAACTTTGCAGCAGATTTGGAAGAAATAGCTCCGGGTGAACCTGGCTCTATTCACTTTTCAACAGTACAGAAATTGAAGAGCAACATCGGTGAGCTGCTTGACATTCTACATTTGTATTTCCCGAATCAAGCCAGATAAATGCCACAAGTAGTTCCGCCGCTGTTCACTCCAGAAGAACTCATTCCCTTACAGACTATTTCTCTACATAAAGTTCCTATTCCGATACCACCTTTCCCAACCACTCCTGTGAAAGTTTTAATACCACCATCCTCCCCCGCTAGCAAAGTTCTCCGCAGGGAACCAACTGCTGAGAACCTTGCTGCCCCTGACGACATCAAGGAACCAGATCCTCAGAACACTGAACTTTACCCTTACCCTGTTGATAAGTGTGACTCAGAACAGTTATCTGAAACTAATTCTCATTGGTCCAACGACTTTGATGGCACTTTTCTGGAAGACGACACCGTTCCAGACGATACGGATGCCAACAGCACCCGTACAAGTGTTGTTTCAGCAGCAGTAACGGTGTTACATCAGTACACCCTCTTCTTCTGCTTTCCATCTGCTCGACTGTTTGCTGTTGGACTTGTGTGCATGATCATACTTTGTATAGGTTTGGTTTTGTTTTTTACTACCCTGTTTACCTATACTGCTGACAGTAACCTCTTAGATCTTTGGATCTCACTCACTGCCTTTCCCACTGGCAACGTTACTTTGCCCGTTGGAAACGCCACGGTACTTGCAACTACTTCGGTACTTGCAACTACCCCTGCAGTACTTGCAACTACTTCTGTACTTGCAACTGCTACTGCTCCCCCATCTACTACAGCAGCCTACACAGAGCCCCAACAGAACACCACATTCACACGCCTGTTTAGACACACATCCTTCCAAACGATCACAAAGATCAGTCCCATTGCCACCAGCAATCCTACCCCCTGGGCAGACACATCTGCCACAACAGACTTTTCAACTGGCAATCCTACAGTGCCTATTGAAAACTCTGCGACTACTCCTGTCCTCACTAATTCTCCTGTTTTTCATGCTACAAGTGTTCCCAATAATATCAGTAGCTCGGTCCATATTGTCCCCAATCGTACCATTACTTTTGAGGATAATATTACCTTGCCTGGATTACGACCCACCCCTCCTCCTTATCATCTGGTTCCTACTAGTGACGTTCCTCCTCCCCCGAATACTACCTTAGCCTCTCCAGGTACCAGAGTCCCAGCTACTCGTCCTCCCAGATAGCTCAGCATCCCAAAGGAGTTACCAATATATGTCCCGTGGAAGAGAATCTCCACCATTGTCGCCTTTCAATTTAGGTGAACAGATAATCCCTGTACCCCCAGAGTATCTGCTAGATCCTCGTGAATTATTATTTCCCCATTGGGACCCCGCTCCAGAAGACAATCCCAATTGGGATCCCCTCACTCGATATCAGACACTGTGTGAACCTTTACTTGAGAATTGGACACTTGGCCCCAGTCGAACTGTTACTCACACTCTGGTATTGTTTGGAGGAAGTTTGGGTCTACAAGTGGAACAGACCGACGATCTCCTAATAAGACCAGAAACTGGTGACGTGGTAGATTTTTGGTTATTCACATACGCCGTAATTGACACTGATTGGATACCTTTTCTGTTTCTCAGAGAGGTTGGATTGGGACCTTTGGAAATATATAGTCTCTTTGAAGTACCCGATCCCATTGAAAGAGGGGCTATTAGAGTTTACCCCCCATACTCAAGTTACGCCTAATGATATATCCAGCCTTGATATATTTTGGAATACTGATTGTTGTGATAGCAGCTCTTGCTAAGACCCTAGGGATAATTTTGTTGCTTACCTTAATCATTAGCCGTCATTTACCTTTCGTACAATCTTGATACAGTGTTTGATTATGAAAACGACCAACATGAAGTGCCTGGCCCTTTTCTTATGTGTGCTCACCATTGTACATGGAGCACAGGATTTAGAAAAATTTCTGCAACAATTTACGACCACTTATGAAATAACATTACCCACCACAAAAGACACGACCACAATAACCCTTGATGTGTGTGCTTACACAATGTGTGGGGAACATCCTGTACAGCAATATTTGTCAGCTTTTGAGGTATACCTGTGTCCCTTCTCCAATTGCGGAAGTTGGGCACAAGTATGGTGGTACACAGGTTCATGGATTCCCTACTCAGGTAGTGAGATTCCAGATCTCAAAAAGAGCATTTCTATCATGAAATTGCGAGTGAATGGCCTCTGTCCAATGACCAAATGTAATCAAGTGGCTATCACTTTCAGAGGAGTAACGGCTGTTACCTACAGAACTTATTCCTTAGGAATTGATGCCTCAGGTAGAGACCCCGTTGGAAAATTCAAGATTGTTCCACCCCCAGCCCAACCAGAAAAGAATCCTTTGATGCCAACAAAGATCCCAGAAGTAAAGATTCCTTACCAGATCGTGCCAATTAATAATTCCAAAGATTTGATGGCATTAGAAACAGGATTTGGAGAAACAAACCTGTGGCTTGAATGGGCGCATTATACTACAAAGAGTTTGAATGTCTCTAATTGTTATTTTTGTTCCCATGCAAGAGCTGAACCAACAGTAGTTCCTTTCCCTTTAGATCTCCGCAATGATCCAGATGGTTTTTGGTGTATGCTAGAGTTGCTTCAAGTAACAACTGAAGTGAATAAGTCTTGTCAACATCTTGACGAGCACCATCCCTACCTACCCCCTCGGCTGAGGGTTCCACCTGCATTCAGGATTCCAGATCCTGCTACCAGATATCATACATGTCTGGAACGATATGGGGTGAAAAATACACGGTTTCTAGGAAATTTGACCAATTGTAATACAACCCTAGAAAAAGGGACTCTACGAAATCTAAATCTCACAGACTTTTCACAAGCTAGAGCAGACATATGGTGGTATTGTGGAACCCGTACTATCCACCATACACTTCACCGAAGTTGGACAGGCAGATGTGCCTTGGTCAAATTGGTAATTCCAATTGTAATAGCATCTTTGCTCCCTCCTCATAGCAGCTCTTCCTCACGAGTGAAGAGAAATGCAATGCCTGGATCTTTTGATGATCGGGTCTATATAGATGCAATTGGAGTTCCAAGAGGGGTTCCTGATGAGTTCAAAGCCAGAAACCAAATAGCTGCAGGATTTGAATCAGCTTTCTTTTGGTGGGCTACTATAAATAAGAATTTAGACTGGATCAATTATATATATTACAACCAGCAGAGATTTGTCAATTATACCAGGGATGCAGTTCAAGGAATTGCAGCGCAATTAGACGCCACTAGCCGGATGACGTTGGAAAACAGATTAGTGCTTGACCAACTTCTGGCAGCAGAGGGCGGAGTGTGCCGGAAAATAGGTACACAGTGTTGCACCTTTATCCCCAACAATACTGCTCCAGATGGATCAATCACCAGAGCTTTGGAAGGCTTAACCTCACTGTCACAAGAATTGGCAGAGAACTCTGGTGTTGACACATCCTGGACTGGTTGGTTGGATAGAGCTTTTGGTAAATGGAAGACATTTATCATTTCAGCAGCCACGACCATAATCATAGTGGTAGCAATTTTTGTATTAGTAGGATGTTGCATAATCCCTTGTGCTAGAGGCTTGGTAGAACGCTTAATTGAAACTGCAATAATGAAAAAGACAACAGCTGGACAATATGTCCTGTACGAAAATCTCCTTCCCAACACCACAGGAGATAACACATTGGACTATCTCCCTCTGAGAAGGACCAATCGCTATGCAAATGCTAGAGACATGGTAGAAATGTCTGCCACTGTATAATCAAATATAGCACACAGGGATACAATATAGAACGTTAAGCTTTATGAAATAATGCAATAAAAACAAAGAATATAACTATATAATCAATGCAAAACTATATATATATATATATAACCTATAATCAGTATATAACCAAAGGAATGAATGATTGTTATGAATATATATACACACCTATATAAGAGTAAGAATAGAACCTGCATACTAATGGGTTGAGCAAAAGTATTGGTATAAAAGAAATGACTGAAGTAGTGCCTATGTTATGATCTGAATATCAGTAATTTGACCATATCAGGTTTTAGAATAGACTCTGCAGAACAACAGTTTTACAAGGATACCTTCTGGAATGGATGGTACCATGGTACGTTAACCCTGGTGTCACCCTATGGGATAGGGTGAAGAGGGGAATGTTAATATGGATTGGAACTTGAGTATCCACTGGAATGGTGGTAAGCCAGGTTACAGGACTTTGGTCAGCAGAGAAGCCTTGACTAGGCCTGATAACCCACTAATGGCATAACAATTGAGAACCTGCAAATGCAGGACTATATGATGAAGTCTTAATAAAA
The DNA here is from genome assembly GCF_901765095.1 of Microcaecilia unicolor. NCBI lineage: Eukaryota > Metazoa > Chordata > Amphibia > Gymnophiona > Siphonopidae > Microcaecilia > Microcaecilia unicolor. Next base: position 514,531,369 of record NC_044031.1, read on the forward strand.
CCTGAAACTAATTACAAATTGAATATAGCATATATGATGATAGAATAATAGATAAAAATGGTTTGTAAAATCAAGCTTGTATTTCTATAGGATGGCACACAGGTCATAAGATTATATAAAAATAGATTGTGAAACTGGTATACTAGTATTAAGACAGTTTGGAAACAATAAAAAAATAAAAATAAGATGTTCAGGGTAACGGAAATGGTACAAGGTTTTGAAATAGCAAGAGCAAGAGATGTTTACCGGAAAAGACAGTTGGGTGCAGATGGACACCTGGGCGGAAAAGAAATGTTTCAAAATAACTAGAACAGGAAAGAGTTGGTACAAGATGTTACAAAAAAGTACAAATGACCATCTGCCGGAAAAGGAAAAAAATTGGTACAGAGATATTGGCCAATAAGATGAAAAAAATAGGTACTGCCATAAGCATCTATTGAGATCCATGCCTATAAAAGAGCAAACATTCAGACAGAGAAGTTAGAAGCTTCTTCAGCACTTGACCGACGGCAGAGCTCTGTGCATTTGAACCCAGATGTATGTATTAAACTGAAGACTTTATCTTGGTAAGAATAAATAAGATCTTATTCCAGAAAACTATCCTTGTCTTTATTCCTACATATTGTATTATATGTACTCTTTCCTTATTATCTACTATACACAAATAAACTACACAGACTGGACCAGAAAGAGTAGATTAGAAATATATATGTGGGAACATAAATGGCCCAGGATACACCTAGATCCAGATAGACAGAAAGCAGTGGTCATGGGGATCAGGTTTGAATTGCGGCAGCTGATGCCTCCCCAGAACAGACCCCCATGGGACGGGGTAACCCTGGAGGTTGGGGAAACAATTCAAACCCTTTTGGATGAGCTAACGCTCTTTACCCCTCCGTGTAGAGGGGTCGAGAAGGGGTCTAAAAGAGGTCTGATTAAACAATCCACTGGTTGAGAAATCTTTTTCATATATTTGAGATTTTTTTTACATTTATTGGAACGTGTCTCAGTGGCAGCTGATGAAGAAGTTCTGGTTACATTAGATATAATATCTTTATATATAGTGATCCCACAATCAGAAGCTTTGAGAGTCCTTGAACATTTTCTTGATTAGACAGCAGGACCACAAAGGGTATCTACACATTTTTTAATACAACTGATAAATATAGCAATGACAAAAATGTTTTTTTCTTTTTGAAGGGCATTTTTTTCAGCAAGTGTCAGTGGTAGCTATGGAGTTGATAATGGTCCCTTGTGTGGCAAATCTCTTTATGACAAAATTCAAGGAGGATCTTGTGCATAAATCTGACCATTTTAGATTGGTGAAAATCTGGGCCAGATTTATAGATGACATATTTTGGTCTGGACAGGAGCTAAGACCTCACTGGATGATTTTTTAAATTTGTCTGAATGGTTGCTATTCTACTATAAAATTTGAAATAACTGTTTATAATGAGAATATTTCATTCTTACATGTGTTGGTATCAAGGATTGCTCAGGGTTTGCTACAAAAGTCTTTAGGAAATCCACAGATTGCAATACATTTTTACACTATAAGAGCTGCCATCCTGAGGCCCTTAAGAATAGTCTACCACTGTTTCAATTCTTTTGATATAGACAATTATATTTATCTAGAGAAGATTATAAAGAACAGTCAAAGTTCCTAACAAAGAAATTATTGAACAGTTACCCTAAACAATTAGTGAGAAATGCTTATAAACAAGTATTGTACAATAATCGTGACCTACTATTGTATCCAAAAACAACGTAGAGATAAAAATGATGAGGCTGAAGCTATAACTTGTGTTTTGCAGTATGATGGTGCAAGAAAACAAATAGCCAGGATTCTGAAAAACAACTGGAAAGTTCTCTCTGCTTTGCCAGGGTTCAATGACAAGAGAATCCAACTAGCATTCAAATGAGGCAATAATTTAAAAGAATTGTTATCTCCAACAATGTTATCTAATCCTGCTCCATTATAAGATATTCGACAAGGAGGACATACTGTTTGCCAGAATTGTTCAGTCTGCAAAGTAGCTTTTACTACTACTAAATGTTTGAACCCAGGAGATGGCATGAAATATGCATAAAGATATGCAACAACAAACAAAACAGCGAAGAAGGCTCAAAGTAAATGGATGACGCTCCAGATAAAAATCCAATATTTATTGATCGATGGACAAGACTCAACACAGCTGTATTTCGGCCTAGAGGGCCTGCATTAGGAGTCTTTTGCGATCAGAACAATCAATCCTTGTATTTGTTATAAAATTGTTGATCTTGTAATGGAGCTGCAACATCTCCTGCGTCAAAATGAAAAGTACTCTTGTCGGCTTTCTAATCGACTTTCGTTCCAAGTCTACACAGTCCTTTACAGTCCTCACTAACCTATCAGACAGCCTCTAGTTGGAATTCTCTTTTTTTCTTAGGCTAATAAAACATTATTATGAGTTTTGACTCCATTTTAGAAAATATTTTTCTTAAACCATAGATGTAAAATTTTGTTTCAGATGATTGTGACTATTTTGTACAACTGCTGTTATCCGCTTAGAACTTGTTGGTTGTAGTGGGCTATAAGACCTTAATGTATTGTAATATAACAGTGGGATTTTCTACCAATTTTTAAACAAACTAGCTTAAAACTTTCTGGCAGGCATCTGTCATTGAGGCAGCAGTGCTACATGACTTCAAGAGTGGCATGAAGACCCCACACAACTACAAGAAGTACAAAAAGCATTAAGTTGTCTGAAGACTCCAAGCAACAAAGTGGTACAATGAACGGAATGAAACGCTAAGTCACATGGAAATGGGTAGAGCAGCACCAATATTATCCTGAAACCCCAAGACAAGACAACACCAACACTGGCAGGAACACTCCAGAGTATCAGGAGAGGGGTAAAGGAGAAACAACACTGGCAGGAAGAGCCCAAAGTGGAAAGCAGCACCAATAATGGCAGGAAAACCTCAAGGCACCATAAGAGGGTAAAGCAGCAGCAACATTTTCAGGAAAATGCAAAGGCAGCAAGAATGAAAAGTTTGGACACTGGTGTTCAGTGGATTGTCTGTTATCCCCCAAAGATTTGGCCATCAGGGTTTAGCGGTCAGGTTGGCATTCAAAGTGTCATCAATACTTAAGGTCTCCTGAGTTAATTAGTGCACAAACTTTGTTAGTCTAGGAGGGAAAATGTTATCCTGCAGGGTACTTGGCAATTGAGGACTCAGAAAATGAGAGAGCAATCAACTCTTCCCTGTACTGTGGATGGAAGAGGACCCTAAGGCACTGTAGAAAGGGTAAAACATCACTAATAACAGTGGCACAAAGGACTAAGGTGTCAAGAAATGGACAGAGCAGGAAAATGAGGAAGACTGGCATTTATGTAGAAAGACACTGATTACAAAGTATTGGCAGGATCAAAATGGCTGATTATTTGGGGTATGTGTAACCAATGTTAGGAAGAGTTTATAGTTTATTGAATTTTCTTAACCTCCCTAGTTGCCTGGGCAAAGCAGAGCAGTGTACAAAGCTAAAAACACATAGAAAAGGAAAGTAACTACAAATAATGATAGGGCAGACAAGCAAGCACACCGAAAAGGAGATAGACACAGACACACAGAAGAGTAAAACACATAATCAAAGGCAGGAGTGACTTCGCTTTTTAACTGACTGCAGACCCTGGGCAACCTTTGTCTGAAGGTCAAGGTTTCAGGTTTGTCTTAAAGCTCTTAAGAGACAGGTCACTATGCAAGGAAAGCAGCAGAGAGTTTCAGAATATCAGAGAAAAGAGAGGGGCGCAGCATCTGATTTATTCTAGGAACTACCTCAGAAATGTCAGAATGAGGCAGTGTAAAAAGTAAGACCTGTTCTCCAAGTGTAAGCCAAAGCATAGCTACAACCATTGTCTTTAAAGGCCCGTCTATGACAACTACATTTAAGCATGTGTAACATTAACAGGAATATCATTCAAGGCACAGTTAATAGTTTGCATAGATAAACAAAGAATTCTGTCTCCATCTTTTTGGGTGACTACGTTTTGTTAGATGCCTGCATCAGGGGCATAATATCATCACTCCTAGATAAACATCATTGAATAATTGAGTAAACATTAGTCTTTTACATAAAACTCACTATAACTTGATCATCAGTGATAGAAATTGCTCTCTCTCTTTCTCTCTGGCCTGGCTAGCAGCTCCTTATTATTGTTCTTATTTCAACTAAGATATGAGCCCGGTTTGGGGCATGTCAGGCAGTTACGTGCCCAATTATGGAATACTAACATTTACACACCTAACTGCTTATGATTATGCGTGAGCATTTACACCAGCCTGCTCTGCCCATTTCTTGACACCTTAGGCCTCTATTCCACTATTATTAGTGATGCTTTACTCTTTCTACAGTGCCTTAGGGTCCTCCTCTTTCATCCACAGTACAGAGAAGAGATGATTGCTCTCTCTCTCTTAGTCCTCAATTGCCAAGTATCCTGAAGGATAACATTTTTCCTCCTAGGCTAACAAATTTTGCACACCAATTAACGCAGGAGAACTTAAGTATTGATGCCGCTTGGAATGCCAACCGGACCACTAAATGAGTGGAATGGATCGGGTGGATGTGAAGCGACTGTTCACGCTATCCAAAAATACTAGGACTAGAGGGCATGAGTTGAAGCTACAGTGTGGTAAATTTAAAACGAATCGGAGAAAATTTTTCTTCACCCAACGTGTAATTAGACTCTGGAATTCGTTGCCGGAGAACGTGGTACGGGCGGTTAGCTTGACGGAGTTTAAAAAGGGGTTAGATAGATTCCTAAAGGACAAGTCCATAGACCGCTATTAAATGGACTTGGAAAAATTCCGCATTTTTAGGTATAACTTGTCTGGAATGTTTTTACGTTTGGGGAGCGTGCCAGGTGCCCTTGACCTGGATTGGCCACTGTCGGTGACAGGATGCTGGGCTAGATGGACCTTTGGTCTTTCCCAGTATGGCACTACTTATGTACTTATGTACTTATGTACTTACAGTGGTGGAAATAAGTATTTGATCCCTTGCTGATTTTGTAAGTTTGCCCACTGACAAAGACATGAGCAGCCCATAATTGAAGGGTAGGTTATTGGTAACAGTGAGAGATAGCACATCACAAATTAAATCCGGAAAATCACATTGTGGAAAGTATATGAATTTATTTGCATTCTGCAGAGGGAAATAAGTATTTAATCCCTCTGGCAAACAAGACCTAATACTTGGTGGCAAAACCCTTGTTGGCAAGCACAGCGGTCAGACGTCTTCTGTAGTTGATGATGAGGTTTGCACACATGTCAGGAGGAATTTTGGTCCACTCCTCTTTGCAGATCATCTCTAAATCATTAAGAGTTCTGGGCTGTCGCTTGGCAACTCGCAGCTTCAGCTCCCTCCATAAGTTTTCAATGGGATTAAGGTCTGGTGACTGGCTAGGCCACTCCATGACCCTAATGTGCTTCTTCCTGAGCCACTCCTTTGTTGCCTTGGCTGTATGTTTTGGGTCATTGTCGTGCTGGAAGACCCAGCCACGACCCATTTTTAAGGCCCTGGCGGAGGGAAGGAGGTTGTCACTCAGAATTGTACGGTACATGGCCCCATCCATTCTCCCATTGATGCGGTGAAGTAGTCCTGTGCCCTTAGCAGAGAAACACCCCCAAAACATAACATTTCCACCTCCATGCTTGACAGTGGGGACGGTGTTCTTTGGGTCATAGGCAGCATTTCTCTTCCTCCAAACACGGCGAGTTGAGTTCATGCCAAAGAGCTCAATTTTTGTCTCATCTGACCACAGCACCTTCTCCCAATCACTCTCGGCATCATCCACTGGCAAACTTCAGACGGGCCGTCACATGTGCCTTCCGGAGCAGGGGGACCTTGCGGGCACTGCAGGATTGCAATCCGTTATGTCGTAATGTGTTACCAATGGTTTTCGTGGTGACAGTGGTCCCAGCTGCCTTGAGATCATTGACAAGTTCCCCCCTTGTAGTTGTAGGCTGATTTCTAACCTTCCTCATGATCAAGGATACCCCACGAGGTGAGATTTTGCGTGGAGCCCCAGATCTTTGTCGATTGACAGTCATTTTGTACTTCTTCCATTTTCTTACTATGGCACCAACAGTTGTCTCCTTCTCGCCCAGCGTCTTACTGATGGTTTTGTAGCCCATTCCAGCCTTGTGCAGGTGTATGATCTTGTCCCTGACATCCTTAGACAGCTCCTTGCTCTTGGCCATTTTGTAGAGGTTAGAGTCTGACTGATTCACTGAGTCTGTGGACAGGTGTCTTTCATACAGGTGACCATTGCCGACAGCTGTCTGTCATGCAGGTAATGAGTTGATTTGGAGCATCTACCTGGTCTGTAGGGGCCAGATCTCTTACTGGTTGGTGGGGGATCAAATACTTATTTCCCTCTGCAGAATGCAAATAAATTCATATACTTTCCACAATGTGATTTTCCGGATTTAATTTGTGATGTGCTATCTCTCACTGTTACCAATAACCTACCCTTCAATTATGGGCTGCTCATGTCTTTGTCAGTGGGCAAACTTACAAAATCAGCAAGGGATCAAATACTTATTTCCACCACTGTATGTACTAAACCCTGATGGCTAAATCTTTGGCAGATAACACACAATCTACTGAACACTAATGTCCAAACTTTTCATTCTTGCTGCCCTTGCATTTTCCTGAAAATATTACTGCTGCTTTACTCTCTTATGGTTCTTTGAGTAAAGGCGGACTTATGCTAGTATTGTATAAGGGAAGCTCCACACTCAACTGCAGTATTTACCCCCTACTTCTATAAGTCACCAAAAATTGCATGCACAAATTTGGCCACATGCCCAATTTGCGCATCCAATTTAATTGAACGACAAGCCAATTAGTTCCAATGATTCCAATTTAGCAAGCAATTATTGACACTAATTAGATTTAATTGGAGCTTACGTGCATCATTCTGGCGCCTCATTTTAGGCAATTTTTTTATAACTACCACTGGAATGTCCTCTTGTTTTAATGTTGTGTGAAAGATTTAAGTAACCGTTATTTACAGTAACTGTTCAACATCACACATAATTACATTCTGAAGAGCTCTAACCAGTTTAGCCTTTCAGCATAAGGAAGGCGTTCCATCCTCATTATCATTTTTGTCATCCATCACTGAACCTTTTCTAGTTCTGATATACGATTTTTCAACTGGGGCAACCAGAGCTCCATATAATACTCAGAGTGCAAGCACATCCTGGACCCATTCAAAAGCAAAAACCATAAACTATAATGATATTTTCAGTGTCATTCCTTTTTTATAATTTCTATTTGCTTTTTTTGGCAGCCGTGACATACTGCACTGAAAATGTCATCATATTGTTAAAAATGACTCCAAGATTTTTTTTTTTTGAACCTGCCCACCCGCAACCCAGACAAATGGGAAGGCTGGCAAAATCCACCTGGATGCCCCGCTGGGTCCTCAAAAAGAGGACATATCCGGGTAAAACTGGACATATGAGAACCCTACCCACACTAGAGCCTCTGAACATTCTGCGCTAATGCAGGCTCTAGTTCAGTGCTAATGGCCTCTAGTGCCCGCATTTGCTTCTAAACATCAGGGTATGAGAGAAAGAGAGGCCTTCGAAAACTACAGCTGGTCTTACAAAACCATGATATCTTGCATATTGCAGCTTAAACTTACATTCTTTCTTCTATAAACTTACAGTAGAAGCTAGATTAAGTTGGAGTGGAGGAGTAGCCTAAGAACCAGGGGAACTAGGTTCAGTTCCCACCGCTGCTCCTTGTGACTCTGAGCAAGTCACTTTGGGGCCCTTTTACCAAGCCACAGTAGGGCTACCGCGGGCTTGGCATGCAGTGATTCGGCCCTACCACCAGGCTACCGCAGGAGCCCAGTGGTTGTGCCGACTTGCACTACACGGCCTTTCAGGCACCAAAAATGTATTTTAAATTTTTTAGCACCGGGGTCTTACCCGGCAGTAATCGGGCAGCACTGTGCACAGCCCGGTTACCGCTAGGTTAGAATAGGAGCCCCTACTGTTTCCAAATAGAAGGCAGTAAGGGCTCCCCCTTGGAAAAGGCCATGCAGAAAGTGTTATACTTACTGCACCAAACAGAAAAGTGGGCACAAAACCAGGAGTCCCAGAGACTGGATCACAGTAAAGCTAAAACCAAATTTTATTAATTAGTATATTTGACTTGACACAACCGTTGTGTTTCGGCCAAAAGGCCTGCATCAGGATTCTAAATACTAAGGTAGACAGCTAATGATGATCCAGAATAAGAAATACTGGCAAATCAAACCTATAAATGGCAAGTGACCGACTCACCTGCAAATGCGCAGTAGAGACTTCCCTCTCTGTCCCGCCCCCGCGTCAAGACGTGATGACGGGGGGAGGGGGGTGGGACAGAGAGGGAAACTGCGCGGAAGGGGAGGGAGGGAACCGCTGACGTCGCTACCGCTCCCCCCCAAGGTAGCCGCTACCGCCCCCCCCGGAGTCGCCACCACCTCCCCTTCACCCGGCCCGGGCCCTCTCTTCGTTATTCAACTTACAGCAGCGCCGAAACAGCAGCAAGCAGCTCAGCTTCAGCTCCCGTCGGCCTTCCTTCCCTGCCTGTGCCCCGCCCTTGCCGACGTGACGTCACACGAGGGCGAGGCACAGGCAGTGAAGGAAGGCCAACGAGAGCTGCTGCTTGCTGCTGTTTTGGCGCTGCTGTAAGTTGAATAACGAAGAGAGGGCCAAGGCCGGGTGAAGGGGGGGAGGGGGCGACTCCGGGGTGGGGGGGCGGTAGCGGCTACCTTGGGGGGGAGGGGACATGGGAGGTCTCAGAAGGAGGGGGGGCCTTGGAGCTGGGAGGGCTGGACTGAAGGGGGCCTTCCAGCTGGCTGGAAAGAAGGCACGGGGGGGGGCAAGGGCCTTGGAACTGGGAGGGAGGGCAGGGGGCCCTTACAGTTGTGAGGGAATGGGGCCCTTTACAGTTGTGAGGGAGAGCAGGGGGCCTTGGAACTGGGAGGGAGGGAAGGGGGCCTTGGGAGCTGGGGGGGAGGGCCTGGGGCCTTGGAACTGGGAGGGAGGGGGGGAGGGCGGGCAGGGGGCCTTGCAGCTGGGAAGGGGGGAGGACTGGAGCCTTGGAGCTGGGAGGGAGGGACAGAGGGGGCCTTGGAGCTGGCAGGGAAGGAGGATGGCAGGGGGCCTGGCAGCTGCAACGGGAGGGGGGCCTTGGGAAAAAAAAACATTCCAATACGCGCCCGTTTTAACGGGCTTAACGGCTAGTAGTGTATAAATGGTCTTTAAAAAGACCTGTGTATTGGATCGTAGAACGGATCACTTGCGTGAAGGGTTCAGCAGTAAATTTGAAGAAACAGCTATTTTCTCCTCTCCTTTTATAAGGGCTGTCATTTGCCATCAGCTGTTTCTTCAAATTTACTGCTGAACCCTTCACGCAACTGATCCGTTCTACGATCCAATACAAAGGTCTTTTTTAAGACCATTTATACACTATTTGCCAGTATTTCTTATTCTGGATCATCATTAGCTGTCTACCTTAGTATTTAGACTCCTGATACAGGCCTTTTGGCCGAAACACAACGGTTGTGTCGAGTCAAATATACTAATTAATAAAATTTGGTTTTAGCTTTACTGTGATCCAGTCTCTGGGACTCCTGGTTTTGTGCCCACTTTTCTGTTTGTTTTACAAAGTATCCGTGGGTCTTCTTTGAGTTCTTCACGCTTTGTGGATTCTCTATATACTTACTGCACCACCATTTCCATTTTTTTTAAAGTCCTTTTACAGGTGGTGGTAAAAGGAGGCATCAGCATGTGCACTGACGCAACTGTAGGGATCCTTTTACCACCGCTTGGAAAAAGGATCCCCTAACCTTCCATTGCCCTAGGTACAAAACAAGTACCTGTATATAATATGTAAACCACTTTAATTGTAACCGCAGAAAGGCAATATATCAAATCCCCTTTCCGTTTCAGGACAAATTTATTTATGAACAGAGACATACCTTACGGTGTCTTATTTTAAGGTTTGTACCTGATTATTCAGTGAATTGGTAATTCAGAGGACACTGCATTATTTATTAAAATACTATACAGCATGTGAAAGTCTGGAAAGAAAAGGTAAAATGCAGCAACATTTACCATACTCATTAAATTAAAAATTGTAAAAAAAAAAGAAAAAACAGCAGGCATGAGATTCATTTTTTTAAACGTTTCATAATCTATTTTATTAATTTAAACACAAAATTAATGAAGGAAAATTCTGTACATATTTTGGACACAACACCCTTTTGTACAACAAGATCCAGATAAAATATTGAATTTTCAGTATGTTTATTGTCTATAAAAAATATTTAAAGGTGGAAAGAAAGCTCCTCCTGCTGATTACTGTACTTAAAATAAAGCAGCAAGCAAAAACATTTTCATTCCACTAGAAATGAAGCAAACTTTCAAATCCATAAATGGATAATCCTAGCAGCAATATAAGGCCTCTGAAAGGAGACAGTTACCTTGTTTATACACACTGACTTCTTTTTGCAGATGTGCAAAGCTGGGGTTTTAATCCTCAAAAAGACAAAAACAAATCTGAATCACTGGTGCCAAAATTTCTTTAATATGAGTATGTTAAAAGTGAAGGAGGAGAACTGGTAAAATTCAGGAGCAGATTTCAGATGCATAGGGGCCCTTTTAAAAAGCAACACTAAAATCTGGCCTTATTGTGCCTGTACGTGGGTCTTTCCTGCGTGCTAAGGCCATTTTTAGTGCAACAGTAAAATGAGTGATTTTCAAATTTTTGTATTAATGGCCATGTGCTAATGTTCCAGTAATGCAGAGAAAGAGCAGACCGTATACACCAAAAGGTGAAGACGGTAGACAATTTATTGAAAACAGAAGAGAGAAAAAAACAGTGCCCAACATGGCCACTTTTTGCACTCTAGAGTTAACAAAACAGGCAATTAGCCAACACAGTCACAGCAGTGCTCTACAAAGTTTCATTCATGAAATCTAGCATGAAGTGTGTCCTATTGGTTCTCTCTAGTCATTTGCCCATGATACAGCCATCCTTAAGCAAAACATGGCCCTGTTTTTATCGCTTTTGTTTTCACCTTCTGGTGCATATGGGCTGCTCTTTATCTACATTCCTGGAGCACTTGCTGATCAACGCCTCCTGTTGTTCTGCTATTGCGCATGCGCTAATGTTGCCATTAGTATGTGGCAATTAAAAAAGATTAACACCCATAACCATTCAAAATCTACCTTCTATAGCATTAAACCTAATATCTAGAAGGCATATTTAAATATTGTTGGATCTATGAGAAACACATAACTCAACCCTTAGGCAATAACTTAGCCAATCAAATATAGGGCAAATATTTAATCTTCATTGATCCATAAAGTACAGAGTCCTTCTCAAATACTGTCAAAATCATAAAAAGTACTTATCTTTTATTTCTGCATCAATTTTTCAATTTTTTGGAATGTATACAATTCAAGACAGGAAGCCCATCAAACTGACAAGAATTCACAATTCTTAAGTACATAAGTATTGCCATATTGAGACAGACCAAAGGTCCATCAAGCCCAGCATTCTGTTTTCAACAGTGGGCAATCCATGTCACAAGTACCTGGCAAGATCCCAGAACAGTACAATACATTTTATGCTGCTTATCTTAGAAATTAGCAATGGATTTTCTCCAAGTCTATTTAAATAATGGTATATGGACTTTGTCTTTAGGAAGCCATCCAAACTTTTTAAAACCCCGCTAAGGTAACTGGCAACGAATTTCACCATATGTCTGTTTCAAGGTCTGTCTCCTTCTCAAGAGGTGTCCTTCTCACCATCAAGAGATGGACAGTTCTTGAGAAGGAGACAGATCTCTTGAGATGAACATCTCTTGAGAAGGAGACAGACCTTGGAACAGCTGTATGGCGAAACGTGAATTCATGTCAGTTTGATGGGTCTCCTGTCTTGAATTTTATATATTCCAAAAAATTGAAAAATTGATGAAGATATAAATAAAAGATAAGTATCTTTCATGCTTTTGACAGTATTTGATAAGGACTCTCTACTTCATGGATCAATGAAGATTACATATTCGCCCTATATTTGATTGGCTAAGTTATTGTCTAATGGTTGAATTACGCATTTCTGATAGATCCAGCAATATTTAAATATGCCTTCTAGATATTAGGTTTAATGCTATGGGAGTTAGATTTTGAATGGTTATAGATTTTTAACTCCTCCCTGTTTAAGTGCTTTTTTTGTACTGTGGATTAAATTAAAAAAGATTAGCACATGAACCCTTACCGCCTATTTTGTAGGCAGTAAGGGCTCACGTGCTATCAGCTAGCATGCAGCAATGTAGCTATGCTGATTACCACAAAAATGCCCACTCTCTGTCCCCCAGACATGCCCCCTCTGCAGTAAAGTAAAAATAATTTTTTAGCGCATGGTGTGCTTGCGCTAACACGGAACTGACTACAGGACACCCGAGCGTACCCTGCAGTAAACCCTTTAAAGCTGCAGTATGCATGTGCTAGTGCTTGCTGCAGTTTTAAGGACCCCATAGTCTGGAAAGTCAGAATTTTATTTAGGTCAGTGAGCAGACCTGATGGCTCCGTGCAGGAAGAGTCTTGGGCTAATTATTAGGAATGGGCAACAAGAAAATTTCCATGACTTGTCGTTTCATGTGTTTTTTCTGGAGATGTCTGTTTGTTTTCATTTAGCCGTTTTTGTCATGGGAGTAAAGTCATATAGAGGCTCATTTTCAATGCACATAGACCTACAAAGTTACATTAGTTCCTATGTGCTTTGAAAATGAGCGCCATAGTGCAAGCTATTTGGAAAAAGGGCATACTCTTTCCAATGGAGAGCACACTCTTTTCCCTATAGCATGCTCTTGCCCGTGCTATACATGCAGGTTCATATATAGTTCACAATAGTACACTATTGGGCAAAGAGTATGCAATCTTTTAGAAAGAATACACCCATTTTCCAAATAGAGTGCACTCTTTTGAAAAAGTATGCACAATTTTTGGGCAACCCCCTTCCCCAAATTTGTTTTTTTTTTCTGCTCATTTTCAGGTTTTAACAACATGTTGACATTTCCCATGTGGCTGCAAATGACAGTCCATCTCTACTAATTGTGAGCATCCAATTAACCTTCCTTAAAAAGGCTACATAGAAGTCTTCATCGTACAGTAGTCCCCACTAATATATTGTTGTTACTTCAAATTCTTATCCCATTTATTAATGAACCATTTATGTCATGTTATACATTTTTTGTATGGAGTCCCACTCATGGCATCACATAAAGCCGACCCCCAATATTTAACCCACAGAGGTCAGCATTTTAAAAAAATATCAGTCACCACAGGCTTTTTAGAGCCATATTCCAGCTGGCACTGAATAGCTAGGTATAATTGGGTCACTGACAGTTATCTTGGTATCGACAAAGTTCAGACCAATACCCAGATAACTACCTGAATAAAATCAATGCATATTTTTGCCATCCTATCTTTACCTGGTTACTTACCCGGCTAGCAGACTGAAAAATGCTGCTAACTGGGTAACTCCCAGCTCTACCCAAGTTCTGTCCTCTGACCACCCTAGCATAAGCCTGGGTGTTCAGTGACACCATCTGGATAATGATGCTGAAAATCTGGGTATGGGTCCAGTGAGCGGGACTTATCTGGGTAGAAGCCGTTTCTATGGATACGTCTAGCTAAATATTGCTATTATTAAGGGCATGTCTATATATATATTTTTTTCTACACAAATTAAATATATGGATTGGACAGTTTTTTCATACATAGCCCTATTTTAAAAAGTGTGGAATGATTTTGCAGTTACTTGAATTAAGGGGAGAAGATAGTGACGTGGGCTATCACTAAGATATGTTATTTTACTGTTAACCCCAGTTATTAGTCACCACCTTGTGGCACTTCTCTACCACAGGTTGTTGTCTCCCATAGTAAAGAACCAACATTGCGTACGAGCCACATTGCATGCAACATTAGTCCATTGGGCCATCAAGTTGTGGCCAGATGCTCCCAGGCCATTGTGTAAAGGGGCTGGTAACAGGTCAGTAAATGTTGGCAATATAGCCCCTCAAAGCAGAATGCCCCTTTAGGGCACCCTCCTGAACAAGCTCTCCTCCCAAACCATCCCCTTGACTAGCCCCTCCCCTCGTGGCGGTCCTCACCATGAACCCCCAACCTTCTCCTCCCACCTCCCTGAAGGCCCCCCATGGGCCTATTGTAAGTAAATCATTGGTGGCTATTGGTCTGGGCAGGAGTGATGCCTGGTTGCCCCTGCCCTCGTGGGCATCATAATCCAAACTAGCTCCAAGTCTACCACTAGGGGATCATCGTTCCATATGCCCTTACACAGAAAGATTAATCATAGCAGCAGTTATGCAAAACTACTGCTAGGGGTTGCCAGCACCATTTAGATTACAGTACCAGTGAGAACAGGAGTGATTGACCATTGCTCTTGCCCAGACCACTCACCACCAAATATTTACCTATGGTAGGCTCATTGAGGGCCTTCAGAAGGGTGGGGGAGGGTTTCAGGCTTGAGGTGGGTTAATGGTAGGGACCACCACTGAGGGGGGCTAGTTGGGTTGGGGGATGGTTCAGGGCTAACTTTGTGGGAGGAGGCACTCTAGAGGGACATTCAGCTTGGGGGGGGGTCCTATTGCTAACATTTACTGGGCCTGGGTCACCCCCTTTACACAGTGGCCCAGTAGCATTTGATTGCAACTTGGCAACCTAATGCTCCTGTGTGGTAACTGTGGCTTACAGTGTGCGCTTAGCATTTAGATAATAATGAGCTACTTTAACGTGCATTTGCATGTTTTGCATTTTATTATGATGCTGCTCATGGTGACTTAGACAACACTGCATTAGGGCAACACAACCTGCATTAGTGCCCTTTAAGTCACATTAAGGGGCAAATAATTCAGATTACTTCCTATCACAGCTTGATAACTCCCTCCTTCTTTAGTAGCAAAATAGCATGTATTAATGGTAACCCAAGTTGATAACTATGCCCCTCAATGTTGTGGGTGTTCCCAGTATTTCTTAGAGGGCCATCATGGTAAATACTGAGAAAATATCGCAATGGTCTGTCAACTGCATGGCAGATAATACACTACGCAATTAGCTGCAACTTTTGAAGTGGTGTCAACAGCTCTCATCTGTGGCTAATAACTCTATATTAGATGTAAGGTGACATCCAGGTCCCAAAAGGCATTTTCTGTGTTAGGATGCTTAATGCATGCTAACTCTTAGATGGTAATTCTACGAAGGGGCGCCTAGATTTAGGCACTATGAAGCACATATTTGAAGCCTATTCTATGCAAAAAATAGGTGCCTTTTCTCCCTTATAGAATACCAGCGTACTTGACCAACATAGTTCTTATATTTAAGGTTAGGACACTTATACCAGCCATACAGCTGGTGTAAACAATCGCACCTAGACTGCAAAAAACTGAATGAATTATAAGATTTTATAATCTACTAGGTCGAAATTCAAAGTGATTTACCAGCCAGAAATGGCTCCTAGCCAGTTCAGGCTAATCACTCATTTTTAGCAGCACTTAATCAGTTAGTGCCACTAAAAATAACCAGATAGTTATTATTGGCTATTATGGGGGTGTTCCAGGGGTGGAGTCAGCACTTGGCCGATTAAGTGCTGATATTCAGAGCTTTAGCCTACCAGATTAATTGTATAAATAGGACCCGCATAAAAGTCAGTCCTATATTTATATGGGAACCCATAGCTGGTTAAGTGCTGAATATCGCACTTAACCGGCTATGAGTTAGTCGGCTCTGCAAACTTAAAAATTCAATGCCGGAGCCCAGATATGGCCCAGCATTTTCTGGGTTTAATGCTGGCATCAGTCAACAAAACACTGAGTGCCACCAGCTGAATATTGACCCCTATAGGGGAGATTCTATATATGGTCCCTAAAATATCGGCGCTGAAATCAGTGCCAAGTGTATTCTATAATCGGCACCTAGATTTAGGTGCCGATTATAGAATACGCATAGTTGAATATTTCAGCGCCTAAAACAACGTGCATCCATTTACACCAACAAAAATGTGGCATAAATTCCAGCATGTACATTTATGCGCAATGGGCCATATTCTATAACTACACGTGTAAATTTCAGAACACCCACGAAACACCCATTTCTCCACCCATAACACGCCCCTTTTTTGCCTGCACATTAGAAGTTCGGCACACTTTGTTACAGAATACACTTAGTGAGTTGTGTGCCTAAATTCCAATCGGTGCAAATTAGTGCTCATTATTGCTTGTTAAGTGCTGATATCAGCGCTCATTACCTTGTTAAGCTTCTTAAGTTAGGCACATTGTTATATAATCTGCTTGGATTTCAGCACGGATTTCTAGGCGCACTGTATAGAATCCCCGGGTATGCTCATTAGGTACCCAGCCTAAAATTTGTCCATGTGAACACCCATATGCAAAGTATGCCATAGCATTTAGATGCATACTTAAGAATACCACTTAGCTGGAAACGTCTCATTTACTTGCAAATGTTTTCATATGTATGTAAATGACTAGAATGACCAGCATTTACATACATTCTTCCCATCTAAACTAGATGGCTCCTTAGAGATTACTCCCTTAGGGCCAGATTCTATAAATGGCACTGAAAATTAGGTGCCGGGAAAAATCTACGCTCAGCACTATTCAATAAAGGACATTCCAGGATGAGCATCCTTTATTGAATGGCGCTCAGTGTGGATTTCCACATCCAACTTTGGGAGCGAGGACTTACTTACACCTGCTGAAACCTGGTGTAAGTTGGGCGTGGATCTCTGTTATTCTACAGCACTATACCCCTGACCCATGCATCCCCTCCCCTTTTGAGCTGCACATGATCCGATTTAGGCACCCAGTATTATAGAATAGCACGCAGCCAGATCTGTGTGCAAATCATAATTAGTGACAATTAAGTGCTTGTTAACTTCAATAATTAAATCATTGGAGCACATTAACTAATTATTTTGTGCATGGATCTGGGATCCGTGCTCAATTTTGGGCACCCAAAAATTTGGGCAACCTTTATAAAAACCGGAGATTAATGTGCTGCATTAATTGATAGCCCAGATTTGCACTGTTGGCATGCAATAATTCTCATGTTATACAGCTAACATGGCGTGGAGGGGCATTTTCAATATGACGTCTAAGTCCGACTTTGGTCAAGACGTCCAGAATCCGAAAACAAATGTAGCGATTTTCAAAACAGCAAAACATCTATATTTGTTTTATTTGAAAATGGCTAGTTGCTAGATGTTTTTGTACTCTGTGCATTTTCGAAAAAAAAAAAAGGTCCAAGTGAAAAATGCACAAAATCAAGCCATTGGGATGTAGGAGGAGTTAGCATTCTTAGTAGACTGGCCACACAGACATCCCAGTAAGGCAATGGGACACCCTAGGAGGCACTGCAGTGGACTTCACCTAAATGCTTCCGGTACACATCTCACCATTGCTCCTTTATACTAAATAGTGAGCCCTCTAAAATACTACTGTACCCAACTATACACCACTACAATAGCAATTATGCCTGCAGGTGTCACCTAGATGTGGATACAGTAGGTGTTTGATGGGTTTTGGAGGGCTCACACTTTTCACCAAAACTGTAAGAGTGGGATACAGACCTGGGTCCCCTTCTCTACAGTGCACTGCACCGACGACTAGGCTTCTCCAGGGACCTGCTTGCTGCTCTAATAGAACTGTCTATAATATCTGAAGCTGTCATGGAGGGTGGTATGTACTGTTTCTTTTACATCTTTGGGGGGGTGGGAGGGGTTCAGTAACCACTGGGGGAGTAAAGGGGGATCATTCCTTTATTCCTCCAGTGGGTATCTGGTCATTTAGGGCACTTTTTTGTGGCTTACTCATTGTTAGAACAAATGCAGCTCAAAACATCTTAGTTTTAGTCCCGGATATTTTCGTTTTGTTCCATTATGAGTGAAAATCTTCCAAGTCTTAGGAACACCCAAATCCCACCCTTAACACACCTCCTTGAGATTTGGGCACACTACAGACAAACTGCATAGAAAAATGGATTTCAAAAATACTGATTTGGAAGTTTTGGTGAGACAAACGTCCAAATGCTGCTTTATGCCACTTTTTAGACGTTTTTTTCTCTTTCAAAAATGAGCCCCATACTAAACAGGACCCATAGTTTTTTTCTTTCTTTCAAAAAAATTAAAAAAAAAAAAAAAAAAGAACACAGGCACTAAAATAGTTTGGTAAATTTCTAACGTCATTCTCTAGTCTTCAACTCAAGAAGGCATTTTCCAATACAAATATATATCTTTTGCTGAGGGTATTTTTTCTGCGGGTATAGGTGGTTGAGCAGTCATCTATGTTTTTAAGCAGGCAAAAATACATCATTTAAAAAAGAAAACAGAAAGGTAACTGAGAACATGCTTCATGATTGCCTCTGATATGTTTAATGGGGAAGGTGTTTAAGCAGTAAGAATTTTATCAAAATAGCCGAGAAGAGGTTAAACCACTGGAAAACAATAAAATGAATATTCTTATTGACACTTGACATCCATGCTTTTGGTCTTGACAAATGTATCTAAAAAAAATATCTACATATTTATACCTAACACTTTGATAAGGCACAGCACAACCATTTGTGCACACACTGCCTCTTAGTTTCACCTAGCAAAAGGCATTTCCACCTTTCAATAGCATTTACCTAAACAATATGTAAAAGAATCATCCATTATTACAAATTTACAGAAAAACATTTCTTCCTGTACATGATTGTCTCAGTGATGTACATATTTGTTTAAATTAGACATATTTTAGACTACAATAGGCGAGGTGCTAAAAATTAAAAGTACTTGCCAAGTCATAAGGCCAAGGCCTATAATGGCCTGTGCATCCTATCCTTAGTTTCTTCCTATAGGATATGAAAACACTCTGTTCATAAATAAGTAGTGACATATAGAGAGTACCCTGGGCATGAAACCAAATAGTAAACCTTCTTTACAAGAAAATTTGTCTACTGGTGGTTTTTTTTTGTTTGTTTTTTAAATTTTATTTTAGCCTTCAGCATGTGCAATTGGCTTTGCTGTGTTGACGAAGCTCTGCATCACAGAGAAGAATCTAACAGCCACAACGCATTTACAGGTCCTTTCTTCACAGGTATGAACCTTTCTTTTTTTTCTTTTTTTTTTGTAGCACTGTGGAAAAAAGCAGGCCACTAGAACATCCTCATGGCTTATTTTCATCTGGCTCACAGTTCTGAAGTCAACAGCTCTTTTGGAAAAATAAAAATAAAGACATGCTCTTCCCTTTACAAAAAGGGCACAGGTTAAGACAAATTGCAGCTGTGCATCCACATGTTGATATCACAAGGTTCGACAGTCCAATGCTGACATGAGACACACTATACTGTCCATGGGTGGAAGGGAGGCGCCAGAGTTTCCAAAGTGCTGCTAAGTTGCTATAAGTATTCCAGTTCCAAGGCGTGATGTAAGGCCATAAGGTCAGAGTGACTTGAAATCCTCCAAAATGGCATAGCATGCTGTGAGCAAGAAAAAACAAAACAGAAGGTAAGAGAAAAGAGGAGGCAGAGTTGAAATCAATAATTTCAAGAACAGTTCTCATGTTGACATTTCATTTCTTACATTTTTTTTATAATAACATCTCGTTAATGTTACAAGGAATGTTCAATTTCAGCAATTCTGAACTAGCTATTGATGTGAGCTGAAGAAAAGGGTGAAAACAAAAAATGCTTGGTTTATTGGTTTCTCCGTCGGAGACACGCTCACACAATTGGCTGGAGCTGAGCCACCGTGTTTCAGAATGAAAGGGAGAGCGGAATATGAAATTCAACTACTGTATTTATTAGCTTTCTGCACCTAATATTACCCTAAGATAAATCGCAGCACAGGGAATAGGACGAATCACTTGGCTTGTCAGGTTACCTGGCTGGTGGAAGATAACAGCATAAAAGGTTGCAGCTCAGCAAACCTCAGCTCTAATCCCCACTTGTATTACTCACATAGGAAGCATTTCAGGGACCAGATGCTGGGATTTCAATAAAGGAACTGAGAGCACATTGCAAAAGACTCATCCTACCATAGCCCCACATGGATACTGAGCCTACAGAGGCCATCCCAGGACCAGGGTTTGGGGCTTTACACTCATCAACGCTGAAAAAAGAGAGTCCATTCCTGTGAGTGGAGGCACTGTCTAGCTTCAGCTGCTCTCTGCTCACTGCAGGATTGCACAGACGGGGTTCACTGTGCAGGAGTATTCAAGAGTTGTCCTAAATATGATCACGTCTATCAAACAAGTATTTTCAAATAAAGGTGGGAGACAAATTGTCTGAACCTCAAAGACTTGAATGTGGAGTTCAACAAACTTCTTTTCCACCTCTGGTCCTGTTTAACATTTTCTTATTTCCTCTGTGTGATTTTATCAAAGAAACATGTCTTCCTTTTTATCTGCATCCTGATGAGATTGAGTTGAGGGAGGGGGAAGTTATCAACATGGGCTACTATTCAGACAGGTTATTTTATCACAAGTCATTGCATAAAATGGAACCTGTTTTGAAATAGCACAACTTGTGGTAAAATAACCTGTTTTAAGAGTAGCCCAGTTTGATAACTTCCACCTGAGTTGGCATGTCTACTTGGAAAAGCAACGCTAATGCTGTATGATCTTGTCTCTCTGACATTTTACAGTGGATAAGATTTACTACACTCAAACTTAATTGTAAGAAAACAGACATGCAATGGAATAGTGATCTAAAGCAGTTGAGATGGCAAGCACGCACTTCTTTTTATGGTCTGCCCTGTACTGCCCAATCATCAATTAAAACCTTGGGAGTTACAATGGACTCAACTTTACATATAGAAGACAAAATTGTTGATGTGGAACAAGAGAATTTTTTGGAAACTGTAGCAGCCCCTTCTTCAACTTTGGAATTCTATGCAAGAGGAACTGAGGCAGACAACAGATTATATACATTTTGGGATGCTTTTCCTTAAAATTCCTGCTATTAACATCTTAGATCCAATAAATAGTGGACTTGAGTGTTGGAAACTAAATTTATCACCTTTATTATAATTATTCTTCATTATGGTAAAATTATTGTAATGTTTACCACACTATGCTTAATCAAGAGTATCTTGAAATGTTTGTATAAACTTATAATTGAAAATTATCTGCAGATAGTGCCAGGTCAGAGTGTTGATGTTAGGTGCCAATTAGTCACCTAATTTCCAAGCTACAATGACAATTGGTTGACTATCAGTAAGAAAATTTAAGCAGGAGCATTGACACCAGGCATTGACATGTGGTAAGTAGTTGCACCTAAAGTTATATGCGTAGCTACAGACATACACTAGTATGCCATGAAGGCAATTATGCACGTAAGAACTGACTGAAAATTTTCACTTAGCGCCCTAACTCTGTGCACCAAACCCGGACAGCAACGCTTACCCTGATCTGGAGAAGTGCTATTTTCATTGCCTTAATTCCTATTATGCTTTTGTTCTGTTAGTCCTTTATGATAATTTTGGATGTTTTCTGTTAGTCACCAAGAACTTGACCTTGACACTCTCACTTTCACTCTCTCTCTCTCTATATATAGTGTATTTCAACATATATTTTATTGATCAATACTTCAACACAGTGCGTTTTTTCTAGCAAAAAAGGTGCTGGTACTCAAATGCCAGGCCACACTTCAGGGGTGGGTGATCACTGAGGGACCCACCCCACATTAGCCAGGCCCCCTGCAACAAGTCACAGAATCTATGACAAGGCAGAATTGATGTGTAGAGCCTGAGCTCTTTCATTAAAACTTGTGGACCCTGGGTCAATTTTAGCAGACAATGGAAAAGGTGCCGGTACTCAGTACCCCCAAGTATCCCCTCAAAAAAAGGTCCTGCTTCAACATAACAATATAACAATCTTGCAAAATCAATAAAGCACAATTAACAAATCACAGCCTCTACCATTAGCTATAAGTACAGCCACACTTACTGCTGGCCTAAAAACACAATTATATGCAAATTCTTCCCCAGTGGTGGTGTGAGGATGCAGAGGAATGCGGAGCATTATTAGCATAAGTCAATAGAGGCTGAAGATTGAGGCCAAGTGCAAAAAACTATTTTCAGAGGACTGTGTTCATGAGGAGCTGGCTCAACTAAAGGTGGACAAAGTGATGGGCTGGATGGCATACATCCAAGGGTACTGAAGGAACATAGGAAAGTTCTAGTAGCTCTTCGGGCTGACCTTTTCAATGCTTCTCTAGAGTGGTCCTGGAGGACTGGAGAAGAGCAGATGTGGTTCTTCCCCACAAAAGTGGAAGTAAGGAAGAGGTTGGGAACTACAGGTCGGTAATTTTGACTTCCATGGTAAGTAAATTAATAGAGGCGGATCTTCTTAGAGAAATCTGATTAATTTCTTTGACTGGATGACCAGAGAGTTGGATTGAGGGAGAATGCTAGATGTGGTGTATTTATATTTTAGCAAAGCCTTTGACATGGTTCCACATAGTAACATGGAGGGGCATAATCAAACGGGGCCGGGCATCTATATGGGCGGCCATCTCTAAGGCCGGCCCCAGGAAGCGGCATACCTGACCGTATTATCAAAACAAGATGGCCGGCCATCTTTCGTTTCGATAATACGGTTGGGGCCGGCCAAATCTCAACATTTGGGCCGCCCATAGAGATCGCCGGCGTTAGAGATGGCCGCCATTGGTTTTTGCTGATAATGGAAACTAATGGCGGCCATCTCAAACCCGGCCCAATCCAAGCCCTTTGGTCGTGGGAGGAGCCAGCATTTATAGTGCAGTGGTCCCCCTCACATGCCAGGACACCAACCTGGCACCCTAGGGGGCACTGCAGTGGACTTCACAAATTGATCCCAGGTGCATAGCTCCCTTACCTTGGGCGCTGAGCCCCCCCAAACCCCCCAAAGCCACTACCCACAACTGTACAACACTACCATAGCCTTAAGGGGTGAAGGGGGCACCTACATGTGGGTACAGGGGTTTCGGGTGGGTTTTGGAGAACTCCCATTTACCACCACAAGTGTAACAGGTAGGGGGGGGGGGACGGGCCTGGGTCCGCCTACCTGAAGTGCACTGCAGTACCCACTAAAAACTGCTCCAGGGGCCTGCATAGTGCTGTGATGGAGATGGGTATGACAATTGAGGCTGGCATAGAGGCTGGCACAAAAATGTTTATTTATTTTTTGGGGGGTGGGAGGGGGTTGGTGACCACTGGGGGAGTAAGGGGAGGTGATCCCCGATTCCCTCCGGTAGTCATCTGGTCAGTTGGGGCACTTTTATGAGGCTTGGTCCTAAAAATAAATGGACCAAGTAAAGCCGGCCAAGTGCTCGTCAGAGCCGGTCTTCTTTTTTCCATTATCGGCCGAAGCCAGCCATCTCGTAACCACGCCCCCATCCCACCTTTGGTACCCTGCCGACATGCCCCCTTTAACTTTGGCTGGCCCTGCGATGGAAAGCAGTTGAAGCCGGCCAAAATCGGCTTTCAATTATACCAATTTAGCCGGGTTCAGGAGAAGGCCGGCCATCTCCTGATTTGTGTCGGAAAATGGCCGGCCTTCTTCGAAAATTAGCAGGATAGTAACATAGTAGGTGACGGCAGAAAAAGACCTGTACGGTCCATCCAGTCTGCCCAACAAGATAAACTCATATGCGCTACTTTATATGTATACCTGACCTCGATTTGTATCTACCACTTTCAGGGCACAGACCGTAGAAGTCTGCCTAGTACTAGCCCTGCCTCCCAACCACTAGCGCCGCCTCCCAATCTCCACTAAGTTTCTGATGATCCATTCCTTCTGAACAGGATTCCTTTATATAGATGAGTAACAGGCTGCACTCGGTATAGGTCCTAAAGTGACTGACTGGGTTAAGAACTGGTTGAGTGGAAGGTGATTGGTAAATGGAGCTCATTCTGAGAAAAAGGATATAATCAGTGGTATGCTGCAAGGTTCGGTTCTTTTTAACATTTTTGTAAGCAATATTGCGGAAGGACTGTCTGGCAAGGTTTGCCTCTTTGCGGATGATACCAAAATCTGCAATAGGGTAGACACCCCTGATGGTGTGGATAACATGAAGAAGCTTGAGGAATAGTCTGGAATTTTTCAGCTTAGATTTAATGCATTTTGGCTGCAAAACCCCAAGGGTACAGTTTAGGGGATGAAGAACTTTTGTGCATGAAAGAGGAGCATGACTTGGGTATTATCGTATGTGATGATATTAAAGTGGCCATATAGGTAGAAAAGGCAATGGCGAAAGCTAGAAGGATGCTTGGGTGCATAGGAAGAGGAATGGCCAGTAGGAAAAAGGAGGTGATGATGCCCCTGTATAAGACTCTGGCGAGGCTTCATTTAGCATAGTGTGTACAATTCTGGGAACCGCACCTCCAAAAATATAAAAACAGGATGGAGTCGGTCCAGAGGGCAGGCACTAAAATGGTCAGTGGTCTTCATCATAAAGTGTATGGGGACAGACTTAAAGATCTTAATATATATTCTTTGGAAGAAAGGTGGGAGAGGGGAGATATGAGAGAGACATTTAAATACCCATGCACATAAATGCACAGGCGAGTCTCTTTCAATTGAAAGGAAGCTCTGGAATGAGGGCGGGCATAGGATGTAAGTGAAAGGGGATAGACTCAGAAGTAACTTGAAGAAATACTTCTTCATGGAAAGGGTGGTGAATTAATGGAACAGCTTCCCGGTGGAATTGGTGGAGATGAAAACTGTGTCTAAAAATAAGAGTACATAAGATCTATAAGGGAGTGATAGGGGGGTAGATTGCATGGATGAGCAGACTGAACAGGTCATGTGGTCTTTATCTGCCTACATTTTTCTCTGTTTCTACAGTGGGGGAAATAAGTATTTGATCCCTTGCTGATTTTGTAAGTTTGCCCACTGACAAAGACATGAGCAGCCCATAATTGAAGGGTAGGTTATTGGTAACAGTGAGAGATAGCACATCACAAATTAAATCCGGAAAATCACATTGTGGAAAGTATATGAATTTATTTGCATTCTGCAGAGGGAAATAAGTATTTAATCCCTCTGGCAAACAAGACCTAATACTTGGTGGCAAAACCCTTGTTGGCAAGCACAGCGGTCAGACGTCTTCTGTAGTTGATGATGAGGTTTGCATACATGTCAGGAGGAATTTTGGTCCACTCCTCTTTGCAGATCATCTCTAAATTATTAAGAGTTCTGGGCTGTCGCTTGGCAACTCGCAGCTTCAGCTCCCTCCATAAGTTTTCAATGGGATTAAGGTCTGGTGACTGGCTAGGCCACTCCATGACCCTAATGTGCTTCTTCCTGAGCCACTCCTTTGTTGCCTTGGCTGTATGTTTTGGGTCATTGTCGTGCTGGAAGACCCAGCCACGACCCATTTTTAAGGCCCTGGCGGAGGGAAGGAGGTTGTCACTCAGAATTGTACGGTACATGGCCCCATCCATTCTCCCATTGATGCGGTGAAGTAGTCCTGTGCCCTTAGCAGAGAAACACCCCCAAAACATAACATTTCCACCTCCATGCTTGACAGTGGGGACGGTGTTCTTTGGGTCATAGGCAGAATTTCTCTTCCTCCAAACACGGCGAGTTGAGTTCATGCCAAAGAGCTCAATTTTTGTCTCATCTGACCACAGCACCTTCTCCCAATCACTCTCGGCATCATCCAGGTGTTCACTGGCAAACTTCAGACGGGCCGTCACATGTGCCTTCCGGAGCAGGGGGACCTTGCGGGCACTGCAGGATTGCAATCCGTTATGTCGTAATGTGTTACCAATGGTTTTCGTGGTGACAGTGGTCCCAGCTGCCTTGAGATCATTGACAAGTTCCCCCCTTGTAGTTGTAGGCTGATTTCTAACCTTCCTCATGATCAAGGATACCCCACGAGGTGAGATTTTGCATGGAGCCCCAGATCTTTGTCGATTGACAGTCATTTTGTACTTCTTCCATTTTCTTACTATGGCACCAACAGTTGTCTCCTTCTCGCCCAGCGTCTTACTGATGGTTTTGTAGCCCATTCCAGCCTTGTGCAGGTGTATGATCTTGTCCCTGACATCCTTAGACAGCTCCTTGCTCTTGGCCATTTTGTAGAGGTTAGAGTCTGACTGATTCACTGAGTCTGTGGACAGGTGTCTTTCATACAGGTGACCATTGCCGACAGCTGTCTGTCATGCAGGTAACGAGTTGATTTGGAGCATCTACCTGGTCTGTAGGGGCCAGATCTCTTACTGGTTGGTGGGGGATCAAATACTTATTTCCCTCTGCAGAATGCAAATAAATTCATATACTTTCCACAATGTGATTTTCCGGATTTAATTTGTGATGTGCTATCTCTCACTGTTACCAATAACCTACCCTTCAATTATGGGCTGCTCATGTCTTTGTCAGTGGGCAAACTTACAAAATCAGCAAGGGATCAAATACTTATTTCCCCCACTGTATGTAACATACAGATAGAAAGGAACCCTCTAAGTAGAAAAAAGGGATCTCTGCTCCCCCTTTTGGTAGCCCTGGAGAGCACAGCTCCCTCAGCCACCTCCCACCCACCTACTTACCTGGTTAGTGATTCTTCCAAGGACACAGTGAGTCCCCTTTTTAAACTTTGCTCTACCCTTGAAAATGAGCAAAGCCTTCTTCAATCTTACATCACCAAACAAGAACTCTATGAAGTCTAAATAATTTCCTGTTTCAACACATAGACACTAAAATACTATGGTGGAGCTATAGAGATGTTCACAAGAGCATCCATACAAAGAAAAATATGTTATATATTCACAAATCACTGACCAAGATGAGCCCTAAGCCAGGCCTGCTTTGTCAATTAGTGCTTCTGAATCTCTCTAATCTTGTTTTCATGACTGTGAATCTACCATGAATTTCATCTTTCCACTCAGAGAACTGTATACATTTCTACGGTGGAATTTCTGTGAATATACCTAATATTTACTTTATGTAATGGCCTTCATAAGCCTGGCAAAATGCTTGATTTTATTAACTGAAAACGCTTTAAACTCCTTAAGTAAAATCAATCTGCTGCCAGCACATAGTTGGCTTTCAAGCTAGTGTAGAGATTTCTCCTAAAAATTAAATGAGCCTAGGGAAATGCATATTTGTACTTTAGTATACAGTACTGTAGATGTAAGCATTTACTTCCCTAGTGCAATAAATTTACATAAGTTTCATTTTATCCAGATTGTTGTTCTCGTGCCATTTTTTAATCTCAAAAATGCAATCACTTAGAGGGTAATTTGCTAACAGAATGTGTAATGGACCTTGCAGTAGATAACATGTGCTAACAAGGTTAGCACACACTATAAGCAGTTTGTTTTTTCTACCAAAAAAGGTGCTGGTACTCAAATGCCAGACAACCTTCAGGGGTGAGGTAATCACTGAGGGACCCACCCCACAATAGCCAGGCCCCCTGCAACTAGTCACAGAATTTATGACAAGGCAGAATTGGTGTGTAGAGCCTGTGCTCTTTCATTAAAACTTGGGGACCCATGGGTCAATTTTAGTAGACAATGGAAAAATGTTCTGGTACTCAGTACCCCCCAAGTATCCCCTCAAGAAAAGCCCTGGCTGTAAGTGACTCTGTTAATGTTGATACTAGCTCAGCTTCTCATGCACCAAGCAAAGCTATCTAACCATAGAACTGTTTTAAGAGTCTGGCACTGGCATTGAATAATCATGTATGTACAGATGGCCAGCACTTCATTGGTTAAATACCGATATTCAGTCTTAACCAGTTTAGCTCTTTCGAAAAGTACAAAGACCAGGGGACACTCAATGAAGTTACATGGAAATACTTTTAAATCAAATAGGAGGAAATATTTTTTCACTTATCAAATAATTAAGCTCTAGAATTCGTTCCTGGAGGAAGTGGTAACAGCAGTTAGCATATCTGGGTTTAAAAAAGGATTGGACAAGTTCCTGGAGGAAAAGCCCATAGACTGTTATTGAGATGGACATGGGGGAAGCCACTGCTTGCCCTGGGATTGATACAATGGAATGTTGCTACTATTTGGGTTTCTGCCAGGTACTTGTGACTTGAATTGGCCACTGCTGGAAACAGGATACTGGGTTAGGTGGACCATTGGTGATAATGTCTCCATGGAGCACTGCGTTTGCTGTTGACCAGACCAAAGAGGGATTATCAAGATGAACCTTGTTAGTTTGGACAAAGGAGTCCCACTTCTCCTGAAGATATTGTCTAAACTCAGGGTGGGGGTATAAATAAGCTGGGATACGTGAGCTCACAGTGGATCAATAGGACGCAGGGGTCTCCACACCCAACCAAACCATGGCATGATCTGACACCTCTTCAGGGCCAATGGTCACAGAAACTACAGAGGAAAATAACAAAATAGCAACTAAAATGCAGTCAAGGCATGAATATGTTCCATGGGCCCTGGAGAGATGAGTGTAATCATGTGCACCTGGATACAAGGAGTGCCAAGCATCCACTAAGCCTAGAATGCGCACAAGGTGTGCCTAGTCCTTGTTACACAAATCTCCCACCTTTTTATTAGGTGCACTGTAGAGGCGTATTTTCAAAGCACTTAGACTTACAAAGCTATATAGTAACCTATGGAACTTTGTATGTCTAAGTGTTTTGAAAATGAGCCCCATATGAGCTAGAGTAGGATCCAGCACCCGATTCAAGTTACCTAAAATTACAAGGTTTCTATACTGACAGAAGAGACAAAGTGGAGGAGTGGCCTAGTGGTTAGGGTGGTGGACTTTGGTCCTAGGGAACTGAGTTCAATTCCCACTTCAGGCACAGGCAGGTCTGTCTGACTCTGGGCAAGTCACTTAACCCTCCATTGCCCCAGGTACAAATAAGTACCTGTATACAATATGTAAGCCACATTGAGCCTGCCATGAGTGGGAAAGTGTGGGGTACAAATGTAGCAAAATAAAAATAAAGTTGCACTAATTGGCAATGAAAAGGAATGGGACATAATTTATCACCTTTCTGTAGTTTTTTGCAACTACATTCAAAGCAGTTTACATAGTATATACAGGTACTTATTTGTACTTGGGGTAATGGAAGGTTAAGTGGCCAGAGTTACAAGGAGCTGCAGTAGGAATTAAACCCAATTCCCCAGGTTCAAAGTCCACTGCACTAACCACTAGACTACTCCACCACTCCAAGGCAGGATCCTTATCAATGGGGCCATAGCTAACAAGATCAGTTCTGCAGCCTGCAGCCATAATTTAATCAATACATATCACCCTTCCTGGTTTTAAGAGAGAATTCTGCTTTATAAGGAAGAGCTTTGCAGAGTAATATGGCCTCACCTCTCCATATGCCACCCGATGAGGAGTAAAAATCCTCTCCCACCTACTGTCTCTTTAATTTTTCATGTTCTACATCGAGTCACATCTCCTACAAGCATGCTACATCTGGTTTATGACACTCCAGAGCAGCCAGTATCTTACTGTGCTTCACAGGAGAGGCGATCCCACCAACATTGCAAGTGGCAATTTGACTGGTGACTACATTCATGGGGTTTCCAGAACACTGGGTAGGAAGGCAGAACACCCATCAAGTAGACAGGTCCAGGTGCCAGCCCTCACCCGGACCCTCCAGAGATCTTCACTCATACTTCTCCATTGAAATAATGTAATCTAATACCTCCTATCTTTGATCTCTAGTACCTAATACCATACACAGTAACTCTATAGACTTACAACACATAGTTTCCCATCCAGTCTCACCCTCCCAGCACCCAGCACCCAGCACCCGGAACCCTGAAACCCCAACAAGTAAGATCAGTAACCCACATATCTTTCCCCAATCAAGAAGAAAGAGAGGAGGAATCACACAGAAGATGCAGGGAGCCTCATTCCACATTCAAATGTGCATGCTTCAAAAGGGGGAGATAGTATAAGGCAGTAGTCTAGCACGTATCTTCAAATTCAACATCAGACTCAAGAACAGTATAACACAGTAAGATAGCATATGACACCCTATCAGCCAAGTGGTAAGACATAGAGGCAGTGCAGAAGTTACTATCAATTAGAGGAGTCCGGCTGATTTAACTGTTATACACATTCTTGGGCCTCTTCAGCAGAATCATAGGTTTTCCAGTGACCATGAAGAAACACTTTGAATATTGCTGGATGTAGCAACATGAAATGAGTGCCCTTTGAGGCCAAAGTAGAACAAATTGGATGATGCTGTCTCCTGCAATCCCTGAGCACAATTGAGTAGCTTTGAAAAAGTTTAATCGGGGAGCTGTCATATTGCAAAAACATCTTTCTTAACTGCTCCATTTTGCAGCGGTATTTGAATATATTTGCCACCACTATACGGGGCTGTTATTGATCATCCAGTGGCCTCCTGACACGGTGCATGTACTCCAAAACGTGGGCCCAGGTCTCTAGAGAGCATGAACTCCTTAGTCAGCCATTCTTCTAACAAGGTGGGCAGAGAGCGCTCCGGTAAATATTCTGAGAGGCCTATGATTCTGATATTGTTCCAGAGCAACCTGTTTTTGTTATCAACCAACTTGTCCTCCTGGGCAAGGAATGCGGTCTTGAGCTGCACCACTTGTGGGCCTAAACCATGGGAGCCATCCTCCAGTGCCGATACTCTATTCTCCAATTCTCCCATTCGAGAAGCAAGTGAGTCCAAAAGAGATTGGTAGTTGTCAATCTGCAAAGAAAGCTATTCCAATTTAGGCTCCAATGCCTGCTGCACTGCAGAAGTAATTTGTACTAACTGATTAGTGGTGAATGTGAAGGTGGGAGTGGATATGGCATCCACCATCTTATCCTCACCGCCTTTCCTTTTTTCACAATTCATCTTTGCTCTCGTACCAGACATCTCATTACCAAATTTCACCAAAAATCTGTCGCTAAATAGTGTTGCCTGATGTGTTCTCTGAAGTCAAATCTCCCCAAAATAAGAATTATAGAACAAGGCTCCAGGAGTATGCGATAGACTTGTCCGCTGTGCTCAATACATCACAGGGTCTCTGGGATCCTGTTTTCTAAAGATACATAAGAACATGTTGCCTTTATAAAACAGCCTTAAAGTACAAACTTTTTCGGACTTCTCACATAGGCAACATGTTATAAAATCAGGCCCATAGTAATTATTAACCAAAACAAGAAATATAACAAAGTAATTACTATATTCCAAACCCAACTTCAATAAATCAATACTGTCAACTAACTAATCAAAAATAAATATATAATAATATGTGAATGAAACAAATGCGCTCAGTTCAAACCTTACATACCAATACAACCCATGCAGGTCATTGGTAGAACCGGAAGAACCATCATTTCACATTTACTGATCCTGTGTATATATACATATATATGTACATATATCCAAAGCTACACCGAGCATGTAAATCAATAGCAAAACACTCTCATTTGTGAAGAGTATTAAACATACAATGTTAAACCCACATAAACACTAAAATGTACACTAATATAAACATACAGATAAAACAACCCCCAGTAAGTTGGAGCACAATGCTAATCACTTATCTCATTCATTATTCATGGTACGACCCAGTCATAAAGATACTTCATAATTCCAGTATACCGCAGTTCTGCATTTCACCAAAAGTGAGGTGACTTTAAAACATAACTTTTCCGTTGGTAGTTCCTTGACTCAGGCCGAGTTTCGCTAGACAGCTTCTTCGGAAGGAAACCTTGCAAAGGGAAAGACATTTTAACACAACCAAGCAACTACTAAAGCTATTACTAAAAAAGAAAAAAGAAGCTAACTCCACATACTTAATTCATAACATATCAGATGGCTTTCCTATGGGAAGGAAAGTCACGCACACGCCTTCAATGTTGCGTGATGAAATCACCTGCAGAGCCATATTTAAATCACTCAGTTAATCAAAGTCACACCCACCAGCCTAACCAGTCCATTTACAGCCTTCCAATTTCTTTATTCAAGCCATCAGGCTGTATAGTATTCCATAAGAAAATGAACCTCTGTTCCTTAAGAACGAAGAGAGCAGTGGGGGAACCACCATGAAAAACATGTATGTTCAACAACACCATAAATTGCAAATCCTTGACATCATAATTAAAATCCTTCCAATGCTCTGTCAAAGGTGTGTCAGAAAAAGCAACATTTTTAGAAGTTGTGTGGTACTTCTGTTCTTGTTGGTAACTACATGGTAGGCTACGTTTATGGTCCAGTTTCCAGCATCTCTCTCTACACTGTTTCAAAATCTTTTTCCTTCTTCCTATTCTCCTTTGAAAACATATACTCCTCGGCCAACGTTATTGAGTCCCTGGAAAGGAATCAGCCACCTGTTTCTGTTGAAGTTACTCGCAGTAGCTTGATAACCAACAACAGTACATTAACTTTTTCCCGCAGTATCTTTCACTCACAGCATCTAGGCAAGGTACTTACCTCAGAGAACAGGCACAAGATAAAAATGTGATTTGGATTATTTTTACCTTTTCTTATTTGTTTGTTTTTTTTCTGTTAGATTTTTTTTTTTTGGGGGGGGGGGGGGATTCACCAATCAAGGTGGGATTTAAGAAAAGGAACACCATAGTTTGGATGGAGCTTTGCGACAGAAGAGTATAAAGAATCGTTTTGGGCCAGTTCACCAGTGAAGTTTTTGGGAATATCCCCTGGATTCTTATATAGTGTGACTTACGTTGCATGCACAAATCCAGTCATATTCTGGATTTGTGTGTGCAACTTAATTAGCTTAACAAGCCAATTTGCGCTGATAATTGCACTTAAGCAATTATTGACAAAAATTGGCATTAATTTGAATTTATGTGCATAAAAGCATATTCTATTAAGTGAAGCGCGTACATTCTAAGATGCAGATCTGAAAAGGGTGCATGGCCATGGGAGGGGTATGGGTGGGATATGGCAATTCCTTTAATTTACATGCAGTGTTATAGAATATGCCTGTTCCGTGCGTAATTTAGGTGTCGGCATTTACACCAGATTTTCATTGGCATAAATGGCCGTAACTAAATATAGTTGCAGAAAATGGGCGCTGGACATATTCTATTAACTATGCCTAGATATATGCATAATCTATAAACCACACCTAACTTTAGGCATAGTTTATAGAATTCACATAGGTGTATTTTTTCCAGCGCTGCTTTTTAAAGGTGTGATATATAGAATCTTGTCCTATGTGCTTTCCCCACCCACTAGAACCCTCTAGATTTCATTTTATTTCTGGTTGTGACAGTTATGGAGTGGATCAAGCACACCCCAGCTCTAGACACTTAGTTACACTTCATTTACCTAGAATATATTCTTAGAACTAATTTATCAAACTGATTTACGAACCTGCATTAACATATTTGTAGAAGACTACAGCTTATGGGAGAAAAATACAGGCCCGATAGTGAAAGTGATTTAACCAGCTGCTGACTGGTTAAATCACTTGCTCGGGGCTAAGTGTCGCTGAATATTGTGGTTAGCGCCAAACACAAAGCCAGTTATGTTGGGGGAGTTATAGGGGCGGAGTAAGCACTTGGCCACTTATGTGCTGATATTCAACTCTTAAGCGGCCAGGTTTACCGCAGAAATGGAACTGCATAAAAGTCTGTCCTATGTTTGGGGTCCTTTTACTAAAGTACCCTGAAAAATGGCCTAAACTGGTGTAGACACGTGTATTGGACACGTGCAGGAACATTTTTCAGCTCGCCTGCAAAAAAGGCCCTTTTTTTGGCTGAAAATGGATGTGCAGCAAAATAAAAATCAGTGCACGTCCTTTTTCGGCCCGAGATCTTACCGCTACCCACTGACTTAGCGGTAAGGTCCCACGCATTAACCGGGTGGTAATTATCAGCGCACTTACACTGCTGATTACCGCCCAGTTAGCGCCATGCAGTAGAAAATAGAAGTTATTTGGATGTTCTTCTCACAAAAACGTCCAAATTGGTATTATCAAAACCAATTTATAGATGTTTTTCTATGAAGTCCATCAGAAGTGCATTCAAATCACAAGGGTGTGTGTCATGTGCATGTTAAAGGTGGGATCTAAGTGTTCCTAACACTTAGATTTTTTCTGCCATAATAGAACAAAACTAAAACATCCAGGGCTGTAAGTTGGATGTTTTGGTCTGCATCTGTTTTATTAACGAATAAGCCACAAAAAGTGTCCTAAATGACCAGATGACCACTGGAGGGAATCAGGAATGACCTCCCCTTACTCCCCCATTGGTCTCTAACCCCGCTGACCCCCCCAAAAATGTGATTAAAAACATTACTTACCAGCCTCTATGCCAGCCTCAGATGTAATACGCGGGTCCATTAGAGCAACATGCAGGTCCCTGGAGTAGTCCAGTGGTGGGTGTAATGCACTGCAGACAGGTGGGTCCCAGGCCCATACTTTCCCTTACCTGTTACACTTATGGTGGAAACTGTGAGCCCTCCAATACTCATCAGATACCCACTGTACCCACATATAGGTGCCCCCTTCACCCATAAGGGCTATTGTAGTGGTGTACAGCTGGGGGGGTGGGGGTTTTAGGTGAGTTTTTGGGGGTCAAAAGACAAGATAAGGGCGCAACTGTGAGATGTGTATCTGACAGCATTTATTTGAAGTCCACTGCAGTGCCCCCTAGGGTGCCCCTTTGCTCTCCTGGGATGTCTGTGTGGCCAGTCTACTAAGAATGCTGGCTCCTCCTACATCCCAATGGCTTAATTTTGTGCATTTTTCCACTTGGACCTTTTTTTTCGAAAACGGACCAAAAAGATAAATGCACAGAGGACAAAAACAGCTAGCAAATAGCCATTAAAAAAAATAAAATAAAAAAGACTTTTTCAATTTGAAACTGGCTATGTTCCCTACTTGTATTTTGGATGTGTTTAGCAAAACGTCCAAAGTTGGACTTAGACATCTTATTGCCATCCATGTAACTTTGTAAGTCTAAGTGCTTTGAAAATACACCTCTATGTCAGCTAATGATATAATAAAAATAAAAGAGCATAAAGTTTATTACCTTTTTTGCTCCCTGTTCTTCTTCTGCACCATCTCCTATAACAACATAAACCACTTTTCTTCCAAATCTTTGAATTATTCGCTCAAAACAGCTTTCCTTTCCTGAAAAACAAGCATTAATGATTAAAGATGAGTGGATCCGATTTTCAAATTGGTTTAATCAAGCAGGAGAGGATGCTGCCTGGTTAAATCACACTGAGTGGTTTGAAGGTGATGTTCAACAGCACTTAATTGGACAGTGCTGTTGAATATTCCCTCTGACCTCTGCAGCAGGGGCATATCTGCGTGGGGCCACAGAGGCCTGGGCCCCCGCAGATTTCGCCCTGGACCCCCCTACCACAGACCCTCTCCACCTCCCCCTCCCTCCCGCCCGCCCGCCACCAACCCGTCGCCGATCTTTGCTGGCGGGGGACCCCAAGCCCCCGCCAGCCGAAGTCCTCTCTTCCGTGCAGGATGCAAGTTTCAACGCTTCCTGTTCTTCTGAGTCTGATGTCCTGCACGTACAACGTGCAGAACGTCAGACTCAGAATTTGGAATTCAGTCTGACGTCCTGCGCGTTGTACGTGCAGGACGTCAGACTCAAAAGAACAGGAAGCGTTGAAACTTCCAGCGGCGCAGCCTGCATGGAAGAGAGGACCTCGGCTGGCGGGGGGTTGGGGTCCCCCGCCAGCAAAGGTAAGTGACAGCAGTGGGGGAGGGTGTCATTGGTGGCGAGGGGGGGGTCCGGAAATGGCGGGGGGGGGGGGGGATCGGGGGCGCCGGGGGGGGGGGGCTAAAATGTGCCCCCTCCCTCTGGCTCTGGCCCCCCCTACCGCCCGAGTCCAGATACGCCCCTGCTCTGCAGTACTTGCTGGTTAGTGCTGGGTCATTCTGGGGCAGACTCTGGGTAGAGCAAGGACTTATGTAGGCACCAGCGATACCTGAGATAGGCAGTCATTTGTATTGACATGGGAAATGTTGAAATAACATACCTTATGTTATTTGACATGGTCAACAAATGAAAATGAGCAGAAAACAAATGTCATTTTCTGTTTTTTTTCATTCGCTGATAATAGTGTGCACTCCTTGCACTTTTCTCTATAGGAAAAAGAAGCCAGCAGATCAATATAACATCAGAAAGATTTTATTGAAGATACCGTATGTAAACAAATTGCCCGACACAGGCCGTGTTTCGCCCACCAAGGGCTGCGTCAGGGGCTACAATAAACAAACAGATTAAATTATAATAAATAAAACATCAAATTTAAAATATAAAAAAAACATACCACCATAGTTTCTCATATATTCATGAACAAATAGATAATGTATAAGGTATAAAATGATAATAAAATATTATACATACATATATGTAAAATCTAAACATGAATAAATGATGTTATATTGATCTGCTGGCTTCTTTTTCCATATTGGATTTTGCAGATCGTTTGCCTTGTTGTTTTTTGGGACTTTTCTCTATAGTTCATGCATGTGTGATAGTTGACATATGTAAGCACTATTGGGAAAAGAATGCACACTCTCTGCAAACAGTGTGCACTCTTTAGGAAGAGTGTGCCTTCCTTGGAAAAAGCACACACTCTTGATGACATTCATCCTGGAATAAAAATAAATGTGAAGAAAGCTAACAAAATGAACATTTAATATTAAATATACCACCAAATAGGATTACCGACTCAATGCTTTACAATATATACCATAACTTAAACTAATCAGAAGAGAAACGAGGCAAAAAAAAGTCAAACAGAGAAGAAACACAAGAGTTATATTTCTTTCTTGGAGTAGAGAAAAGAGAGGGCAAGAACTATATCATATGTCTCAAAATTCCTGACTGGTCACATCGAAGTCCCTCTGCTGCCATGCCATTGCCGTAATTAAAATGAATCACTAGATAGAAAGGCTTTCAGCTTCTTACGAAATACTTGATTTGATGGCTCCATTCTCAAGTATCGTGGTAAATTATTCCAAAGGGATGGACCTACTATGCTACACATAGAATCCATGAAAATTTGGTGGAATGATGGTACTGTCAATACGTTCTGCCCTGAAGACGTAGGATTCTTGATGAAGAGTATGGCTTTAGGTAGTGTGACAAATAAATTGGAAGGCTAGAGTGATGAATTCTATAACTACTACTACTACTACTTCTCATTTTTATAGTGCTACTAGAAGTATGCAGCACTGTACACTTCTTCAACAAGGCCTACAATGAGAACCTAGTACCTTACTTAGTCCACTCAACTATGAACGAACACCTTCTATAATTACCCTAACAACTCCCTTCCTTCCTTCCTCACCCTTCCTTAATCGCTACACATTACTAACTGTATCCGATATCCTGTTATGACAATGTTATCAAATCTATGCAAGCCACATTGAGCCTGCAAATAGGTGGGGGAATGTGGGATACAAATGCAATAAATAATAATAATAATAATAATACTACATGAAGAGACAGTCCCTGCCCAAAAGAGTTTACATTATATGTTATCATATGGGACACAAGGAGCCAATGCTCTTTCTTCAGAAGGGGAGGGGGGTGACGTGGTCCTATTTTTTAACACTTGAGGAGAAGGAGTGGCCTAGTGGTTAGATCACTGGTCTTGCAATCCACAGATGGCCAGTTCAAATCCCACTGCTGCTCCTTGTGATCTTGGGCAAGTTACCCAAGTTACCTATTACCTCAGGTACAAACTTAGATTGTGAGCCCTCCTGGGACAGAGAAATATCCAGTGTACCTGAATGTAACTCACCTTGAAAAAGGTGTGAGCAAAATATAAATAAATAAACAAAATTTTGAATTATTTGAAGAGATCAATGATCAGCTGAACAAATTTCCTTAAGCAGTGAGCTATAATAGTCATGGTTGCTTATTACTGTAGAAAGAATCAGAGTTCTCAATACCTTATTGAAAAATAGATGGATCATGTGTAATTTCAAAAAGCAATTTTTTGAAATAAAAATATATGTTGCTCATCATCCAGGATAATCTCTAGTATTTTTAAAAATGATATCCATGTAACAGGTGACCCCAACATAAGTATAGAAGTGGGCACAGTTTGATTTTACTTATTGAATATCCTACCCTTAGTTTTATCTGGATTTTAGTTTCATTTTGTTCAGGCATAACCAGTTAGCAACTGTCAAGCTTGGTTTTAAATGAAAGTATATCCTAAATGTTTTGTGGGTTCAGGTGGTTAGTATTTGAAAGTCATCAGCATATGCAAATGCTGCCAACCCCAGGTACTGTATCAATGCTAGGAATAGAGACATAAAGATATTAAAGTGTGTGAATGCCAAAAGCAAACCTAGAGGTACATTCTTGTAAATGACTGGGAAATGACACAATATAAAAAATTTCTGGCTGCCCATCCCTAATATTAGGTGCCTCTGCTCGCACAGTAGTGGCATAGGCAGATCTGACATTTTGGGTGGGCCCACAGTTAACATGGATGGGCACAAAGCAACCCTTCCCCATATCCCAACAGCTGCCCAACCATGCCCTTCCCAAGCCTCCCCCCCCCCAATCCCACAGCTTCACAGATGTCAACAGCAGTCTAATCAGATTTTGTTTCCTTATAGCTTTAGGCTAAATCACCAGATTTCAGTATGTGAAGATTACTTACAGTGGGGGAAATAAGTATTTGATCCCTTGCTGATTTTGTAAGTTTGCCCACTGACAAAGACATGAGCAGCCCATAATTGAAGGGTAGGTTATTGGTAACAGTGAGAGATAGCACATCACAAATTAAATCCGGAAAATCACATTGTGGAAAGTATATGAATTTATTTGGATTCTGCAGAGGGAAATAAGTATTTGATCCCTCTGGCAAACAAGACCTAATACTTGGTGGCAAAACCCTTGTTGGCAAGCACAGCGGTCAGACGTCTTCTGTAGTTGATGATGAGGTTTGCACACATGTCAGGAGGAATTTTGGTCCACTCCTCTTTGCAGATCATCTCTAAATCATTAAGAGTTCTGGGCTGTCGCTTGGCAACTCGCAGCTTCAGCTCCCTCCATAAGTTTTCAATGGGATTAAGGTCTGGTGACTGGCTAGGCCACTCCAGGACCCTAATGTGCTTCTTCCTGAGCCACTCCTTTGTTGCCTTGGCTGTATGTTTTGGGTCATTGTCGTGCTGGAAGACCCAGCCACGACCCATTTTTAAGGCCCTGGCGGAGGGAAGGAGGTTGTCACTCAGAATTGTACGGTACATGGCCCCATCCATTCTCCCATTGATGCGGTGAAGTAGTCCTGTGCCCTTAGCAGAGAAACACCCCCAAAACATAACATTTCCACCTCCATGCTTGACAGTGGGGACGGTGTTCTTTGGGTCATAGGCAGCATTTCTCTTCCTCCAAACACGGCGAGTTGAGTTCATGCCAAAGAGCTCAATTTTTGTCTCATCTGACCACAGCACCTTCTCCCAATCACTCTCGGCATCATCCAGGTGTTCACTGGCAAACTTCAGACGGGCCGTCACATGTGCCTTCCGGAGCAGGGGGACCTTGCGGGCACTGCAGGATTGCAATCCGTTATGTCGTAATGTGTTACCAATGGTTTTCGTGGTGACAGTGGTCCCAGCTGCCTTGAGATCATTGACAAGTTCCCCCCTTGTAGTTGTAGGCTGATTTCTAACCTTCCTCATGATCAACGATACCCCACGAGGTGAGATTTTGCGTGGAGCCCCAGATCTTTGTCGATTGACAGTCATTTTGTACTTCTTCCATTTTCTTACTATGGCACCAACAGTTGTCTCCTTCTCGCCCAGCGTCTTACTGATGGTTTTGTAGCCCATTCCAGCCTTGTGCAGGTGTATGATCTTGTCCCTGACATCCTTAGACAGCTCCTTGCTCTTGGCCATTTTGTAGAGGTTAGAGTCTGACTGATTCACTGAGTCTGTGGACAGGTGTCTTTCATACAGGTGACCATTGCCGACAGCTGTCTGTCATGCAGGTAACGAGTTGATTTGGAGCATCTACCTGGTCTGTAGGGGCCAGATCTCTTACTGGTTGGTGGGGGATCAAATACTTATTTCCCTCTGCAGAATGCAAATAAATTCATATACTTTTCACAATGTGATTTTCCGGATTTAATTTGTGATGTGCTATCTCTCACTGTTACCAATAACCTACCCTTCAATTATGGGCTGTTCATGTCTTTGTCAGTGGGCAAACTTACAAAATCAGCAAGGGATCAAATACTTATTTCCCCCACTGTATGTATTCCTCAATAATAACAAGCCTTCAATTCAGTTTTATTCACCATTCTCTCACAACTTTATAGACTCACTCTAAACTTTGGGAAGCTTTTACCAAATAA
Organism: Microcaecilia unicolor; assembly: GCF_901765095.1. Taxonomy (NCBI): domain Eukaryota; kingdom Metazoa; phylum Chordata; class Amphibia; order Gymnophiona; family Siphonopidae; genus Microcaecilia; species Microcaecilia unicolor. Next base: position 514,571,752 of record NC_044031.1, read on the forward strand.
AAAGTAATCAAAATCTCACTCACCAACTCTCTTTCCATACCAAACACATCTGAACCTGAAATTTAAGCATCCTTAACTAAAAAGGCTTCCTTTACAGACAACCTTCTTTTTCTCACTTTCTCTTCCCTCCCCCTGACTCTAATCATTTCAGCTAAAATTCTTCTTTAAAAACTACTGCCTCAGCCATCAACCAATCAGATTGCTTTTAGCTGTCTCCAGATCTCCTGCTAATTGTCATACACACTTTCCTGCAGACCTACTGTCCTCTTAAGGTACATGCTCAGCAACATTTACAGATTTTAAACAATTGATGTTATTTATTTTTATCACTCCCCAGTCTCACTTGCACACCACCTCCAAACTTCCTTTAATTTGGACAGTGATCATGCTCACCCTGAAATCACCATAGAAAGGTAGTGTATCAAATCCCATTACCCTTCCCCTTCCCCTAGCAGACACAAATACAGTACTGGCTCTAGTCTTTAAAGCAGCTTCAACATGACCAGAGTTTGTCTAATTCCATGAAGCCAACAATAGCTAGAGTTCTGCAATTTTGGGTGGGCCTAGGCCCACCCGCACAACTAACTAGACAAGTAGACCTACCTTTACTCAGTTAGCTAGGGAGGTACGGCATTGAATATTGGCCCCCACATCACTTCTGGTCACTGCCAAGGACCTGGATATTCAGTGCTAGTGACTGGAAGAGGCCCGGTACTGAATATCTAGGTCTATTGTAGCTGGTGGTGGTCAGCGTCTAAAAAAACTCTCATCACTGTTGGCTGAATGTTGACCCTAAGCATTTTTAAGATAACTGAGCACTTCTTATTGGCTCACGATTTAAGAGTTACAGTGAAATATAAACTTGGGTGCCCTGGATTAAAGCCCACTGTACTGACCACTAGGCTGCCCCCTCTGCTCTGCGTGGATGTCTATGTGGTCATTTTTGTACAAATGCTGCCAAACAGATGTATTTGTCCCTGTTTTTATGGGCATTTTCCTTTGGAAAATGGTTGTTCATTTTGGATGTTCTCACATATTTTCAAACAGCCCCCCCCCCAACATTTTTCCTCTGCTATGAGATGGATGTTTTTAAAGATGATATGAGCAGGACATCCCAATTCTGACTTGGACATTGTTTCAAAAATTCCCCTCCATATGACTAAACCATAGAGTTTTCTACTAGTTGCTATGTTGTAAAAAAACATGGCAGTATCTGTTGCAATGGAACAGTAGTACCCTATGGTAAAACCGTAAAATACATTCTTTCAAATTAGTAGACCATGAAATCTAATGGGAACCTGGTAACACAAGGGAGATAGCTGTTGAGTCAAGGTCAAAATTCTGTGATTATTCAATTTGATTTATCGAGTGCTTTCAACCTTGTAGATCATACCATCTTATTGTTTTGTGCTAGATAGTTTTGGAATAATGGGTGCAATGTTAAACTGGATTAGGGTTTCCTAAATTGCAGAAATTACGGAGTTAAGATGCAAGGTGTCTTTTCTGATGCTTGGGTTCTGGTGTGTGGACTTTTGCATGGGTCGCCCCTTTCGCCGATGTTGTTTAGTGTTTTGTTACAGCCATTACAGAAAGCACTTGAGGAATTAGAAGTATTTTTATATTTATGTGAATGATACTACCATTTTAATGCCAACTTCCAAACGATATACTAATAATCTAAGTGGAATTCAAAAATGTGTTAATACTATTGAATGCTGGGCAAAAAGTTTCCAATTAAAACATAATCATGAAACAACAAAATTCTTGTGGCTGAGCTCCCTTAAAGATGTTAGGGGAAAACAAAACTTAAGTATTGGAAATATGTAATTCAATTTTGAAGTTTGCTCTCAGATTTTAGAAGTAGAGGTAGATAATCAATTGAACATGGTTTATCAAAGGAGTGGCCTAGTGGTTAGGGTGGTGGACTTTGGTCCTGGCAAACTGAGGAACTGAGTTCAATTCCCACTTCAGGCACAGGCAGCTCCTTGTGACTCTGGGCAAGTCACTTAACCCTCCATTGCCCCATGTAAGCCACATTGAGCCTGCCATGAGTGGGAAAGCACAGGGTACAAATGTAATAAAAAAAAACTTAAGGTCAATTTGTAGACATTTTGAACTGTTCTCTTTTCATTGTTGTTCTTCAGGATAGATTATTGCAATATTGTGTATGCAGACTGCACTAATTCAGTAGTAAAAAAGTTATAAATGGTCCAAAATCTGGTGATCAGGATTCTTGATGAAGAGTATGGCTTTAGGTAGTGTGACAAATAAATTGGAAGGCTAGAGTGATGAATTCTATAACTACTACTACTACTACTTCTCATTTTTATAGTGCTACTAGAAGTATGCAGCACTGTACACTTCTTCAACAAGGCCTACAATGAGAACCTAGTACCTTACTTAGTCCACTCAACTATGAACGAACACCTTCTATAATTACCCTAACAACTCCCTTCCTTCCTTCCTCACCCTTCCTTAATCGCTACACATTACTAACTGTATCCGATATCCTGTTATGACAATGTTATCAAATCTATGCAAGCCACATTGAGCCTGCAAATAGGTGGGGGAATGTGGGATACAAATGCAATAAATAATAATAATAATAATAATACTACATGAAGAGACAGTCCCTGCCCAAAAGAGTTTACATTATATGTTATCATATGGGACACAAGGAGCCAATGCTCTTTCTTCAGAAGGGGAGGGGGGTGACGTGGTCCTATTTTTTAACACTTGAGGAGAAGGAGTGGCCTAGTGGTTAGATCACTGGTCTTGCAATCCACAGATGGCCAGTTCAAATCCCACTGCTGCTCCTTGTGATCTTGGGCAAGTTACCCAAGTTACCTATTACCTCAGGTACAAACTTAGATTGTGAGCCCTCCTGGGACAGAGAAATATCCAGTGTACCTGAATGTAACTCACCTTGAAAAAGGTGTGAGCAAAATATAAATAAATAAACAAAATTTTGAATTATTTGAAGAGATCAATGATCAGCTGAACAAATTTCCTTAAGCAGTGAGCTATAATAGTCATGGTTGCTTATTACTGTAGAAAGAATCAGAGTTCTCAATACCTTATTGAAAAATAGATGGATCATGTGTAATTTCAAAAAGCAATTTTTTGAAATAAAAATATATGTTGCTCATCATCCAGGATAATCTCTAGTATTTTTAAAAATGATATCCATGTAACAGGTGACCCCAACATAAGTATAGAAGTGGGCACAGTTTGATTTTACTTATTGAATATCCTACCCTTAGTTTTATCTGGATTTTAGTTTCATTTTGTTCAGGCATAACCAGTTAGCAACTGTCAAGCTTGGTTTTAAATGAAAGTATATCCTAAATGTTTTGTGGGTTCAGGTGGTTAGTATTTGAAAGTCATCAGCATATGCAAATGCTGCCAACCCCAGGTACTGTATCAATGCTAGGAATAGAGACATAAAGATATTAAAGTGTGTGAATGCCAAAAGCAAACCTAGAGGTACATTCTTGTAAATGACTGGGAAATGACACAATATAAAAAATTTCTGGCTGCCCATCCCTAATATTAGGTGCCTCTGCTCGCACAGTAGTGGCATAGGCAGATCTGACATTTTGGGTGGGCCCACAGTTAACATGGATGGGCACAAAGCAACCCTTCCCCATATCCCAACAGCTGCCCAACCATGCCCTTCCCAAGCCTCCCCCCCCCCAATCCCACAGCTTCACAGATGTCAACAGCAGTCTAATCAGATTTTGTTTCCTTATAGCTTTAGGCTAAATCACCAGATTTCAGTATGTGAAGATTACTTACAGTGGGGGAAATAAGTATTTGATCCCTTGCTGATTTTGTAAGTTTGCCCACTGACAAAGACATGAGCAGCCCATAATTGAAGGGTAGGTTATTGGTAACAGTGAGAGATAGCACATCACAAATTAAATCCGGAAAATCACATTGTGGAAAGTATATGAATTTATTTGGATTCTGCAGAGGGAAATAAGTATTTGATCCCTCTGGCAAACAAGACCTAATACTTGGTGGCAAAACCCTTGTTGGCAAGCACAGCGGTCAGACGTCTTCTGTAGTTGATGATGAGGTTTGCACACATGTCAGGAGGAATTTTGGTCCACTCCTCTTTGCAGATCATCTCTAAATCATTAAGAGTTCTGGGCTGTCGCTTGGCAACTCGCAGCTTCAGCTCCCTCCATAAGTTTTCAATGGGATTAAGGTCTGGTGACTGGCTAGGCCACTCCAGGACCCTAATGTGCTTCTTCCTGAGCCACTCCTTTGTTGCCTTGGCTGTATGTTTTGGGTCATTGTCGTGCTGGAAGACCCAGCCACGACCCATTTTTAAGGCCCTGGCGGAGGGAAGGAGGTTGTCACTCAGAATTGTACGGTACATGGCCCCATCCATTCTCCCATTGATGCGGTGAAGTAGTCCTGTGCCCTTAGCAGAGAAACACCCCCAAAACATAACATTTCCACCTCCATGCTTGACAGTGGGGACGGTGTTCTTTGGGTCATAGGCAGCATTTCTCTTCCTCCAAACACGGCGAGTTGAGTTCATGCCAAAGAGCTCAATTTTTGTCTCATCTGACCACAGCACCTTCTCCCAATCACTCTCGGCATCATCCAGGTGTTCACTGGCAAACTTCAGACGGGCCGTCACATGTGCCTTCCGGAGCAGGGGGACCTTGCGGGCACTGCAGGATTGCAATCCGTTATGTCGTAATGTGTTACCAATGGTTTTCGTGGTGACAGTGGTCCCAGCTGCCTTGAGATCATTGACAAGTTCCCCCCTTGTAGTTGTAGGCTGATTTCTAACCTTCCTCATGATCAACGATACCCCACGAGGTGAGATTTTGCGTGGAGCCCCAGATCTTTGTCGATTGACAGTCATTTTGTACTTCTTCCATTTTCTTACTATGGCACCAACAGTTGTCTCCTTCTCGCCCAGCGTCTTACTGATGGTTTTGTAGCCCATTCCAGCCTTGTGCAGGTGTATGATCTTGTCCCTGACATCCTTAGACAGCTCCTTGCTCTTGGCCATTTTGTAGAGGTTAGAGTCTGACTGATTCACTGAGTCTGTGGACAGGTGTCTTTCATACAGGTGACCATTGCCGACAGCTGTCTGTCATGCAGGTAACGAGTTGATTTGGAGCATCTACCTGGTCTGTAGGGGCCAGATCTCTTACTGGTTGGTGGGGGATCAAATACTTATTTCCCTCTGCAGAATGCAAATAAATTCATATACTTTTCACAATGTGATTTTCCGGATTTAATTTGTGATGTGCTATCTCTCACTGTTACCAATAACCTACCCTTCAATTATGGGCTGTTCATGTCTTTGTCAGTGGGCAAACTTACAAAATCAGCAAGGGATCAAATACTTATTTCCCCCACTGTATGTATTCCTCAATAATAACAAGCCTTCAATTCAGTTTTATTCACCATTCTCTCACAACTTTATAGACTCACTCTAAACTTTGGGAAGCTTTTACCAAATAAAAAGTAATCAAAATCTCACTCACCAACTCTCTTTCCATACCAAACACATCTGAACCTGAAATTTAAGCATCCTTAACTAAAAAGGCTTCCTTTACAGACAACCTTCTTTTTCTCACTTTCTCTTCCCTCCCCCTGACTCTAATCATTTCAGCTAAAATTCTTCTTTAAAAACTACTGCCTCAGCCATCAACCAATCAGATTGCTTTTAGCTGTCTCCAGATCTCCTGCTAATTGTCATACACACTTTCCTGCAGACCTACTGTCCTCTTAAGGTACATGCTCAGCAACATTTACAGATTTTAAACAATTGATGTTATTTATTTTTATCACTCCCCAGTCTCACTTGCACACCACCTCCAAACTTCCTTTAATTTGGACAGTGATCATGCTCACCCTGAAATCACCATAGAAAGGTAGTGTATCAAATCCCATTACCCTTCCCCTTCCCCTAGCAGACACAAATACAGTACTGGCTCTAGTCTTTAAAGCAGCTTCAACATGACCAGAGTTTGTCTAATTCCATGAAGCCAACAATAGCTAGAGTTCTGCAATTTTGGGTGGGCCTAGGCCCACCCGCACAACTAACTAGACAAGTAGACCTACCTTTACTCAGTTAGCTAGGGAGGTACGGCATTGAATATTGGCCCCCACATCACTTCTGGTCACTGCCAAGGACCTGGATATTCAGTGCTAGTGACTGGAAGAGGCCCGGTACTGAATATCTAGGTCTATTGTAGCTGGTGGTGGTCAGCGTCTAAAAAAACTCTCATCACTGTTGGCTGAATGTTGACCCTAAGCATTTTTAAGATAACTGAGCACTTCTTATTGGCTCACGATTTAAGAGTTACAGTGAAATATAAACTTGGGTGCCCTGGATTAAAGCCCACTGTACTGACCACTAGGCTGCCCCCTCTGCTCTGCGTGGATGTCTATGTGGTCATTTTTGTACAAATGCTGCCAAACAGATGTATTTGTCCCTGTTTTTATGGGCATTTTCCTTTGGAAAATGGTTGTTCATTTTGGATGTTCTCACATATTTTCAAACAGCCCCCCCCCCAACATTTTTCCTCTGCTATGAGATGGATGTTTTTTAAAGATGATATGAGCAGGACATCCCAATTCTGACTTGGACATTGTTTCAAAAATTCCCCTCCATATGACTAAACCATAGAGTTTTCTACTAGTTGCTATGTTGTAAAAAAACATGGCAGTATCTGTTGCAATGGAACAGTAGTACCCTATGGTAAAACCGTAAAATACATTCTTTCAAATTAGTAGACCATGAAATCTAATGGGAACCTGGTAACACAAGGGAGATAGCTGTTGAGTCAAGGTCAAAATTCTGTGATTATTCAATTTGATTTATCGAGTGCTTTCAACCTTGTAGATCATACCATCTTATTGTTTTGTGCTAGATAGTTTTGGAATAATGGGTGCAATGTTAAACTGGATTAGGGTTTCCTAAATTGCAGAAATTACGGAGTTAAGATGCAAGGTGTCTTTTCTGATGCTTGGGTTCTGGTGTGTGGACTTTTGCATGGGTCGCCCCTTTCGCCGATGTTGTTTAGTGTTTTGTTACAGCCATTACAGAAAGCACTTGAGGAATTAGAAGTATTTTTATATTTATGTGAATGATACTACCATTTTAATGCCAACTTCCAAACGATATACTAATAATCTAAGTGGAATTCAAAAATGTGTTAATACTATTGAATGCTGGGCAAAAAGTTTCCAATTAAAACATAATCATGAAACAACAAAATTCTTGTGGCTGAGCTCCCTTAAAGATGTTAGGGGAAAACAAAACTTAAGTATTGGAAATATGTAATTCAATTTTGAAGTTTGCTCTCAGATTTTAGAAGTAGAGGTAGATAATCAATTGAACATGGTTTATCAAAGGAGTGGCCTAGTGGTTAGGGTGGTGGACTTTGGTCCTGGCAAACTGAGGAACTGAGTTCAATTCCCACTTCAGGCACAGGCAGCTCCTTGTGACTCTGGGCAAGTCACTTAACCCTCCATTGCCCCATGTAAGCCACATTGAGCCTGCCATGAGTGGGAAAGCACAGGGTACAAATGTAATAAAAAAAAACTTAAGGTCAATTTGTAGACATTTTGAACTGTTCTCTTTTCATTGTTGTTCTTCAGGATAGATTATTGCAATATTGTGTATGCAGACTGCACTAATTCAGTAGTAAAAAAGTTATAAATGGTCCAAAATCTGGTGATCAGGATGATCTTTTCTTTTAAGAATGGATGAGTCTGTAATGCCACATTTTTAGAAATTACATTGGTTGTCAGTTATAATGAGATCTCATTTTAAAATGTGTACACCAGTGCAGGTCACTTTTAGGCACGCCTTAGTAAAAGGGCCCCATATTTTGAAATGTCTATGTGCAAATGCCAGAAGTCTAAGAAATAAGATGGGAAAATTAGAATATATTGCAGTAAATGAAAAACTAGATATAATAGGCATCTCTGAGACCTGATGGAAGGAAGATAACCAGTGAGACACTGTCATACCAGGGTACAAATTATATCGTAGTGATAGGGTGTATCGAATTGGTGGAGGGATATCATTGTATGTTAAGGAGGGCCTTGAATCAAATAAATTGAAAATTCTGCAGGAAACAAAACACATCTTGGAATCCTTATGGATTGAAATTCCATTTGTAAAGGGGAAAAGGATAGTGATCGGAGTCTACTACCGTCCACCTGGTCAGGATGAACAGGCGGATGTAGAAATATTATCAGAAATTAGGGAACACAATAATAATGGGTGATTTCAATCACCCTGATACTGACTGGGTAAATATAGCATCAGGGCATGCTGGGGAGGTAAAATTCCTTGACGAAATCAAGGATTGCTTTATGGAGCAGCTGGTACAGGAGCCAAGAAGAGGAGAAAAATTCTAGATCTAGTTTTTAATGGATGGCATGATCTGTGCAGGAAGTAATGGTGATGGAACTGCTTGATAACAGTGATCATAATATGATCATATTTGATATTGGCTTTGGAGTAAATACACACAGGAAATCCAATACTTTAACATTTAACTTTCAAAAAGAAGAATGGTGAAAAAAAAACTTAGAGAAGCAGCTGCAAAGGTCAAAAATTGACATCAGGCATAGATGCTGTTCAAAAATACCATCCTGGAAGCCCAGGTCAAATACATTCTGTGTATTAAAAAAGGAGGAAGGAAGACCAAATGATAGCCTGCTTGGTTAAAAAATGAGGTGAAGGAAGCTATTAGAGCTAAAAGAAAATCCTTCAGAAGATGGAAGAAGGATCTGATGGAAAATAATAAGAAACAGCATAAGGAATGGCAAGCCAAATCAAAGCACTGATATGGAAGGCAAAGAGGGACTTTGAAATAAAGAATGTGTTGGAGGCAAAAATACATAGTATATATATTTTTAGGTATATCAAAAGCAAGAAGCCAGCAAAAGAATCAGTTGGACCGCTAGATGACCGAGGGGTAAAAGGGGGCACTCAGGGAAGACAAAGCCATAGCAGAGAGATTAAATGAATTCTTTGGTTCGGTCTTCACCGAGGAAGATTAGGTAGAGATACCGGATCTAGAAAAGATACTCAAAGCTGACAAGTCAGAGAAACTGAATGAAATCTCTATAAACCTGGAGGGTGTAATCGCACAAGTTGACAAATTGAAGAGTAGCAAATCGCCAGGACTGGATGGTATTCATCTCAGAGTACTAATAGAATTTGAAAAGAAACTTGCAGAACTAATGTTAGTAATATGTAATTTATCTTTAAAATCAAGCATGGTACTGGAAGATTGGAGGGTGGCCAATCTAACACCGATTTTTAAAAAGGTTCCAGAGGTGAACCAGGAAATTATTTATTTATTTGTTACATTTGTATCCCACATTTCCCCACCTATTTGTAGGCTCAATGTGGCTTACATAGTACCAGAGAGACCTTTGCAGGCTCCGATGTGAACAAATACAGGGTGATGTTGTGGTAAGATCAAGTTCAAGTGGCACAGCCACATTAGGGAACCGGAGAACGGAAGAGTTGTGTTATGTCCATTACGTGCTTTGGTTTGGTTGTGTTGCAGAGATTAGGCATTATAGACCAGTGAGCCTGAGGTCAGTGCAGGACAAAATGGTAGAGACTATTATAAAGAACAAAATTACAGAGCAAATTCAAAAGCATGGATTAATGAGACAAATCTATTACATTTCTTTGAAGGATAAAGGCATTTGACAAAGTACCTCATGAAACACTCCAGAGGAAACTGGAGTGTCATGGGATAGGAGGTAGTGTCCTATTGTGGATTAAAAACTGGTTAAAGGATAGAATACAGAGAGTAGGGTTAAATGGTCAGTATTCTCAATGGAGAAAGGTAGTTAGTGGGAACTGTGTTGGGACCATTGCTTTTTAACATATTTATAAATGATCTAGAGATGGGAGTAACTAGTGAGGTAATTAAATTTGCTGATGACACAATGTTATTCAAAGTTGTTTAATTGCAAGAGGATTGTGAAAAATTACAAGAGGACCTTACAAGACCGGGAGACTAGACACTTTTGCACTAATTGTACTAGGGACCTTAACAGCCATACCAAACTCACTGAAATAACAGTTGCAATCACTTAAAATCAAAGGGCCCTGTTTACTAAGGTGTGCTAGTGTTTTTAGTGTACGTTAAAAATTAGTGTGCGTTAACGCTAGAGACACCCTTGTATTCCTATGGGTGTCTCTAGTGTTAGCATACACTCATTTTTAGTGCGTGCTAATAACAATAACACGCCTATAGTGTGGCTTAATAAACAGGGCCCAAAAACTGATAGATCTATATTTATATCTAGATGTCTCTCTCTCTCTCTATATATATGGTTTATTAAAATTTGCTATACCGCCTTTTTGTGGTAGAAGGTCAAGGCGGTTTACAAAATTAAAATTCCATAAAACACATACTTCAAAAGGAACTCCTTTCATTGATAGAAAAGAAGCTACAACATTCACCTTGATAGGAGAGGATATACACGTACAACAGTTACAAGGAAGCCTATAGGAGCCATATGCCCCAGTCCATAATCTCCAAAAGATGAGTTTTTAAAGTTTAAATTCTTTTATTTAAAAAAATATATACCCCCCCCCCCCCACACACATATATACACAGGAACTAGAAGGGGAGGGGAGGGGGGTCCTGGAATTCGAATGGGAGGGGAGGAGTCCTGGAACTCGAAGGGGAGGGGTGTCTGCAACTCAGAGGAGAGGGAGGGAGGGAGGTAGGGGGGCATGGAACTCGGAGGGGAGGGGGGCTGGAACTCGGAGGAGAGAGAGAGAGACGGAGGGAGGGAGGTAGAGAGGGGGCGTGGAACCTTGCTAGCGCCCGTTTCATTTCTTTCGGAAATGGGCCTCTTTTACTAGTGTAGAAATAATATATATTATCATAATTAATAGGGAAGGGAAGGAAATGATATACTGCCTTTCTGTGGTTTTTGCAATTACATTCAAAGCAGTTTACATAGTATATACAGGTACTTATTTGTACCTGGGGCAATGGAGGGTTAGATGACTTGCTGAGAGTCACAAAGAGCTGCATTTGAAATCAAACCCAGTGACCCAGGATCAAAGTCTGCTGCACTAACCACTAGGCTACTCCTCCACTCCCAGGACAATTTCAGCATGTTCTGCCTACTCAAGGTCATCAAGATATCTTAGCAGAGGTGTGTTTTCATTAGTGCACTTACACAAACAATACACACACAGGCACAAGCACACATGCACATATTCACCCACAGTCAAAGCAATCCAATTGATAAGCTCAGTTCTGAAGGCATTTTATTCCACAGGGTTAGAGCTGCTATTAAAAACATACACATTTGCATGGTAGTATGATGAGCTAGCCATAGTGAAGGTAATTCTAACATATTTGTTGGGACATTTATTGATGGCCTAGTCACCTCATGAGGTGTTGATAATGACCTTAAATATGTTGTTATCTAAAAAACGAGATATTACTTTTTGAATCTTACTTGTTGGGAAATAGATAATGAATGTAAATGTTAACCAAGGGGCAGTAGGCAATGGGCTCCCTACTGTACAACCTGTTAAAATATATACTGTCATATTCCACAAAAGTTGAAAGTTTTATAGAAGCATATAGAAGACAAATAGTACATTACAATATTCCCAATAAGGAAACATAGTTTGAAAGTCAGACACATTTAAAAAAGGCTTAACTGTTGTAATAAATGAATCTTAAAAATTGAAGAATAATCTTGTTGATAAGGAGGTTTCATCATAAGCTGTGAATCAAAATGGCTCCATGGGCATAGTGTGGGGGGACAAGGGTGGAAGCCACTGCAATTTATTGCTCCTCCAGTGGTCTTGTACCTCCTCTCAAACCTTCAATTCTGTTGAAGAAGCTGCATTAAATAAACGTTGCCACTGAGATGTTCTTTCGATACACCCAGAATTTAGGGAACACCCCAAAATAGCTTATAGACGACAAGCTAATGTGGGAGAATTATTAAAGAAACCAAAACAAAGAGGGGAGGCAGGTAGACACTCCCCATGTGGGAGATGTGTATATTGCCGCTTTTCCCTAAACACTGAAAAGATTTGTATACCCCACAGTGATAAAGAATTTATATTAAGATATAACACTAACTGTAATAGCTCCCAAGTGGTGTATTGCATTATGTGTCCTTGTGAACTTTATTATATAGGTCACACTAAACGTCCCTTAAAGAACAGACTAGCAGAGCATGTAAGTAATTTACGTTTGAAGAAAATGATGTGCCCTCTGGTTGCTCATTGGTATGAGTGCAATCATACTGTAGATCAGTTAAAGTGTGTGATTTTAACACAAATTCCCCTTGACAGGAGCCGTGGGGGAGACATCAGTTCTAGATTGTTAGCCATAGAACAGAGATATATTTATACATGGCAAACAGTGACACCTATGGGACTTAATCAAGAGGTAGAATGGATTTAAGAGCCTGTTTCTTTAAGGGAGAAGAAAAAAAGAAAAAAGAAGCGATGCATTGTGGGAGGATATAAGGGTGGGGGTTGTGATTCTCCCTGGCAGTGTTGCCAGGTGGGCGGTTTTACCGCCCAATTGGGCGGTTTTCCGCGACCCGCCGCGGGAAATTTTTGCCCGCGGCGGGTTGCGGTTTTTTGGGCGGTTTTTTGGCCGGCTTTTCGGCCGCGGTGGGCGGGGTTAGTGACGGGGGAGGCGGGGTTAGTGACGGGGGAGGCGGGGCCGATGACGGGGGAGGCGGGGCCGATGACGGCGGGGGCGGGGTTGATGACGGCGGGGGCGGGGGTGATGACGCGGGGGCGGGGGTGTCAGGGGCGGGGTTTGAGTTTGGGCGGGTTTTGGGCTGGATTTTGGGCTCCTTTAGGCTGGAAAAAAATTTTCCACCTGGCAACCCTGCTCCCTGGTTAGTTCAGAGCCACGGCAGTTGGGTCCCAGCCTGAGAAAGTCCTTTGTTGGCACGCTGCCAAACAGAATTGGTTAAAGTAAGTGCAATTATAATATATAAAACATTGTATTTTGATGAGAAATTAATTTGTTTAAAGGTTTGAATTGAAGGGGTGACAGTGGAATTGTGTAATTTTAGGGGATATGGTGGTTCCTCCTGATGAAGAGAACGAAATGCGGTCCTGCATAGAGGAGCCGATGCTTGCTTAAGGACTAGAGTAACAGCAGTTATGAGATTGAAAAGTCTCATCCCGCTAATGTAGTGCCTGAAATCTATTGCAAGTGGAGTTGTTTACCCCCAGAGAAGTGTGTTGGGGTTTGTCTTGAACTTTCATGAAACTTCATGTGAAACCGGAAACCGGAAGAGCAGAGTGAATGGACATATGCAAAGGTTTCTTATTTCTAATTCTGTGATGCCTCTTTGAGAGACGAGATATCATGAACTTTGACACAGTGTGTAATGATATTCAAGAAAGTCATGTATATATAAATCCTCCTTGTTATAGATTTTCTATGCAGGTACTATAAGGTGTGAATGAGCATGAAAGATATAAGAGAATATTGTTTGTGAATAAAGGTTTTAAATACACGTGAGCAGGTTTTGAAGCACACGTGTTTAATAAAGATATTTTGTATTCAATAAGACTGGGGCTATTTAGTGATTGACAATACGAGTGCTCCAGCAGCTCTATTGAGTCCCTAATTGTATAATATTGTAAGTAACCTACGTCAGAAGGAGGCGGGCCTAGGCCAGGGAAGAAGAGACGTCATGGAGACTCTGCGACCAACACAACAGATCTTCCTGCCCGTGCAGCGCTTCAGAAAGAGGTGAGAGGCGCTGCTCGGGTCGGTAATAGGGAGGGGGGTCTCGGTGGAGGGGGGGGAGCGGCGTAGTCGACCTCAGGGGGGGGCAGCGGGGGCGGGGCATGGGGCGGGGCATGGGGCGGGGCATGGGGCGGAAGAATGACGGGAGGCGGAGTTAGCTTTTGCAAAGCAGAAGAACAGGAAGGGAGGGGGACCGGGGCTGCTAGAATTTCGCTTTCTTGTGTGGGGGGGGGGAGTGGCGGACAGTGGGGAGCAGTGGGGGGGGCATGGCCGTCCATACAGGACGCTCCTGATGAGCGCCCTTGCCCCCTCCCGATCCTTTTTTTATTTTTTTTTATTTGCTGTGTTTTCTGACACGTTTTCTTTAAGCTTAAACACAGCTCTTTTGGACATATGTAATGCTACGTTCTTTGGACCAATCACAGCGCTTTTAGCTCTGCTACTGCGCTGGGATTGGCTCAAAGTTTGTTTATTTTTTCACTTTACAATTTTTCCTGGCACAGAGCTGTCCTAACAAGAGGTCCAGACCTCTCGTTAGATTTCCTGCCTTTTTCCTGCGTAAAGGCAATCGGAAAAAGTTAGTGCATCTTGTTTCAATGGGGTTTTTACACTAATTGCTCATCTCCATTCCGTTTTCGTTAGCTGCTAGCTTCCTCGGTAAAAGCCCTTTGATGCATGCAACAGATCAAAATTTCCTTGTTGGAGGGTCATTAAAGGCTCATTAAGCTTTAGTGCATCTGCCTCTTACTTTGGGTGCTGAGCCCCCCAATCCCCCCCCAAAACCCACTACCCACAAATGTACAACACTACTGTAGCTCTTAGGGGTGAAGGGGGCAACTACATGTGGGTACAGTGGGTTTTAGTGACCACTGGGGGAGTAAGGGGAGGTCATCCCCGATTCACTCTGGTGGTCATCTGGTCAGTTCAGGCATCTTTTTGAGGCTTGGTCGCAAGAAAAAATGGACCAAGTAAAGTCGGCTAAGTGCTCATCAGGGACTCCCTTCTTTTTTTACATTATGGGTCGAGGACACCCATCTCTTAAGCACGCCCCAGTCCCGCCTTTGCTACGCTGCCGACACGCCCCCGGGAACTTTGGTCGTTCCCGCAACAGAAAGCAGTTGAGGGCGCTCAAAATCGGCTTTCGATTATGCCGATTTGGGCAACCCTGAGAGAAGGATGCCCATCTCCCGATTTGTGTTGGAAGATGGGCGCCCTTCTCTTTCGAAAATAAGCCTGATAGGCATGCTAGGAAAAACTGGGCTCTCTTACACAGCCCACAGGGGCAGAGAGGGAGGGCTTGCCCTAGCTCAGAGCTGACAGCCAATATGGAAAGCTCACAAGGAGTCAATCACAGGAACTGCAATCTATAGGAAAAGAAGTCATAATATACTGTGCTATTACACACAATGCAATTAAATACAAATAATACTCATATTTTTTTTGTTACATTTGTACCCTGTGCTTTCCCACTCATGGCAGACTCAATGTGGCTTACATATTGTATACAGGTACTTATTTGTACCTGGGGCAATGGAGGGTTAAGTGACTTGCCCAGAGTCACAAGGAGCTGCCTGTGCCTGAAGTGGGAATTGAACTCAGTTCCTCAGGAACAGAATCCACCACCCTAACCACTAGGCCACTCCTCCACTTAAATATACATCATAATATACCCGGCCTCTGTGAATATGAGGGCAAAACAAGCCTGCCTCCAAGACTAGGTGACTGCTTTAGAGAAAAGGTAGAGAAGAGGGCAGGAGTCTAACACAAAGTGGAGGGTAGTGGCCTAGTGTTTAGGGTGGTGCACTTTGGTCCTGAGGAACTGAGTTAAATTCCCACATCAGGCACAGGCAGCTCCTTGTGACTCTGGGCAACTCACTTAACCCTCCATTGCCCCATGTAAGCCACATTGAGCCTGCCATGAGTGGGAAAACACAGGGTACAAATGTAACAAAAAAATAATTTTTAAAGTAGCAAAGGCACAGATAAATCTCTGATTTCTACTAAGACCAGTGTTAATAAATATCAGATATTTAACAATTTTAAGATAGTATAAGCAGCGCACACGATACAGGTAAACAATCAAATATCAGAAATTTAACAGTTTAAGCAGTGCATAAGGTACAGTGGAAGACAAAATTAGAATTTTTATTTTCTTTTTTTGAAATAAATACTGAAAAGGTATGGAGAAGCAGAACTGAAAGCCAGAAGTTTCAGTCAGACAAATAAAATGATCGCACTCATCGGCAAGCTAAATTTAGTGCCGCAGTTCAAAGTGACAACTGACCTCTGAACACACAAACAAAAAACAACAGCGGCTACATAACTGTGACTGTACAGTATATTGATAACTGGCAAACTGAATCATGTATCTTGGCTACTCGATCACTGGACAAAACTCATACCTCTGAAACTAACAGTGAAATCGATTCAAAACAATGTGTTCACTACAGAAAATGCCAGTAATATGGAGGCTGCCTTTCAAGAAAACACATGGATTGGATTTTCATGTCATAATTTAAATCTTGTTTTGTCGCACGGGCTGCAACAGACAAACTCGTATGGTACTACGCATGTAAATTTAGGTGCAGGATCCAATAGCCAAAGAGTAATATGGAGGGGCATAATCGAACGGCGCCGGCCAAATAGATGGCCGGCCATCTATTTGGCCGGCGCCACAAAAAGCAGTCCCGAACCGTATTATCGAAAAAGATGGCCGGCTATCTTTCATTTCGATGATACGGTGTGGGGCCGGCCAAATGTCAAAGATGGCCGGCATCGGTTTTCGCCCATAGTGGAAACTAATGCCGGCGATCTCAAACCCGGCCAAATCCAAGGCATTTATAGTCATGGGAGGAGCCAGCATTTGTAGGTCACTGGTCCCCCTGACATGCCGGGACACCAACCGAGCACCCTAGGGGGCACTTATAAAAATTAAAAAAAAAAAAAAAGCTCCCAGGTGCGTAGCTCCCTTACCTTAGGTGCTGAGCCCTCCAAATCCCCCCAAAATCCACTCCCCACAACTACACCATTACCATAGTACTTAGGGGTGAAGGGGGCACTTAGATGTGGGTATAGTGGGGTTTTTTTTGGGGGGGGGGGGTTGGAGGGCTCCCATTTACCACCACAAGTGTAACAGGTGGGGGGAGGATGGGCCTGGGTCCACCTGCCTGAAGTGCACTGCACCCACTAAAAACTGCTCCAGGGACTTGCATACTGCTGTCAGGGAGTTCAGTATGACATTTCAGGCTGGCATACAGGCTGGCAAAAAAGTTTTTTTTTGGGGGGGGGGGGGTGGGAGGGGTTGGTGACCACTGGGGGAGTAAGGGGAGGTGATCCCTGATTCCCTCTGGTGGTCATCTGGTCAATTGGGGCACTTTTTTGACACTTGGTCCTAAAAATAAATGGACCAAGTGAAGCCGGCGAAATGCTCATCAGAGCCAGCCATCTCTTTTCCATTATCGCGCGAAGCCGGCTATCTCTTAACCATGCCCCGTCCCGCCCCTGTCCTGCCTTCGCTACCCTGCCGAAACGCCTCTTTGAAGTTTGGCCGGCTCCGCGATGGAACGCAGTTGGCGCTGGCCAAAACCGGCTTTCGATTATACCGATTTGGCCGGGTTCAGGAGATGGCCGGCCATCTCCCGATTTGTGTCAGAAGATGGCCAGCGATCTCTTTCGAAAATAAGCTGGATGGGCTCCTAGAAGAGAAATTCTCTACTACAGAAGTGTGAGCTACAGAAGCTCTACTAAGAGACCATATTACTCTTTGGTTTTCGAAGAAGAAGGAACAAGAATATATTGTTCTCTCTGTTATGTTTTGTGACCCCTTACACATGCACCTGTTGAAACATGGCCAGTGTTGGGTCCTTCAATAAACCATTCCTTCAGACTCCTTAATTCTGAAGGCTCATTGTACTTCATTGCTTTTGATATTAATAGGTAAACATAGCACTGGATACCTTGAAGGCAGTTGACAGAGGGAAGAATTTAGGAAATTTTTGGGCCCTTCTACTAAAGTGAACTGAAATCTAAGCTTAGCTTGTGTAAACACAGGACCTTCCCTCCGTGCTAAGTTCAGATTTACCATGGCACTTTTCCAGGCCATTTTCTATTCTTTGGTTTTTAAGTCGTGCGCTATGTTCGCATGAGTACACGGTACCTGGAGAAACTTAGCTCTGGGGCACTTACCACTTCCTATCTAAGAGGCGCTAAAGGGGGAATTCATCAAGCACATTAACGCACTGCGGTAATGTGGTCAAGGTTGGGGCTTGAATCGGGCACAAACTCAGTCAGACACACAAGGTTTGCAAGAAAAACGGAAAATATTTTATTATTTGACACACCATGTGCCCCTGTTACTTTACAGGCTTTCATCCAGCACAATTCCAGTCTCTAATTAGGGCTAGCTCCCAGCCTAGCCCAACACATTCTGTATTCCAGTGGCATAGCCACAGGTGGGCCTGAGTGGGCCGGGGCCCACCCACTTAGGGCTCAGGCCCACCCAACAGTAGTAGACATTTAGCAGTAGCTGGTGGGGATCCCAAGCTCTGCCAGCTGAAGACTTCCCCCTGATGGTAACAAAAACGTTACTCTCCACAATACTGGCATCTGTGCATGCTCAGTTTTCAGCATATGAGTGTTGCAGACTGCCAAGGTGGAAAGAAGCATTTTTCCACCAGCTATTTTGGTGGTGGTGGTGGTGGGTAGGGGGAGAACACTTGGTGCCCACCCAATTCTTGCCTAGGCCCACCCAAAATCTGTTGTCTGGCTACGCCCCCTGCTGTATTCACATCAAAACAAGTACTTTCGGAACATAACTCAAGGTGTCTTCTACCTTGCCAGTCTTCCCACACAACTCTACCAATGAATCCTGAGCCAAACCACTTCCCTTGGTGTCTCCTTAGGTACTACATTTCAGCTTGCAGTGGAGTCCTCTTCTCTCTTGGAACTCCCTCATGGAAAGCTCTCTATCGGGCCACCTTGATTTTTTCAGCCTCAGGGCTTTTAGCTCCAACCTGATCTGAGCCCCGTCCCTGACTCAGCATCAGCCTCAGGCTTGGCAGACTAGCGCTACCTGCTGCAAGGTGTCTGAACTGTATCATCAGAGAGGGAGTGCTCTTACCTATACCATCCATTCCCTCACATGCACCTTAATGCGCACTAAGGATATTAGCACATGCTAAATGAAAAAAAAACCCAAAACATAGGTATAGAATAGGTTTTCATCATTTTTATGTGAATTAAGGCCATGACACCGCTTAATGAATTCCCCCCTCAATGCTCCCATATTAACTCTGTGTTAGCAGTTAGCATGTGGTAATCTGAATGCACTAGATAGTCAACACTTTCATACCCTTTCTACCCATGACATGCCCCCTCCAAAAATATATTTTTTAAACTAGTTAATGCATGGTTAGCATGCTGAAAAGGGGGAAAATACTACAAAATGCATTTGCGATAGCCCGTTTTCCTGCATTAACCCCCTAATTCTATATAAGTCACCAAAAGTGCACGTGCCCAATTTGCATGCACAATTTAATTGAATGAGGTAATTAGTGCCAATCACTGGCTTCACAAGCAATTATTGGCACTAATTAGATTTTATTGGCATTTACACGCAATCTGAAAAAAGGGGTGCAGAAATGGGAGGGTCATGGGTGTTAATGGGGGCATTCCTAAAATTAAAAATGCATTTACAATGAATAATGGGGATATGTGCCTAATGTTTCAGTTGGTACAAATGGCCACACCTAAAGTTTGGCATGAATCCCGGGCATAAGATCTATTCTATAAATTGTGCCTAACTTTGGGGTCCATTTACTACGCTGCGGTAAAAAGTGGCCTGCGGTAGTGTGGGCATGTGACGTCGTACAGCAAACATTCATGGCCACATCCAGCATAACCCAGTCTCCAAGACCCTGATGCAGAAGCGAAACGCTGGCCACCGTCGGCTTGGGGCAAGAGGGTACAGATTGCTGAATGAGTGAGCAGAGGAGCCACTGTACACAGACTCAACGCATGTGCGTGAGCACAGAATAAATCGATTGGCCCTCAAATGAAGATAAGTGCCTTTTGATTGTCTAAGCTCACCCGATGGTAGCAGAGTCTGCATTGAGCCTGTAAATTAATTTAGTACAGAGAGACTGCAGAATTGATGCAGTGTGGATTATATACCACATTTCTTGTAAACTATATTGTGTAGGCAGTATTCTATCCTTGAAAGTTTTTCACGGCCAATGATGAAGAGAGAATCAGCTGGATCCGATTAAGCTCTATAGATACAAGATATCCTTGAGCTCTTTGAGGCCGTTTTCCTGCTGTAGAAATTCCAGCAGGAGACAATTTACAGGTAGCATAACACAGATTCTACCATCACACAGTGGGATTCAGTATTTAATTATAGTCTAGCGATTTGTTGATCCCATCCCTTGAATAATAATTTAGTAACTTCAAAATTACTGCCATGTGGGCATGCTAACTGGGTGGTAGTATCAATTTTGTGCATGCTACACGTGTGGTAGCCCTACCACTGCTTTGTAAAAGGGCCACTTTAAGTGTGGCTTATACAATAGCGCTTTTTACAGAGCCAATTTTTTGGCACTATATATATAGAATCTAACCTTAAAAGCACTTTAAGGGCCAAAAGCAGTTTAGTAGAAGGATCCCTTTATGTTTTGTGAGATGTTCATACATTTTTACATTGATTATTATTATTAGAAGTAGTAGTAGTAATTATTTTACAATTGGATGCAAATAACATTTCGATATAAAGAAGCCAAGTCATTAAAATAAATATTTAATCCATTCTGCAACAGTAACCATACTCTGCATAAATAACTTACCTATTTTAGTTGCACTATAAATATTTTCAATTGGAAATACAACACCTAATCCATAGAGTAAAACTTTTGCCAGTGCCGGAATAAGCTGCGTAGTCGTAACTAAAATATTCACACAGTTTGACCTTCAGAAAAGAAACAAAACAAAAAACATATTAGATCAGTAACCATAACCTGGAAAATAGTAAGCAAAAATCTCAAATTGGGATAATGATCATTTTTGTTTTGATTAGACTTTTTAATAGACTGTATTTACCTAGAATGAATAAGTGTGAGTGCTTTCAGTGCAAGCGTTAACCAGGAGTCCGTAAGAGCTTCAACTTCAGCTCTTAACTGTAACCATGCCTCTCGTTTGGGGGGACCAAGCAGACCTGTGGTTTGAAATAAAGCAAACCCCTGTATGAAAGTCCAGTTTATGAAGGAGGCTGATCTGATAAGCCATATGCTAATTTTTTGTGCTAAGCTTCAACACACAACTTTCTGATGTAAAGCACTAAAAAAAAGTTTTACTTCAATTACAATAAAGCACAGGCTTAGAAGGTACAATGCAAACCTTTGATTCGTATGGGCACCAAAGTGCAAATACATTGCATACAATTGATTTAAGCATACAAAGATTTCTTGCATGCACATAATCCCCCCAATTCTGTAAAGGTTGCTGAAAATTGCATGTACAATTTAGTAAGATAAAATGCCAATTAGTGCCAATAATTGTCTTTTTAACAAGCAATTATTGGCACTAATTAGATTTAATTTGCTGTTACATGCGTAAAGTTAGGTGCACAATCTGCGCCTACAATTTATGTGTGGCCCCAAAAAAGGGGGCACAGAAAGGGCGTTTTGGGGATGAACGGGGGTGTGATTTTCAGTTACACATGTAATTACAGAATAAGGGTGCTCCATGCATAAATTTAGGTGCAGGCATTTGCACCACATTTTCATTGCTGCAAATGATGGCGCTTACATTTATGTATGACCAAAATGCTTAAGCTTTATTCTATAAACTACGCCAAACTTTAGGCATGACATAGAATAGCACTTAAGCGGGGGGTTTTTTGGGCATAAATTTTTTAGGTGCCATTATTGAATTTACCCCAATAAGGGCAATTCTATAACTAGATATGCATGGGTACTCACACCTTTATGCACATAAGTGCAGAGAAAATGAGCACTTACTGCCCTAAGCGCTATTCTGTAAGGCTGCACATACCGTATTTTTCGGACTATAAGACGCACTGGACCATAAGACACACCTAGGTTTTAGAGGCGGTGATCCGGAACTTGGAGGGTGGGCGGCGTGCCAGCCAGCCAGCCAGCCAGCCAAATCTACCTTCGGACTATAAGACGCACCCCCCATTTTCCTCCCAAATTTTTGGGGAAAAAAGTGCGTCTTATAGTCCGAAAAATATGGTAAGTGCTATAATGCACAATTGCAATGGGGTGTATACATGGGTGGAGCATGGGCAGCACATGGGTGGGGCTCCCAGTTTCATGCACTAGAGACACCCATAGGAATGGCATCTCTAGCATTTAGCATGCACTTATTTTTAGCATGTGCGAAAAATGCTACTGCGCCTTTGTAAAAGGACCCCTCAATAAGCTAATGAGCATTGATAACAGCACTTAACAAGCAATGATGAGCACTAATTAGCAATAATTAGAATTTACACACTCAACTAGCTTAAGTGTATTCTGTAACGAAGTGTGTCGAACTTTTAATGCGCACAGGCAAAAGGGGAGTGGTTATGGTGGGAAAATGGGCGTTTCATGGGCATTCTGAAATTTATGCATGTACAGATTATGGCCCAGTGTGCGTAAATCTATGCGCTGGGATTTATGCCACTATTTTATTGTTGTAAATGGATGCATGTAGTTTTAGGCGCTGAAATAACAACCAAGCATATTCTATATACTGCGCCTACATCTAGGTGCCGTTTATAGAATACGCTTAGTTGGCACTGATTTCCACACCAATTTTTTAGGTGCCATATATTGAATCTCCCCCTTAGTGTGCAACTTGGGGAACTACTGAGGATCGGACTGTGGTTTGTTTTGACTGATATTATTGGCAATTAAGTGTTGGTTTATAGTTAATATGCGCTGGGTACTATTTCTTTGTTTGACCCTGTTGGGAATACTTAATGAACATTTGGAGAACCTGCCCGATTATGGTTCACTTATTGCTGTTTGGGTTACTACTATGTGTAAGACAAAATATAGGCTTGTGCCTTATTATAATGATAGATATTTACTTGATTGTGCTGTTTGATCACATGGTACAGAGGTAATTACAGGTTGAATGTGACCTTTTAACAATATTAGGAACAAGTTAGCTCTTCTGACTGTTGGGAAAACATAAGTTTCTGTTAAGTGTAGGAACCATTCTTATATTAGATTGCTAGGTAAAGAGTTTTCCTGTTCAGTTAATTACACTCTACTCCAGTTCCTGCAGTTCATGTCAATGCTAGATCTGTGAACAATAAGTTCTTTTTATTGCAAGATCTTTTGACCTCCCTTGATTTGGGTTTCTTGTTTATTTCTGAAACCTGGTTGACTGAACAAGATAGTCCTTTGATTACTCAAGTATTAATAAAGTTGGAAACTGCCCCATTCTTCAACCTCCAGCATTTCCCATATCCCTTTCTTCAGTTTTCTATTTTTGCTTTTCTGTCTTTAATGTAGTTCTATGCTTTTCTATTTCTATCAAGATTTTTTTTTTTGCTATATAAACCCCCCTGATGGCACATCCCCTAGGCAGTATATCAAGTATTAACAAACTCATATATGTTTGCCTGGGTATAGAATCTTGCATTCTCCTAGACTGGGCAAGAGAGGGGGGCGTTTAGCTTTGCTATATAAGAGTTTTTAAAATGTATCTTGTACGTCTTGTAATGTAAATCCCATAACATTTTTATGGGAAAGGTACAAAAATGGTATGGGATTTGCGTTACAAGACGTATGAGGAGTGACTTGCTGACCTGAACACATATACCCTGGAGAAAAGGAGAAAAAGGGGTGCTATGATACAGACGTTCAAATATTTGAAAGGTTTTAATCCGCAAACAAACCTTTTCTGGAGACGGGAAGGTGGTAGAACTAGGACATGAAATGAGGTTGAAGGGGGGCAGATTCAGGAAAAGTGTCAGGAAGTATTTTTTCACAGAGAGAGTGGTGGATACTTGGAATGCCCTCCCGCGGGAGGTGGTGGAGATGAAAATGGTAATGGAATTCAAAAATACGTGGGATAAAAACAAAGAAATCCTGTTCAAAAGGAATAGATCCACAGAAGCTTAGCGGAGATTGTTGTGGCAACACTGGTAATTGGAAAGCAAAGCTAGTGTGGGCAGACTTCTACAGTCTGTGCCTTGAAAATGGCATGGACAAATCAAGGTCAGGTATACGTATAAAGTAGCACATGTGAGTTTATCTTATTGGGCAGACTGGATGGACCATACAGGTCTTTATCTGCTGTCAGCTACTATGTTATTATGCTACTATGAGGCATATTTTCAAAGCACTTAGACTTAACAAAGTTCCCTAGTAACCTATGGAACTTTGTAAGTCTAAGTGCTTTGAAAATGAGCCTCTAGGTAGAATTTATGACATGTAAGCTTTGGATGATCTTACTGCTGGATCTAATACTATAGGCTTTCTTCTTATATATCACCCTCCTGGGTCTTGGGCCAAGGCCAAATCTGTAGTGCTGGATATCATAGCTCAGGCTATTTTCAATTCTCCAGACTGATTATTTTGGGAGATTTAAATTTGCGTTTACAGGACAACTTTGACTCAAATGTTTCTTATTTTAAAGCTTTTTTTGCATTCTTGTGATCTGTTTTTCCTTGATGGAGGTCCTACTCAAGAGAAGGGCCATTCTTTAGATTTCGTGCAGTTCACCCTTTCAGCTTGGTTGATTTCTCCACATGGTCAGTAGTTCCTTGGCTTGCTGGATTTTATTTTTAATATCTGTCTTACCAAGCCTTTTCTGAAGAGACCTACCAAACTGATCTCAACTAGGGGCAAGACTGATGAAGCTCTTTTTTGGTCAGAGTTGAGTAAGTTACTTCCATCGCCTAATTTTATTACTAGTTCAATAAAATCATGTTGGGATTCAGCTTCTTCAAGTGTATTAGATAAATTCACACTCCTGGTAGAAAAAGAGTGTATTTAGAAAATCACTGTGGTTTTCAGAAGAAATTAACATTGTGAAATAAGATTGATGATGCCTGGAAAGGCACTGGTGTAAAACTATGGAAGTAGATGATAAACCTTCATAGAAGTCTGCTTTTCTGAATTATGTTTAAAAACAATTTTTATTGAGTGTCAGCAAAAGTACAATACAACACAATCATTGATAAAGAACATTTTGACTCTAATACAACTAAGATAAGAAAGCAAAGAAAATATACACTCTTTTCAACCTAAAACCCAAAACCAACCTCCCCCTGCCACCCCTTCCCCCAACCACCCTGATACAAAAAGAATAGGTTGGGAAGACATGCAAGTAAGCCATTCAAGATATGGCTCCAGGCAACAGTATTGGACCAGAAAGGCTCCCAAGTGGTTGGGCTCCCAAGTGGCCTGATAAAGCATTCCCACTGGTGAAGCAAGATCATGAATATAACGCTGTTCCAAGGAAAGGATACCAATCATCTGAATGCGCCATAATTCGAGAGTCGGTGGCACAGAAGAAATCCAATGTTGCAGGATAAGAAACAACATTAGTAAAACAACCAACAATAAAAACGAAGGAAGTCCTACCAAGCAGGGTGTGGCGAGGAAGTGTCAAAAATCAGATGAGGAGAAAGGAAGACCCATGTTTCCATACAGTGAATTGAGAAACTCCCTTCCAAAGAGTCATGAAAACTGGACAGGTCCAAAATATAGGTCCCAGGAAAGCATCCAAGGACAGGCCAAATTGGGCTGGAGCCGCATCAAATGAACCTTTTTGGGAAACATAAAGGCTCATGACTATTCTGTATTACATCTCCCTAAAGGAAAGGCTTGCAGTATGAGTCTTGAGGCTCTTCAGTCCTTGCAATAGCCACTCCTGTTCCAAAGGCACCTCATTATCAGTAGAATAAGCCAACAATAAAGTGGCATAGTCCCTTTGTGGCATGTTATCCTGCAAAGGAGGATGATGAAAACACAGAGGCGCCTTTTGCTGGGAATTGAGAGTGTTGGCAGTGAACAGTTGTTCATAAATATCCAAAGTAAGGCATGTTGCAAATAAAGTCGCCATGTAATGACAAAGCTGCAGGTAGGCATAAAAATCCTGAGAAAGCAGATGAAACTGTTCCCGAAGCAAAGCAAAAGACTTTAAGGACCCCTCATCTGTCAGAGCGTGAAATAAGTACCAAATGTCCAGTTGTTCCCAATGAAGAAAAGATGGAGTGTCTGTGTATATAAAAAAAAAATAAAGAGCTCCATTTTTGTGCATTTTCTTAGTGTGGCTAAGACTATATTTTCACCTATGGGTATGTCTCTTTGGAATTCCTTTCCCTATCATGTTAGGACTGAAAAGAAAATATTAGAAATTTTGGAAAACCTTTCTGTTTGGTAGGCTATAATCATATGAATGCTGCTAATTTTGATATAGATTGTATATTTTATTATACTTTTCTGTAAATTTGTATCCTGTATATTGCTTTTTATTATTTGTACTGCGTTGAATCTGTAATGAGGAAAATTGCAGTCAACAAGAATTATTGATTTCTTATAAAGAGAATTACTCAAGTTGGTGTACAACAGGTACAGTTTAACATAAAATGTACAATTTTGTTAACAGCATAACAATAGTAAAATGACTAACTATAAGCATAAATACAATGAATGAGGTGAGCTTGGAGATGGCGAATTGAATTTTAATAACAGGAATAACATGATACAGTATCGGAAATATCAATATTTAACAGCACTGTACAGTGATAGTATAACAGAAATATAAATGAATAGACAGCATGGAAGAACATTTAAATAACAGATATGAGGAGATGTCAGCATCATAGATACATGATGGCAGATAAGGGCCAAATGGCCCATCCAGCCTGCCCATCTTCAGCAACCACTGTCTCCTCCTTTCCCTAACAGATCCCATGTGCCTGTCCCATGCTTTCTTAAATTCAGACATAGTCCTTCCCTCCACTAACTCCAAGAGGCTATTCTTCTCCTGAGCCTATAACTTGTCAACTTCATCCTAAGCCCTCTCATTCCAGAGTTTTTGTTCATTTGAAAAAGGCTCACCTCCTATATTAATCACATAGAGATACTTAAATATATCTATCATATCCCCTCTCTCCCACCTTTCTTCCAGAGTATACATATTCCCCCAGATTCTATATAGCGCAACTTAAATTGGGTGCACAAATCCAATTGTTTTCTAGATTTGCATCAGCAACTTAATCAGTTAACAAGCCAATCAGTGCCAATAATTGGCAATTAACAATTATTGACACTAATTTGCATTAATTAGAATTTACGTGCACAACTGTCTAAGCATATTCTGTAACATGATGCACATAAATTCTAAGTCGCATAGTTGAAAAGGGGGCGTGGCCACGGGCATGGTCATTTCTAAAACCCATACGCGTTGTTAAAGAATACACCTGGTCCACACCTAAATTAGGCATCAACATTTACACCAAGATTTACTTGCTTTAACTGTCCACAACTAAATTTAGTTGCACCGATGGACGCTCAGCATATTCTATAAACTGAACAGACTGTCCTAAATTTAGGTGTACTTTATAGAATACACCTAGGAATTTTTTTTCTGTGCCAATATTTTAGGCGTGATATATAGAATCTAGTCCATTGTGGTCAATGTCTATCCCCATAACTAACCAATTTTGTAATCGCTCTCTGTACTGACTCCATCCTATTTATATCTTTTTGAGGTGCGGTCTCCAGAATTGCACAACGTATTCTAAATGGGGCCTCACTAGAGACTTATACAAAGGTACTATCACCCAGTTTTTTTCCTGTTGGCCACTCCTCTCCCTAATAATACAAATGAAATACTTAACAAGCATGCATTCTAACATTTGAATAATATAGCTATGATGCTACGGCTGTTCGTATAATACAATGAAACATCTTTCTATGTAGCTGAGGGGCCAAGTGCAGATATATAGACAGGGACAAGAATTAGACTGGGTTGCATTTATTGTTTGTGGTGGACTGCATTCTGTAATTCTTGTGTTAAACAGTTTACACATTTTACTAAGTAGGAGGTAAATCAAAACTCAAATATGCTTTTCTCAAAATTTATGCTATGAAAGGCCAATTTGATAAACTATGCGCTAACAATGATGTGTGTTACACATGTTAATGTTTAGAATACTAGCATATAAAGGGAAAGGGAAGGGGAAATGGGACTTGATATACTGCCTTTCTGTGGTATTTTGCAACTACATTCAAAGTGGTTTACATATATACAGGTACTTATTTTGTACCTGGAGCAATGGAGGGTTAGGTGGCTTGCCCACAGTAACAAGGAGCTGCAGTGGGAATTGAACCCAGTTCCCCAGGGTCAAGGTCTGCTGCACTAAGCACTAGGATACTCCTCCACCTCCAATATTCTCCCTATCTTGCATAGCACGTATGTACAAGGGGGTGTACACGGGCAGAGTGCAGGCAGGACATGGGTGGGGTTTCCACTTACACCTGTAACTTACAGAATAGTGTAAGTTATGGGCATAGCTGCCACATATAGCCATTGGCACTTACACCAGCTCTATGGCTGGCATAAGTGTGGGCACTTAGATGTTAGGCATGCCGATACCTGGCTATGCTTGTATTCTATAACAGAATCCAGCACCTTGGTTCCGTTATAGAATAGATTTCTATGTGTGGCCTCAGGGTGCCTTAATGGAAGTGCTTAGTTATAGAATTATCCCCTTAAAGCAGTGGTTCTCAACCGGTGTGTGAGCACCTGGGAATTGTGTCACACAGAGCTGGCACAGGGGCAGAGGTTCTGGACTTGTTTGTGTGTGTAGAGGGGGAAGGGGATAACCAGGATGAGGGGAGAGAAGCTGGACTGCAGGGGATGCAAGCAAGAGAGCGGGAGAGATGCTGGACCTACAGGAGATGCGGTTATACAAACCCAGATGCCATGTTCTTTCTTGGGTTGAATAGACAGTGATCTATGCTTAAGGGACTTTCACTTCTAGTGCACGGTTTGAGGCCTACATGACCTGGAAAGGAGCACAGCATTGAGATTTGTGTAGCTGCCTCTCCTGTCAATGGCCTGGGTTTACAGTGACAACTCTCCCCTTGGAATTGTGGAGGAGAGGCCTGGTGGTTAGAGCACCAGTCTTGACATCCAGAGATGGCAGATTCAAATCCCACTACTGCTCCTTGTGATGTTGGGCAAGTCACTTAACCCTCCATTGCCTCGGGTACAAACTTACATTGTGAGCCCTCCAGAGTCAGGGAGATACCCAGTGTACCTGAATGTAACTCACCTTGAGCTACTACTGAGAAAAAAGTGTGAGCAAAACCTAAATAAGAATAATAAAAGTGTTATAGGCCCACATGAACATTACCACAATGTTTGATTTTTCCATCTTTGAGGTGCTTGCACTTTTCTGTTAATAGCGAAGGTAGCATTATGTTATGTTGGCCCTACTGGATGGAATGAACTAGCTTTGAGATTTTGTTTTTTGCAGAAGCTTGACATTTTTATTTGCACAGAAATATTTGGGGATTTAATTCAGTATGTATTTATTGTAAGAAAACGAAGGAATATGCTGATTTTGTGTTTGTATGTGATTTCTTAAAACTACTGTGTTGGTTTATTTTGTAACCCACCTAGTTAATAGGTGGGCTATAGATGTTTTAAATAAATAAATAAAAATAATTGCTTGTTAAAAAGCCAATTATTGGTGCTAATTAGCTTGTTATTTAATTTTTGGCAACGTTTACAGAGTTAGGGGGAAAAGTATCTATTTTAAGCCTATTTGTAAAGGCAACATAAGCTCCAATTTGCCTTGATAAAACAGGCTCCCATCAAACCCAATAGTACACAAGTGTCCAGATATAAATTTATATCTGGCCTAAACAGGTGTTCATGCGTGTGCGTACTCTACAGGCATAGCCACATACTTTATAAAATACGTACATATGTCTCAACTTCTCCTCTCAAACAACATCTCCAGGAAAACCTATACTGGAAGATTGGAGGGTGGCCAATGTAACGTCGATTTTTAAAAAAAGGTTCCAGAGGAGATCTGGGAAATTATAGACCGGTGAGCTTGATGTTGGTGCCAGGCAAAATGGGAGAGACTATTATAAAGAACAAAATTACAGAGAATAATCAAACGCATGGATTAATGAGACAAAGCCAACATGGATTTAGTGAAGGGAAATCTTGCCTCACCAATCTATTACATTTCTTTGAAGGGGTCAACAAACATGTGGATAAAGGTGAGCCGGTCGATTTTGTATACCTGGATTTTCAAAAGGAGTTTGACAAAGTACCCAATCTCGGCTAAGCTTCTAAGGAATGGATCCTCAGAAGCTTAACCAAGATTGGGTGGCAGATCCGGTGGGGGGAGGCAGGGCTGGTGGTTGGGAGGCGGGGCTAGTGCTGGGCAAGACTTCTACGGTCTGTACCCTGAAAATGGCAGATACATATCAAGGTAAGGTATACACAAAAAGTAGCACATATGAGTTTATCTTGTTGGGCAGACTGGATGGACCGTGCAGGTATTTTTCTGCCATCATCTACTATGTTACTATGTTATGAAAGACTCCAGAGGAAATTGGAGAGTCATGGGATAGGCGGTAGTGTCCTATTGTGGATTAAGACCTGGTTAAAAGACTGAAAACAGAGAGTAGGGTTAAATGGTCAATATTTTCAATGGAGAAGGGTAGATAGTGGGGTTCTCCAGGGGTCTATGCTGGGACCGCTGCTTTTTAGCATATTTACAAATGATCTAGAGATGGGAGTAACTAGTGAGATAATTGAATTTGCTGACGACACAAAGTTATTCAAAGCTGTGAAATCGCAAAAGGATTGTGAAAAAGTACAAGAGGACCTTACGAGACTGGGAGACTGGGCATCTAAATGGCAGATGACATTTAGGGCCCTGTATACTAAGCTGCGTTATAGGCACATTAGAAACATAGAAACATGATGGCAGATAAAGGCCATATGATCTATCCAGTCTGCCCATCCTCTGTAACCCCTAATTCTTCCTGTTCCTAAGTGATCCCACATGCTTATCCCATGCCTTTTTAAATTCTGGAACAGTCCTCAACTCCACCACCTTCACTGGGAGGCCATTCTACGCCTCCACCACCCTTTCTGTGAAATAATACTTCCTCAGGTTACTCCTAAGCCTATTCCCTCTTGACTTTGTCATATGTCCCCTTTAATGTGCATGAATCATGTATGCATCTACAATATTCCTATAGGTGCCTACATGGTTAGCACGTGAACTAATTGTAGGTGCGTTAAAAATACTAACGCACCATAGTAATCAGGGCCATTAATGTAAGCAAGTGCAAAGTGATGCATGTGGGAAAGAGGAACCCGAATTATAGCTACGTAATGCAAGGTTCCACATTAGGAGTCACTGACCAGGGAAGGGATCTAGGCGTCATCGTTGGTGATACGTTGAAACCCTCAGCTCAGTGTGCATTGGTGGCTAAGAAAGCAGATAGAATGTTAGGTATTATTAAGAAAGGAATGGAAAACAAAAATGAGGATGCTATAATGCCTTTGTATCTCTCCATGGTGCAACCATACCTCGAATATTGTGTTCAATTCTGGTCACTGCATCTCAAAAAAGATATAGTGATATTAGAAAAGGTACAGAGAATGGGGATAAAAATGATAAAGGGGATGGAATTACTTCCCTATGAGGAAAGGCTAAAACGGCTAGGGCTCTTCAGCTTGGAGAAAAGACAGCCGAGGGGAGATATGATAGATGTCTATAAAATAATGAGTAGAGTGGAATGTGTAGACATGAATCGCTTGTTTATTCTTTCTAAAAATACTAGGACTAGGGGGCACGCAATGAAGCTACAAAGCAGTAAATTTAAAATGAATTGGAGAAAATATTTCTTCACTCAACGTGTAATTAAACTCTGGAATTCGTTGCCAGAGAATGCAGTAAAAGCAATTAGCTTAGTGGTGTTTAAAAAAGGTTTGGATGGCTTTTTTTTTTAATTTGTACCCCGCGCTTTCCCACTCATGGCAGGCTCAATGCGGCTTAGGTACTTATTTGTACCTGGGGCAATAAAGGGTTAACTGACTTGCCCACAGTCACAAGGAGCTGCCTGTGCCTGCAGTGGGAATCGAACCCAGTTCCCCAGGACCAAAGTCCACCACTCTAACCACTAGGCCACTCCTCCACTCTAAGAAAAGTCCATAGATCATTATTAAAATGGGGAAAATCCATTGCTTATTTTTAGGATAAGCAGCATAAAATGCATTGTACTGTTTTGGGATCTTGCCAGGTACTTGTGACCTTGACTGGCAACTGTTGGAAACAGGATGCTGGGCTTGAAGGACCTTCGGTCTGTCCCAGTATGGCAATACTTATGTACTTATACAAAAGAGGGCAATTAAGTGCCTTAACATGGGTGCCAAAATGCATGCAAAATGCTGAGTACTACCCCCCAAATTCTATATATTGCACCTGAAGTTGTGCATGATAATTTGGCCACATGGTCAAATTGCACACACAACTTAATTAACAAGCCAGTCAGCACTGATAATTAGTACTTAACCAATTAGTGGCACTAAGTGGTTTTAATTAGAATTAATGTGCACAACTTTTGAGATATATTCTATAACATGGTGTGCATAGTTTTAATGTGTGCTGTCAAAAAGGGGGTGAGGCCATAGGCATGGAATGGACGGGTTGTGGACATTAAAAAAAATAGGCACATTATTACAGAATACATCCGCTCTCAGAGAAATTCTATATATGGCATCTAAAAAATTGGCGCTGAAATCAGTGCCGACTAAAGATATTCTATAATCGGCACCTAGATTTAGGTGCCAATTATAGAATATGCTTAGTTGATATTTCAGCAACCTGAATCTATACGCATCTATTTACACCAATGAAAATGTGGCGTTAAATCGTGGCACATAGACTTATTTATTTAACACATTTATACCCCACATTTTCCCACTAGTCTCAGGCTCAATGTGGCTTACACAATATTGGAGGGCAGATTACAGTTCAATAAAATAC
Source organism: Microcaecilia unicolor (assembly GCF_901765095.1). Classification (NCBI taxonomy): domain Eukaryota; kingdom Metazoa; phylum Chordata; class Amphibia; order Gymnophiona; family Siphonopidae; genus Microcaecilia; species Microcaecilia unicolor. The sequence continues at coordinate 514,604,575 of NC_044031.1, forward strand.
AGTTAATGTAAAGTAAGGTAGTGATCGTATAGATATCGTATAAAACAACAAAGATAATAAGAGATAATAAAAGATCAATAAGGTCCACAAATTTTGCTGTGACAAAAAGCAGTAACTTAAGTTGAGTCTGGAGGATAAGCCTTCTGGAATAAGGATGTCTTCAGTAATTTCCTGAAATTTAGATAGTTCTGAGTTGATTTTAAGAATTTGGGCAATGCATTCCATAGCTGTGTGCCAATGAAGGAGAAGCTGGATGCATAGGTAGATTTGTATTTTAGGCCATAGAGTCATATAGGCAAGAAGGAAAATACAGGCATGTAAAGTTCAGAAAGCCCATGAAATGCCCATTTCCTTGCCCATAACCATGCTCCTTTTTTGCCAACACATGTTATAAGCTTGGCATACATCGTTACAGAATACGCTTAGCGAGCTGTACACGTAAATTCTAATCTAATCAGTGCCAATTTGTGCTCATTGTTGCTTGTTAAGTGCTGTTTTCAGTGCTCATTAGCTTATTAAGCAAATACAGTTGCGCACATTGTTATAGAATCTACGCCAATTTCGGCACGGATCTCTGGGCATGCTATATAGAATTTGGGGGTCTGTGCATAACTTAAGCGCAGGTATTTAGGTCTGGTTTTACCTACTTTGGTACCCCTAAATTTTAATTGCGAGAACAGCACATGAGCATATTCTATAAACTATGTGTAACTTTAGGTGTAGTTTATATAATCACACTAGGGGCCCCTTTACGAAGCTACGGCAAAAGGGGGCCTTCACTGGCATCGGTGCATGTTTTTGACATGCGCCGAGGCCCCCTTTTACCGCAGCAGTTAAAAGGCAGGTTTCTTTTTTTCAGGAAATGGCTGAACGGCCATTTTGGGGGGGGGGGGGAGCACTTATCGCCAGGTACACATCGGCGCTACAAAAAATAAAAAATATAAATACATATTTTTGCAGCGCCTGGTATGATGCATATTGGGGGTGGGTACTACCTCTGGGCTGCTGTGGTAGCCCACCTGTACTTCCCTTTTAGTGAATGGTAAGTCCACGTTGGGCTTACTGCCGCTTTGTAAAAGGGACTAGACCTGAGTGGTTTTACGGCGTTGATTTTTAAGACACCATATACAGAATTCCCCCCAAACACTATTCTATAACATCATCTGGGTGCTAAATACAGCGTAAGTCAGCACTTATATGCCAACATTTAGATGTCAGTACTTATGCCTGGTCTATCGCAGGTGAAATGCTACAAGCTAGCACATAGTTTACTGTATTCTGTAAATTATGTGTATAAATGTGGCACACTACCCCCCCCCCCCCAGATTCTATATATGATGCTTAAAGTACGCAAATGAATTGGATAAGGAGTTCTGAACCATCAATAATCGCGTGCTACCTACCAATTATTGATGTTAATTAGCACTCTATAAGGCACGGTGCCTAATTTCCATGGAGCATATCTCAAAAGGGGGCATGGCCATGGGTGTGTCGGGGCATTCTAAAACATTGCATGTGGAATTACAGAATACTGCCTAACTGCAAATAGCTTGGGCGCCCCCCTTTATCGAATAGCACTTAGCACTGAATTTTTTCAGCACCTAAGTTTCGGCTCAGTTTATTAAATTCCCTCTTTGCGCACTGCAATCTCAATTTGCAGAATGGTGCTTATTGCACACAGAGCATTTATGCACGAGAAATGTTACATTCATGCCCATCAGTGCTACTATTCTGTAATCGTAACACATAAATGGGACTTATGTTCATTGGAGCCAACTCTGTGGGTGCTTGAGCAGGGGCGTATCTGGACTCTGGCGGTAGGGGGGGCCAGAGGGAGGGGGCACATTTTAGCCCCCCCCCCCGGCGCCACCGATCCCCCCCGCCATTTCCGGACCCCCCCCCGCCACTGCCAGACCCCCCTTGCCACCAATGACACTCTCCACCCCCTCCCGCCGCCGCCAACCCTCCCCTGCTGCTGTCACTTACCTTTGCTGGCGGGGGACCCCAACCCCCCACCAGCCGAGGTCCTCTCTTCCATGCAGGCTGCAAGTTGCAATGCTTCCTGTTCTTCTGAGTCTGACGTCCTGCACATACAACGCGCAGGACGTCAGACTGAGTTCCAAATTCTGAGTCTGACGTCCTGCACGTTGTACGTGCAGGACGTCAGACTCAGAAGAACAGGAAGCGTTGCAACTTGCATCCTGCACGGAAGAGAGGACTTCGGCTGGCGGGGGCTTGGGGTCCGCCACCAGCAAAGATCGGCGACGGGTTAGTGGCGGGCGTGCGGGAGGGAGGGGGAGGTGGAGAGGGTCGATGGTAGGGGGGTCCAGGCCCCTGTGGCCCCACGCAGATACGCCCCTGTGCTTGAGTACCCCCAATATTGAGAAAATTCCTTGTATGTATCCAGAGAGGGGTTATTTCCATTGGGCTTAGCACCCTCAATAATTTTGATAAGTTGGCTCCTATGCTTATGTTTAGGTGCAAAGATTGCAGAATGAAGGTGAAACTATATAAATGTAAGTGCTCTCTTTCCAGGTGCCTATTTCTTATATGCATAAATGGCCTTAATTTTAGAAGAACCTTTTTCTATGTGTAAAACCGGCTGTGCATGCTGAAAAATCCCCCTCCCCCCACCTTCCACTATGTGGCAATTGTTTATGCTTGGGAAGGGCACATTGCCTGCAGCCCTGTTTTGATGTGCTCTTCCTAGCTTGGAATTTTCCTTAGATTGTCAAATCCCATTCAAATCTAAATCAAATGATTCAGGGTCAATTACAACAGTTTTGGCTTAAAGTAGAGCACAAAAGTACAAAATGTCTGCAGGTCAGTTTACTTGCACTATTTTGATGTAACACATTTGTTTTTGAGACACAATCATTTCCTGAGACAGCAGGAAGGGGAAACAATCTGAAGAAAAAAAAACATGTAAAAAGTTCTAAACAAAACAGGGCTTTCACCTGAAAGTGAATATTTAAGAATCCAGCAAAGGTTCCACAATGCTTTTTGGTGTAAGATTTTGCTTACATAAGTGGATTTTTTTCTCCTTCCTGAAACTCTAGGGCATTAAGGACCAGATTCTATATGTGGCGCTTAAAAAATCCACCTAAATGTATTCTATAAGTGGTGCCTAGATTTAAGTGTGGTATGTAAAGTACGTTTAGTCGATATCCTAGTACCTAGAACTACATGCATCCTATTTACACCAACAAAAATGTGGCATAAATCCTGGCATGTAGATCTAGGTGCAGAAGTCCATATTCTACAAAACACACGTATATTTTAGAATGCTCACAAAGCACCCATTTCCTCGCCCATAACCACACCCCTTTTTCACCTATGTGCATTAAAATTTAGGCGCAGTGCATTATAGAATATGGTTAGGGAGTTGTGTGCATAAATTATAATTATTGCCAATTAGTGCTCATAATTGCTTAAGCGCTTTTAACAAAGTTGATTGGCTTGTTAAACCAATCAAGTTACATGTGCTGTTATAGAATAGAATTTTGGTGCGGAATGCTAGGTGCACTTTATGGAATCCAGGGGTAAATCCTTGAGCAAATGACACACTGTTTGAACTTGTTTATATATATATATTTCAAAGAGGTCTTTATTGACAAATCATAAATATTTGAATATATTTTTACAATTGTAGATCACTCGTACTAGTTCAACCAATATACAGGAAATACATCACTAAAATTAGACATCAGCAAAACTGATAAATACAATAGAAACATATTAAATCATAAACAATTAAAACAATTATATCACAAACAATTAATAAAAGCTTTGATACTTTTTGGTTCTACTTTTGCTAGAATGTTTAATCTGCAGTGGCGTTCCTAGGGTGGCTGACACCCGGGGCGGATCGCCGATGCGCCCCCACCCGGGTGCAGCGCAACCCCCCCCCCCCCCCCGGCGAAAGGACACCTCCCCCGGGTGCATTTTTACCTGCTGGGGGGAGGGGGGGTGCCGGGCGCCTGTCGGCTTCGCTCGTTCCATGCTCCCTCTGCCCCGGAACAGGAAGTAACCTGTTCTGGGGCAGGAGCACAGAACGAGCGGAGCCGACAGGCGCGCGGCACCCCCCCCCCCCCAGCGGCGTGCACCCGAGGCGGACCGTCACCACCGCCCTCCCCTTGGTACTCCACTGTTAATCTGGCCTTACAATTTAACTCCACTTTCTTGCTTTAGATAATCCTGGCAACCCTAATGCCTAGCCCTATTCCTTACAATACCTAACTAGTTAACAGATTTTAGAGCAGGGATTTGCATCCCATTCCTCCAGTCCACCCAGCCAGTCAGGTTTTCAGGTTACCCACATGAATATGCATATGATACATTTGTATGCAGTATCTCCCCTGTATGCAAATCTATTTCTTGCATATTCATTGTGAGATTGGCTCGGTGTGTTCCAAGGACTGGATTCAGAACCCCTGTTTTAGAGAGATACAGATTTATTCATTTTAACAGAACATAAACCAACCCAATGCATAATTGAGCTAGTTATTTCTAATTGTTTGGGCCTACTTCCATTGAGTCCTATAGGTACTGCCATATAAACATCATCAGCCTGCACCAGTCGAATAGGTGATGATGCCCTTCAGCCAAGCAAATAACTGGGTGGAGCTCCCCCACTCCATTTCCTGGCTTCTTGGGGATTCAATTCTATCCTGTCCTCTGTCAGCTAACTGATAGTGACAGGTATTACACCACAGCATTGGTCTTTAATGTCAAATTCTTCATCCCAGTTGGCCATGTTGCCCCTCAGTCAAACTACCACAGCAAGTCCATCCCCACCCAGAGTTTTCTATACCACCATTATTCCAGAAGTATTCAAAGCAGTTTACAATAAGTGGAAAACAAAACTCTAACAATAAGGAGAAAATAACAATCTAGCACAATTACAGTAAGAAAAAATAAACCTGAAGTAAACAATATTTTAAAGTAAGACAAAATTATTATTCAAATAAAGGAGAAATAAGACAGTTCAAGCTTCAATTCCATAGGTTACTTATTCCATATTCTAGCCCCGACAAAAGGAAGAGATACCTCATAAACAGATTTAAATCAGATGTTTTTTAAGGAAGAAAAAACTAACTTCAAAGTTCTCACGAATACTATACCACTTCTTCCCATTGTAAAACATAGCCCTCCATCCATATCCTGACTACTATATATTGTAACCAATCTACTCTACCCTGATTTTTATTGCGCGTGTTTATTAACAATCTGCCATTGACAAAGAGACCAATATTCAAAGCGATTTAAGTGGGCAGGAGCCTTTCCTGCCCACTTAAATAGCTTCCCGCCACCTAACCAGGGATGTTCAGCGGCACTTAACTGGACAGTGCCGCTGAATATCCTGTGACCGCCCAAGCAAAAAGTGGTCAGGTCAGTGGCGGCACTGGGGAGGAGCCCCAGGTTATGAGGGTGCCGATAATATTCAGTGCCGGTACCTGCATAGCTAAGTGGCTTCATTTAGGACAGTTCAAGAGCTGTCTTAAATAAGGTCGCTTAGCTATGCGGGTGCTGGCTCTGAATATCAGGCTGGCACCTGCATAACTTTTTTTTAAATTAATTTATATTTTTAAACTAAAGCCTCCAAGCTCCCTCAAGCCTCCCTGCCAATGTTCCCTTCTTTCTCTTCCCCCTCCCAGCCCACATCAAGACCCTTTGCCCCTGGAAGACCCCCCTAGAATAGCACTTACTCCTAGGGATCACATATAAATTTAGGTGCAGCTTTTTATTGTAGGCTTGCCTTGTTTTGCTAAATCTCCTTAGTCAAGCGTACTTTTTCTTCTACATCAATACAGAGTTCTAATTACAGTAAGCAAGCCAGTTTTAATTAGATTGATAAACGTATGCTTCTCGGGAATAAATAAAAATCAGCAAAACTGCCTTTAATATTTTAGATGTGCTGTTGCTTTAAAATTCCAGCTGCGGCAAATGTTGGAGTGTAAAACACTGGTAATTGTTTGCCTCAATAATGATCTCTTTATTGGAAAAAATCATGATTTATTATGTTCAGCTCATAGTCTCTGTGTGCCGTGCTTTTCAGAGGCTGCTCTTGACTTTGGGCGTTTGTCTTAGAGTTTCAGGAATGCTGCCTCTGGTTTTCTCTGTGGGAGAGGGGAGGGATGCTCATAATAGCCTCAATAATTGCATCTCAAAGATGCCAGGACCAATTTTTTGCAATGAGGAATCTAGTTCAAATGACCATCATTCATTAACATAGGCTACGCCGATCAGCACATAAATATAACACTTTGCTAAATGAAGCGTAACACTCAAACTTTGCAATAAACTCTAATTTATTTGTCTTTAGGTAAGATGAATAACATTTATGGTGAATGGTTACTTGCCTCCAACATTATTTTTGTAGGTGTTGTAGATCTCTTTTACTCGTCTGTAACGGAAAGCCAATTTTCTCATCCAGTCCACCCCGCCACGCACACCGGTGGCCAGGCACAAATTAGCACTGGTTGCTGCTGCAGGAAATCCATCTGTTCCAAAGTTATATGTGCTGTGAAAAACCCAAATCAATGGCAGTTTACTCAACTCTTCCATGAACTCCTTGAAGAATCCAAAGCATTTCTTGGTTTGGCTCTAGCCTACCTCAAATCCTGGCCGTTGTCATCCGAGGACACATCGTCTATGTGGACCTGATCACATTCCTAGAGCAATGCAAACATATGTTACACGTTTATTGTAACTTGTGGCATTATTAGTCACATAAATTTCAGCAGCAGAGTGGGTTATTAAATGCCATTTAATCAATAGGTGGAGGTCTTGTTAAATGACTGCTGTAAGAAAGTTTATGCACACCTACTGCTCGCTTTATTTATTTATTAGGATTTATTTACCGTCTTTTTGAAAGAATTCACTCAAGGCGGTGTATAGTAAGAAAATATCAAACATAAGCAATAGACAATTACAGCAGTAAAAATATTCAAATAACATCTACGGTTTTCTGAACACTCATTTTTGTTCTCTGAAAGAAAAGTGGTTAGAGACAATTAGCATGTGTGTTCCATAAACAGTACTGTATCCTTTCAGGTATGTTGAAGCCTTACGCTCCTCAGAGCTGATTCAGTCAGTGCACAACATAACTAGAACCAGACATTTTGGTGAAATGCAACATGCTAGAAAAATTAAACCTGATAGTAACCGCCAATGAAATTATGACCTCTGATTGCTGTTGAGCCACACACCAACACAGCCTGAGGCCAGTGTTTCTGAGGAGCTCAGACAAAAAAAAAAAAAATCTGTTACTGGTTTGCCATTTATTGGAGAGTTGTGAGTTTTATTTATTTTGTCTCCATTTAGGAAATCAGCACGTGCACACAGTTGCAAATTTAAACAAAAATAGCCAAGCCAAAATTCAATGGCTTTCATCGGCTTTTTTTTTTTTTTAATTTAATGCCATCCTGCTACTGCACATTTACCACTGGGTCCCTCCCTTCCCCCTCACCCATAATATCCCGAGAAAATCAGCATTTTTCAAGGGCATGCTGCTGTATTTCAACCTTTAAGAAAGGAAAACCATCAGCCATTTCCCTTTTTAGAAAATCATTAATAATACCATTTGGGTTCATAAAGGTTAAGCTGATTCAAAAAGACTGGAATATTTGCATTAATCATAATCTCTTTCATGCTCACCAACATAGGACAGTGTGATAGATTTTCAGTACTACTAAAGTACTGCAACCATATACTGTATTTATGTGTTACTGGTTCTTTCTGAACATTTTTCTCCCTCTCCATGGATTTGTGAGGAAGGGAGGGAAGACAGAAGTGGAAAGAAACTCAAACCAGCTGTTTCTTAAAAGAATTAAAATGCTGACCCTCAACCCTTCTTTTAAAACATCTATTTTCCAGCCAACCTTCTCCCAGCAAGCAAGGAGATCCAAGAAGGAAAAAGACTTTGACCTTATAACCTTCTCCTCCTTTCTTGAGGTCAACAACTCCAGATAAGAACAACAACAACAACAACAACAACAACAAAAAGAAACCCAAAATATAAAATATAAAAGTCTCTATGGTCTCACAAGCTTCTTGTGAGTTTAACATGTTAAAATACAGGTCAATACTTTCAGACATCATTGTTGAAATTTATTTGGAAGAGATGAAGCTCTTCATTGTCTGATCCCTTTCTAACCTGCTAAGCCCACCACAGGAAGATAATTAAAGATAAAACTCATAAATCTCACTGCAATTTAACTATTTAGAGCCCTGTTCAAGCAGGAAGTTGACCATTACCACCCAATTAGCATTATAAACAGAACATAACAATGAGATTATTACTTAATAAAGAACGAACCATCTCTTCAGCCAATCCAATGAGTGTACAGGATTCTACAGATTTATGCAGGTAAAACAATTGTAGGGCCAAAACCAAACCCTTAAAAATACACAGTTCACAGTGGAAAAATAAACACAAAACACTGTTCCCTTCAGAATAGGTTTATCTTGAAATCTTAAGAAGCCAGTACCAATTACCTATGTAATGTTTAAATGGCTGTTAATGACTCCTATTGTGCCTATTCTTTGTCCTTATCCTGTATTTGTGTTCCCCTGCTAAGTTTATTTGTGATGCTTTAATGCACAACCAAGGGTAGCAATTTGAAGCATTGTTCAGGCTCTTACTTTGATATGATTGTCAACAAGAATCAAGTCTTGGCAATTTACAACTATTCATTAAGTGAACTTGAATTGCAAGAATCAGATTAAATGTTGCTTTGGAGGAACCAACAGCATGCCAATCTTCATTCCTTATCTGTTCATAGTCATAAAGCTCAGTGCTAATTAAATGCCAAATCTCTCAAAAATTTCTGGAGTAGATCTTGTTTTCTTGTATCTGGCTCTATATAGAAATAAGGGACCGCATATTTTTTAAATTTCATTAAAAAAGGGAGTTACTTGGCTTCTCAAAACCAAACTCAAGGCAAGAATCATTCAAGCTCAGTAGGTATTTCAAGCCCCAGAGAGCTTACCATGCAAGGGCTAGATTTACTTAGATGTGTTAATATATGTTAACACAAATTCATGTGATTTATCAGAAAGCCATTCCTCTGCAACTTGCAAGGAGCCTATTGACTTAGGGCTAAATTAAAAGGTGTTCCTGTATTATCAATCATTATTTGCCACCAGTCCCAGTTAATGCAATGGGACCTATTTACTAATAGGTACACATTAACAACATCAGTACAGCACTAAGCTGTGGTAAAAATAGGCCTTAGTATGCTCTTATGTGGGTCTTTCCCAAGTGCCAAGTCCATTTTTACAGTCATAAAAACCCTAATTTTCAGTTTTTTACATTAATGACCATGTACTAATGTTGCCAATAGCGTGCAGCCATTTTTAAAAATTATCACAGAAGCATGTACCACCACTCATTGTGTAGGCAGTAAGGGTCCTGCATTATCCATGCACTAACCAGTTAGTGTGCAGTACTAACGGATTAGTGCAGGAATGCCCACTCTCTGCTCCTGGGCGTTTTTCAGGGGAAGCCTGTCAGTCAGTCAGTCGGAGAGAGCGACTGTGGAGAGTGGAATGAGAAGCGAGAATGTAATGTGCACATTGAAAAAACGTTCAGAGATAAGTTCATGTTTTTGATTTATTATTATGTTATGATGTAGCACTATTCAGATAGGCAATAGCACATACACAAATTAAAAAGACAGGCCCGATGAAAGAAGTGCTATGCCACTTGGCAAAGAAATGAACTTGCCTAAAATAAGTGGGTTTTGCTGAGGGCACTCCTCAATAAGAAAAAAGAAAATAGTAAAAATAGAGATCAAACAAAATAAAACATGGAAAAGAAAATAAGATGATACCTTTTTTATTGGACATAACGTAATACATTTCTTGATTAGCTTTCGAAGGTTGCCCTTCTTTGTTAGATCGGAAATAAGCAAATGTGTTAGCAGATAGTATATATAAGAGAAACATCATATACTATCTGCTAACACATTTGCTTATTTCCGATCTGACGAAGAAGGGCAACCTTCGAAAGCTAACCAAGAAATGTATTAAGTTATGTCCAATAAAAAAGGTATCATCTTATTTTCTTTTCCATGTTTTAATTTGTTTGATTTCTATTGATAACCTTTAAGAGTGGACTAACACGGCTACCACACCTCTCTACTTAAAAATACAGAAAAATAGAGAAAAAGTTTTTGGCAGTAGTGCTGTTAGCCAGTTTATGTGTAGCAGCAATTAGTCTTGGTTCTAGTTTCATATACTCTCTGCCCCTGACATGCCCCCTACAACAAATTTTTTTTAGTGCATGGTTAACGCACAGAGATTGCAAAATTATTGCAGAAAGGGAGTGGGACTTGATATACCACCTTTTTGTGATTACAATCAAAGCGGTTTACCTATTATATATACGGGTACTTATTTTGTACCTGGGGCGTGACCCGCAGTACTCCATCTTTTGCTGGGTTAGTTAGGCACACGATAGCGCCTTATGCAACTTAGTAAATGGCCTCCTTTGTTCACTGAAGGCTAAAGTGCTAACAGGACAGTAAATGTAATCCTATCTTTGTATCTGTTGACAATGCAGGGTAAAGTAATTTGATTAAGGTGACAAGGAGGGTTATAGGGAGATGATGGGACTTAAACCAGGAATTCCTGGTTATCAGCCCACTGCTGTAACCACTAGCCCAGTCCTCTATCCTTTTTGCTGTTGTTGTCGTTGGACTAATTCCTAATTCTTCAGAGCTATGCTCCCTTTATCAGATGGTGCAACTGCACTGAATTAAATAATATAAAATAAGCTGTGCCCTGGCTGCACGAAGGGAGTGTAGCACTCATATATTTATTTATTTGTTCCCCACATTTTCCCACCTATTTGCAGGCTCAATGTGGCTTACACAGTACCGTAGAGGCTGTTGCCAAATCGGTTGGTAACAGATACAAAGTTATATTGTGATCTGATGAGGTAGATTGGGATCAGGTATCAAGGGATCAAAGGGTAAAGATTATAAATTGTCCAGTACGATCATTAGTTATGCTATATTGCTGGGTGTTGGGATTTTATGTTGGATCGTTGGGATAGGCTTTTTTGAATAGGTGAGTCTTTTTTTTTATTTGTACCCCGCGCTTTCCCACTCATGGCAGGCTCAATGCGGCTTAGGTACTTATTTGTACCTGGGGCAATGGAGGGTTAAGTGACTTGCCCAGAATCATAAGGAGCTGCCTGTGCTTGCAGTGGGAACCGAACCCAGTTCTCCAGGACCAAAGTCCACCACTCTAACCACTATGCCACTCCTCCTAAAGTTTAAGTGGTCATGGATTGTTCTCACTGTATTTGGGAGTCCATTCCATAGTTGTGCGCTTATGTAGGAGAAATTGGATGCATAGGTTGTGTTGTATGTTAGTCTTTATATATTTCTCAAGGAAAAGAGCACAATTCAAATCCTTGTCTGTAGTAAAACAAAAGGGGTCTTTTTACTAAGCCGCAGTAAAATGTAGCCTGCGGTAGTGCGAGCGCATCTTTTGGTCGTGTGGAGCCATTTTTTACCGTGTCTAGGAAAAAGGGCCTTTTTTTCTAAGGGACTGGAAAATGGACGTGTGCTAAAATCAAAACCGGCACATCCATTTTTGGCCTGAGACCTTAGTGCCACCCATTGATCTAGCAGTAAGGGCTCACCCGCTAAATGCGTGGTGACCAGTTTGCGTACGCCAATTGCTGATTAACACCAGAAATGCCATATGCTGTAGGAAATAAAAAAATAATTTGTCCTGGCATTATGGGCGCATGCCAAATCCAAAATTACCACCAGGGGGGCACACTAGCCTGGCGGTAGTCTCATTTTGGCACGTGCTGCACGTAAGGGCCCCAAAGTATTTTGCCTATGGAAATGGCCTCTTTGAACATTGCCCACCCTCTGTAGGAAAATGCACTTTGTTAAACATGTATAATTTTTCTGCATTTCTTGGAGGCATTCCTGCCAGTGGGGTGAGGATAGAGGAGACATGCATGAATGAATTTATTTGAAAGAAACGTGCTTTAAAGCAGGTTATTTTCATTTCCTTTAAAAACAAATTGCAAAAATCAATTAACATTTTTCAGTGCATGCTATTTGCATTTAGTTAATGCACCCTATGGTGTAGATTCAATATATGACATCTAAAAAGCGCTATTCTATAAGCCACACTTAAAGTTAGGCACGGTTTGTAGAATAGCACTTAAGCCCGGGAATCATGCCTAACTTTAGGCGTGGCCATTTGCACCAAATGAAACGTTGTGCAAATGTATGCGCCTACATTAGTAAACAGGGGGCTTAATCAGAATAATTCCTTACAACAGAGAGTGTTAAAATTAGAGCGACTAGTTGATAAAGACATGGCTGATAAACAGAACCTAGTCAAAAAGATTGAGGAATATAAGAAGGATATAAGCAGGCTGCTTTTATTTTGGACATAACTAATTTACATAGGAGAAATGAAGCGCTGGAAAATCACGTTAGGAGTGATAATTTACATCTCTTGAATTTTCCTTATTCAACTTTGGTGACGCCAAGACAGATGTTAAAGAAATATATAAGGGAAGTTTTAAAAGCTCCAGATGATAAGATTCCACAGTTTACTCAGGTTTATTATCTGCCTATGTCAAAATCTTCTGAGAAGAAATCTGATGGCCCACAAGTTATGGAGACCCCTTTGGATGTCTCTGCTATACTCGAGACTTCAGATAGTGAATCTTTGACTAGCTCCACTCTGATTTCCATGGCTGCTTTATCTCCAGATAAGATCTGGCTGTTGAACACAGAGAGGAACTATTTCATGGAGAAAAATAAGAATATTTCCTGATGTCTCGCGTGATACTCAGAGGCGCAGATGGCAATTTATGTTGTTGAAACCTGGTGTGACTCAGTTGGGAGGTACCTTTTTCCTTAAGTATCCTTGTAAATATATACCCCCCCCCCCCCGATATTCAAATGCATTTAACTGGCCAGGATCTGCACCTGGCCAATTAAATGCTCCATAACTGAATATTCAATGCTGGTCACTGGAAATGGCCTGGCATTGAATATCTGGATTTAGCGGTGACCATGGGAGTTATCCAGGCTAACTCCTGCGGTCTGAATATTGGCCCCATAGTCCTATATCAGTCTTCTAAATAAGTGCTTTTTTAACTTGCACAGCTTACTACTTTTCTTATGACTAAACAGATTGCTGCTTCGCCTTTAGCTGTTAGAGAGGGGACATAAATTGTCTAGTTTAGGTATTTAGGTCTCTTGATACTCAGGTCTGTTTTTCTTGTTTTTTTCTTAAGATTTGTTGTAAGCCTCCAAATTTTAAATCTTGGATTCCAGCATTTGTGGACTTGAGTAATTTACTTGTTTTATACATTTTCTAATAATTTCCCTTATGTAAAAACACATATTTACTTTGCTGTACAAGTGAGTACTGCTTGGTTAATGATATAATATGTTATAAATAAAATTTTTAAAAGATGAAAGGTGTTTAGTATTTAGACAAAGACAAGTAACAACAGCTGAGCTAAATCCGGGAGTAGTTCAGGTTGTCAAGAGGAAAGCGGGGAGGCAGAATGGGTGGATATATGGTGGGTGATGGCAGGGGAATTTTAGAGCAGGTAGGCAAAATATGTAGTAAATCTGATTGGATGTGTAGGTGTCCTGAGCTTAGAAAGATGGCAGGCTGAAGCGACATTATTGAATAGGCAGGCAGTTGGGTGGGTGTGGGTGGTGAGGGAGCTTCATTTGAGGACTTGTTTCCTGCCCTCTCTCCCTTTGGATTCTGATATTCCATGGGGGTAGGTAGCTTGGGGGGTGGGTGAGATGGTCACAGCTTTTTCCTTCTTTTGGGGTGGAAGAAATAAGAGGACTGAACAGTGGCGTACCAAGGGGGGGCGGTCCACCCCAGGTGCACGCTGCTGGGGGGGTGCCGCGCACCGGTCAGCATCGTTGGTTTCCATGCTCCCCCTGCCCCGGAACAGGTTACTTCCTGTTCCGGGGCAGAGGGAGCATGGAAACCAACGACGCTGACCAGTGCGCGGCACCCCCCCCCAGCAGCGTGCACCTGGGGTGGACCACCCCCCAGGTTACTTCCTGTTCCGGGGCAGAGGGAGCATGGAAACCAACGACGCTGACCGGTGCGCGGCACCCCCCCCCCAGCGGCGTGCACCCGGGGGGTTCTTTCGCCGGGGTGGGGGGTCGCGCTGCACGGAGGGGGGCGCTGCACCCGGAGTGGGGGGGGGGCGAGGCGCATTCGGCGATCCACCCCGGGTGTCAGCGCCCCTCGGAACGCCACTGGGACTGAAGGGTGTGGGGACTCAGATGTGGCCAGGGAAAAGGGAATAAGGATAAGTAAGAGAGAATGCCATGGGGGTTTGCTTATACGTGGCAGCTTTACTAAAGATTAGCTTGAGTTATCTGCAGCAGAGCCCATAGGAATAAAATGGGCCCTGCTGCAGATAAAACAAGCTAATCTTTAGTAAAAGACTCCCTCAATCCTTATTCTTATTCCTAGCAGTCTCAAAGCCCCAGCCAACTAGCCCACCTTCTGCCAGCTATCTTCATCCTTGCTAGCCAATCATTTACCCTCCAGCTAATTTGCACATCACCCCCAGTAAGCCAGTCCACCCCCATTATCTCCTCTCAGCTTCCCAACTATGCCTCACTACAGTCCTCCCATCTATCTCCTTCCCTCTGCCCATCATCATTCCCTATCCAGTGAATCTTGCAGTCTCAAGTCTTGCTATACTAGTGTAGGTGCTCAGGAACCATGTAGCTCAAACTTATCCAGAGTTGCCCGATGGAGGTCAAAAGAAAACAACTACTTGATGTTGGCCAGGAAGGTCATTCATGACAGCAAACTCCCAGGCACCTTGACCAAATTTCTAGTTGATACGGCAAACCGGCAATGGGATTTGTGGATTCCTGTATTCCACTATTTCTCACAATATATACATCTATACTTGTAAGATAATGAAATCAAGATATGACCATAATGCACCAGATACAGATTTGCCCTTGAGTCAAGTCAACTTCTGGTCAATGTTTCCTCTAAGGAGTGACCTGGTGTGTGCGGAAATTTTGTTCATCTGAGCTACAAGTTTTAAAAGCCAATAACTTTTGAGCACCAGTTTTAGCAATGTACTTCTGTATATAGCACAAAAATTATCATTTTTTTTTTACCAACCATGTGAAATCTGTGAACAATGCTCCTAGAATGTATGAACAATCGCTAATGCGCTCTGTTTAGAGGGAGCTTATAGCTCCGGTGACCACTCAATGATGGGATCTTCCCTCCTTTGTATTTTTCTTGATGTGATACATGAATGATTTTGCCATTGCCTTCTCCTGTGCAGTATAAGGCACTACTATATTGCTGCTGCTCAACATAAGGGGTGGGGGGGCGGGGGATGACCTGAACTGGCATTGCTTCCAGAACCTGCCCAGAATTGAGCCCAAGGCAATGACTTACTACTCAAGACCACAAGGAGGTTCTGAAGGATTTGAACCCAGGTCTTCCAGCTTCCACCCTGCTGTTCTAACCATTAGGCCACTCCTCTGTTCCTCTCAGTGCACCACCAAATGAAAATTGCTATAAATTCTTAATGCAGTAAATATCTGCAGGAAGATTCAGGCCAGCACCCTGATTTGCCATTTTGCTATGCCATGAGAAACTTGAGAACAAGTAAATGTGCATATTTGAATGAACAGGAAAGTGAAATAATTGTCCTACTCACAGAACACTATTCCATTGTTCCCATTCCTTTTATGTAAATAAGTTCTCAGAGCAGACGCTGGGGTATTCCAAATCCCCAAATTCGCTCATTATCGCTCAAATACACTTCCATGTTTACTTTATTTTCCCACTTTACCGTGGGAAAAGCAACAACTGCTCTGTCAAGTAATTGCTTCACTGCTTTGCCCTATAATAAAAATGGAAAAGAAAAATACACCAGATCTAGCCATTTTCATTCACGCTCTACCTCTGTCTGCCCATTGAGACTAGCTGGAATACAGCCAGCTCAAAGGAAATGATCAGAGGATTCTCTGTTCTCCAAATATCTGTCATTAGGCACTTACTTCCACTGTTTCCCTCCCTCTACTGAACAATAGAGACATTTGGCCATTTCTACATGAGAACCTGTACAGCATTATAGCACTAGGGATTATTACAACGAATCCTCTAGTACTCCGAGCACTTAAGGTTTAAAGCATTTATTTATTTTACATTTTTAAGACAGGTATACAAAAGAAATTAAGTTAAAATCTTTTTGGACTGATTGCTTAGTAAACAAAATATGAGCCTGTTTTGGTATGGCTGTCTGCCACTTCACTTGTTAATTGCTTTTATATCTCACAGACCTTGAGTAAAAATATTGAACTGAAATAGACATTGCTCTGTAAACCAGGCCAAGCATCCTAGCTTGCCTGCCTGCCCCATAGGAACAGAGAATTGTTTCAGACGATTTACAATGTGACATCTGTGTGAGCGACAGATGTCCAGATCAGAGCTGCCCTGCGTCTGCACACAATAGGCTATGAATCAGTTAGTTCTCAAAAGATTTTCATTTTAGCTTTTCATATAACTGCTTGGGGATAGATTGTCTTTTCCAACCATTTGCAACTATTTTTCATGCAATCAAGTCACCTCTCAGAAAAATTATAGTTCTATTCTAGTCTATGTTATGTATACTGCCCACATTCTACATAGAATTCATAACGGTTAACACTCAGATAAGGACCTCAACATCTGAGGGATGTATAATCAAGAGAAAATTCATAAATAATCACATTAGTTTTCAAAATATGCACAATAGTCCACAGAATCATCTACGGACTCGCACCAGATTACATGACAGAACTTATCGATCTACCGATAAGAAACGTGACAAGAATAGCAAGAACCTACCTAACCCTTCACCATCCCAATTGCAAAGGTATAAAATACAAATCTTCACATGCCGCTAGTTTCTCGTTTATAGACACACAACTTTGGAACTCACTGCCCAAAGACCTGAAACTCACAGAAAACTACCTACAATTCAGAAAAAACCTGGAAGCACATCTTTTCAAGAAGTCTTTCCCTCCTGGATCTGCCTAATCCCACACCACCTTACATCACGAAAAGTTCAGAATTACAAAAGAATAATATTAACCTCTCTCACAATATGCTAATATATCAACCTAAGCGTTCATTGTACTTCTGTAGTATGTACTAGAACCGCCTTTTTAGCAATATGTAAGACATTGAACCTGCCATATGGTGGGAAAATGTGGGATACAAATGCAACAAATAAATAAATAAAATTTTCATTCAATCAAGTCACCTCTCAGAAAAATTCTATCTCCTTTGCAACCTTCAGTTCTATTCTAGTCTATGTTATGTATACCGCCCACATTCTACATAGAATTCACAGCGGTTAACACTCAGATAAGGACCTCAACATCTGAGGGATGTATAATCAAGAGAAAATTCATACGTAATCACATTAGTTTTCAAATAAATATGTTTTCAAGGCCTTTCTAAAACATATGTAGGAAGACATTTTGTTTTAGTTCACAAGGCAGAGCATTCTAAATTCTTGCACCTCGAAACGGGAACGAACAATCATAAGCAGACTTTAAATGGTCATTCCTAAGTGAAGGGTATCCTATTTGTAAAGTTCACAGTTGCTCTAAGGAAGCATAGCAAGTAATTCAGTAACTCCCCCTGAAGTTTGGCCAGAAATTGATTTAAAAACTAAGGTTGCCCTTTTACAGAGCAGCAGTAAGCCCAACGCGGGCTTACTGTTTGCTCTTCTGGAACTGCCGTCGGCCCAATGCGGCCGCTGGTGGTCGTCCCACCCCAAGAGCGCTCCATTTCTGAGGGAAAAAGAAAACACCTGGAAATGGTTTCCATGGCGATAACCTGGCAGTAATTGGGCATCACCGCGCACTGCCCAGTTACCACCTGGTTAGAACTGAAGCCCTTATTGCCACATCAATAGGTGGCGATAAGGGATCTCCGCCGCACGGCCACACGGTAAAAGTTATCTCACTGCACGGCCATTTTTGTGGGGGCTTTTACCAGCTGTGGAAAAAAGGGCCCTGGCGCACGGGAAAAACAGCCCCCACCACTAGCAAAGGCCCCTTTTCCCGCAGCTTGGTAAAAAGACCCCTAAACACGTAACTTAATACGTGTATTAACAGATAACCAATGGAGATCTGTCAGAAGTGCAGCAGCATTGTCAAACTACATTTGCTAAATATTAATCTAGCAGAGGTGTTCTGTAACTATAAGAAAAACACGCGACTTGATGACCTTCCGGAAACTACTGAAGACTTACTTGTTCAAAAAAGCGTACAAAATGGATCCCTCATAACGATCTGACTCCTAAACTACACCAGACACAATTTTATATTGGAACTCTTATTTTGTCTATTTTATTTACACCCTAATTACTGATAATCATACCCTGTCCTGATATCATTATGTTATGTTGTTATCCATTTATCCTAATTACTGACAATTATACCTTGTCCTGATATCATTATATTACGTTGTTATCCACTTACCCACTTCTTAATCAACATAATTTTCATATGAACCTTAATAGCAATAATTCTGAAATTCTTCTCCGTTAATATGATTGCCATAATATTCCTATGCACCTTATCTGTTATATATACTCTGATTCTCTATTCCATCAATGTGATTGTTGTTGTATTATATTGTAAGCCACATTGAGCCTGCACATAGGTGGGAAAATGTGGGATATAAATGCAGCAAAATAAATAAATAAATAAATAAATAACAATTATAACTTTTTCTGAAGTTTGGTTGAAATACAGCAATATAATGAATTGCAGTAATCTAGTTGTGTAAGGAGAATTGCCTGTGTCGTAATTCTAAAGCTTTGTGAATTTAGTGAAGATCATATAGCTCAAAGTTGTCTTAGGGCCCTGTTTACTAAGCCGTGTTGTAAGCATGTTAGCGTTTTTAACATGTGTTAGCCATGCACGTACATTAACTGTGTATGCACCTATAATATCCCTATAGGTGTCTACACGGTTAGCGCACATTAATTGTAGGCGTGTTAAAAAGGCAAACAGCCTTAGTAAACAGGGCCCTTAGTTTAGAAAAAAAAATTTTGTTAATGCATTGATTTGTCTCTCAAAGGACAAATTAGAGTCTAGAATGAGTCCAAGAACTTTAGAATGATCCTCTGTTTTGAAAATTCTCACCAAAGGATAGTACAAGCTCTTTTTTCCGGAATATTTTTGAAGTTCCCAAACCATACGATTTTTATTTTTTTCCTGTTCAACTTCAAACAATGTTTATTTATCCATTTACCTATAAGTGAAATGTGATGTCTTAAAGAAGTTAATGTAGCTTCAAATTTTTGTAAAGTTGGATTCAGCAAAAAAAAAAAAAAAGTCATCTGCATAAGATAAAGCTGCAACTCCTAACTCTGAAAATAATTCACCCAAAGAGCTGAGGAAGACATTAAATAAGAGCAGTGAACCCTGCGGCCACCTCACAAAGATAAAACTGTAACCCCTACTTCTGAAAATAATTCACCCAAATAGCTGAGATAGACTTTAAATAAGAGCGGTGAGAGCAGTGAACTTTGCGGCACCCCACAACCCGGGTTCCATCGAGATGGACATCAAACGTCCTTCTACTGCTTTGTATTGTTGTTTTGGAAATAAGCCCCCAAATATTTTAAAAAGTTTTTAAAGGGAGTTGTTGTCAGGACTTTTTTTTTTTTAATTTCCTGATCAAAGAAACCAGTCTATATACTTTTGAAAGAAAAACATACCATATGCTTTTTATTAAAGTAGTTCATATGTACAGCTTGCTTTTTGAGGGGTCCTTTTACTAAGGTGTGCTGAAAAATGGCTTGCGGTAGTGTAGGCATGGGTTTTGGGTGCACGCCAATCCATTTTTCAGCACGCCTGTAAGAAAGGCCTTTTAAAAAGTTTGCCGAAAATGGATGTGCGGCAAAATCAAAATTGCCACGCGTCCATTTTGGGTCTGCAATCTTACTGCCAGCCATTGACCTGGCATTAAAGTCTCACGCGGTAACCGGGTGATAATGGCCTACGTGCGCCAAATGCCACTTAGTGCGTGTCCGATACGCGCGACCAAAAAAAAACAAATTATTTTTTCGGCTGTGCATATCAGACACGCTGCGAAAATGAAATTACCGCAAGAGCCATGCAGTAGCCGTGTGGTAACTCCATTTTGGCGCGCATTGGGAACGCATAGATGCTTATGCGGCTTAGTAAAAGGGCCCCTCAGTTATTAGAGGAAAAAAAGTTTGGATGTGTCTAACTGAAGTACATTTCTTTAATTTTCTACTTCTCTGTTCATTACAACCCTTTGATATAGCTATAAGAAAAATCTATGACAAAATACTATTTTTATAAAAAGAAATAGTGCGAGTATATGAATGCAATGAGATTTTCCTTTTTTATTGTGTGTTTGCTGTGTCTAAACGTGCTATGCATTGTGT
The DNA here is from genome assembly GCF_901765095.1 of Microcaecilia unicolor. Classification (NCBI taxonomy): domain Eukaryota; kingdom Metazoa; phylum Chordata; class Amphibia; order Gymnophiona; family Siphonopidae; genus Microcaecilia; species Microcaecilia unicolor. Next base: position 514,625,060 of record NC_044031.1, read on the forward strand.
CTAACTTATATTGCCTGATATTTATAGTGATTTAACTGGATAGGAGATGTTTCTGCCTGGTTAAATTGCTTCTGACCTTCTAAGTGGTGATGCTTATTGACACTCATTCTCAAATTGAAAAAAAGAATATTGTCCCTAAAAGGAAATCTGAACAAAGCAAAACAAAAGCTGAAAACAATATGTTTTCCAACACACTCCTACTATCTATGGTCATATATATTAGGCCTGTTATAAAAGTTCCATTTGTGACTGAAATTAGACAAATCGGTAAAGATTATTTTATGCAAAATTCTGGCCATCAAAGTTGAAGGAGGACAAAAACGCTAAAGATACATATCACAATATTTATGTACATGTATATTATCATAGCAAAAATGTGCCTTTATAAAGCACAAAGCGCCCAATTTGGTGTTTGTAGGGTTTTTAAAAATTTTCTCTAGCAGCTAACTGTTTTAAATGGCAGGCAAATCAAACAGTGGATTCTTAGAGACACTCAAAAAGACAGACACAGATTCTGGTTAATTGGTTCATATTGTGAATAGACTACTTTGTCCTAATTAAGCAGGTGTGCCAACTAATATGCTCTCTCTTAATTGACTGATAAAAAAATACAGTGCTGACTTTATATGAGCAGAAACAATTGGTGCAAATCACAGAAAACTATTTACCCTGAAAATAGTTAATAACACCGGAGAAATTGATCAATTGTAGCCTGCTGTATTCTCTTCATTGATTGCAGCAGAACAAAATCAATGCAGGTTTCTAGTGCAGATAGATGAGTCAGCAAGTGTTATATCTCTCTTAAGCGTTTTGGAAGGATCTACCATTTTAAATGAAAAAAAAATTGCTGCACAGACCACAAACAAAGTCAGTGCAAGACTGAGAGCAACTGTAGCTAAGTGTCCATTTATATTAGTGACACACTGATGATGTACAGTAGTGATTACAAGCATGCCATGTGTCAGGTACTAGCTCAATTAAACAGCTGTATGTCCCAATTTATCTATTTACTTGTGACATTTATATCCCACATTATCCTCAAAAGTCTTGAGTTCAATGTGGCTTACATCTGTCTGTCTAACTTGATGGTATGCCTCTTCAAGATTGTCCAAAGTGAGACACATAAAAAGTATATCACAAAGTCCATATTTTAACTAAAATAAAAAACCACCCCAAAACAAGCTCATCCCCACTTTCTTAGAGGATTTAATTAATCAAATGTGCTCTGGTACTGTAATTCCTGCCTTCAACACCTCAATTATTATACATCACAAGTTGTATTTTTAATCATGTGGATGGGCTGTCATTTGAAATTAAGGTTGTTCACCTATATATGGTGACTAAGAGGTCCTTTTACTAAGCTGTGGTAAAAAGTGGCCTGTGCTAGTTTGGATGCATGAAATTGACGCTCGCTGGGCCATTTTTTACTGCGGCTGGGATAAAGGACCCTTTTTAATGGGGCAGTAAATGACTGTGCACTAATATTAAAAGTAGCACATGGCTGTTTACTGCCTGAGCCCTTACTGCCACCTATTTCCTTGGCAGAAAGGGCTCATGCGCTACTCGTGCGGTAACCAGGCTGCGCATGCGAATGTGGCCATGCTGCCGATTACCACTGGGAATGCTCTTCATGGTAGAAAACAAAAAATTATTTTCTTCCTTGAGAAACAGCGCACGCTAACTTCAAAATTACTGCCAGGCAGCCGCACTACCCTGGTGGTAGTGTTGATTTGGTGAGTGCAGATCGCATGTTAGCTATACCCCCAGATTCTCTATAGCACACCTGGAGATCTGCGCCAAATTAATCATGCATATAACTTAACAGGCGTAACAAGCTAATGTGAGCTGATAACAGCACTTAACAAGCAATAATGAGCACTAATCAGCACTGATTAGAATTTAGGCGCACAACTCACATAACGTATTCTGTAACAATGTGTGCTGAACTTCTAACGTGTGCAGGCCAAAGGAGTGTGGTTATAGGTGGGGAAATGGGCATTTCGTGGGCATTCCAAAATTTACATGCCTAGTTATAGAATATGGCCCAGTGCGCCTAAATCTATGCGCTGGGATTTATGCCACATTTTCATTATGAAATATCAACTAAGCGTATTCTATAATTGGTGCCATAGAATATGCTTAGTTGGCACTTATTTCAGCGCCGATCTTTTAGGCACCATATATAGAATCTCCCCCACCATAGCTTAGTAAAACGACCCCTACATTTGTACATGCAAATCAGTACGCATTGACAATTTGCATGTGCAAATTAATTAATTAATGAGCCAATCAGTACCAATAATTGGCTGCTAACAGCCGAAATAAATGCCAGCACCTCAAGTTAGGCACTGTTTATACGCTTATCCACTATTCTATATAGGGCACATACCTGTATAGAATAGTGCTCAGCGCATGCATTTTTCAGCACCATTTATAGAATCTTGTTCAAAGGGGGAAATTCTCAATAGATCGCCTAAAGTTAGGTGCTGGGATGGCATGAACTAAGCATGAATTTTATAATGACAGTTGCTTGCACAACTGCCATTATGAAATACTAGCTTAACTCCGCATTTAAATGCCTAACTTTAGGTCATTTTGTTTCTATGCAGGAGTATATGAGACATATGTTTTGAGAACCTCTTCCCTGAGGAAGTTTTTTTTACGAAACCTGGCCAAGACGGCGGAGGTTCTCCTGCTACTAGATACTGTCGCCAGCTTATTAAGATAAGTGTTATGCTGTGCTATACTACATTTTTTGTAAAGAATTATAAAATACTGCATAAGATATATGCCAAAACAATCACAAAATCAGGGTGATCTAATGACGATTTGCACAGCAACCATTTTTTTCAATATGAAGAAGGAACAAGATGTTCTAATGGTGTGAGTTGCATTAAGATCTGATGATCCCCCCCCAAAAAAATATTCTTATATAAAAAATGTCATATTGTTGTAGATTTTGTAGTTGAGTTTCCTGCTGCAATATCAATGTTTGGGACACCACATGTACTTTAACTTTAGGTATGAGCACTTATGCCAGCCAAATGGCTAATGTAAATACTCGCGCCTAACTGTAGGCAGTTAGGTACATAAATGCTAGTATTCTATAAACCCACACCTGTAACTGCCTGACATGCTCCTGACCTACCCAAGCCCCTCCCAGGTCCACACCCTCCTTGGAGTTATGTGCTCTGGAATTTGAGGACACAGCATATAGAATACTAAGGTCAGTTACACATGTAACTGCCGATTATAGCCAGTCTGGTTGTAGCCAGTCTAAAGCAAATGTTACCTACCAAGTAATACACGAAGGGTTTTTCCATGGCTCTAATGTGTACAGTTAGCAGCCACAGAGAACCCTATGCAAATGTATTATAACGAGCTCATTAGTATTCTAATGAGCATTCTGTGCAATGCACAGCTCTAGAGCAGCCCTAAAATTCAAGCTAGATTTTATGGCTGCTCTGGAGCTGTCAGAGATGAGGGAAACATGCAGCTGCAAAGGCTGCATGTGCTCCCTACCTCTCCCCTTCCAATTCCCCCAGTACCCCCCCTTGCGCTCCCCCAAACAAAAAATCTCTGGTGGTCCAGTGGACTGCCTTCACCCACCCCAACCTGACCCCCCCCCCAAACAAGATATCTTAACATTTCCCTGGGTTTTTATCCTTATATGGTATTTAGCCCCTCCCAGTGCATTCCAGGATGTACCAGGCAGGGGCTGGGTGCTGCCATTTTGAGAGGGGCTGGATGCACTGGAAGGAGCTAAACACCCCTTTGTGCATTGGTCGCTGTTTATGACCTGGTAATTTTTCCAGCGGCACCCGTATTTACCAGGTGCCGCTGTACATCGGCTCCAAAGTTGCATGCTAGTCAGAAATGTGGGCGTGCAACTTTCTAGAATGGTATGTGCACACAGTGTACACTTTTCTTAACGACCGCACATTATTTACACTTCATGAGCACTCTTTCATTATAGTGTGCACAAGCACATGAATGTGTGCCGGATCACACATGCGTGCACTATCAAGAAAGAGTGCAAATAGTCTGCTTTCAAGTGTGTACTATTAACATTTGTTTAAAAAAAACTGAAAAAAAAACAACAACACAAAAATTTTTTGGCTTACCATCTCCAATGTTTACCTTTTCAATGTCTGAAAAAAACATCACCTTCCATCCATATTTACAAATTATCGTAATAGATGGGCATTACTGTGCTTCCACAGATTGTATCCCTAAAATCTGTGAGCGTTTTCAACCAGAAGCAATACAAGCTCAAATATATGATGGAATTGCTTCAGCCATGATGTTCAGACTCTTACTAGCATTCATCGTAAACCCATGTGAAAAAGATGTGTCTACGGTTCGCAGCTTCTCAATACTGGCAGTCAATTGGCAGAACCTGTCATCCCTGTCTGCTCTGCACTTTGTGACCCTGACATCAACTCTGCTTTCCCAGCACAATTATTCTGTGCTGAAGTGGGGGGGAAAAAGAGTGTAGATTACCTGTGGGTCGGGCACAGGATGTTAGAAACAAAAAGAATTCTTGAAATCCGCTTCATTCCATTTGACAATTTGTGGATGAACAGCCCAGGATTTAAAACATTCTCTGGAGAATTTCAAAGTGTTCTGCTTTCAGTTCATTTTGCATGGTATTTTTATGCTAAATCAGTTCAAAGAAATTCAAGCAAATACTTGTGATAGGTAGGCATGACTAATGAATGTGTGAGATATGAACCTATTTGGCTACTAAGATCTCTACCGTAGGCAACTCTTGGCATGCTTAAAAGTCCCTTGCTAATTTAAGTGTATTTTCATAATGCACTGGGGTACAGCTATGCTAAGTAGAATTTTTCTCTTGTGCACATGTAGTATTTTGTATATTGTTCAGTGTTCAGATGACATTAACCCTGTAGATTATCGTTTGAGCATGTTCCTCTGTTTTTTTGGCTGTAATGTTTTTTTTCTCCAAGTCGCAGTTGTTTTCCATTGCAGTTTGTTTCAGAAAATAGTTGTCAATAGAAATCAAACAAAATTGATTTCTATTGATAACCTTAAGAGTGGACTAACACGGCTACCACACTCCTCTACTTAAGAGGATAGTTGAAATGTGTGATAAGAGCAGTTAAAGGGGAAGACGGTCTCTGTAGGTGCCCCTGGCTATTGAGGTTTCCTTTCTTTAATATAGTACTCATACATAATCTCTTGGGCTAATGTTAATGTTTAGGGCAAAACTTATTCATATTGGTTTCATATTATTTTTGCTCTTCAGTACTTTTTGATTTTTGAGTATTCATAGAAACAAACATTTTATTGATCCGGAACTTTCTCAGTCATCCTCATATATAAAATGGTATTTTGCACATATTAAGGGGCCCTTTTACTAATGCTTAGTGTGCACTAATGGAATTAGCATGCAGTAAGTGCCGGAAACTATATATCGCGCCTTACATTCCACGCTGAAATCCAAGTGGGTTCTATAACAACACATGTAACTTAATTGGCTGAACAAGCCAATCAGCATTTTTAAAGACCTTAAGCAATAATGAGCACTAACTGGTAATAATTACAATTTACGCATACAACTTGCTAAGCGTATTCTGTAACGGTATTCTGTAACACAGAGCACCTAAAGTCTAATGTGCCCAGCCAAAAAGGGGCATGGTTATGGTCAAGGAAATGGACATTTTGTGGTCGTTCCAAAATGTACACACCCTGTATAGAATATGTCAATCTGCGCCTAAATCTATGCACCGGTATTTATGTCACATTTTCCTTGGTGTAAATGGATGCACGTAGTTCTAGGCACTGGGATATCAACTAAGCATATTTATTTATTTATTTATTTATTTATTTGTTACATTTGTATCCCACGTTTTCCCACCTATTTGCAGGCTCAATGTGGCTTACATAGCGCCGTGGGGCGAAAGCCTCCTCCGGTGAAGAAACAAATATAAAGTGATGTTATTTTAAATGAAATAGATATATACAGACACATTAGGGAAACATAGAGAGGGAGGTTATATAAAGTTCATTAAGTTCATAACAAGTTTGGGTTTCTTTGAGTTGCTGGATTCAGGTAATTAAGTTGGGTAATTAGGATATGCCTTTTCGAACAGGTAAGTCTTTAGTGATTTCTGGAAGTTGAGGTGCTCGTACGTATTTTTCACAGTTTTTGAGAGTGCATTCCAGAGATGCGTACTTATATATGAGAAGCTGGATCCATGAACTGATTTGTATTTGAGTCCTTTGCAACTAGGGTGGCAGAGACGTAAATAAGAGCGTGATGATCTGATTGCGTTTCTGGTTGGTAGGTCTATGAGGTCAGACATATATCCTGGGACATCACCATATATAATCTTATGGACCAGGGTACAAACCTTAAAAGCAATATTCTATAGACCATGCCTAAATCTAGGCACCTGCTTATAGAATACGCTTAGGTGGAAATTTGTTTCACGTGGATTTTTCAGGCACCAAATATAGAATTTAGCCCTAAATGCTAACAGCTCATTTTAAAGCTATGGGCTTCTTAGCATTTAGCGCACGCTAATTCCATTAGTCTGAACTAAGCCTTAGGAAAAGGGCCCCTTTATTCATTCGACATATGTCTAGGGTGATTATCCAAAGAAAACAGACCTATCTTTATGCAGTCAGGGGAACTATCTGCAAAGGAAGGCTATCTGTCCACAGTGTATAAACGAAAGGATTTAAAAGTGGGGACTACTGACCATTCCCTTCACTCTGCACCTGAATTACATCTGAATTCAAATGACCTCACTTCTACCTTTGTGTAACATGGTCAAAAAGATTGAGGGATTAAAGTATATACTTATTATAATCTTGTTATTAGGGACTACATGAAACAATGGGGCTTTTTTACTAAGCAGCGCTAAAAAGCGGCCTGTGATCTCGCCAGCAGTATGCATATTTAAAAAAATCTTTTGTATTATGAATTTTGGGGCCTTGTTTACTAAGCCATGCTATAGGTGTGCTAGCGTTTTTAGCGTGCGCTAAAAATTAGCATGTGCTTAGCTCGTGCTACGTTTTTCAGATAAGTACCTAGAAGAGTTCAAGTATGAATGAACCATATGAAAAAAACAAAAAAATCATTTAAAAAATTAAGAAAATTTGAAAAATAATTTAATTACATTTTGGAGGGATTTTTTTTAAGACTGATGAAGAAGTAAGGCGGATCATTAGTCCAAGTTATACTTTAGACATGACCTTAGCCACTGAAGTCCTTTTCCTTCTTGTATTTTTAAATTTTTCAGGAAATTAACTGCTACTTGCTAGTCTTGTATAGTGTTTGTGTTAGTGATTTCCTGAGCCAGGCATCTTTAGGTATAGGCACCTTTTGCATGAGATAAACCTTTTAGACAGATTTAGGATGTGGTATAAGTGAGTCTTTAAGACTCTGTGACAGTATCTCCACTTCTCTTCCCCCCAAACTCACAGTGGTAAACAGACTTTTCACTAGAAGGTGTTAAAATTATCAAAGAAAAATTTATATCTAGCCATACTTGGGGGCTATAAACGTAACGGCCAATGCTGAATATTAACTTAGCCAATTAACTTTACAGCAGCCACCCCCCCCCCTCCCCACCACGGACATTTAATGTGGGCCCCCTGAAATGGCCCAGCATTGAATATCCGGGATCAGCACCGACCGCGGGACTTAGCATTGATGCTAGGTTATGTTAGTATTCTATAATGGAATCTTGACTCCAATGCCATTATAGAAATAAGCTCTCACTACATGGCATCTGGTGCCTAACAGGAGCTCATAAATTGGCCTCTTTGAAAATTTACAAGGGTTGAGTGCATATCTTAACATTCAAAAGACACATATTTATGAATATAACTTAGGAACACACATTTAAGAGCTCACTTGTTTTTGAATATCGGAGCCTAAGTGGCAGGGATGGTCCAAGGGTATGTATTGCTGCAGACGAACCTTTGGCCATGTGCCTCTTCCCCATAGTCCAGCATCTCCTCTTCTCTGCCTCTATCATGTGTTTTGTTTAAAAAAACTTAGAAAAAAATACCCTCCAGAGAAGTTCTATGATTGAGAAATTCATCCACCCTAAGAGGTGTCACCTAATAGAGTGGTGCTTCGCTTGGGTGAGTTTATAACTCTGAGAACATCTCTATTATATAATACATATAACATCATTAGATATATTTTTGTTTGGTTACTCAGAGCTATATTAGGTCAACCCCCTCACTCATTGATCTCCTTGTTAGATTTTTCTCTGGTATTATACCATTAGTATATTTTCCAGAGACACTATTGGGAACACTTTTGAGTATTTGGTTCTATTATGTGTTCAGCATCTCCTTTCCCCCACCTTTCCATGTCCAGCATCTATTCGGCACCCCCCACCCCCAAAATCAAGCATCTCACCCCTTCCTTCCCTTTGCCACCACTCCCACCCTACCTCCATCCTCCACCCAAGTGAAGTTCAATCAAAAGTAAACACAACATGGCGTCAGGCTTTAGAGCACTTGTGTGTATGCATCGAGGTGTGTTGTAATGCAAATTTCTTGTTAATCGCACATGACACAGCAGGTCTTGAGTATGTGCAAGCAAGAGCTCAAAAGCCCACTGTCACCCTGCTGCAACAGTGGCTTTACAGCAGTGTTCTGCTGCCCTCTTGTCACATTCCTGCCCCTCAAAGTCTGCTACCCTCATAGTAGGGCTAACCTGAGGATGGGGTTGAGGAAACATTTTCACTTAGGCATATATTTTTGAAAATTCAAACTAGGCACTACTTTTAAGCCCAAAAATCGTGCACCCAAATAGTAGATATAAAAACAGTGCACGCAAATAGCAGATATGAATATAAGCACATGAAGGGCAATTCTATAACTGGGCACCTGCTGAGATGTGCACAATGCATTATTCTATAAAAGAGCATGTAAGTGCTATAACGCGTAACTGCAAGGGGAGTACATGTGGGCAGAGCATGGAGGTATGGGCGTGTCTTCAAACTGATGCATGTAACATAAAATACTATACATGTTGCATAGTGCACTTAGTCGTGTCTATTTATGTCTGCCATTGACTTGGCATACGTGGTCATGCTTAAATTTAGACACACCAATTCGGGTTGTCAGTAGTACTCTATACTGAAATTGGCATGCCCAGATGCTTTTATAGAATAGGCCCTCTCTGAACTGCACCGAGGTGCATAAACCAGAACGCCCTGTATATAGAATTACCCCCATAGTTTTACTGAATTAAAAAACTTTAGCAAATTCTGCACAGACAAAAGTATGCATGTGCGTGCAGTTATAAAACTGCTGTACAATTACAGTAGAATATAAAGAGAGATACCGAATAGGAGGGGAGAGATTAGTAAGCTGGACTCAAGAGACAGACCTTGGGGTGTTGGTGTCGGAGGATCTGAAGGTGAAGAAACAATGCGACAAGGCGACGGCCTTGGCCAGAAGGATGCTAGGCTGCGTAAGGAGGGGCACAACCAGCAGAAGAAAGGAGGTGTTGATGCCCCTCTACAAGTCATTGATGAGGCCCCACTTGGAGTATTGTGTTCAGTTTTGGAGGCCTTATCTTGCTAAAGATGTAAAAAAGACTGGAAATGGTGCAAAGAAAAGCTACAAAAATGGTATGGGATTTGCGTTGCAAACCATATGAGGAGAGACTTGCTGACCTGAACATGTATACCTTGGAGGAAAGGAGAAACAGGGGTGATATGATACAGACGTTTAAATATTTGAAAGGTATTAATCCGGAATTGAGGTTGAAGGGGGGCAGACTCAGGACTAATGTCAGGAAGTATTTTTTCAAGGAGAGGGTGGTGGATATGTGGAATGCCGTCATGTGGGAGGTGGTGGAGATGAAAACGGTAATGGAATTCAAACATGCATGGGATAAACACAAAGGAATCCTGTTTAGAAGGAATGGTTCCATGGAATCTTAGTGGAGATTGGGTGGCGACGCCAGTCATTGGAAACAAAACGGGAGCTGGGCAGACTACGGTCTACGCCCTGATCATGACTGAATAGATAGGGATGGGCTGGAGTGTAAATTTTAAGGGGCTTCAATGTTAGCTTCAGAGCTTAGTACAAGAACAATATGGGCAGACTTCTACGGTCTGTGCCCTGAGAAAGGCAAGGACAAATCAAACTCGGGTATACATATAAAGTATCACATACCATGTAAAATGAGTTTATCTTGTTGGGCAGACTGGATGGACCGTACAGGTCTTTATCTGCCATCATTTACTATGTTTACTATGTTTAAACTGAAAATAAATTAGTTTAGCGTATGAAACTTGATATTCTGCCTACATTTACTATGTCAAAGTGGTTCACAACATAAATATAAAATGAACAATTGTAATGCAAATTGTTAAAACTTTCTACTTCCTCGTTAATATTTTGATTTTAATCTGGGTTTTTTCTCTTGGGAAATAAGAACATCTTTTCTCCCTTCCAAAACGAAAAAGCATACACATGAGTTTCTAAGCAACAATGGGAAAATGTATTCATTGTGCATCTCTTAAGAAAGTCTTGCTTCATAGATCTGTATGAAAGGCCATAAGAGAAGCACAATGCTAACATACTTCTCATGGGAGTGACCAAGTGAAAGCCATTGAAATGCACCTGTTTCAAAACAGAGGCAGCAACCATGCTACTGCTGGATAGTCCTTCACTTTCTAAACAAGCCTCCTATAATATTGAGAACACAAATAACAGCACTGAAGTGAGTTTGCTTGGGAAAGGCTGCATAAAGGCAACGCTTGATCATTTGACAGATCTTGGCCAGTAAAAATTAAGACAAACTCTTCACCTATTCAAGAAGATCATAATGAAATCTCCTTTCTACTTTTGCAACAAAAATGTTAAAAAGAAAATGTATATTTCTATAAACAAAGTATTATGACAAAAATAACTGCATTTGCAATTTAATTTAGTCCTGGGTTCGGATGCCTTGGTCTAGAGGTTCCTAACCATTTTGGACATGTGGATCCTTATTAACCTCCAGAATGTACAGGGACCCCTACCTCATCACTCTTATGTCTCTCTCCCCTCAATGTCAAGCCTGTCCCCACTGGCCCTCGTTAACTCCCTTTCTATTCCTGACTCCATCGCTCTTAATATCTCTCTTTCACTCTCTTCCTGCCCCTTCTACTAGTTCTTACCAGTCTTTCTCTTTGTTCTCCCTTCCTGCCTTTCCCTGCCATGCCTCACAGTCTCCATCTTTTTTTTCTACCTCTCTCTGCAATCAATCCCTACCAGTCTCCTTCCCTCCAGCCATGTCTGCAGGCAAAATGGCTGCTGCGATTTCCAGCAACAGACTTACAAGATTAATGGTGAAGGTCACAGCAATTATTCTGAGACTGGAGCCAGAAAAAGGGATGGGCCAGAGTGACTGGGGATTGCTTCTGCTCAGACTAGCCACTAGATCACCAGGGAGGTAAGGTAGGTCCGGGGAAAGGGGGTCATTGTCATCATTGGCCTATGGATGGATCCAGGAGGGGGCTTATTATGTTCATGTGTGAGGGAAAGGAGGGAAGAAGGGAGGAAGTTGGAGCTTCTTTGGTTCGGGGGTGGGGGAGGAGGAGGAGTGCCATGGGACATAGAACAAAAAGGTTTGCTGCAGCTGAAAATGCACTGGCATTTTCGGACAAAACCAAAACAAGGCAGAATGCAGATTCTGGGCCCGTTTCAGTACCAAAACAGAAATTTGGGTGGCCTCTAATTAGTATCTCTCCCTGTCCTCACCTATTGATACTGCACTGCTGTTCCCATGATTAGAAAGTGTGTGCCTTTTAAAAAAATATGCTCCACATATAACGATTCCCAGGAGTGTAATTTAGATGAAGAAGGGGCAGGAGATTACAATGCACATGGATATTTTATAAAATGTGTGTACATGCGTAGAGTATATACAGAGATTTACACATTCTTTGGAGTAGGTATAAATTTATGTATTGACATTTGTGTGCTATTAGAGCTGGGTCCAGGATCCTACTTATCAAGACACATTGGTTACCTGAGGTGTTTTGGATACAATACAAGGTTTTGATTAAAGTATACCAATGTTTATTTTCAGCAGTGCCTTGGTACATGAAACAGATAATTCTGTTTTATAACTCACCACGGCAATTGAGGTCGGATATGAAAAGGAAGGTAGGTGTACCAGATTTGACTAAAACACATTATGCTGGACCACTACTGTGGAATATGTACAATTTTGTACTTTATTACAACAATTTAAGAAAGTATTGAATGCTTATCTTTTGTACATGCCGGACGTTTATTAAATTACAAAGAACAAAGGTGGATTTTTAAATTACAGACTTTGTTTCTGGGGGGATTGAACTCAGAAATTGACTGGTGGTCGTTGATTTGATTGATGGTAGCCTGAGATTTATGGCCCTATCAGAAGTGAGCATTTCGATCAGCTGGGAGCTATTTAACAGATGAATTCTGCCTCAGACACCACGGCCATTTTTTTGCATTTGCAAGAGCAGATTATGAGTTGGTAGAGTCACAGTCCTTACAGAAAATAGAAAGAGTTGTGTTTTTTTTTTGAGAAGACAGCAACAATTTACTAACCTTATTTTCTTTCACAGCGAACCTCTACCCTGATGAAGAATTATGAAACCTGGCCACGTCGGCAGAGGTTTGGCTCGGTTGTATAATTGCTGCCAAAGTTAAGTACTACTATCCGCATTTTAAAAGCTATAAGTTATATGCTTTTTGGAATATGAGTGTTGAAGACTGCAAAACAAATAATTTGAAAAAAAAAACGGGTAGATCTATGAAGATGTACACAGCGCCATAATTGTATGGGACGCTGTGCCCACATGGGAAATGCTGTTGATTATTCTGATGATCCCCGTTAAAAAAAAATTATTAAGTGAATTGAAAATATGAAGAATATGTGAGTTTGGACTGTGGAACACACAGAATTTTGGATGTCTGGAACATAATTAAAGTACAGTTTGAAGTAAATCCCCACATCAGTGCTGTTAGGTCCTTTCAAATTGATTTATCTTTTTGTACAGGCATTCTCTGATATGTAACCTCTAGGCTTGGATAATCAGATTGTGCAGGTTTTCTTTTGATATGTAATCCTCAGGCTTCAATGAGTATGCTATAAATTGTATAAATCGCTGGGTGGGGTTAGTAAGAGATAATTTTGTGAGATAGTTTTGTCTTTTGTTTTGATATTATTTTCTATGCTTTATTTTAAGCTGCTTGGTTTCCGGTGAGGTCTAAGTTTTTTTTAAATAAATAAATGTGTTGCCTTTATACGATACCCAAATATAATCCCCTCCACAACCAATTTCATATAAATATGCATCAGATCATATGGTCAGTAAAAGGGTTATATAACCAGTATTAGTACCATCTATTCATCATAGATCCATTTTTATCAATATAATTTTAAAAGTCTTGCTATAAAAATATGAAAACCAAATGTATCTTGAAGCAAAACACTTCCAAACAGTATCCTACTAGAAAATTACTGAAAACTTCAGTTTATGCACTATTAAATTTCAGACCCATGATTTTTTTTATTTTTAGCCTCTGCTCTACATGAATGGATGATTATCAGCTGATACTATGGTCCTCATTTTACAACCCTTGTTCGCATTTGGGACATGCATAAACAGGCACTTAAACATTGATGTTGCATAAACATCTAAGTCCCCATTTTATAAAGCTGGTATATGCATCCCTTAAATCCATATGCATGCAAAGGGAAAGGGGGGTTTGGTTTGGGTGTGTTTTGACAAGACAAGGTCATGGCAAGTTGATAGACAATTAGTTCCCATTTGCGTGTGCAAAATTTGAGCATGTGCCCAAATTGTGAGTGCAATTAAACTGCTTAGCAAGCCAATTGGCACTGATAATTGGGCACTAACAATTATTGGTGCTAATTGGCAATAATTGGAATTTACATGCTCATCTTTATAGTTGCTATTCTATAAAGATGTACATGTTATTTTTTTCATGTGGATCTGAAAAGGGGGCATGGGTGGGTCAGGGAAGGTTCTAGGGTCTGCATGCATTGTAATAGAATACAGGGGATCTGTACCTAATTTAGGCGCAGGGACTAACACCAGGGAGTTGATGTAAATCCTCACACCCAAAATTGGGCATGGATCCTGGGGCTAAGCGCTTTTCTATAAATGGTGCCCAACTTGGAGAAGTCTAGATAAACAATGGAGAGCAAAAACCTATCATGTGCTCTGAAAATTCAAACATATTCTTTTTTGCTATAAGAATTATGTAAACAGTGAGTTTTGCTAGGGGATATATATACTCAATTAATCAAGAAGCCTCAACTACCCTGAGGAGAGTCATAGAATTTTCACCAAACCTCTATGGGGTTAATATCAGCGCTAATTCTTAATCAGTCCAGACAAGCAGAGGCAATAAACTAAAAATAATGTTTATTGTCACAGAACTTGAACAGTGACACAGAAAAAGTACAATCTTCAAAACAATAACAGGTAACTGAAATATGGATCAAGTATAACACTATCTAAACATTTGTATACTATCTAAATAACACCTGGGAAGATCAGGACATATAACTGCTCACAGGTTATCAAGTATAACTTTACAGAGCCTTAGCAAAGAGATCCTTCTCTCTTTTCTTCCTTGCTAAGACTGAAGCAAAAGCCAGTACATTCTAGATGAAATTGAGCTCCCGGGCTAATCAGAGCCCAGAACAACAAGTTTCAAAAATAGCTAGCCACATCTCTGCAGGTCTTTTCTCTGTAACAGCTTTAAACAAACATGCACCACCTGCTGGCCAAACTAGAGAAATATACTTCAAGAAATAATTAATACAAGTTATAGGCTTGTAACCCACTGTTTTGTCACAGATGGCTACTAAAATGGTCAGTAGTCTTAAAGTCATAAAGCGTATAGGGACAGACTTAAAGATCTCAATATGTATACTTTGGAAGAAAGGCGGGAGAGGGGAGATATGATGGAGACATTTAAATACTTATGCAACATAAATGCATAGGAGGTGAGTCTCTTTCAAATGAAATGAAGCTCTTGAATGGGGGGGGGGGGGCATAGGATGAAGGTGAAAGGGTATAGACTCAGAAATAACCTGAGGAAATAGTTCTTCACAGAAAGGGCGGTGAATTCATGAAAAGGCCTCCCGGTGGAAGTGAAAACAGTATCTGAATTCAAGGAGTTTGGGACAAGTACATTGGATATCTACAGGAATTATAGAGAGAGTGGATGGCATAAATGGACAGACTGAATAGGCCATATAGTCTTTATCTGCCTACATTTTTCGATGTTTCTTTTATGTATACTTTGGAAGAAAGACGACAGAGGGGAGATATGAAAGAGATATTTAAATACTTCCTAAGCATAAATGCACAGGAGGCAAGTCTATTTCAGTTGAAAGGAAGCTGTGAAAAGAGGGGGCATAGGATGAAACTGAAAGGAAACAGACTCAGTAGTAAACTGAAGAAATACTTTTCACATGGAAAGGGCGATGAGTTCAAGGAAATGGCCTCCAAGTGGAGGTGGTGGAGACAAAAACTGTATCCAAATTCAGAAAAGCTCAGGAAAAGTACATTGGATTTCTAAGGGAAAGGAGGGGATAGTAGATGGTATGGATGGGCAGGCTGGAAAGGTGATGTGGAGGGGCATTTTCGAAAGAAACGTCCAAGTTGCAATTTGGATGTCCTTGCAAAATGGCAAAATCCAGGGGCGGGTAAACCCGTATTTTCAAAAAAAGATGGACGTCCATCTTTCGTTTCAAAAATACCATCAGAGACGTCCAAATCCTTAAATTTGGACATCCCTAGACATAGACGTTGCTGACTTTCGGCGATTTTTGAAACCAAACACATCCATGTCAAAAACGTTCTAATGCAAGCCATTTGGTTGTGGGAGGAGCCAGCATTTGTAGTGCACTGGTCCCCCTAACATGCGAGGACACCAACTGTGCACCCTAGGGGGCACTGCAGTGGACTTCAAAAAATGATCCCAGGAACATAGCTCCCTTACCTTGTGTGCAGAGCCCCCCAAAACCCACTACCCACAACTGTACACCACTAACATATCCCTTACGGGTGAAGGGGGTCACCTAGATGTGGGTACAGTGGGTTTGCGTGGGTTTTGGAGAGCTCGCTGTTTCTTCCACAAATGTAACAGGTAGGGGGGATATGGGCCTGGGTCCGCACTGCAGTACCCACTAAAACTGTTCCGGGGACCTTCATGTGCTGTCATGGACCTGAGTATGAGGCTGGCATAGAGGCTGGCACGACATATTTTTAAAGATGTTTTTTGAGGGTGGGAGGGGGTTAGTGACCACTGGGGGAGTAACAGGAGGTCATCCCCGATTCCCTCCAGTGGTCATCTGGTCATTTTGGGCACCTTTTTGTGCTTCATTCTTAAAAACAACTGGTCCAGGTGAAAACGTCCAAGTGTTCGGTAGGGATGTCCTTGTTTTTTTTCGATTATGGGTCAAAGAAGTCCTAGTGTCAAGCACGCCCAAGTCCCACCTTGGCTACGCCTCCGAAATGCCCCCTTGAACTTTTGACATCCTTGCAATGGACTGCAGTTGGAGACATCCAAAATCGGGTTTCGATTATACCGATTTGGACGTCTCTGGGAGAAGAATGTCCATCTTCCATTTTATGCCAAAAGATGGATGTCCTTCTCTTTCGAAAATGAGCCCAATAGTCTTTATCTGTCTTCGTTTTCTCTGTTTCTATGTTACCCCGGTTTGTAACTCTCAGGGCAGAGACATGAAAGAATTAGATAGAACTATATTTCAGTACTTCCAAAGGAGCAGTTGTTTCCCTTAGGCATATGTGGGATAGCAGGAACCCTAAGAGAAAGTCCTGAAAGAAAGGAGGGTGAGTCTTCTATATAGGGGCTTAGCACTGATCCCCAGGTTAACCTATTAGAAGAAAAGTTGTTTGAGATGTTGATCGGCTTGGAAGGACCAGAAAAAACAAGTTGAGGAATCCAGTTTACAAGGAATACAAAAGGAGTCTATGAAAGTATGTGAAAAACTCTGTGTGGGATCATCAAGAGACACAGGTATTCAGCAAGAGGTCTGATTATAAAAGTTCGCTACAACAGTTCTTGTCATGTAGGGCCGGTCTTAGCAATTGAGGGGCCCTGTGCAGACCAGTTTGGTGGCCCCCCCCGTTTCCCCCTAGCCCCATCCCTTGTTGACAAGCTGTGTTGACAAGATGTGTTACCTATCCCACTAAATCCCATAGTAAAGATTTTTAAAGAGGTGGTAACAAGGGAACTGATGGATGTCAGTCAACAACAATATTTTATTTACAATTTATCTAAAGAGGAATGGAATTATTTGCGATCATTAAGAAACAATGATCAGATATTTATAAAAAAAAAGCCAATAAGTTCGGATCCAATCAGTTCACAGCTCTAAAGTGATGTCATCAGGGAAGCACTGCAGGGAGGAGGAGTTGGGACAGCAGCCAGCCAATGAGAGTCCATCTTCAGGGAGATGGGCGTTCTAGGATGTCAGCCGGCCAAAAGAAGGAAGCAGCAGGAACAGCTGGAGGTGGAACCAAGCCCGTGTCCCACAGACGCTGTTTCTTTGATGGACCCTTAACTTCCTTGCATTTTTGGTAAGTCACCGTTACTTTTATGCTTTACATTTCAGTACTCCCCCCCCAATTTCTTGCCAGTAAATGTAATTTGAAAAAGAAACATATGTGGCACGGCTTTCATACACGCAAAGAAGCTGTGTGTAAGCTGTTATACTATTTTTTTTTTGTGCTCCATCTTCCCTGCCTTGTTTCTCCCCTTCTCCTACCTCCAATAATGAGGAACCGGCAGGTCCATACCTCACGTTAAAGTTTCCACGGTAAAGGTAGGGACTGTTTTTGTGCATGGGGTCGGAAACGGTAGTGCATCGCATCGCATTCACATTATAATAAAAATTAGCTCATTTGCATTCCGTTTTCGTTAGCTGCTACTGTGACAGGAAAATGGGTCGGAGAACCCTTTTGTGCATGTCCCAGTTTACTACTTGCGTGCTATGGCTAGAACCAGTTTAAAAACCACTTTGCTGGCTTGTTAAGTTTAGTGCATCTGGCCCTAAATCCTAAGAAGTCCATATGGTTAAAATGGACTGCATGACAAATGTACACTGATTCATTAGCACAAGCTAAATCCATTAGTGCACCGTAGTAAAAGGAGCCCATAGTCTGTAGGGATAGGTTGTGCTCAGAATGATAAGCTTCAGTGATAAAATGCTATTTTTTGTATCCATACCTGTAAAATTTGGTATACCATAGTTGCACAGGGTATTAAAGCGGTTTACAATATTCTATTAAACACCCCCAGAAAACAACTATTAAAAACAAACCACAAATGGTGAAATGGTGGGACACATTAGGGTGGGAAGGAACACATAGCACTACAAATGTAGTCAGTGTCTATGAAAAAAAATATAACACCAAAGCATGGAAATAGAAGGTATGAAAGTTAAAGAGAAAAAAGCTTGGAAAGCAAGCATTGCTACTGAGCCAGTACCTTTGCAATAACTTTATTTGCAGTCTATGTCCTATTATCCTTCAGTTCTTCATTAAACATCAATACAGAAGTCCTAAATTGATAGTTCCTTTATCGTACCATGAAAAGTGCTATATAATCCAATTAAAGTTAGAAGGAAAAACACATCAATGTTCTTAATGCATTCTATATTTCAAAGGTTTAGATTATAAAGATATAAAGCACAACTTTACATTAATGCAATCCTTTGAAGAACATTTCAGTTAACAGGAATAATGTATCTGCTTGTCTTGGGCAAATGAAAACACAACGAAGAAGATTGTCCACACATCAATAAAACATAGTGCTTTCTAATATAAATTGTTATGTTATCTCTAAATCAAAATCAACTTTTGAGTGCAAGCACTCTAATTAATCTATCCTCAAAGTTTCATCTTCAAATGGGACAAGTGTTAACGAAGACTCAGAGTTTCTATCGAAACACTGAAGACTTAGCATGAATTTCCAGTAAGAGTAGAAAATAAATTTCAATATAAGAAAGCTAGTGCCCTGCTAGATGAAAAAGAATAAGAAATCAGTTGCTAAAGAATGAAAAACAAAATAAAGCACGTTTAAATAATTTTATAGCACTGTAAGTTGCCAATTCATCTGCGAGCAGTTTCTTTGCAGATGAAAAGAAGTCAAAATACAGGACAGATGTTGAGCAAACCACATTTAAGGTCTGTCGCAAACTGGCATTTTTCAAGTGATTTTGGCTCATCTGTTAAATAAGGTGCATTTTGCTTGATTTTGAAAAAAGGAAACATCAGGAAATATTTAAAGGCCAATTGCTGCCAATTAACTTTGATCAGCAAAAGTTGTGTTTCAATCTTTCAGATTCCTTCTCCTGTCTGAAATAACATACATTTCCAAAATACAGCTAAACAGCAACTCGATGATTAATGCCTGTTGGCAGTCCTACCGCAAGCTTGCTTAACAGTTGGATTTAAAATAAACAGCTGTCTATATTCAGATGGGAGTAAAATGTGGCTGTGTTCATGATTTTGCTCTGAAATTATGAAAGTGGCTGCTGTAAGAAATGTAATTTGCTGGGCGATGATGCCAATCACTTTCGTTAAGTGGTAAGAAATGTCTAGCTTTCTACATATCCAAGAAAATTCAGGACACTTCTATTTTAAATATCGTATCATATAAGGAGTTCTATTTTACACAGAGACCAAAGTGGATCAAATCATCATGTGGGAACAGAGAGCACAAAACAGGAATGGCCTAGTGGTTAGAGCACTGGTCTTGCAATCCAGAGGTGGCTGGTTCAAATCCCACTGCTACTCCTTGTTATCTTGGGCAAGTCACTTAACCCTCCACCATTGCCTCAGGTACAAACTTAGATTGTAAGCCCTCCTGGGACAGAGAAATATCCAGTGTACCTGAATGTAACTCACCTTGAGCTACTACTGAAAATGGTGTGAGCAAAATCTAAATAAATAAATAAAATTAATCGTATACTTGGCATCAAGCAAAAACACGTTAGATACAGGACCCATTCCCAAAAGCCACAAAGACTGCATATGAATAATTCAATCATTCTACTTGGGTTCTTAGGTGATACATCCCCAAACTGGGTTTTAAGTGTGAAATATCTATCCCTTTTGTAACTGTTTGGAGAAGTTGATGCTCAACATGTGAAGCGGCATTTTAGAAAGAACATAGAGAGGGGAATTCACACGTCCAAGTCATACTACTTTACAAAAGGCTCTGCAAATTTAGAGCCTATTATAAAATAGAAGCAGGGCTACATGTTCCAGTTCCCCCACGTCTAGAGGAAGCAGTAATTTCACAAAGCTGCACATGAGGAAAACAAACGTAAATCCCCTCACACAGACAGATGTAAAACTGATGCTCCTTTGGGGAAATGTCCCTTGCAACATCCTCCTCCTCATCTGCAACATTAGCATTGATAGCAATCCCCCCACCCCACCCCAGACAAATGATTTTCCTGCAGGACTCCTTCTGATACGACCACCCCCCTGATCCCTCATGTGGTGAACAAAAACTCACCATGTGGTACCCCACAAAGGCTCAAAGCTCCTTCCCCAATGCCTAATGATAACACCAGAGTATTACCACTAGAGGTCTTGGCAACCATTTTGAGGGCTGGAATCATCTACTCAGGAGCAAATGGGCATCACTTCTTTCCCATTTAGACCCATGGGATACCACAGTGCAGAGAGTGGGCTAGGAGACAAGAGTGGGAGTGGAGGGTGTTGGGTCTACAGGGGGAGTCTATTTGGCCCTTTTGCTCTTGGGAGGAACCTTTAGACCTCAAAGTGTGGGTATCATGTAGTGGGTGCTTGCCCATCATGTGGGGGATATAGAAGAGTTTGTATCAGGGGTGGGGGGAGTCTCATGAGGGGTTCTCTTGTTGGGATGGGACAGTTACGGGGGATGCCATTAGAGAGGGACAAATGCCACGGGGGTCTAGGAGGAATTGGATGTCAGAGGTGAGGGGTTAATGGGGAAAGCAGATATCAAGGAGTTTTTAGTGTCGCCCAAACTTTGATATTTATATCTACCTCTTATGGCAGGCACTTACATGTGCCTTGAGGCAGGTGCAAATTTATACTATCTACATTTTAATGAAAACAATTGAAGCAGTTCACAAATGAAATCATTCAAAACCTTCCCTTTCCCACTTTTCTAATAAAATCTTTCTTGGATACAAAGATTTTCCCTAATTCCAGATCTATCTCAACCTAACCTCTTATTACAATCAAATAAAAATTACATTAAAACCCTGCATTTATTCCAGTGTATCTAACACAATTCTGAAATGTTTCTTTTTCAATATAGATGTGGATTCCCTATGTGAAATAGGAGGGCACATTTATAATGTAGGACACCCCCCCAGGAGTATCCCCACAGGTGAATGAGTTCTCCAGTTGTTTCAATGCTGTCTTTTACACATGGGGATGCTTCTAAAATAAAACGATAATGATCTGTGCTATAAGGTTTTAATGAACATAAGAACACAAGAATAGCCATACTGGGTGAGACCAATGGTCCATCTAGCCCAGTATCCTGTTTCCAACAGAGGCCAATACAGGTCACATGTACCTGGCAGAAATCCAAATAGTAGCAACATTCCATGCTACAAATCCCAGGACAAGCAGAAGCTTCCCCATTTCTGTCTCAAAAGCAAGCTATGAACTTTTCCAAACCTTTTTTTAAACCTAAATATATTAACCACTGTTACTACATCCTCCATCAATGAGTTCCATTGCTTAACTATTCGCTGAGTGAAAAAAAAATATTTCCTTCTATTTGTTTGGAAAGTATTTCCATGTAACTTCATTGAGTGCCCTCTAGTCTTTGTACTTTTTGAAAGAGGAAAGAAATCGATTTACTTCTACTCACTCTACACTACTCAGGATTTTGAAGACCTTAATCATATCTCTGCTCAGTTGTCTATTTTCCAAGCTGAAGAACCCTAACCTCTTCAGCCTTTCCTCATATTAGATGAGTTTGATCCCCTGTAACATATTGGTCAATCTTATTTGAACTGTTTCTAATTCCGCTATATTGTTTTTGAGATAAGGTGACCAGAACTGAACACAATACTCAAGGTGAGGTTGCACCATGGAGCAATACAGAGGCATTATATTATATTATAGTTTAACATTTTTATTGATGACAAATAAACATACATATTTCCAAAAACTGACTAAACAAAGCTTCCAATGCCATAGCATACATGAAAGTTGCAAGGAATATAAACGTCATCAAACTTTTAACATCCCCCCCCCCCTTAGCTATTTGTCAAGTCCTAAAATTGCAAGCAAGCAAACATGGTATCATTGCAGATCTGCTTGCAGGACAGTGATGTATCTAAGCTCTGTCCCGCCTACCCTTACCTACTCATTACCGTGCTCCATGGTTAAACAATTTTTATTACATCTCAACAAAGTATGCAATGTTAAGAAATAGTATGAACGTATAACATAAAAATGTCATTTATTCAATACGGGAACTCTATTTAGCGGGTGCCTTCAGCAAAGTCAAAAAATGGAGAATAATCTGTAATGATCACTAACAGTCCCATTTCAATATCAGGTCTAAACTTGAGAATGAACTAACATAGGCCACGTAGAACCAAACTTCTACTCCTGGGGGGTCAATGAAGCCATATATGGATCCCAAAGTTTCAGAAATTTAGATTTACGCTTATACGATCCCTTCGCCTCCCTCGTCTCCCATGATACCAAGGAGTGGATCAAGCTGCACCAGTGCCAGAATGTGGGTGGATCTGCTGAAGTCCGAGACTGTAAGATACAATTCTTAGCCAAAAGACACCATTTCCAAGGTAATAAAATACTAGGGGCAACAGAACTTTTACTGCATCCCTTAGCAAGGTATTGCAGTGCAAATCTAATTTTCCGCGCAAATAGTTGTGAACTTACTGATCAGAAGCACCTTCTTTGAGTTGCCACCGCTGCTGAAAAATCCTGGAAACATAATACTTTCTGATTCTCATAACTCAGTTCTTTCCCACCTCGTAGAGCTTGTAAAATAGTTACCTTATGTGCAAAGTTAAGCAAGCGACATATAACCACTCGCGGCCTCATGTTTACCTGGCGCCGGGGGCCCACCCTGTGGGCCCTTTCCACTTGCAATGCGCCCAGCAAAGCCAGAAGGTTTAGTTGTTGTGGCAGCCATGTTTCCAAAAAGCCTCTCAAGTCCCGGTCTTCAAGTGATTCTGCCAAACCCACAAAGCGGAGATTATTCCGCCTGGATCTGTTTTCCAGATCCTCGATCTTCTCCTCATAAGTGGCCACGAGTTTCTGTAAGCTGGCATGTTGATCCTCCATTTTAGTCACCTGGTCCTCAAGGAGGCCATGTCTCTGCTGGTAAGTCGCCAAGTCTTTACTGAGCTGTCCCATATTGCCTTGTAGCTGTTCCAGTTTAACGTTTATGGGGCTTAAACATTTATCCAACAGGATTTCCATGGCCCCAGTTACAACCCGCCAACAACTCTGCCATCCATGTCGATCCAATCGTGGAGGCAGCCGGGCTCGCTGGGGCTGCCATCTTGTCATCAAGCGGTCTAAGCTTCTCCTTATCTTTACGCTGCCCCTTCGATGCCATGGCGGACAAAAGCACTATAAAACAGATCAGTGACCCCTCACATTGCAATCAAAGCACTCGAAGTCCCAAAGTGGAAGGTTTAAATTGTTTTCTTCGGGGGGTTCTGTGGTAGGGTAGCAGGAGCAGAGTTTTCAGCTACCACTCCTGAGCATGGCATCACGTGATCCACAGAGGCATTATATTATTCTCACTCTTATTTATCATCCCTTTCCTAATAATTCCTAGCATTCTGTTTGCTTTTTTGACTGCCGCTGAACACTGGGCAGAAGATTTTGGTGCATTTTTTACACCTAGATCTTATACTTGGATGCTGACCCCCAAGGTGGACCCTAGCATCCGGTAATTATGAATTGGATTGTTCTTTCCAATGTGCATCACTTTGCATTTATCCACAATAAATTTCATCTGCCATTTGGATGCCCAGTCTTCCAATTTCCAAAGGTCTTCCTACAATTTTTCACAGTCTGCATGTGTTTTAACAACCTTGGTTTTGTGACATTTGCTAATTTAATCACCTTACTTGTCATTCTGATATCCAGATCATTTATAAATATGTTAAATAGCAATGGTTCCTGTACAGATCTCTGTTGCACTCCACTATTCACCCTCCTCCATTGAGAGAAATGGGAATGTAACCCTACCCTCTGTTTTCTGTCCAATAACCAATTCCTAATCCACAACAGTAGATTGCTTCCTATCTCATGACTCTTTAATTTCCTCAGGAGTCTCTCATTAAGAACTTTGTCAAAGGCTTTCTGAAAATCTAGATACATCACATCAACTGGCTCACATTTATCAACACGTTTATTCACACTTTCAAAGAAGTGAAGCAAATTGGTGAGGCCAGACTTTCTTTGGCTGAAACAATACTGACTCTGTCCAATTAAACCATGTTTATCTATGTGTTCTGTAATTTTATTCTCTATAATAGTTTCCACTGTTTTACCCGGCACTGACATCAGGCTTACCGGTCTGTAATTTCCCAGATCTCCCCTGGAACTCTTTTTAAAAATCGATGTTACATTGGCAATCTTCTAATTTTCAGGTACTACGGATGATTTTAAATTACAGTTTACAGATTACTAATAACAGTTCAGCAATTTCACGTTTGAGTTCTTTCAGTACCTTTGGATGCATGCCATCTGATCCAGGTGAATTATTGCTTTTTAATTTGTTGATTTTGCTCAGTACTTCTTCCAGGTTCACTGAGGTTTCTTTCATTTCCTCCACATCATCACCCTTGAAAACTATTCCTGGTACTGGTATATCTCTTACGTCTTCTTCAGTAAAGATCAAAGCAAAGAATTCTTTCAGTCTCTCCGCTATGGCCTTGTCCTCCCTGAGTATCCCTTTTGCTCCTTCGTGATCTAACAGTCCCACAGATTCCTTTCCAGACTTTCTGATTCTGATGTACCTGAAAAAGTTGTTAATGTGAGTTTCTGCCTCTGTGGCAAGTTTCATATTCTTAGTCTTCTTTAGCAGTGTTTTGCATCTAAGTTGCTTCTTGTTTTCTTCATTTATGTCCTTTTCCCATTATTTAAAGGATGCTATTTTGGTTTTATTAGCCTCTTTTAACCATGCTGGCTGTCATCTTCTCTTTTTTCCACCTTTCTAAATACATGGGATGCATCTAGTCTGGGCTTCCAAGATGGTATTTTTAAACAATGTCCATGTCTGATTTAATGTTCTAACCTTTTCAGCCAATCCTTTTAGCTTCCTTTAAACCATTTCGCAAATCTCTGAAGACACATTTCTTCAACAAAGACTACAAAGAGAACCCATAACCTTACAAAACTACCTCACCAACCCACCCAGCTATTAAAGTCCACCTTTTATACTATCCCGCCTAACACCTTCTTCCCTCTTCCAGTACTTAATCTTTGTACACTACCAATTGTATCTGATATCCTGTAATGACTATGTCATAACAAAACTCTGTAAGCCACATTGAGCCTGCAAATAGGTGGGAAAATGTGGGATACAAATGCAATAAATAAATAAATAAATAAATAAATAAATAAATAAATAAATAAAATAAATTTTCCTCATTTTATCATTGTTGCTCTTTCAAAAATTAAATGCTGCTACAGCACATTTCCTCCAGATAGTAGCTCAAACCTGATCATGTTATGATCACTGTTTCCCAGCAAATACAACATTGTTACCTATTGTACTCTGCTCTGCATTCCACTAAGGACTAGATCTAAAATGGCTCTACCTCTTGTCGGTTCTTGGACCAGTTGCTCCAAGAAGCAATGGTCACAGCTGATTATGGTTAGTCTACTTCTAAAGCTTTTCTACTGCTACATACTTTTACATACTATGGTAAAATAACATTTTCTATATGTGCTCACTTGTAACCTATTTTTATGGGAGTTTAGATAAAATAGAGCCAATTTAACCCCCCCCTCCACGATATTTAAAACCATTTAACCAGCCAGGAATGGTACCTGGCCGGGTAAATGGTATTTATCTGGCTAAGCGCTAATATTCAGCACAAGATAGGCGGTCAGCACCAATATTCAGCATCCGCCCGGCTATGTTTAGAGACCAAATATGGCTGTGTCAGTAGCTGGAATATTTTTAGCTAGTTACTACTTAATTGGCCAGAGCTGAATATCAGCTTGGTCAGCTAACTTCAAACTGGCCAAAAATAAACTGGATGTTCATTGCCGATGACCAGATATGGCCGGGCATTGAATATCCAAGCTCAGTGCCAACCGCGGGAGATAGGTAACTCCCGCAGTCTGAATACTGGGCTTACAGAAATATCAACAGAATTTTAAAACCCTACAAGTCAATATTTACCCATGATGGTCGGCATCTTTTTAAATGCCTTCTACTGCAGGCTTTTTATACCCAGATATTGCGTGCCAGAGCATATCCGGATAGTGGCACTGAATATCTAGATATGTCCAGCCGCTGGGACTTATCCGGGTCTTGGGCCAAAATTCAAACCAGTATCTAAAGGACTGAATATTGCAGTTAATCAGGTAAGTCCCAGTGCTGCCCAAGTCTGCCCTGACAGTTCCCATGCCCCAACCATCTGGATATTCAGCAGTACTCTCTGGGTAAATGCCACTGAATATCCGGAATTTCTCCTGTCAGCAGGATTTAACCAGATAGAAGGCTTCCTACCCAGTTAAATTCCATTTGATTTTCAACATCCCCACTAGTACTTTACATGGACAAATGCAAATGCACTACTTAAACATGCTGATCATAATATTATAGTATATTATAACAATCCCGGCCTTTGACATAATCTGTAGCCATGTAAAGTGAAAACAAAATGTTAAATAACTGCTAACTGTAAATAAAACAATTAGCACTCACTTCTAAATCATTGAAGAACAAATGTGTGTCTGCCAAATTGAAAATCATCTCTTCCATCCGAAGACCCAGTGAAACAGAAGTGGGTGGATCCTTCAAGGAAAAAGAAATCATAAAGTGCATAAAGTTGCATAATTTACAGCAATGCAGATAAAAAATGACCTAGAAAAATGAATGTTGTAAGACACTGTGTACAAAATGTCACTAGTCCTACTTAGGACCCTGTATGCTGAAGGCAAGATGTCTTGCTAAGGCCATGTAGGTGGTAGATTTATAAATGCACAAAATGTGTAACCAGGTTGTACATAGGGCCAGGGGTGTAGCCAGACACCCAATTTTGGGTGGGCCTGGGCCCGGGCCCAAGATGGGTGGGCAGAAGAACTCCGCCTTGTCCCACAAGTAATTTGGTCTCTCTCTCTCTCTTGCCTGCATGCCTTATGGTCTCTCAAACATCCTCCTCCCCCGCATACCTTTTAAATAGCAGATTTTCACTGGCAACGAGCAGCAACTAATACACAGTGCTCATGTTGGCCCCACAGCCTTCCCTCTGATGCAACTTCCTGTTTCTGCATAAGCAGGAATGCATCAGAGGGAAGGCTGCAGGGCCGGTGCGAACAGTATGTATCAGTCGCTGTTTGTAGCAGGCAAAGATCTGCTATTTAAAAGGTATGCAGGAGGGACAGTTGGGAGTTTTCAGCTGGTGGGGCTTGGGAATCCCTGCCAGCCACATTAGAGATGTGCTGCTATTGGGTGGGCCTGAACCCAAAGTGGATGGGCCTGGGCCCACCCGGGCCCACCCTTGGCTACGCCACTGCCTAGATTTACCAAAGTACTAAGGTGCAACCTTGTTACTGTGTGTTATTTAGTGCAGGTTCATTTTATGCAACGGGATCTGTTTTGAAAACGAGCCCTATTTTCAAAACAGAAAAACGTCCAAAAGATGGCACAAAGGGAAGGGGAAAAGGGAGTGGGACTTGATACACTGCCTTTCTGTGGTTTTTGCATCTATATTCGAAACGGTTTACATAGTATATACAGGTACTTATTTGTAACTGGGGCACAGCAGAAGACGGATGTCTTTTTTTGCAAAAACGTCCAAATTGCTATTTTTGAACTTCATTTTAAAGACATTTCTCTATGCAATTCATCTAAATCTCAAGGAGGCATGTTGGAGGCGTGTTTTGGATGGGACTAGGGCGGTCTTATGAGTTGAACATTTTTTGATGATAATGGAACATTGTAAAAATGTCTACGGCAAAAACATTTTGGCTAGACCTGTTTTTGTTTAGTTTTTTGCAAAAACATTCAAATCACTATTTTTGAAACTCACTTTTAAGACATTTCTCTATGCAATTTGTCTAAATCTCAAGGGGGCATGTTGGAGGCTTGTTTTGGGTGGGACTAGGATGAGCTTATGATAGGAAAAAAAAATTAGGACGTTTTTGGCTAGACCTGTTTCAATAACGACTAAGTGCCAAAAAGGTACCCAAACTGACCAGATGACTGAGATGATCTGTAAGGATATTCAGTGACACTATCTGGATAGTGCTGTTGAATTTCCTTGGCCAGTGCTGGCTAAGGCCTTTAGCTGGATAACAGCCACTGTTATCCGGATAAGTGCCTTTGAATATTGAGCCCAAAATTCTTTGTTGGTCCTGTCTTATCCTTCTTTTGATCCCTTGAGATATTCATGCCACTGTTTATTTATTCATTTATTATTACAATTCTATTGTCCTAGAGACTGGTCAATAGTAGTTCCTTTGTAACAGGGAGACAGTACAGATGAACCCTTACACTCTATTCCAATCTTCCATTCAAAGTAGGGACCCTAAGTCTTTTTGTCTAAACTTTCTGGCAGTATGAGTGGAGTGGAGGAGTAGAATAGTGGTTAATACAGCTGGACCTTGATCCTCAAGAACTGGGTTTGATTCCCATTGTAGCTCCTTGTGACCCTGGGCAAGTCAGTTAACCCTCCATTGCCCCAAATACGAATAAGAACCTGTATATACTATATAAACCGCTTTGAATGTAGTTGCAAAAACCACAGAAAGGCAGTATTATCAAGTCCCATTTCTCTTTCTCTCCCCTCCCCCTAGTATGACTTTTTTCACTTCCCTGATACATTTTCTGAAATATCTGTATTTGCCTAAAGATTCATCTGCCAATTTGGGCCAAAGTCTGCAAGGACTTTGCCCAATTTTTCAAACAAAGTATTATATGCTTTCCAATTAAAACTTGCTTGAGCACCCCCAATATTGAGAAACTTGCTTGAATTTGTCCAGGGAAGGATTGTTTCCATTAGGCTTAGCACCCCCAATAATTCTGAAAAGTTGGCTCCTATGCTGCCAGAAAAAGTATCTATTGATGTTTTTGTACCCCATCTTTGCATGAGTAGATTCTCTGTAATAAATAATACACTAAGGGGTCCTTTTACTAAGGTGCGCTGAAAAATGGTCTGCGGTAGTGTAGGCACGGGTTTTGGGCATGCACAGAATCATTTTTCAGAGCACCTGTAAAAAAGGCCTTTTTAAAAACATTTTGCTGACAATGGATGTGTGACAAAATGAAAATTGCTGCGCGTTCATTTTAGGTCTGAGACCTTACTGCCAGCCATTGACCTAGTGGTAAAATCGCACGCATTAACCAGGCAGTAATGATCTATGCGCGCCAAATGCCACTTGGCATGCGTCCGATACGTGCAGCAGAAAATAAAAAATATTTTTCAGCCGCATGCATCGGACGTGTGGCAAAAATGAAATTACCGCAAGAGCTACGCGGTAAGCATGTGGTAACTTCATTTTGGCACGCATTGGGTGTGCGTAGATGCTTATGCGGCTTATTAAAAGGGCCCCTAAGGAGTCAATGCATTAAGCTTCAAGGGAACCCACAGTAATGAAATATCACCATACAAAGAATTTCAAATAACTCCTACTGTGATATTCCTATGAAAAATTTCAAGATACATTGCAAACTGTTTTTTGCGGACACTTATAAGGATCATTTTCATTTTTTTTAAAATTGATTGAAATTTTCACAAAATAAATGGATATCATTATTTACAAGCAACCAATAACCACATCATGGAAGAAAGAGGAAAGCAGTTTCATCATATAACTAAACCAAAAGAAATGATGAGAGCAATAACAAATGCATACATACCTATCTGGAGATTTACTTATAGTGATAACAAAAATAAGCCACTCACGATGTTTACGTGGAGGGGCATAATTGAACGGGGTGCCCAGGTTTTCCTGAGGGTGACCCCGCAGGACGGCCCCGTGAAAGGGGGGGGGGGGTCCGCTATTATTGAAACAAGATGGGCGTCCATCTTTTGTTTTGATAATACGGTCGGGGACTCCCAAATCTCAACATTTAGGTCGACCTTAGAGATGGTCGACCTAAATTTTGAGATGGTCGACCTTAGAGATGGTCGTCCCCGGTTTTCGGCGATAATGGAAACCGAGGACGCCCATCTCAGAAATGACCAAATCCAAGCCATTTGGTCATGGGAGGAGCCAGCATTTGTAGTGCACTGGTCCCCCTGACATGCCAGAACACCAACTGGGCACCCTAGGGGGCACTGTAGTGGACTTCATAAATTGCTCCCAGGTGCATAGCTCCCTTACCTTTGGTACTGAGCCTCCCAACCCCCCACCCCAAAAAAAAAAAAATCCACTCCCCACAACTGTACACCACTACTATAGCCCTAAGGAGTGAAAGGGGGCACCTACATGTGGGTACAGTGTATTTTGAAGGGCTCACATTTACCACCACAAGTGTAACAGGTAGTGGGGGGGAATGGGCCTGGGTCCGCCTGCCTGAAATGCACTGTACCCACTAAAACTGCTCCAGGGTCTTGCATACTGCTGTCATGGAGCTGGGTATGATATTTGAGGCTGGCATAGAGGCTGGAAAAATATTTTTAAATTTTTTTTTGAGGGTGGGAGGGGGTTAGTGACTACTGGGGGAGTAAGGGGAGGTCATCCCCGATTCCCTCTGGTGGACATCTGGTCATTTAGGTCACCTTTTTGTGGCTTGGTAGTAAGAAAAAAAGGACCAGGTAAAGTAGTCCAAGTGTTCGTCAGGGATGCCCTTCTTTTTTCCATTATGGGTCGAGGATGCCCATGTGTTAGGCACGCCCCAGTCCCGCCTTCGCTACGCCTCCGACACACCCCCATGAACTTTGGTCGTCCTCACGACGGAAAGCAGTTGAGGACGCCCAAAATTGGTTTTTGATTATGCCGATTTGGGTGACCCTGTGAGAAGGACGCCCATCTTGCGATTTGAGTTGAAAGACAGACGTCCTTCTCTTTCGAAAATAAGCCTGTAAGTGTGCTGCAACTAACGTGAACTGACAAATTTGCAGTTAGTGTAGGTCCACTTAGTCTTTTCTAAATAGGAAGTGCTAAGTGCATCTGTGCTAACTGCAGCCATTTTAACACACAGCCGGCAAAAAAATGCCGGGCACACCCACTAATAGGTGCCTCATGAAATTTACACTTACTGAGCATTAGTTTCTTGTGTTAAGGCAAAGTAACTGCAAGATTTAACACCAGTAAAAGGACCCTTCAATGACTTACATCAAGCTTTAGATGTTGGTTCAAATATTACATATTCTTCATCACTATAACAGTCCAGAGAGGGTTCAAAGTACAGAACAAAGTCCAAAAAGCACCAAGAACCTTCAGAGACGGGACACAGTTCTTTATTGGTGAAAATCAATAGTCCATTGAGGTCCCAACATGGTCTGTGTGGGTTGACTCTGTTCAATTGCCAAGCTTCATCAAGGAACGAAGGGACCTTATGATCTTGACGCATCAAGTAACTACTTACTAATCAGACAGATTAATCTCCCTATTTCATAGGGAAGAAGCTTGGCAATCAAACAGAGTCGACTCCTGACGCAGGTGCTGTGCGCCGAAACATTGCCCGTGTTGGGTCCTCATTGAAACATTAATTTTCACCAATAAAGAACTGTGTCCCATCTCTGAAGGCTCTTGGGACATGCTCCATCAATAACATTATTTTTAGATTAGATCTATTGTAATACACATACATTATTCATGTGCACAATTTATGTGCACTTTTGATTTCATCTGTTCATTGTGTCAAGTATCATAATTTTCATATTATTTTCATACTTTACACTTTCTTTGTATTTAATTATTCTTTTGTCTTTGTGATTATTTTATTGATTGTACTGTAAGGACCCATGATGAAGGCTGATTACCGAAACATGGCCCATGTTGAGCCTGGTTTACACTGGCATTTTCTGCAGGGGAGTTGAACATTGATATTTTGAAGAGTACTTGACTTTTGGAGTTCTTAAAATCCTCTCTTTCCGTCCACTTTGTGACTGTTTTCTCAACTACTGTGAAAGCCCCCTTCCCTCTTTTGGTTCGATTTATTAAGCTTTAGATGCCATTAATTCTGCTTTGCTAATTTTATTAGATGTATCTGTGACCTTCAACGCTGTGGATTGTGAGAAGATTTCAATATTTAGTGTACAACTCTTCCCTTATAACATTATATACAGTAGGGAGAATAACTGTAGTTCTTCCTTTTCACAGTGATTAGGCTAGGTAACAATGTTACCATTTTTGAATGATCAACATTTTTGCTATTGATCCCTCTGTGGGATATGGTTTCATAATTAAGTCTGGGCTAGATTTACTAAAGTGTGTTTCCTCGTTAGTGCACACTAATACACTGTTAATGCATATTATTAGTAAGTTGGTTCTATTGCATAAAAAAAGACCTGAGGTAATTCATACATATTCATACATGTTAGCATGCAGTAATATGGTAGCGCTTTAGTCAATCTAGCTCTTCTATCTCACAACTGTCTCATTAAAATAAATATGTAAAATATGTCAGCGCAACTAAAGCCATTCCAGGAGGCAGAGAAGAATGGTTGAAGTGTACGAATTTTTAAAATATGGAATGCAAATAAAAGTTTTTTTAAAAATACTCCTTTTCCTCCCTGATATTTAACCAACCTGATTAGCATTGTATTCAAACTAGGGATGGGCAGCCAGAAAATGTTCTTTTTGTACTGTTTCCTGTGTCGTTTCCAGGAATGTTTGTTTTATTCATTTTTGTTTGGCCATTTTTTTGTCACAGGAGTAAAATAGCTGAGTATGCACTCTTTTGAAAGAGGGTGCACTATAAGAGCAAATGATAAAATGCAATTCTTTGTATTTTTCTCCTTGTTCAATGACATGGAATATGTCATTGACATTTCCAATTTCACTGCAAACAAATACCCATCCCTAATCCCATCATTGACCATGGCATTTAAATCTATGTGCTGATATCAGTGGGTTTAGTGTGGCTGTCTGAAATTATTTCAGTACCAACAAACGGATAAAGGTGAGCTGGTTGATATACTGTATCTAGATATTCAGAAAGCTTATGAGAAAGTCCCTCATGAAAAATGCTCATATCACCCCTCTCCTCAAGTCACTTCACTGGCTTCCGATCAGGTACCGCATACAGTTCAAGCTTCTCCTACTAACCTACAAATGCACTCAATCTGCAGCCCCTCATTACCTCTCTACCCTTATCTCCCCTTACGCTCCTACCTGAAACCTCCGCTCACAGGACAAATCCCTCCTCTCTGTACCTTTCTCCACCACCGCCAACTCCAGGCTCCGCCCTTTCTGCCTCGCCTCTCCCTATGCTTGGAATAAACTTCCCGAGCCCATACGCCAAGCCCCCTCCCTGCCCAAATCCTTGCTCGATGCCCACTTCTTCAATGTCGCCTTCGGCACCTAACCATTTTACCTCTATTCAGGAAATTTAGACTGCCCCAATTTGATTGACCGCACATTTTGTCCATTAGATTGTAAGCTCCTTTGAGCAGGGACTGTCCTCCTTTGTTAAACTGTACAGCGCTGCGTAACCCTAGTAGTGCTTTAGAAGTGTTAAGTAGTAGTAGTAGTAGTAGAGATAATTAAAAAGCCATGGAAAAGGAGGCAATGTTCTGTTATGGACTAGGAACTGGCTAATTGAAAGAAAAAAGGTAAGGTTAAATGACCCTTTTTCTCAGTGGAGGAGGTTGAATAGTGGAGTGCCGCAGGGATCTGTACTGTGACTGCTACTATTTAACATATGTGTAAATGATCTGGAAGTCAGAAAGACAAGTGAGGTGATTTAATTTGCAGATGACACAAAATTATTCAAAGTTGTTAAACACATGTGGACTGTGAAAAATTGCAGGAAGACCTTAGGAAATTGGAAAACTGGTAATTCAAGTGGCAGATGAAATTTAATGTGGACAAATGAAAAGTGGAGCACTTTGGGAAGAATATTCTAAATCATAGTTACTTGATGCTAAGGTTCACTTTAGGAGTCAGCATCCAAGAAAAAGATCTAGGTGTCATTATAGATAATACGCTGAAATCTTCTACCTAGTGTGCAGCGGTAGTAAAAAAAAAAGCAAACAGTATGTTAGGAAATATTAGTTAAGAGATGGTAAATGAGACCAAGAATAATATATTGCCTCTATATTACTCCATGGTGGAACCTTACCTTGAGTATTGCAAGCAATTCTGGTCGAGGTATCTCAAAAAAGATATAGTGGAATTAGAAAAGGTTCACAGAAGGGCAAAGAGGTTTCGGCTCTTCAGATTGGAAAAGAGACAGCTGAGGGGGGATATGATTGATGTCTAACAAAATCCTGAGTGGTATAGAGTGGGTAAAAATGAATAAATTTTTTACTGTTTCAAAAAGTACAAAGATTAGGAGACACTCAATTAACTTGCATGGTAATAATTTTAAAACGAATAGGAGGAAATATATATATATATATTTTTAATCATTTATTTATATTTTTTTCATTTTACAAGGATCACTTGCAAAACAGTAAAACAGAGATGATTGTACATTAAAACAATATTAGAAGAAAACAATCTCAACAAGATAAATGGATTTTATACAATCTTTCTCTTTCTTAGACCACAAAATAAATAGGGAGAGTGAAACAAGACAAGGAGATCAATTTAAACAACAGCAAACAAAGAAAACGTGGTATTAACCCGATTATCCCCAGTTATTATTTATCTAAATCATTATTCCACATTGATCATCTGGTTGGTTTCTTCAAGACCATAACGGTGCATAGTCCATCAATTTCATTGGAAACATACTTATTGTCCAATATTAGTGAAAGTAATACACCTGATTTCATTTTTTTCCCTTTTAAAACCAGAAATTGTTTAACAATACAAACCCTTGAATCTCCAATCCAATTCCCGCTGATTAAAGTAATCCCAGTTTCACAGACTTCACTCCTTTTGAATTAATATATTAAGAAGAATCATTTCAGAGGAAAAAAAAAACATTAGGAGTCATACCCGGAACTCTGGGAAAACAACAATCTCGATATTAATCATCTGTAACAATATTCATTTTGTTCAAATTTTTCTGGTCTTTTATCATTTTCAAATCTTAACCGTTTCCTACTTCAGTAGAACTTCATTTGCTGTATATTCTCAAAGGATTCGATTAAATTATCCATGTAGCTCATTAACAAGACTATATCTGAAGCAAAGTCATTCTCTACCACCGTCAGGTCCTGGAGCACCCTCCAGATGACATTCAATGCAACCTCCACGGGAGCCAAAAACTCCAAGCTGATAACTCTTAAGGGTTTAGGAGTAGCACCGCAGACACGGGTTCAGCTGTAAACGACTTTCGTTTCAGCATACACTCCTGACTCACTCCTCCACTCCTTTGGGCATGGTGGTTAAATGATTTTTGAGCGATGAAGTTGTTTCCAGGTCCAAGAACATCGACGCTCCTTCGTCGGCGCTAATCAAAGGACTCATCAACCCAATCATCTATGGGCAGCTCGTCACACAGCGGTCCCACACTTGCTGCACAGGGGACAAAACGCTGGTCATCGGCGGCTGACCCCCCATTGTCCCCTTCCTCTGTTAAGGCAACTGCAATGCAGAGAGGAAATTTCAAGTGAACAAAAACTGAACTTCAGAGGACAGCTGGGCCGTTGAGTGTACGAGCTTCAGGTCACCATCTTTCCCCTCTCCCTAATTTGGGACACTCTTTGTCTGGTTTCTCCTCAGAGGCCTGTCTGATATGGGTAACCCTTCAGCATAGCCCTCTGAGTCATTGAAACACGGAAGCCCCTCCACTACTTACAAGGTGGTGTCCCTTCGGAGGGGAGGAAATATTTTTTCACTCAATAAATAATTAAGCTCTGGAACTCATTGCTGGCTAGCATATCTGGTTTAAAAAAGTTTTGGACAAGATCCTGGAGGAAAAGGCCATATTCTGTTATTGAGACAGACATGGGGGAAGCCACTGCTTGTCCTGGGATCGGTAGCATGCTGACCTGAATTAGCCACTGTTAGAAACAGGATACTGGGCTAGAATGGTAGATTGTTATCAATTTTAAAATAAATAATAAATAAGCAACTGATTTTCTGTTTCCATTGACCACAGCAATGAAATAATTACAGTATCATTTCCCCTAATGAGGCGATGTCATCAGGGTGGCACTTATTTTCAGCCAGTAGCATATCACTGACTTCTAACCAACAGGAATTACTTCCTTAAACTGCAGTGTTCAGATTCTCCATGGAGAAATAAAAGCTACTATATTCCTTTCATTTGTCTTTTCAAACTTTTCATGCTTTCATGGCTATAGCAGTCATGGTTTTGGAAAAGAAAAACCTCGTAAGCAAAGTTTCTTCATACCATGCTGTTTCCAGCTCTGTGGAAACACATTTCATTTGCAAAACATGCATGAAATGGACCCCTTCTGTAAACATTCACTTTAAAACCAAACATTCAAGGCCCTCTCAAAAGGAAACCTCAAAAATTGCATAGCTCAAAAGTCTCTTGGCGATAGGGAGATCACATGACTGCTACAAGGGGGAACTGGAGATTCTTTATTTTATAAATTCTTATGTTGGGCTGATCATAATTTTTCCTAAATAGCCAGGTACAGCATTCCCAACATGGAGAGCTATTTGTCCACACAGGATGCCAGCCATTAGAAAACCATCTTAGGCATTTATGTTAGCTACCAGAGAAACAAATAATTTGATGAAAATAAATGCATTTAAGTCTTTGATGTAAGATAGATACAGCTTTAGATGTCTTTTTTGAGGGAAAGATTGCAGCAAGTAGCACTGGGAGGAAGTGGGCTTGTCTATTAAACCAGTGCCTTGCTAAATTTCTTCTTCTATAATTACCATGCTTTTAAAATCCATTAACTTCTACTGACAGAACTTATAAGGAAATCTGGTATGCCAAAGAGGTTTGAAAGTGATTTGGAACTGGGTAACTTTACAATCAAACCCCAGGTAAAGTAAGGTCCTCCACATAGAGATACCTTTATCTTCTCAGGAAGATTTGATATTGCAGATTAATGGCACACCATTGCCTTTCAAAACTGAAGTTTGATACCTACAGGTATTGTAAAATTTTAATTTTGCAAAAATGGTGTGATGTGGTCACGTTGCTTGCAACCTTCTATGAGTGTTGCTGCTTCATTCTGAATCAACTGGAGCTGGTGCAGGCCCTTTGTAGTCAGACCATTGTATAGTGCATTGCAGTAATCCAGTCTTGATGTTACCATGGCATGCACAATTGGGATAAGATTTACCTTCTCGATGTAAGGAGGGAGGCAGCGTAGCTGTCGCAAATAGTAAAAGCAGCTCTTGAAGGTTGCTTGGATTTGGGGAATCAGAGTAAATGTTGAATCTAACTGTATTCCAAGGTTACTGACTTGTGATTTGAGGGGGAGTTCATACTTCCCAAAAGGGATTTTGATGTCAGGTATGTATCCAATTGTGTTAGGGACCCAGAGAAGCTCGGTATTACTTGGGTTCAGGCAAAGTTTGTTGTGTTTAGCCCATTCTTGAATTGATGTTAGACAGGTAATCAGTTTATTCAAAGCTGTAGGTAAGTCAGGTTCAATGGGTATCAGTAGCTGCACATCATCCGCACAGATGTAGAACTGAGTGTCCACTGACTGAATCAGCTCACCTAGTGACTTGAGGTAGGCATTGAATAGAATAGGTGACAGTATCATAGTAACATAGCAGATGACGGCAGAGAAAGACTTGTACGGTCCATCCAGTCTGCCCAACAAGATAAACTCATATGTTCTACTTTATGTATATACCTGACCTTGACTTGTATCTGCCATTTTCAGGGCATTTTTAGCCCTTTCTTGAATCGCTGATAGATAAGCAGTCATTAGCTGCATGGCATCTGCATTGATGTAAAACTAAGTACCCATCAACCAAATCAGTTCAGCTAGTGGCATGAGGTAGATATAAAAAAATAAATACAGATCCCTTTTGTACTTCACTGACCAGTGCTCAAGGTGATGATGAGGTGCTGCTGAACAGTATGGCCTGTTGTCTATCTGATTGGTAAGATCTGAATCATGCAAGTACTGTGCTGCTGATACCTGTTTCTGATATTGCTGTCCACAGTGTCAAAATCTCCTGAGAAATCCAGCAGTACTAACTTTGAGATGGAAACCTTGTCATGATTTCTGTGGCGATCATCTAGCAGGGATACAAGGAACATCTTCAGATTCATATGCATCCAGCCAGTTTTTCTCTTCGAGACAAATTGTCGAATTGAATATAGCAAATCAACTTGTACAGAAAAGCTTTTCGATATAAGAAATAATGTTAAACAATAAAGGCAAAATAAATCTAATATTGTCAAAGCTGAAGTGCACAATAAAGGGGGCTACTTCCCTTTTTAATGCTGCTTATAATCTGCATTAGAAGGAGGGAGCTCACGATTTTTGTGGCCCCTGCTTGCCAGCTGCACTATCTTTAATGGGCAGGGGTCAAGGGAGCAGGTGGTTGCTCAAAGCCTTATAGAATTTTGTCAAGGCTCTATCTGTTATTGGGTTACAAGAGTCCTATATCTCTGTGTATGAAGAAGGTAAGTGTGTGCACTCCTGGTTAAGAGAAAGGGGACATATCCTGTAGACTTTTAAGTTTGTTGGCAGTATTCAGTTTTGACCAGGCAGACTAGTTATGTTCTGTGGTTTGCAGTAGGCTGTTTACTATGCTCTATAGATACTTGGTTGAATTTGCAGTCTGTTTAATGCATTGAGAGAAATATTATTTTGCATGTTGTTGTTAAGGCATGGTGGTACTTTGTCATATGTTTCCTAAAGTTTAACCTGTTCTCATCTAGGTGAAATTTGCACTGGAGGGTCCAATGTTCTGGAGAACCAAGGTGAGCATTTGTGAGTGGAGCATAAGACCATTTTTAGCCATGTAGTTTTCTATAAAATAATCATTTTAAGAACATAAGAATAGCCATACTGGGTAAGACCAATGGTCCATGTAGCCCAGTATCTTGTTTCCAACATTGGCCAATCCAGTTCACAAGTACCTGGCAGAAACCCAATTAGTAGCAACATTCCATGTTAATATTCAAAGGTGTATGTGAATGATTATAACCTGCACGGAGTGGTGGGTGTGGCTTTGTCTGCCTTGTTGGGCAGACTGGATGGACTGTGCAGGTCTTTATCTGCTGTCATTTACCGTGTTACTGTGTTTCTACATGGGTTTACTAATGACAGTTGTTAACAGTACCAAACATAAAACCTATGTCACTCAGGTCGCATCTTTATGTGAACGTGCAAAGCATGATGAGAGACCCCAGCTTTCATTTTCCATTAGTCAGTCATCTCTCTAATGAAATTTATGATACAGGTTATTGACATTTGTAAGCTAAACCACAGTTTTTGTACAGTTCTGTACAAAAGTAACAAATTAATTATTATGAGTACAGGCCACCCATAAAGAATGAGCAAACCTATTATTTCTCATTAATGCATAACACATTTCAAGTTCTCCCCCCCAAATTGCCGTAACAACTTTCTCCTTATTAAACCAACATACTTAAAAAGTGTGTCCAGAATTGTGGTTATAAAATACGTTACAGATGTCAGTCTTGTTTTGCTTTCTAAAGCATTTCTTTACATTCTAGTATAATGAAATATATATTAGTGTTACATTTTTGCATGCTGGGGTTATGTGCTGGGGGAGGGGTGATGCACCAGGGGGGATGATGCACCGGGGGGTGCACAACAGCGATCTGCCCCAGGTGGCAGCTGACATAGAAACACCACTGGGGGTGATGAGTTTTTTTTGGAGGGGATCAATAAAGGGTGATGAGTGTAAGAGGTAGATGTTACATGGGGTTATAGATGTCATATTCAGGTCTCTATAGGAAAGGCAACAAT
Source organism: Microcaecilia unicolor (assembly GCF_901765095.1). Classification (NCBI taxonomy): domain Eukaryota; kingdom Metazoa; phylum Chordata; class Amphibia; order Gymnophiona; family Siphonopidae; genus Microcaecilia; species Microcaecilia unicolor. The sequence continues at coordinate 514,665,300 of NC_044031.1, forward strand.
GCAGTAAAACAAAAGCCTAACATTCTTGTTACAATAACTGTACTTTACTAATTTACAACTGTGTTACTAGAATCTATTGGTAACACTTACCATACTCCCATGATTGTGAAATAAATTTGAGCCTGCAAGATTAATGGCTATCTTTACCTTTTAGCTGCATAAAGTTTTTTTTTTTTCCAGATAATTCAGCTTACAATTAAACTAAAGTCCTACGTTGCCCTTTCTAGGTGTTTTACTACAAAATTACTTACTAAGAACAAAAATGAACATGTATACAGTAATTGTTTTAACGGGTTGCCTAGGTTGAGAGGGCAAGAAGGGGCCTAATGGTTAGAGCAGCGGGCTTTGATACTGGCAATCTAGGTTCAATTCCCACTGCAGCACCTTGTGACTTTCGGGAAGGCACTTAACCCTCCACTACCCCAGGTACAAAAACTTAGATTGTGAGCCCT